>NC_067398.1:230821029-232021029 GCF_016432865.1 Antechinus flavipes
TCATGCATCTTTTTTTTTTTTCAGATCATGATGCAGTAAGAATCACATGTAATGAAGAGCCAGGGAAAATAGGCCAAAATTTAATGGAAACTAAATAATCTGATTCCTAAAGAATGAGTGGGTAAAACAACAAATCATAGATACAATCAATAATTTCATCCAAGAGGATGACAATAATGAGACAACATTACAAATTTTATTTCAAAATTCCAAAGTAGTTGGATGCAGCCAAATTAGTTATTAGAGGAGTTTTATATCTCTAGATACTTAATTCATAAAACAGAGAAAGAGATCAATGAATTGGTCATGTAACTTAAAAAGCTAGAACAAATAACCTGCCCTATGTAAATACCAAATTTGAAATTCTAAAGCAAAAGGAAGATTAATAAAATTTAAAGTTAAAAAAAAAAACTATTGAACTAATAAACAAAACTAAGAACTGGTTTTATGAAAAAACCAACAAAATAGATAAGCCTTTAGTTAATTTGATTAGAAAAAGGAAAGAAGAAAATTTAATTGTTAATATCAAAAATGAAAAGGATGAAATATCTATCAATTAGAAGGAAATTGGAAAATAATCATTTTTTCCTAACTATGACAATACATATGATAATTTAAGTGAAATGGATGAATATTTACAAAAAAAAATAGATTTCCCAGGTTAACAGAGGAGGAAGAAAATACTGTCTCATTAAAAAAAAAAAAAGAATTTGAACAAGGTATTAATCAACTCTAAGAAAAAATCCCTAGAGCCAGATGGATTTATATGTGAATTTTAACAAACATTTAAAGAAAAATTAATTCCAATATTATATAAATCCTTTGGAAAAATAGGGGAAAAAGGTATCCTACCAAATTCTTTTTATAACACAGAAATGCTAATACCTAAACCAGGTAGGGTCAAAACAGAGAAAGAAAATTATAGACAGATTCCCCTAGTGAATATTGATGCAAAAATCTTACATAAAATATTGTCAAAGAGATTACAGCCAGTTATCCCTAGGAAAATACATGCTGACCAATGTAGGATTTATACCAGAAATGCAGAACTCATTCAATATTAAGAAAAATATTAGCATAATTGACTATATCAAAAGCCAAATTAACAAAAAATCATGATTATCTCAATGGATACTAAAAAAAAAATTGACAAAATTGAACATCCATTCCTATTAAAAACACTAGGAATAAATGGAGTTTTCCTTAAAATGATCAATAGCATCTATTTAAAGCCATAATCAAACATCAGATTTAATAGGGAGAAACTGGAACCATTCTGAGTAAGATCAGGGGTGAAACAAGATTGCCCACTATCACTATTACTAATGTTAGCTTTGGAAATAAGAAAAGAAAAAGAGATCAAGGGAATAGAATAACTAAAGAGGAAATCAAATTATCACTCTTTGCAAGTTATATGTTGGTATACTTAGAGAATCCTAGAGAATCAACTTAAAAAGCTACTAGAAACAATTCACGACTTTAGCAAAGTTGCAGGATACAAAACAAATTCACACAAATCATCAGCATTTTTATATATTACTAAAAAATTACTATTTTTAGATATCACCAAAAATTATCCCTGCATACATTTTGAAAATAAAAAAAAAAGTTTTGATTAAAAAGGGAAAAATAATAAAGAAGGAAAGGAAGGAAAAAAGAAAGAAAAATTAATTAATTAACATAGGAAAAAGATAAACAATAACATGATTTAGATCAGTTCCAATGGTCTTATGATGAACAAAGCCATCTGATATCAGAGAGAGGGCAGTGGGAACTGATTGTGGACCACAACATAGTATTTTCACTCTTTTTATTGTTTCCTTGCCTTTTTTTTCCCTCAATGTTTTTTCTTTTGTGTCTGATTTTTTCTTGTGTAGCATATTTGCTGAAATATGTATAGAGGAATTGCACATGTTTGACATATATTGGATTATTTGCCAACTTGGGAAAGGGGGGAAAGGGAGAGAAAAAATTTAGAACACAGGATTTTGTAGGGTAAATGTCAAAAATTATTCATGTGTATATTTTGAAAATAAAAAAAACTATAATTAAAAAAAAAACAACAAAACTCATATCCTTGTGAACTTTTATGCTAGTTCTTGGTTTTAGAAATGTAGTTTTTATCACATTAGGGAATAGCTCTTAATTCTTGTTTTTAAAATTTTTCAAAGAAAAACTGTGCTATAGGTGTCTTCTAATTTCTTCTATTTTTCCAACTTTCAAATTTTGTTCTAACATTTCTTGTTTCATAGAGTAATTGACTTCTATTTGCTCTCATATATGCTAAAAAATAACTGAGATGGACTATGAACTCGTCATTATGTTTCCAGGTCTAGAGCTCTATTCTCTGTGCTACCTAGCCACCTTCTTTTGCTTAAAGATACAACTTGAAAGACTCAGCTACCATCTGATTCCACCCCTTTGAACCTTCTTTTCATTAATAAGTTATTCCTGGAACCTTCTGTCTTAGGTTCTATATGCTCCCTTTGACAACATGGAATCTGGAATTGTATCACTACTTCAAGTTATTTTTTTCTGATTATACTTGGATAATTTTCAAATAATATGTATTTATTTTCATTCACAGCCCCCTGCTCCTTTGGGAAAAAAAAGGAGAAAAAATCTTATAAGAAATATGTCCAGTGCTTATATCCCAAAGAGATCATAAAGAAGGGAAAGGGATCTATATGTGCACGAATGTTTGTGACAGTTCTCTTTGTAGTGGCCAGAAGCTGGAAACTGAGTAGATGCCCATCAATTGGAGAATGGCTGAATAAATTGTGGTATATGAATATTATGGAATATTATTGTTCAGTAAGAATAGACTGACAGGATGATTTCAGAAAGGCCTAGAGAGACATACACAAACTAATGCTGAGTGAAATGAGCAGGGCTAGGAGATCATTATATACTTCAATAACAATACTATATGATGATCAATTTTGATAGACCTGGCCATCCTCAGCAATGAGATGAACCAAATCAGTTCCAATGGAGCAGTTATAAGCTGAACCAGCTATGCCCCGCAAAAGAACTCTGGGAGATGACTAAGAACCATTACATTGAATTCCCAATCCCTATATTTTTGCCTAACTGCATTTTGGATTTCCTTCACAGGCTAATTGTACAATATTTCAGAGTCAATTCTTTTTGTACAAAAATAATGGTTTGGTCATGTATACTTATTGTGTATCTAATTTATACTCTAATATATTTAACATCTATTGGTCATCCTGCCATCTAGGAGAGTGGGTGGGGGGAAGGAGGGGAAAAATTGGAACAAAATTGTCATTGCTGTAAAATTACCCATACATATAACTTGTAAATAAAAAGCTATTAAAAAAATAAATATGTCCAGTTAAAGAAATTCCCTAAATAGGCCATGTACAATTGAGTGTCCCTTTCTATATCTTTTGACCATCACCACTCTGTCAGAAAGTGAGTAGGGTGCTTTATCATTTTTCTTTTATATTGATAGTTGCCCATTCCATTGATTAGACTTTTTAACTCATTCAAAGATGTTTTTGTTACAATGTTGTTACTTTAAGTAAGCTTTTCTCCTGATTGTATTCACTTTATTCAGTTTCAGGTTTTTTAAGTCTTCCTAGATTTCTCTGAAATTATGCCCCTCATCATTTATTATAGAATGATACTTCATTACATTAATATTCAATAATTTGTTCAACTGTCTTACAATTGATTACTAGATTTTTGATATTACAAAAAACACATCTAAAATATTTTGGGTGTAAACATTCTTTTCTTCTTTCTTTTATTTCTTTGGAATGTAGGTGCTAATTAATTATCATTTGTAGTAATATTTCTGTGTCAGAGGACATGCATAGTTTAGTAAATTTCTGGGCGTAGTACCAATTGTTTTCCAGAATGGCAGGATTAATTAATAGCTCTATAAATAGCATATTACTTTTCCTATTTTCCTGCAGCTCTTCCAAATATTTACCATTTTTATTTTTTGTCAATGTTGATAATCTTAGGAATGTAAAATGGCACTTCAGAGTTACTTTAATTTGTATTTCTTTGATCTTTTCAACTATTTTAAGAAGATTATCATTGGTAGCCTGGATTTCTTTCTTTGGAAACTGTTTAATGACTTTTCAAACATTTATCAATTGGGGAGTGACATTTATTCTAAAAAAAATTGAAACATTGCCTTGTATGACTTAGTAATGAGACTTTTATTTGAGATACTTGATGCAAAGATATATTCTCAGTTAACTGTTTCTTTTCAAGTCTTATCTATATTTATCATATACTCTCCTTTTAAACATTTTATTTTTCTAATTAAATAAATTACTTTTCTTTCCATTTTTTTGTTCTTCCATTTGTAAAGAAAGAAAATGAAAACCATTTCAAGAGATATACAAAGTCAAGGAAACTAATTCTTGCTTTGGCTATCTATCTATCTATCTATCTATCTATCTATCTATATATGTGTGTGTGTGTGTGTGTGTGTATTTATACATATATATGCATATATATGTATATATATATATGACTATCTTCATATATATATTTGGCTATCTTTACACACATACACACACACACAAACACAAACACACAAACACATACGCACACATATATAACTCAGTACTTTTTGTTAATTGGTTTCAGAAAGCACTAGGAGTGGTGAAAAGCATGAACACCACAGAAATTTTTCCCATAAGGAGTACATTTCTAGTTTGCAGGCTTACCATACCTGCCTCTCACCCAATTCCTCAAACAGGCAAGTGTTTCTACAAGCCCAAGCCAGCTCAGATCCCCGCTTCTTCATTCATTCTCTACCCCCGCCACCTCATGATATCCAAGCTTGAAGATGAGGAGAGGCTGGATGTGGAAGTGGAAGGTGTGGATCCTCTCTGCTGCTGACACTCAACATTGCCAGGAGGTTTCTGCTGCTTCTTATTTTGCTGAATATGCTAGCCGCTCTGTGCCCTTTCTACCGTGTTTCCCTGATAATAAGACACTGTCTTATTTTTTTTTTTTTGGACAGAAAAACCCCAGAGGGCTTATTTTCAGGGGAGGGCTTATTTTAATGAACATTGACAGCAATTTTAATAAACAGGTAAATGTGAACAAAAAAAAGTACCTTTATTCAATAATGATCATGTCATCTTCTTCAACAACATCGTCATAAGTGTCCATACCCTGAATTCTGTCCTGGATGTCTTGCGCCTCTATTTCCTTCAGAAGAAGTGGACCCAATCTGTCATGTCCAGCAATATAGCTCTCTTTAAATGAACATGTCTTGTCCAGGTAACCTGCTCGTAGTGCCTTGGCGACACAGCTGTCAGTAATTTTATCCCATGACTTCACCCAAATCACGGCTTCCTGCAGACAGGGCTTCACAAAGTTTCCATGCTGATTTCTTTCCATTCTATTTTCAATATAGTCATTGACTTCCATGCGCAAATGGTCCTTGAATGGCTTCTTTATTGCAATATCAAGGGTGTGGAGATAGGCAGTTATTCCTACAGGAATCATTACTTGATCTATTCTTCTCTCTGCAAGGAAGTTCTTCATTTCTTTAGCGAGGTGAGTGCTGGCTGAATCCCAGATTATCAGACCTCTTTGGTTACCTCGCATAACAAGTGGCAGCATTAAATCAACCCACTTTCTTATAAAGGTTTGTGTACACCAGGCTTTTTCTTGCCCTTACTGATAATTAGAGGTGTGGCTTTCTTTCCATCCAAATGAATTGCCAAAACACAGGTGACCCATGCAGACAGAATAATAAAATTATGACCATCAGTTCTTCTTTTCACTCCATCATGCCCCTCAATAATGTTTTAACCCCATCATGCTCCCTGAGTGCTCTTTCTATCCTCCATGATGCCCGCTGAGTTCTTCTTTTATCCTCCATCATGCCCCCTCATGTCCTGCCTCAGCTCTCCTCCGTGGCACTGCTCTCAATGGCGCCAGCAAGCAAATCACTGGGGAAGAACAGGATGACGCGCTCACTGCTGCAGCTCTGATTGGATGCAGCTCGGGAGCGCAGCGTGCGTTTCACCTTGGGGGAGGGGGGACAGTGCATACAGAGGGTACCGTAATGTAGCGTGTAGCGCAGGGGATCACCTTCACTACAGTAGCAATCTCAATAGGGCTTATTTTCAGGGGAAGGCTTATTTTAGAGGAATCTTACACAGTAAGGGGAGGGCTTATTTTTGGGGATAGGTCTTATTATCAGGGAAACACGGTAGTATCATTGTTCTGGGGAATGAGAGACTATCACCTCAGTCTTAAGGGATTGTCCTGTGACCTGCCCTCCCCCAATCATACAACCTCAGCATCCTGGGCTCCAATGTAACAGTCTTATGCACAGTCCCCTTAACTGGGGAAGAGCTGGCCCCATGGTAATAGCCTTGGTGGGTAGTACACCACACTGATACATCCTTACTGCTCAACCAACAAGACAACAATCAAGGGAGATGAATGCTGAGCAAGAGTTAAGTGCTGAAGCACTTTTTTTCATATAAATGCATTGAATACTGAGCTTGAAGAATTTCAAAGAAAATGAGTGCTGAGGTACCACTGTCTCATAAGCTGAACCATGAACCCATTACCTCTATAACACAATGAAAAGCATGTTTTATTATGAGTCTTCTAGAGCTACAATTGGTCATTATGCTTACTGAAACTGTTTAACCTTGCTTAGTCAAGAAGAGGGATGATGATGAGAAAGTAGAAGAAGGTTCAGCATTAGTTCTCTAGATTTGATGCAATTTCTTCTGCTTCCCAGATTCTATTCTCTTTTTTCTCACCCACAGAATTCTTTCTGTTATTATTCTTTCTTTTCTTCCTTCATGGATATATAGATATATAAAAACTTACATATCTGTTTATACCTCTCTGTCTATTTCTCTCTCTCTCTCTCTTTCTGTCTGTGTCTGTGTCTCTCTCTTTCTCTTGCTCTCTCTGTCTTTCTGTCTCTGTCTCTGTCTCTCTCTCCTTCCTAGTTTAATTAAATACATTTTATCATGTTGGGTAATAGACTTCCAAGTAGATGTAATCATCTTTTTCTTATTTTAGACTATAAATAGCAAATTCTTGTTAATTCATTCATATTTACTTTTTTAAGTTTTCTTGACCTCTTTTTTATATTTCAAAGTTTCTATTTAATTTCAGTCTTTTCATTGAGAATTCTTTGAAGTTTTCTATTTCATTTAAAAGATGGCTTTCCCTCTTTGTAGGATTTTATTTAGTTTTCTGGGTAGATCACCTTGATTTAAGTCTATATCTTTTGCATTTTGGAATACTGTATTCCAAGCTCTCAACACCTTTATTGTGGAAGATAATAAATATTGTAACTGAATCCTTGGTACTTGAATTCTTTCTGGATATTTATGGGACTTTTTATTTGAATTGGCACTTCCATACAAGATGCAGGTGAATTTTTCCATATATTTTCCCCCAGATACTTCAATGATTCTTAAATTAGCTCATTTTAAAAAGAACCGTAAACATTATATTTTAAGAAATCATAAAAGAAGCTAATCCACATTTTTAGAATAAGATGCCAAAATGAAAAGAAAAAGATTCTATAAGTTTCTTCCTCAAAACAAAGGGAAGGTTCTTTTTTAAACATAAGATACTTTCTATTATTTTTTCCTATCTTTTGACTATATTTTTTGCATATCTTGTTTTTTTTTATAGTCACTAAATTTTATGTGATCTATGCCACTTTTCAAGGATTCTTTTGTTTGAATAAGAATGTTTACTGCTATTGCCATTCCTCTAGTTCTTTCTTCCATAGCTATTTTTTTCTTTTCAATTTCCCACTCCCTTCCTGTGTTCTCATTTCTTTTTTAACAGTTTTTTTTAGTATTTTCATCTTATTTATAAAATCAATTTTTATTCTTATTATAAAAACTATCTCTTGTTTTATCTTTTCTAGAATTCTAAAATCTCACTTTTCTTTTTATTTCTTTCTCTTTTTCTCTCTCTTTTCTTTCTTTTCTGAGAGACTTTATAGAATAATTCTTTTTTTCTTTTTATGTGTTGAGCACATTTGTCATCATAATAGCCATTAGTGGTGGAATCATATCCATTATTATTTTTAGTTCATTCTTCCAATCTTGCTTCCTGGTTTTGGACTTTGTTTTAGCAACAGGTTCTGTGTGTTTTGGAGAGAATGACAGAATTATGTTTAATCCTATTTTGTGTCTTCTTGAGACATGTTGCTCTTTCTTTCTTCTTCTCCCCTCATCTTTATTATCACATTATTCCAGGATTTCAAGGCCTACAAGATTGCCAGGGCCTTAAATGTTTTCAGTGTCTACAAAGAGGTCTTATCCATAGCAAAGTATGAGCACTACCAAACCTGGTCAGATTTCAGTCAGTTTTTGATCTGAGTTTGGCTCTAAGTGACACAACTGTAGGCTTGCCTCAGGTTTATCTCAGTAGACTTCTCCTGGATTCAATCAGTCAGCCAAGGGGGAATCTCTACAGGCTATAAAACTACATAGC
The DNA here is from genome assembly GCF_016432865.1 of Antechinus flavipes. NCBI lineage: Eukaryota > Metazoa > Chordata > Mammalia > Dasyuromorphia > Dasyuridae > Antechinus > Antechinus flavipes. The sequence goes on from NC_067398.1 coordinate 230,829,514, forward strand.
CTCTTTTGGTTTAGCTCCCTATCCTGGTTCTTACACTGAATATGTCAGACTGAGTTAGGAGTTGGGAATAAGACCCTGTTCTGCTCCTGGATGCATAACCACAAAGCTATTACTTGCTTCTATATTTAATATGCATTCTATTTTTTATGATTGCTTCTTGCCTTGGGCTCCCTACTTTCCTCTCTCCCCCCACCTTGGCAAGGTCTTCTTAGATCACATTGGATTTTTGACCCAGCACTAGATAGTGACAGAGTTACCACTTGGCACCTATTCTTTCTCTCTACATAAGATCAGGACACTTTTTATTATTATTATTATTATTTGCTAAATCTCCCCTCTTAGTTCCCTACTGCACTGATGTGGGCAGGTCCTCCACCAGCCCACACTGTAGAAGACTCTACACTGAACTTGCTAGGTCCTATCCCTGTAATTTGCATATCTATCAGACTTCTTTTTTTCACCAAGCCTGGAAAAATGACTCTGATTTTTCTTTCCTTGGATTCCTGTTAAATCCATTTTATACATCTTTATGTAGTACTTGCTGAAGAGGGCTTTCTTTCTAATTGGCTACCTTAGCTGGTTTCTTCATGACTTGAAATGTAAATATTTACAAAATGTTTGGCAATTAATGTATTTTTGGACTAAGTTAAAGAGAAATCTACTAGTGTTCTCCTTCCCAAAGATTTAGCTTCTATTTATTTAGTAAATATCCTTATTTCAATATACTTATATTTGTCTCTGTTGTCTTCCCCAATAGCATGTAAGTACCTAAGTGCTTACTTAAGTAGGACAAGAATTATTTAATTTTTGTCTTTGTAGACATTTCACTACCCATGAGATAAATCAGAATGCCTCTTTCTTTTTGGTTAAGAAAACAGATGCAACTGCACAGAAAGTAGAGATAGAGAATTTATGAACACTATATAGCATGCTCCACATTAAGCATTTGGTATAAAAATACAAACACAACAAATGGTTCCTACACTTAAGGAAATTACATTTGATGGGGAGCTTAATACATAGCTTGCTGAAAATTGGAGCAAGCAGGAAAGTGAAAAAAGTAATGTATTAAGAGCAGACAAATTTGTTGGGAGAGAGTTAGGAAGTGGTGGGGATGCCAAAACCTGAAAAGAAATAGCAAAAGTTTATCTCTCATGGCCAGGATATAGTGTCTAAATGTCTGAGGGATATAGTAGAGAAAAGAAGAAGGAATAATTAATTAATTTATGAAGAAACAAATGTAAGTATGATCTCTCCATGGAATATACACAAAGTAGTATTTGCTGGTTCTATTCAACCATATGGCAGCCTTTGGAGCTTTTTTGGGATCAGGGGTGACTCAGGATTTCAAGGCTTGCATTTTGAAGTTACTTTATATTTGATGTTCAGTAGTTCAGTTGTGTCCAACTTTTCATGACCCCATATGTAGTTTCTTTAGCAAAGCTACTGAAAGGGTTTGCCATTTCCTTCTCCAGTGGATTAAAACAAATGGCTGTAAAATGACTTGCTCAGGGTCACACAACTAGTGAGTATCTTAGACCACATTTGAACTCAGATCTTTGTAACTCTAGGTCTAGCACTCTGTCATTTGAGCAATTTAGCTGTCTCCAAGGTAAACAAAGATTAAATGATTTGTCTCAAATCACACAGCTATTATCTGAGTCTGGATTTGAACTGAGAATTCCTGAATTCAAGCCCAGTGCTCCCACTAAGTTAGTTAAAACAGCCTCATTTTGAAATGATAAATTCCTTTACTTTCTGTGAATCAAGAAGAATTAATGAAACAGCAGGTATTTAAAAAGTACTTAATTCATCTTTATTTCTCTTTCTTTATGGATATAAATTGTGTTGGAATTATTTTAAACTATTTCCTGAGAAAATATTGGGAGGAAGACATCATTTATCCTATTCTCTCCTACTTCCTCTTTTTGGCCAGAAAAACAAGGCTTCTAAAACATGTCTTATCTAGTCAAATTTGCATAAGAGCCCCTGCTTACTTTTACATTTTTATGTTTGATTCTTCCGGATGTTAGATGAATGGGTATTTCTTCCAAGATACATTTGTTCAATGAGGGAGAAAACTTATTGAGCTTGAGAGGTCTGGAGATTCTGAGTTATTGAATGAAACTAACTGGAAATTTCTTCATCAAAGAAGATTACTGATAAGAAGAAGAGGATGAGTCAAGCCTGACCTGCTTTATTACCAATATCATGTAGCAAATAAAACCAGGAGATAAAGTTTCCAGGTATTTTTAATCAATTTATTCATTAGGCTAGCTACTAATCAATACACTGATGCTCAGTGGTTATTCTGAGTAATCAAAGATACCAAGACAAACTCTGAAACACCTTAAGTTAGGTGTATTCCTTCTGACAGGGAACTTCCTTGACAAGTGAAACTTAGCCCTGATTGGCAGCATTTAATAAGAAGTTTTCTGCTCCTCCTGCTGAAAATATAATTTCATCATGAGTCTCAGAGTATTTATGCAAAAGAAACTTTTCATTTGGACTTCCCTGGCTAGTTTTCTCCATCTTGAGCCAGGCGACCCTCAACTCCAATAAAAGAGCTCTAGGACTAGGAGAAAAAATATTTAGCTGAAATTTGCTTTTGTTTACAAAGTAAAATTGAAACTGTGAGATTTTCTTATTCAGTTACATTTTGCAGAGACTGAACTTTTCAGGAGTGACATCTCAAAAACAGGAGGAAAATGATAGGTCACAAATGCATAATTAATTATTTAATATAATTATGATCCAAGGCAATCCTGATAAACTTTGAATAGAAAATGCCATCTACATCCAGAGAATGAACTATGGAGCTTGAATACAAATCAATACATGCTAAGTTTACTTTGTTTTCATGGTTTTTTTCCTCTCCCATGTTTTTTCCCTTTTGTTCTGATTTTTCTTTTCCAACATATTTCATAAAGAAATGTGTAAATAGGGGCTGCTAGTTGGTGAAGTGAATAGAGTACCAACCCTGAAGTCAGGAGGACCTGAGTTCAAATCTGATTTCAGACACTTGACATTTCCTAACTGTGTGACCCTGGGCAAATCACTTAACCCCAAGTGCCGCAGGGAAAAAATGTGCATATAAAAAGTTAATATATATGTATAACCAGAAAAAATAAAGCAATCAATTAATAGAAAAAGAGAAAAAATATAATAGTATAGTATTAATTTCTCTCAATAAGTTGTTTGGACAGTGAAATATCCAAAAGTGAAATTTAAATGTTTAATCAATATATATTCAAACAGATTTATGTTCTGATGAGATGTACGTATCATTTCTCTGCAAACTATAACAGTAGTGAAAAATGAAATTTCTGAATACTGTTTTAAAATTCTTTTTCTGTGAAATACATGCTTTTGTGTGTTTGGGGTTTAACATTATTTTTGTGGTTAGAAAATAAGTGTATGTACTATACCTGATTTATATTCTCCTCTTTTGGGGAAACTCTAGACAGGAAACCAATAGCCTAAGTTATAATTCAATTCCTCTCAGGGCACCAAGGTAGAAGTTTAATGAGCAGAGGAGTGTGAGAAAAAAGACCATCATATTTATTTCATTAGAAGCCAGGCTACCACAGAACTGAACTTAATCCAAACCTCTAACATCCAGAATACAGAGACCCCTCAATGGAAGAGTAGATGAGTACAGTACCTTGGCCCTTGTAAAACCACTAGCAATTAAAAAAAATTAATCTCAGTTCTGGTTATGATTCTGGTTAGATGTAAATAACTGAGAAAGTAAATATTCAATTTGGACATAGATGTTTATTCACTCATTTATTTGACTAATAGTCTAGAGCTATGCTTCCCTAGAATTGGGGAAAAAAGATATATTTTTCTCCTCAAAAACCAGAAATACAAAATTGGAAAAGCTAATTTGGTGACATTATGCTAGACATTATGATGGGAGTGTCACTAGTGGATTTTATTAAAAGAATATTGTACTATGTATAGCACCATGCCATGTCCTTACAAATATTATATCATTTTATCCTCACACCAACTTGTTAGGTAGATGCTTTTATTATTTGCATTTTACATTAAAAAAAAAAAAACTGATTCAAACAGAGGTTAAATGACTTATGCAGAGTTACACAATTAGTGTATAAATTGGATTTAAAGTTACTTCCTCCTAATTCCAGGTCCAGAAAAAAATACCTATTGCATCACCAGTTGCTGTGAAATATCAGAGTAGGGGAAAAGGCAGCAATATGTCTCAAAATCACAGCTATAAAGATGAACTACAGGACCTAATAACTCTTTCTTATCCCTGCTGTCATTGTTTCTTTCTCTTCTGGAGCAGAACAGGAACTGTACATAGTGATGGGAGAGTAAAGTCCATACCTGTAGGTTGATTCTTTTAAAAAATGACAGAAATTTTGATATCATCTTGTAGGTTTAATTTTAAAATAATTCTAAATGCCTTGAATATTTATAACTATGCTTGTATAAATAGTAGGAGTCAGAGGTTTGGCTGAATTTGATGGTTAAAAAAAGCATGGCTCTACCCTCTCAGTGTATACCTTCTTCAAATCTCAGGAGTCTCATACAAATTCTATTTAATCATTAAACAACTATTAAAAATTAGTATGCTTGCTGTCTTAGTAATAAAATTCTCACGGGGAAGTACACAATCCAAAAGGTGTCAATGACTAAATTCCATACAAAAGTTTCTAATTGTTCTTTTTTGGGAGTTTTTAGAAAATGAGATTGGACCGGGGGTAAAGAAAAAGAACTGCTGATAGAATGCATATTTTCTCTTTCCCTGCCAGTTAAGGTCGATGGAACTTCAGACCTTAAATGAGAGCAAAATACCCTTACTTCTATATTTTAATCTTGTCTTTTAAGTAACTAGTGGGCTGAGAACACGTGAACAAAAGACAGAACAAGAAAAGAAACAAAAAATAATAATAATAATGCTGTGACCTGGAAGATAGACAGAAAATGATGGAAGTTTGAAGCCAGCCAGAATTCTTGTTGTTGCTGTTGTTTAGTCATTTTTAAATTGTGTTTTACTCTTCATGATCGTACTTAGGATTTTCTTGGCAAGATACTGGAGTGATTTGTCATTTCCTTCTCCAGATCATTTTATAGAGGGAGAACTGAAGCAAACAAGGTTAAGCGAATTGCTCAGGATCACACAGCTAGTCAGTTCCTAAGGCTATATTTGATCTCAGGAAGAGTCTTAATGAGTTCAGGCCCAGCCTATCCACTGTTCAATCTTACTGTTCTATTCAGCAACTTAGCAAATGAATGTATGCTTATAGATTAAAGGTTTTTTTTTTAATTTAATGGTATTTTATTTTTCCAAATACGCATAAAGATGATTTTCAATATTCACCTTTGCAAAACCTTGTGTCCCAAAATTTTCTCTCTCTCTTCCCCTCTTCCCAAGACAGCAAGCAATCTGGTATAGATTGAATGTGTGCAAGTCTTCTAAACATATTTCTATATGTGTCATGTTGAACAAAAATAATGATATAGGGGACACACAGTAGTGAAGAAGTCGCTTTTAGAGTGCTTCTATTCTAACAATCTGTTTGTCAATGATTCTAACATCTTCTGGCTTTAGAATCAGTGATCCTGAGGTCCTTTGACCTTAGAGTGCTATTATTTTAATAATCTGTTCATCAATCACTCTAAAAATGTCTTCTGGTCTAGGAATATAAAAATATTTCTTCCCTAGACTTTAGGGAAGATATATCAGTGATCCTGAGGGCCTCTGACCTTAGAGAGCTATTGTTCTAACAATCTATCAATGATTCTAAAGTTTTCTGGCCTTAGAATAGTTGTACAAGCATTACTACTGTCAGATAAATAATCTGTGAGTTAGTGATAACCAAGTTCTTGAGACAATAGTGAATAGACCACCCTTCAAACCTAATGGTAAGCCATAAAATTAGCAAATAAGTAACATGAAGCTCTGGTCTAACTTTGTCCTATAAATTTAACTTCTTTCTCTTGGTTCCCTGCTAATCCCTTTGGGAACTTAGCCCATTGTTGTCAGCATAATAAATCTTTGATCCTTAACTTGGAGACAAACTGAGTTTGTGAATTCTTTTTCCATACCTGCAGTCACTGACCTGGGGACCCCTAACATTGTTAAGGTGCTTTATCCCTCAACAATATCAAAATGGAAAAAAAATTAGGAAACTCATAGGTTTAGAGATGGAAGGCATCTTTAAGATAAACATGTTTAACTTCCAAATTTCCAAATTTCAGATGAGAAAACTGAGACTCAGAGAGGATATGCGATTTGTCAAGGCATATAGACAATAAAGAGATCAGTTAGAATTTGAACCTCACTCCTTTGACTCAATGTTAATGAATCCTAAAGCTACAGACATTTATTTTCTTGCTCCTGAAAGGTAATGAAGATTTGGTGTTGTTGTTCTTGTTTGTCCTTTGTTCTCAAAGAGAACCATGGCACTGTGAAGTGATGCCATGACATGTAGTAAATTGAATTTAAGTGAGGGATAGCGGTGCAAGGTCAACTGCCTCATATTTCCCCTCCAAAACCATCTGGGTCCGGTAGCAAGATGTAGATCAAGACATCTGGATATGGTCCTGGATGAAATAGAAAAACTTGGTCTTTTGAAGCTAAGATCTTCAACAGATCTCAGTTTGGCTAAGCCAGCACCCATTCAGTAATTAAGGCTGGATAGCAATTGAGACAAAGAATCTCTTCTTTCACCTGCCCCAAAGGGGGAAAAAATGAATGAATCTGGGAGGGGAAGACTCTCAGAGTTTCTGGCCAAAGTAGGAATGATTACTATTTACATTCAATTTGAGTCAATTGGTACTCAAATAATGTATGGGGCTTAGCCTAAGACCTATTGGTGGCCAATAAAAATCAGATTGGTTCTGGGAAAGAGTCTGAAAGGGAAGGGAAAATATTTCAATCATAATGAGCATACCTAGTACCTCAGTGTCCAACTCCAGTGAACACTCAAAGTGTGAATCTGAATTAAATACCCCAGGCCAGGTAGAAGATAAGCTTTTCAATCTTCATTTAATAAACTGAGAATCAGGGTTTATATGCTCTTTAAACTAGTGTTACATTAATACCAGCTACCTCCAATCCCACCTTAACTACCAATAGCAAGAAACTTATCATAATAGGATTGTAAATAACAGAAATTATCAATGTCAAGGTATTTGTCAAAACAGAGTTGAAAATTGTAGAAATTATCAATACCAGGGTGATGCAATACAATTTCTAGGCAAGACAGAGATGATTTTGAGGTCCCCCAACTTTGGAGTCCTATTGCTCTAACAATCTGTCAATGATTGGAAAGGTCTTCTGGTGTAGGAATGTAGTAATGTTTCTTTTCTTAGACTTTAGGAAAACTATACTGGTGATTCTGAGACTCTCTGGCCTCAACAATAGTTTAATTTCAAACTAAACAATAGTTTTACTATTGTTAAAACAATAGTAACAATCTGTCACTAATTCTGGTATCTTCTGACTTTGGAATCGGTGATTCCGAGGTCCGCTGACCTTAGAGTGTTATTGCTCTAACAATGTCTGTCAATGATTGTAAAAGGTTTCTGGCCTAGGAATATAGTTTACTTTCCTTGGATTTTAGGGAAAATATATTGGTGATCCTGAGACCTCCTGACTTTGGAGTGCTATTGTTTTAACAATCCCTCAATGATTCTGACATCTTCTGGACTTAGAATAGTCCTACAAACATTACTGATTAATAGACAAATAATCTGTTGGTCAGTGATAATCAAGTTCCTGAGACAATAGTGAATAAGACCACTCCTGAAACCTACCTGAAAGCCATAAAAGTGGCAAAGAAGTAACAGGAAGCTCTGATTCATCTCTGTCCTATAAATCTATCTCCTTTCTCTTGGTTCCTTGCTAATCTCTTCTGGAGTTTAGCCTGCTTCGATTGGCATTACAATTCCAATTCACTTTGTCCCTTGACTAGGAAATGGGTTTAAGTCTGCAAATTCTTTTGAGACATCTTGCAACACCAGTCTGTGACCCTCAATTTTTTTTTGGCTCCTTTCCAACTTCAAAAAAGGTATTTGTCAAAGCAATCATAAATAGTATAGTCATGATGCCTTGTTCCTGTTACATGCATTCTCCACCAAGATTATTCTAAATTTATCTTGAATATGTACTTCATTCATTGTTAAGGGAGGTGGTGAACTAGTGCTTTGAATTGTTCACTCTCATAGGGATCAGTCTCAAGCTGGACCAGAGTCTTCCTGTATATGAACTTATTCAATAGTGGCTTTCTACACTTCAGCACACGGGTCAGCATTAAGCATGCAACTGACACAGAACACTCATAGGAGGAGGAAACTGAGGAAAAGCTCTTTGTGTAGAAAATAAATACTTTAATAGTGATTGAGTCTAAATTTATATTCTCCATTTCTGAAAGATATCTTTTCCTGTAGGTAAGATGAAGGCTAGTTATCCTGAGTCATCCAGAAGAGCATCATTTTTGCTTAAAATAAAGATTGGATCCCTTTTATTGTACACAGAAACTATATCTATGAATGTTGATCAAAACTAGATTTCTCATTATAGACAAATATAATAGTTTCAAGATAGGAATCTTCTGGGGGAAAAAAGGAACCCTTGTTCTTTTAGGGAAAACTCAGAAGAGACATTAGGTCTAATAGGAAATATTAAAAGACATGCTTTAGAATATCTCTATTTTCTGAGGTAGAAAAAAGCAAAGAAACCCCAAATCTCAGAACTAAACATCAACAATGTTCAAAGAAGCTTAAGTGGTTTTCCAACCTAATAGCTGAGATAGTATTTATTGATTCTGGCAATAACATTCAGCAAAGGGGATTTGTTATCCAAATTCATGAGGCAGTTTTGACAGTCATCAACAGAAACTGCGATGGAGGTGGGAAAAAAAATAAGCCAAGTTGTCCACTGTAATCACTTTGGACATTTGTATTTGAGACCAGGCAGCTTATACCATCTATTGGATATGTTTGGCTGAGGATTTGCTTGAATTTCTTGGCCATTTGGAGCCCACTTGAACCTTTTCCCTTTTTCTATGAAGTTTATCATATACTTCCAAATCACTGAAGCTGAGGATGTCAGCATTTAGGAAAACAATCTATTGGTATTCTTACATCCTCCACTCATATGCCCTCCTCCCCCAATATGAAAGTTGAAAATGATTTCGTTTTATACTTTTTCTTGGAGGAATTGAGAAACCTCAAACTCCTCATCCTGATGGTTAAGTCTACAAAGAAAACATGAATGCATTTCTTGGACAGCAGGACAGTTCAGGTTCCATTTGTCACTCTTGGTCCCTATAAATTGGTAAAGATCCTAAGAAGCTTATTGAATATCTACAAAGACCTTGCCAGTCTTAAAAGGTGCCAAAATGATATTGATAGCTCAACAGAGAGTTAGAAATCAGAAATCAGCATAGTCTGGAGCTCACTTTTGATAGTGGTACTCATCTGGCCATCATGATATATTGCCAGGAGATGAAGATGTTAATCAATAGGATGGAAGAATAAAGCACAAAATTCCTTATGTAGTCTGGAACTGTTTATTATAAGAAAAGTATGTGTCAGCAATTCTCTTTACCTTCCTTTGAAATTAATTTCTCAGAATGGAAAGATGATGAGTTGAACTTTGATCCACACAGAGTTTATTTGCATAGTAACTCATGCTGTTGTAGACAAAGAACATAATTAGGAAAAAAATAATTCATCATATCCATATACTTTGCAGTAACTCTGAGACATTTATTGATATCAGTATTTTTAATGAAACCTTTAAAACACAAGCAGATTATGGATTAGGTCAGTTATCTTTTCAAGGAATTTATTATATCAAAACCAAAAACAACCAGGAAATCAAACCGTCCAATAATAAGAATAGTGATGACAGTATTGAGTGTGTTCTATGTCTAATTGACTTTCAAAACACTTGAATCTTTGCCATTGACATTTTTGCCTTTGTAACTCATGCACAAGCACTTGGCTTTCAGATGATAATTGCCCAGTCTCCAGAATACTTTCCAGTGTCCTTCTGTAGATTCAGACAGTAAAGAACAAGAGAGGAACATAGTCCCCTATCTCATTTAGTCCTGTATCTGCACAGGACATAGATGATGATAAACACTCCTTTTCCTTTAAAGAAACCAAAACTGAATTCTCTCTTAATAGTCTGCAAGAAAACATATTCTGACTACATATTCACAAAATATAAACCCATCTCTCCAGTCATTTTTTCAGTCTTTCTTCATGAAGAAATAATTTATACAAGCCATATAAAATTCTGTGTCTCTGTGTTTGTGTGTGTGTGTGCACACAAACACACACATATGCAAACAATATTCTCATTGGCTGGGGTACCTAGAACTCGGAAAATATTTGTTTTCCCAAAAAGCAGATGTAACTGCTTATAAGAGCAATTCAGAGTTCACATAGGCCAGATTTCCTAAAGCCCAATATTGTTACACCATAATATTGTAGAAAAATCTTCAAGCTAATGTTAGGATAGAGAGCAGAGAGAAGAATCATACTGAAGGAGAGGAATCAAATCAACATCAATGAAAGCAAATATAATATATATTTCATACACATTCATTGTAGCTTTTTGCTATTGCTGATATTTGATTTGTGTAATGTCATAAGGTTGACATAGCTGCAGTTATGCCTATAAATATTCATGCCTTTTTATTATTTAGTTCTTTACTTTTTGTTTCAATTCTTGGCCATTTGAGCTGAAGACAACTGATTAGTTCCTCTAAGGGGACTTGAATTTTCTTTTTCTTGATCAAGAATTTTCAGAATGAGATTCATGTCCCATTTTTCCTAGAATAATACAGACTCCTATTTTTTTTTTTTTGCCACCTCTACTTAATGATCCCCAAACCACAAAATATAACTGAGTCAAAAAAGTTCTCTACTCTAGAAATATGATCCAAATTTATGAATATGGATTGTCAGTAAATTCTGAACATCTTACCTTTTCTTTGTCTGGCCTTCCCTGCAAGTATTTTGATAAGGAATCTAAAATTAAAAAAAAATAAAATCACTTTGGATTCAAAAGTATGAAAAAGGATGATTTGTTCTTAAGTGAAATCCATACTCTACTTACCACAAGTACTATCTTCCCATGCTTTCTTATTGAGTTTCTCAGAATTTGCCCAGCTGTCTAAGTCATGGATTAGGAATGCCTAAGAAATCTGTAACTGCCAAAATGGAATGAATATTCCTGTAAAAGATTGCTTTTTTATTTTGGCTTTTATCATTCACCCTGTTCTGGGGTCTGGAAATTCTAGGTAATTGAAGTGTATGTACCTTGTTCAGAGAATTCTTTTTAAGAGATATAGGACTCTATCATCCTGTTCTACTGTTAACATAATTATGGGTAAGGATTCAGGATCAATGTTATATGGCCCTTTGCTTCAGAGGAATCATTTTTTCATCATCGCTTAAAAAGAAGCATCTTAGCAGAGAAAAAAATACACAAATATGGTCACTGATTGTTGAGTTCATATACCAGCCACATCTTTTTATATAATAATATTGGGCTTTGGTTAAGGCATCATTTGTTATCTGTCTAACCATAGTAACTAGTAAAAAAAAAATCAACAAATCCAGGACTAACTGTTCTGAATGTTCAATTTATTGCTCAGCAGCAGCCAAACAAAAATGCAATGAATGCCTCTAGCAAAAGCATTGGCCTCAGCAGGTAGACTTTCTCACCAATGAGCAGATTTTATTATGTTTCAGTAAAATGGGGAACTTAACTTAAAAAAGATTGAAATCGGTACATTCTGTCCTAGAGTAGATTTGGTTTTGCTCACCAGTTCCCCATTCCCATCCCCTTAGGATAGGGAGTCTTTAGAAGATTGGTATTCAGACTTTTAGAGAAAAAGCTTAGAAAGAGACTGTGCCATGTAAATCATACCCCTCTCTGTCTCTGTCTCTGTCTTTCTCTATTTCTCTCTTTTTTTTGTCTCTCATATATAACTTCTAATATCTTATATATTTATACCTATCTATGTATATATTATCTTAATTTGAATTTTCTTGATTTAGAATCTTACATAAACATTCATTTGGAATTTATTAAGCAACTTGAGATAATAGCCTTATACCTTATGGTGAAGTAACATTCCAATGTGACTTTCCTTAAATAGGCTTTATCAGAAAACCATTTGTATTTTAAATATTTACATTGAAATAGATGTCTAGGTCCTGTTTACTGAAGCATGGGATACCTAGACTTTTTTATTTTTGACAAACTAATTCATTTAGAGATAACAGGCCTAAACGTTTGAGAAAATGCCCAGTCTTCTCTATTAAATATCAATCACAAAAACAATGAAGAATTGCCCTACTTGAGGTGAATAAACAACCATTACACTAAAATAGGCTCATCAGAATCTAGATTGGAGAGAATTTATTCTGGCTGTAAAAACTGGTTTTGTTTATATATTTCACAGACCAGTCACTTTACATTTAGAATTAGCCCTTCTTGAAAGGGACCTGTATGTGCCAAAATGTTTGTGGCCAGCCCTTTTGGTGGTGACTAGAAACTGGAAAATGAATGGATGCCCATCAATTAGAGAATGGTTGGGTAAATTGTGGTATATGAATGTTATAGAATATTATTGTTCTGTAAGAAATGACCAGCAGGATGAATACAGAGAGACTTCAAAAGACTTCATTAAGTGATGCTGAGTAAAATGAGCAGAACCAGAAAATCATCATACACTTCAACAACAATACTGTATGAGGATGTATTCTGATGGAAGTGGATATCTTCAACAAAGAAAAGATCTAGTTCAGTTCCAACTGATCAGTGATGGACAGAATCAACTACACCCAGAGAAGGAACACTGGGAAATGAGTGTGAACTGTTTGCATTTTTGTTCTCCTTCTCAGGTTATTTTTACCTTCTGAATCCAATTCTTCCTGTGCAACAAGAGAACTGTTTGGTTCTACTCACATATATTGTATCTAGGATATACTATAGCATATTTAACATGTATAAGACTGTCTGCCATTTAGGGGAGGGGGTGGAGGGAGGGAAAGGAAAAGTCAGAACAGAAGTGAGTGCAAGGGATAATGTAAAAAAATTGCCCATGTATATGTACTGTCAATAAAAGTTATCAAAAAAACAAAAACAAAAACAAAACAACAACAACAACAACAACAACAACAACAAAAAAAACAACCAACAATTAGCCCTTCTTATGTGAGCACTTGCTGAGCTATTTTCATGGCTGCTCTTCTACCTTTCACCCAACTCTCAATTGTGTCTCCAATAAGCTGCAGCATGCATTGTCCACATCCAGATCAAGGGTTTAAACAGATAGGCTAAACCAGGTTGAGGTAACTAGCAGGACTTAAAACCCATTGGTGAGATAAGGGCCATCTACCCTGAGCTTGAGAAGATTTCCCCTCATGGAATAGGCAGATGAGAATAATTTGTTCCAGTGGATATGAAGATGGTTAAATCAGTCTCTGTGGAATATTTAAAGCATGATTAGATATCCAAGAAAATAAAGTCACACATCACATACTGGGTCATTGCCAATTGTCTTGACTTTTGTCTTGCCACTGAACTTCAATGACCTGTGGAAGAGATTGAAGTTGAAGACATTATACAATTCTGCCTGACAAATCCAATTCACATAGGAGTCAAAACATCACCTTGTAATGTCATTGGTTTTCTTCAAAAATAGAAAACCAAAATCAATTCTCCTTCACTGACATAGTTTGTGAAGGAGATCTTGTTTTGTGTCTTGTTTTTGCACAGTAAAAAAGATTGAGATATAATTGTAGACTGAAATATTTACCTTTATATTTAATAAGTATTAAATTAAGAGAAAAAGGTGAGAGAAGCTACCAATGAGAATTAAAAACAGAAAATGGTCCCTTACTGTTTCATATTTGTCTCAGAGGCAAGGCTACTTTAAAAAAAAATCAGAATGAACATCTACAATGTAACAATGTGATAATCGCTTTAAGAACTGAGAAGAGAGATATAAAAACTGTACTGTAAACTTTTACTTTCTCTATCTTTCTTTTTGTGTGAAAAGGAAGATTTTTGGAATCTAAATTTTATTCCTTTTAACCATTTATTTGTTTTTTCTATAGTGTCTTAAAGTCAGCAATCTCTAGTTAAAGAAAATTTCAATTACAATTGCTTTTGAGTCATAAATTATTTAATTGCTTCAAGAGAACACAAATGAGGATGGATTTAATAAATAAGCATAAATAAAAACTGGATTGAATGAATGGATCGAATATCCATGGATGTAAATTATATTGAATTATAGCTGAAGAAGCTGATAATTACACATATAATGTATGTGAGAAAAAAGATTCAGTCCAGATTTTCCCGACTCCAAGGTAGCCCTCTAATTGCTATGCCATTCTGCTTTTCTCTGATGAGAAGAATGAGGAGAAAAATATCCTTCAAAGGCTAGCTACATTTTTCTCATCTTTTCATTTTTGTTTAATGAATATGATTTGGAAAGGAAAGCACTCATTAATTAATTAATTCAATACATACTTATTAAATGCTAGCTTTCAGACACTTTACTAAGTGCTGTAGTTAAAAATACAAAAAGAAATGACTCCTGCCTTCATGGAGTTAACATTCTATTGGGTGGGGCATGTAAGTAAGAATTAAATTTAAAATTGTAGGCAGAGTAATATTTAGGGGAGGAGAAAGTTGCAATTGAAATGAGCTTTGAAGGAAAATGGACATTTTATGAGGTAGCATGAGAAGGGAAAGTATTCTAGGTATGAGTAAATCTGTGTAAAGTTGCACAGAGAGGCAATGGTAAAATCTAGTAGGCTTATAAGCAGGTCATTTTGGCTAGAACATAGCGTATATAAAGTGCTTTGTGAAAGTAGAAGGTAGTAAAGGATTTTAACAATCATAAAGTAAAATTAATTAAAACTTAGGTTTGAATTATGTATAGAGTCTCTACTCAAAAACAAGGTTTAAAAGAGTACTCAATAAAAAATGTAAATCAGGAATTGAAGAGCTTTTTATTTCCTTATTATAAATTACATGCAAGAAATCACAGATATGACATGCATTAACAAAATGCATCCTACATGATACTGTAACATCTAGTTTTTACTATGCCCTTCACACAAGCTTGAGAATGACATTTAAATATTATCTTTTCATCTCCTATCTGGATACACTACTTTGAGACTTCTTTAATTGATTTTCCCACCCTCCCCAGGAAACTCTTAATTAGGAAAATCTCATCATCCTATAAGATCTCATCAGTTTTTAAACTTTACCTTATCATTTGTCTTTGAATATTCAGTCTAAATCCAGATACACTTATGTCCAAATCTTGCTTTTGAAAATTTACCAGCTATGTGACCATGGATATATTTTTAAACCATTATAGGCTTCAGATTATTCTCTAGGATATATTAATCACAGATCAGCTACAATCAGCTTTGTTTCCATACTGAGATTAACCCTAGACTGATGAAACATTTTTACATAAATCAATAAAATTTTTTTGCATTTCTTAATTTAAAACCTCCATTGTCTTTTTAAAATTATACTTCTATCATTGATTAATGATAGAAAAATGTTTTTCAACTCAATTCAATTTTAAAAAGGATTTACTAATCACCTACTAAATATCAGACACTATGCTTGTTCTTAGAATATAAAGAAATGAAAATGAATACTACATGCCACAAAAGAACATACATTTTATAACAATATAGAAACATATCATTTATGAATTGCTTTAAAATTGATAGAGACCATTCCTCTCACTGGCGATTTTCTATTAAGATTAATGCGCCGACTTCTTTTATATCTTTCATGCTGTATTACTTGTGCCACAGACAAGAGGGGTCATCATTTTTAAATTCACCTTTCCTGATCCCATATTGAATTTCTGTTTAAAATGTCATATCCATAGCTATTTATATTACCAAATTAAATGCTATTTAATTTTTTTCTAGTTTATTGATTTTTTCTTTTCTTTATCTTTCCTTTTTAAAAATTCTCCATGTGGAGAAAGAGTAAGTGGAAAGACAAGTGGATTTAGTTAACCAGTTGGTTAACATTGAAAAAAAAAACATTTCAGTCCTATGTTCCTACTTTTTGTCATCTGAAAGTGGAATGTATAGTCCTTAAGGGAAGTTATTTCATTTGTTTTTAGCTTTATGTCTCTGGTGCTTATTATAGTTATCTTGAACTGTGAGGCAAAGTAGAAAATGTCTTTTGAATTGAATTGAAATAGATTAGGTGGTCTCCAAGTTTTCTTTCAGTTCTAGAACTTTATGATTTTTATTCTTAAAAAAATGAGTTTTCTGGAACCTAATTTGTGAAATATTTTCTCATGGATTCTTTTTTTTAATAGCCTTTTATTTACAAGTTATATATATGGGTAATTTTACAGCATTGACAATTGCCAAACCTTTTGTTCCAATTTTTCCCCTCCTTCCCCCCACTCCTTCCCCTAGATGGCAGGATGACCAGTAGAGATTAAATATATTAAAGTATAAATTAGATACACAATAAATATACATGATCAAATGGTTATTTTGCTGTACAAAAATAATTGGACTCTGAAATATGGTACAATTAGCCTGTGAAGGAAATCTAAAATGCTGGCAGGCAAAAAGGTTCTTAGTCATCTCCCAGAATTCTTTCACTGGGCATAACTGGTTCAGTTCATTATTGCTCCATTGGAACTGGTTTGGTTCACCTCATTGCTGAGGATGACCAGGTCCATCAGAATTGGCCATCATATAGTATTGTTGTTGAAGTATATAATGATATCCTGGCCCTGCTCATTTCACTCAGCATCAGTT
Organism: Antechinus flavipes; assembly: GCF_016432865.1. Taxonomy (NCBI): domain Eukaryota; kingdom Metazoa; phylum Chordata; class Mammalia; order Dasyuromorphia; family Dasyuridae; genus Antechinus; species Antechinus flavipes. Next base: position 230,846,347 of record NC_067398.1, read on the forward strand.
TGTGTAGGTCTCTCCAGGACTTTCTGAAATCATCCTGTTGGTTATTTCTTACCTAACAAAAATATTCCATAATATTCATATACCACAAGTTATTCAGCCATTCTCCAATTGATGGACATCTACTCAGTTTCCAGTTTCTGGCCACTACAAAGAGGGCTGCCACAAATATCCATCCACATACAAATTCCTTTCCCTTCTTTATGATCTAGTTGGGATATAAGCCCAGTAGTAACACTGCTGGATCAAAGGGTATGCACAGTTTGATAACTTTTTGAGCATAGTTCCAAATTGCTCTCCAGAATGGTTGGATGTATTCACAATTCCACCAACAATGTATCAGTGTCCCTGTTTTTCCACATCCCCTACAACATTCCGCATTATCTTTCCCTGTCATTCTAGCCAGTCTGACAGGTGTGTAGTGGTATCTCAGAGTTGTCTTAATTTGCATTTCTCTGATTGATAATGACTTGGAGCATCTTTTCATATGGCTACTAGAAACAGTTTCAATTTCTTCATCTGAAAATTGTCTGTTCGTATCCTTTGACCATTTATCAATTGGAGAATGGCTTGATTTCTTATAAACTAGAGTCAATTCTCAATATATTTTGGAAATGAGGCCTTCATCAGAACCTTTGACTGTAAAAATATTTTCCCAGTTTATTGCTTCCCTTTTAATCTTGTCTGCATTTGTTTTATTTGTATAAAAACTTTTCAGTTTGATATAATCAAAATTTTCTATTTTATGATGATCTCTAGTTCTTTTCTGGTCATAAATTCCTTCCTGTTCCACAGGTCTGAGAGGTAAACTATCCTATGTTCCTCCAATTTATTTATAATCTCATTCTTTATGCCTAGGTCATGAACCCATTTTGACTTTATCTTGGTGTATGGTGTTAAGTGTGGGCTGATGCCTAGTTTCTGCCCTAAGATTTCCAATTTTCCCAGCAATTTTGTCAAACAGTAAGTTCTTATCCCAAAAGCTGGGGTCTTTGGATTTGTCAAACACTAGGTTGCTATAGTTATTGACTGTTTTGTCCTTTGAACCTAACCTATTCTACTGATCAACTAATCTATTCCTTAGCCAATACCAAATGGTTTTGGTAACTGCTGCTCTATAATATAATTTTAGATCTGGTACAGCTAACCCACCTTCATTTGATTTTTTTTTTTCATTAATTCCCTTGAAATTCTTGATCTTTTGTTTTTCCATATGAACTTTGTTGTTATTATTTCTAGGTCATTAAAATAGTTTTTTTGGAGTCTGATTGATGCAGTGCTAAACAAATAGATTAGTTTAGGTAGTATTATCATCTTTATTATATTTGCTCACTCTAGCCAGGAGCATTTAATATTTTTCCAATTGGTTAGATCAGACTTAATTTGTGTAAAAAGTGTTTTGTAGTTTTGCTCATAAAGTTTCTGATTTTCCCTTGGCAGATAGATTCCTAAGTATTTTATACTATCAGTAGTTACTTTAAATGAAATTTCTCTTTGTAACTCTGACTGTTGGATTTTATTAGTGATATATAAGAATGCTGATGATTTATGTGGGTTTATTTTGTATCCTGCAACTTTGCTAAAGTTGTGGGTTATTTCTAATAACTTTTTAGTACCATCATATCATCAGCAAAGAGTGAAAATTAGGTTTCCTCATTGCCTACTTTAATTCCTTTAATCTCTTTCTCAACTCTTATTGCCAAAGCTAGCATTTCTAATACAATATTGAATAGTAACGGTGATAGTGGGCAACCTTGTTTCACTCCTGATCTTATTGGGAATGGTTGCAGTTTTTCCCCATTACATATGATGCTTACTGATGGTTTTAAATAGATGCTGCTGATTATTTTAAGGAAAAGTCCATTTATTCCTATATTCTCAATTTTTTTTTAATAGAAATGGATGTTGCATTTTATCATATGCCTTTTCTACATCTATTGAGATGATCATATGGTTTTTGTTAATTTGGTTATTAATGTAACCGATTATATTGATAGTTTTCCTAATATTGAACCAGCCCTGCATTCCTGGTATAAATCCAACTTGATCATAGTGTATTATCCTGGGGATGATTTTCTGTAGTCTTTTTGCTAATATCTTATTTAAGATTTTATCATCAATATTCATTAGGGAGATTGGTCTAAAATTTTCTTTCTATGTTTTCAGCCTACCTGGTTTAAGTATCAATACCATTTCTGTGTCATAAAAGGAATTTGGTAGAACTCCTTCATTACCTATTTTATCAAATAATTTATATAGTATTGGGACCAGTTATTCTTTAAATGTTTGGTAGAATTCATAAGTAAATCCATCTGGTCCTGGGGATTTTTTTCTTAGGGAGTTTATTAATAGCTTGTTCTATTTCTTTTTCTGAAATGGGAGTATTCAAGCAATTTACTTCTTCCTTTATTAATCTGGGAAGCCTATATTTTTGGAGGTAGTCATCCATTCACTTATCAAATTTATTGGCATAAAGTTGGGCAAAGTAACTCCTTATGATTTCTCTAATTTCCTCTTCATTGGTGGAAAGTTCTCCCTTTTCATTTTTAAGACTACTAATTTGATTTTCCTCCCTCCCTTTTCTAATCAAATTTAACAAAGGCTTATCTATTTTAATGATTTTTTCATAGAACCAACTCTTAGTTTTATTATTTAGTTCAATAGTTTTTTGCTTTCAATATTATTAATTTCTCCTTTTAATTTTAGAATTTCAAATTTAGTATTTCATTGGGGGTTTTTAATTTTGTCTTTTTCTAGTTTTTTTAGTTGCAAGCCCAATTCATTGATCTTCTCTTTCTCTATTTTATTCAAGTAGGCCTCTAAGGATATAAATTTTCCTCTTATTACCATTTTGGTATAATGTTTCATCTTTGTCATTATGTTGAGTGAAATTATTAACTGTGTCTATAATTTGTTGTTTCACCCAATCATTCTTTAAGATGAGATTGTTTAGTTTCAAATGACTTTTTGGTCTACTTACCCCTAACTTTTTGTTGAATGTAGTTTTTATTGCATTGTGATCTGAAAAGAAAGCATTTACTATTTCTGCCTTCTTGCATTTAATTTTGAGGTCTTTATGTCTTAATATATAGTCAATTTTTGTGTAGGTTCCATGAACTGCTGAGAAGAAAGTATATTCCTTTCTGTCTCCATTCAGTTTTCTCCAAAGATCTATCATACTAATTTTTCTAATATTCTATTTACCTCTTTAATTTCTTTCTTATTTGTTTTGTGATTTGATTTGTCTAATTCTGAGAGTGCAAGGTTGAGATCTCCCACTATTACAGTTTTGCTGTTTATTTCTTCTTGCAGCTCTCTTAACTTCTCCTTTAGGAAGTTAGATGCTATACCACTTGGTGCATATATGTTTAATATTGATATTGCTTCATTGTTTTAGCCAGATATAGTTTCCTTCCTTATCTCTTTTGATTAGATCAATTTTTGCAGTTGCTTGATCTGAGATAAGGATGGCTACCCCTGTTTTTTTTACTTCACCTGAAGTATAATAAATTCTGCTCCAGCTTTTTACCTTTCCTCTGTATGTATCTCCCTGCTTTAAATGTGTTTCCTGTAAACAACATATTGTAGGGTTCTGACTTTTGATCCAGTCTGCTATCCACCTCCTCTTTATGGGAGAGTTAATCCCATTCACATTTAGGGTTAAAATGACTAATTTTCTATTTCCTGCCATCCTAATATCCCCAGATTATGCTTTTCTTTTTCTTGCCCCCCCAACCCTCTTTCCCAGTTTTAAACTTACGCACCCCACTTGTAAGACGATGCTCACCCTCTTTAGGATCCCTCCCTTCCCCCTTTGAATTTCTTCCCCTTCCTTGTACCCTTCCCTTATTACTCTTTTTCTTTTCCCTTTTCCTCTCCCCCTTTTTAATGAGGCAAGAGAGGATTTTCTGTTAAACAAGTATGTCAATTATTTTCTCTTTGAGCCAACTCTGATGAGATAAGATTCACACAATGTTCCTCCCCCTCTCTGAGTTCCCTCAGATATGATAAGTTTCCTTCGCCTCTTCGTGGTATGTAGTTTCCTTCTTTTTATCCCTCCTTTCCCCCTTTTCTGACATTATCCCTTTTCCATGTCTACTTCCCTTTTTTTATGTTATATCAGTAAAATCAAATTATATATGTGGTCTTTTTGTATATCCACAACAGAAATACAATTCTCAAGAGTTCCTTTTACCTTTTCTGCATCTCTTGAGTCCTATGGTTGGAGACCAAATTTTTGTTTAGTTATGGTTTTTTCCTTAGAAACAAATGGAATTCATTTGTTTCATTAAATGTCCATCTTCTTCCCTGGAAGAAAATGCTCAGCTTAGCTGGGTAGCTTATTCTTGGCAGCATTCCAAGTTCTTTTGCATTTCAGAATATCAGATTCCAGGCCCTTTGATCCTTTAATGTGGAGGCAGCCAGTTCTTGGGTAAACCTTATTGTGGCACCTTGGTGTTTAAATTGTTTTTTTTCTGGCTGCTTGTAAAATTTTTTCCTTAATCTGATAGTTCTGAAATTTGGCCACAATATTTCTTAGAGTTTTTATTTTAGGGTCTTTTTCAAAAGGTATTCGATGAATTCTTTCAATGTCTATTTTACCTTCTGATTCTAATACCTCTAGACTGTTCTCTTTGATGATTACTTGTAAAATAGTATCTAGGCTCTTTTCTTCAACATAATTTTCGGGAAGTCCAATAATCCTCATATTATCTCTCCTAGATCATTTTCCAGGTCTATCATTTTTCCAAGTAGATATTTCATGTTTTTTTTTCCAATTTATCATTTTTTTGGTTTTGCTTGACTGATTCTTGCTGTCTCAATGAATCATTAGTTTCTATTAGTTCAGTTCTGATTTTTAATGAATTATTTTCTTCATTAGCTTTTTTCACTTCTTTCTGTATATGTCCAATTGAGTTTTTAAATGAATTGTTTTGCTCTATGGAATTTTTTCCATTTCACTATTTTTTTTTTAGTGAATTATTTTCTTTTCCCAATTCACAGATCCTATTTTCTTGTGAATTCTTTGTCTTTTCCAATTCATAGATCTTACTTTCCAGAGATTTTTTTACTTTTTTCAATTCACAAAGTTTGTTTCCCTGCACTTCCTGGGAATTTTTTACCTTTTCCAATTCATATTTCAGCAAATTGTTACTTTCTTGCATATGTTCTCTTTCCTTTCCCCATTTTTCTTCTAACTCTCTTTTGAGACTTTTAATGGTCTCTTCTATGAGAGCGTTATGTAAGAGGGGACAGGTAACATTCCCCTTTGGGGTATTGTCTGGTGGCTGTTTGCTATTAGTCTCTTCGGGATTGCAGACATGCTCTTTTTCTGTATAGAAGCTATCAATCGTCCTTTTCATTTTTTTTATTCATTTTTTAAAGTCTTTAGGGTATGCCTTCAGGGCAAGGGGATTACCAGCTTCCTCTGAAGAGCAGGGAGAGATGTAAACCAGCTCCCAAGGTATGGGAGTGCTCTGAGTGAAAGTTCCCACTTCCCCCAACCAGAAGGGAGCTACAAAAGTGCCCAGTGGAGAACTCCACTGTGTGGTTTAGCGACTGCCCTAAGGCTAGAGACTAAGCGGTGAAAGTGTCACTGTCCCAGACTAGAGCCCCTTGGGGGGCTGTGGGTATTTGCAGCTGACCAGAGAATACCCGGTTCAGACCAGAAGTCTCTGCCTGGAAGCAAATCACCCAGCAAAAGTTCTATTGCCCCAACCCAAGCTCCCCACTATGCAGATTAGAGGCTGCCCCGGGCTGTGCCCCACTGCTGTGCAGGTTCACAACTGCCCCAAGGAAAAGCCCCGGACTTAGGGTTGGGGCTGCGAGCTTGCGCTGTGATCTGTGCTCTCACTTCTCATTTGGGGCTCCACAGCGCTGACCTTCTCCCCAGCTCCGACCTTCTCCCTAGCCCCAGGACAAACCTTTTCTGGTGAGATTCCAGATAATCTTTGGCTGTTGAGTTGATGTACTTCTAATCTTTATGAGTTGTAGCAGTCAAGCCTATTTTTGAGGCTGGATATAATATTGATAGTGAGGGTTAAGAGAGGAGCTTAGAAAGTCCCATGTGCCTTTTCCACCATCTAGGCTCTGCCCTCCTTAGATTCTTAATAGTATAGGTATTTAATCAACAAGAAATTAATATTTTACTGTAGAACAGAAGATAAGGATATGATGTATATAAATATGGTGTAACTTCTCTTTTTCATGTATTATTTCAGGGATACTATAATTAAAAGTCAACTTTTTTACATTCAACACAACAAACATTTATTAAATACCTTCTGTGGATCAGGAATTTTGCTGAGAACTTTCCCAAATTAAAAATTCCCTCAATCTTCTTCTTGAAGGTGTAGTCTATTTGAAATCTTGGGATGCAGTTTAAAATAACTCCCAAAAGAAAAAGTTACTACATTTATAAGAGTTGTCACTAATAATTCTAGCTCTTCAAACAAGCAGTACCATTAACTATTGAGTAAAGGTGTATTAAGGAGCATGGATTAGATTTTCTAGCACATCCAAAGAGAATATTCTTTCTTCTTGGTCTTTTTACTTCACTTCAAAATGGGAGATATCTAATATGAATGTTTTAAAAAGGAAAATGTGGAGGGCCACTGGTAATGCTCCCCCAGAATATGCTAACAAATATGGCCTACTCTCTGCATTTCTAGACTAGTTAGGGAAGTAGAATGAAATGTGTCCTAAAATTAATTTTGTAAAAAATAATTGGAAATCATCATAATATTTAAGACACACATATATATATATTTTTTAACCAGAAGGGAAAATTATAGCATAGTTTTTCTTTAAGTCTCAATCAATGATCTATCTTCCATAAGGATCTTTTCCTAGTCAGCCTTAATTCTAGTGCCTTCTCTCTCTTATTTATTGCCTCTTTATCTCTTATTTGTCTATTTATCTTGTGCATATTTATCTGCTTCTTTTGTTTACCAAGTTGCATTGTGAGTTTCTTGAGGGCAAGATTTGTCTTTGATCTTTTTGTATTTGTTTCTTTTTTGTATCTATAGTTCCTGGAACATTTGTTGTTATTGACTGTTTTGTGAGGCTATGGACTAAAGCACACCTAATACTTCTATCTTCCTCTATTTCCTGAAGTGTGTTCAAATTTATATTCATTTTTGTCTTTCCATCTCATCTTCTACTGTCTTCTCCTTTTTGTCTTCAATCTTTTTTGGTATCAGTGTCTTTTCCACTGAGTTCTGTCTTCTTGTAATGTGACCAATGTATTTAAGCTTCAAACTTCATCATTTGTACTTCTAATGAATAGTCTCAAGTCTTAGTTTCTCTAAGTCTTAGATGATTTGATCTCCTTTGTTATCCAAAGGACTTTCAGAAGTATTCCTCAGCACCATAATCTGGAGACAATGATTCTGTGGGATCCAGCTTTCCTTATAATAATATAACTCTCACAGCTGTACATTACTAATGGAAAAGCCATACCTTTGACCACACAGACTTATGTCAGCAAGGTGATATCTCTGTTTTTTAGTATGCTGTCCAGATTTGCTATAGCCTTCCTCTAAAGGAGCAAGCAATTTTAAAAATTTCATGACTGCAGTTGCCATCTGCATTGATTTTTGAGCCCAAGAATATAAAATGTAACTCTTCTTTCATTTTTTCTCCCTTTATTTGCCAGGAAGTGATGGTGACAGTTGTTATGATTTTTTTTTTTTAATGTTAAGCTGCAAGCCAGCATTTACAATCTCCTCTTTTTGCCTTTATTGATAATTTTCTTCACTTTTTACCATCATAATGATATCAGCATATCTAAGATTCTGAGTATTTTTATGGCAATCTTAACTGCAGTTTCTGTTTCACCAAGCCTGATTTTTTTTTTTTTTTTGCATGATGCACTCTTAATGTAAGTAGTGACAATGTACAGTTTTGTCATAATCTTTTCTGAATCTTTAACCAATTATTTGTTTAATTATTAGTTCTAGCTGTTGGTATTTTACCCACAACCAGGATCCTCAAGAGATAAATAAAATGATCTGGTTTTCCCATTCTTTTAGGATTTGCTGCATTTTGTGGTGATCCACACAGTCAAAGGCTTTAATTTGATCAATGAACCTGAAATAGATTTTTTTTTCTGGAATTCTCCTGCTTTCTTGATAATCCAGTAAATCTTGACAATGTCATTTTTAGTTCCTTTTCCTCTTCAAAAACTAGCTTGCACCTTTGGTAACTCTTGGTTCCACATATTACTAAAACTTACCTTTCAGAATCCTAAACACAATCTTGGTGAAATAAACATAATTGTTTGGTAATTTGAATTCTTTAACATTATCTTTCTTTAGGATTGGGGCATAAACTGATCTTTTCTAGTCCAGTAGCCATTGTTGAGTTTTCCAAATTTCCTGGCATATTGAATACAGCACTTTAACAGTTATCATCTTGTTACCAATGTTTTTTTTTTACAAAAATTTTTTAAAAATATGTCTTATTAAAAAAAAAAGAATAAAAAAAGAAATACAGGAAAGAAATACAAAACAAAAAAGAATATTTTCATGTGCCCAGCATTCAATCAGACAGGATTCAAAATATATAACAACAAATATCAGTTCACGAAAGTGTGTGTGTATGTGTGTGTGTGTATATACATATATATATATATATATATAAATTTTTTCTACATATATATGTAGAAGAAATTATATTGATGAATGTATATTCTTTCTTTACTTTCTTGTAAATTGTTCTATTGTTCTCTGCTATGTACTTTATTTATTTTATTTATTTTTTTCATTTTTCATCCCTCTCAACATTGCTAAGCAAGGTATAGGTAAGAAAAGCCATATTTATGTATACATATGTACATATACAGATATACAAACAAAACCACATACATTCACACAAACACCCCACATATACAACATTATCTTTCCTATTCCTGATGACTTTGTTTAATTCTGCACCTTAAGTTGTCTGGCTATTAAGTAACCTCCCCATACCCACGGACCCCTTCCTTTTCTTCTTCCTTTTTCTTTTGCTTCTCCATCTACCCATCCCTTTCTCTTTTAAAAAATTTTTAAAATAGATTTTGGAGGGTGTTTTACACTTCATGATATATATTGCCTATTGAACCCATTCCCAATATAAGTAAGTTTTCAAAATTACGAGCCCTCCTCGCCCCTCTAATGCTTTTGTGTCTATTCTTCCTCTGCAACTTATTTGTATAGAATAATTACTATTTTTACCTTAATTCTGCCATTCTTTCTCTTGAACTACCCTATTGTTGATATGAATCTTAAATATATAGTGTACATTTCCCATGTAAAAATAATTGTCCATATTAAGTTCCTTAAAATTAATCTTTGATTTTGGCTCTTATATGTTAAATTTGCTATTATTTGGGTTTGGTTGATAGAAAGTCCTGACATTCTGAAAATTCATTAAATGTTAATTTTTCCTCCTTCAATATTATGGATAATTTTGCTGGGTATGATATTTTTGGCCTTAGTGCTAGTTCTTTTGATTGTTGGTAGATATGATTCCAAGACCTGAAATTTTTTATTATTGCTGCTAAATCCTGTACAATTCTAATTGTAGCTCCAGTGTATTTAAATTGCTTTTTTTTTCTTGGTTTTTTTTTTTTTTTTTTTTTTTGCAAAATTTTCTCTTTGATCTGGGGCTTTCAAAATTTGGCAGTAATATTTCTGTCTTTTCCACAAAGTATCTCATTGAGATGATAGTTGGTCGATTTTTTCTATTTATACTTTCCCTTCTTGTTCTATTACCCCAGAACACTTTACTTGGATTATTTCTTATATTACTTTGTCAAGGTTCTTTTTTTGGTCACAACTTTCAGGCAGTCCTATTATCCTTATATTTTCTCTTCTTGATTTGTTCTCCAGATCTGTTGTTTCCTTATGCTTCATATTTTGTTCTATTTTTTCATTCTTTATAATCTGTTTTGTTATTTCATAGTCTTTCATATCTTTACTGGCTTCCCCTTGCCTGATTCTAATTTTCAAAGAATTGTTTTCATCTTTGAGATTTTGTATCTCCTTTTCTATTTGATTGACTTTTTTTCCCATAATTTTCTTGTTTTTTTTTTTTTTTAACATGGCTTTTATTTTTATTTTTAGTTTTTAGTTTTCTCAATGTTTCTCACTTATTTTAAAATTCTTTTTTTAGTTATTCTATAAATTCTTTCTGGTCAAGAGCCATTTCACATTACTCTTTGGGGCAGAAGCTTTGTTTACTTCAGTGTTCTCCTCTGAAGATAACTTCCCTGGTCTTCCCTGCTCCCACAGTAGGTTTCTATAGTCTTTCTTCTATTCTTTCTATGTTCTTTCTTATTTGATAGTTCATCTTTTAAAAAATAATAGGTGTTAGTGTAGGCACCTTTAATTATGGGGTGGGAAGCATGGTGCCTCAAGTTTTTCTTCAGCTATCCCCTTTGACCAGGCACCCCAAACCAAGTGCTCCCTACTTCTGCAAATACCCATTGCCAGCAGGGTACCTGCCCAGCTGCTTCTGTACTCACCTGGTGCAGGTTCTTTCTTGTCCAGTGCTACATCTCAGCAGCACAACTGGACCTGGTGTTCCAAATCAGCAGAGGTTCCCTTAAATCTTCCCTTACTCAAACCCCCATCTCCACAAACAATCCTGGAGGTGAAAATCTCTGTGGTTCTTGCTGAGGCTCCAGTCACACCCAGCTTGCTCCAGAGGTCCCCACTTGGTTTGGAGTTAGCTAGGAGGTAACTACACTTCACATGGGTTAACTCTGACTTGTGTCTTTCTTCAAATGTTGTTGGGTTGTATGAGGAGGAATGCTGTTCTGCTCCAGATTTTCTTCATTTTTTCACCAGCCTATGTTTTTCCTGAGGCACAAATTTGCTTTATTTGTGGGGAGAAATTTGTAGAGCTTGAAATTTACTGACCTACACTATCATCTTCCCAGAATCTTCCCTGCCAATGCTTCCTAAAGCTTACTTGACATCATCCTTCAGGCTCTAGATCAGTAATCACACTATTGTCATTATCTCTAATGTTAAGATCTTTCCTGCATACCATGTTTCCCTGATAATAAGACACTGTCTTATTATTTTTTTGGGACAGAAAAACACCAGAGGGCTTATTTTCAGGGGAGGGCTTATTTTAATGAACATTGACAGCAATTTTAATAAACAGGTAAATGTAAACAAAAAAAAGTACCTTTATTCAATAATGATCATGTCATCTTCTTCAACAACATCGTCATAAGTGTTATTTTTTCTAGGTCATTAAAATAGTTTCTTGGGAGTCTGGTTGTTATGGCACTAAATAAATAGATTAGTTTAGGGAGTATTGTCATCTTTATCATATTTGCTCGCCCTATCCAAGAGCACTTAATATTTTTTCCAATTATTTAAATATGACTTTATTTGTGTGGAAAGTGTTTTATAATTTTGCTCATATAATTCCTGACTTTCCTTTGGTAGACAGATGCCCAAATATTTTATGCTATTGACAGTTATTTTGAATGGAATTTCTCTTTGTATCTCTTACTGTTGGATTTTTTTGGTGATGTATACAAATGCTGAGGATTTATGCAAATTTATTTTGTATCCTGGAACTTTGCTAAAGTTATGATTTATTTCTAATAGCTTTTTAGTAGAATTTCTGGGGTTCTCTAAGTATACCATCATATCATCTGCAAAGAGTAATACTTTGGTTTCTTCATTACCTACTCTAATTCCTTTAATCTCTTTCTTGACTCTTATTGCCGAGGCAAGCATTTTTAATACCATATTGAATAATAACGGTGATAGTGGGCAACCTTGTTTCACTCCTGATCTTACTGGGAAAGATTCCAGTTTGTCCCCATTACATATGATGCTTACTGATAGTTTTAAATAGATGCTGCTGATTATTTTCAGGAAAAGTCCATTTATTCCTATACTCTCAAGAGTTTTTAATAGGAATGGATGTTGGATTTTATCAAATACTTTTTCTGCATGTATTGAGATGATCATATGGTTTTTGTTAGTTTGGTTATTGATGTAGTCAATTATGCTAATAGTTTTCCTAATATTGAACCTGATATAAATCCTACTTGGTCATGGTGTATTATCCTGGGGATGATTTTCTGTAATCTTTTTGCTAATATTTTATTTAAAATTTTAGCATCAATATTCATTAGGGAGATTGGTCTATAATTTTCTTTCTCTGTTTTCAACCTACCTGTTTTAGGTATCAGTACCATGTCTCTGTCATAAAAAGGAGTTTGGCAGGACTCCTTCAATCCCTATTTTTTCAAATAGTTTATAAAGTATTGGGGCTAATTGTTCTTTGAATGTTTGGTAGAATTCACATGTAAATCCATCTGGTCCCGGGGATTTTTTTTTAGGGAGTTGATTAATAGCTTGTTCTATTTGCAAGCTATATTTTTGAAAGTATTTTTCCATTTCATTTAAGTTGTTGAATTTATTGGCATAAAGTTGGGCAAAGTAATTCCTAATTACTGCTCTAATTTCCTCTTCATTAGTGGCAAGTTCTCTCTTTTCATTTTTAAGACTAACAATTTGATTTTCCTCTTTCCTTTTTTTTTAAATCAGATTTACTAAGGTTTATCTATTTTGTTGTTTCTTTATAAAACCAACTCTTAGTTTTATTAATTAATTCAATAGTATTTTTACTTTCAATTTTATTGATCTCTCCTTTTATTTTTAGAATTTCAAATTTTGTGTTTGACTGGGGGGGGCGGTTTAATTTGTTCCTTTTCTAGCATTTTTAGTTGCAAGTCCAATTCATTAACCTTCTCCTTCCCTATTTTATGCAAGTAGGCCTCTAGAGATATGAAATTTCCCCTTATTACTACTTTGGCTGCATCCCACACATTTTGCTATGTCTCATTATTGTCATTTTCTTGGGTGAAGTTATTATTTATATTTATGATTTGCTGTTTCACCCAATCATTGTTTAATATGAGATTATTTAGTTTCCAATTATTTTTTGGTCTATTTCCCCCTGGCTTTTTATTGAATGTAATTTTCATTGCATTGTGATCTGAAAAGGATGCGTTTACTATTTCTGCCTTTCTGCATTTGAATTTGAGATCTTTATGTCCTAATATATGGTCACTTTTTGTATAGCTTCCATGAACTACTGAGAGAGAAGAAAGTGTACTCCTTTTTGTCTCCATTTAGTTTTCTCCTAAGAGCTATCATAACTAACTTTTGTAGTATTCTATTTACCTCTTTAACGTCTTTCTTATTTATTTTGTGATTTGATTTATCTAATTCTGAGAGTGCAAGACTGAAATCTCCCACTATTATAGTTTTGCTGTCTATTTCTTCTTGCAGCTCTCTTAATTTCTCTTTTAAGAATTTAGATGCTATACCACTTGGTGCATATATGTTTAATAATCATATTGCTTCATTACCTATGCTACCCTTTAACAAGATATAATGCCCTTCCTTATCTCTTTTAATTAGATCAATTTTTATTTTTGCTTGATCTGAGATGAGGATGGCTACCCCTGCTTTTTTTACTTCACTTGAAGCATAGTAGATTCTGCTCCAACCTTTTACCTTTACTTTGTATGTATTGCCCTGATTCAGGTATGTTTCCTGTAAATAATATATCATAGGATTCTGACTGTCATTCCTTTTCTTTTCTTTTCTTTTCTTTTTGACATTCCTTTTCAAACTTGTTATAAATTGCTCTTCTTCCCAAACTTGTTTTAGCTAGAATAGTCTTATTACTAATGCTCTGAGATGACCATGACTGCTTCTTTAAATTTATACTCACCTTCGTTTTGAAGAGGTTGGGGTTATGTCCCCAAATGTTGGGGTTTGGGGTCCCTGGAAATCAGGGAACCAAATGAAGAGATTTAGCACATGGTTCCCTCGATTTCTTTAGGATTCAGCACATGACAGGGTGTTATGGGAACCCCTTTGGTTGGCACAGAGATCATTTATAAAGGAATTTGCAAACCCAAAAAGCTAGACTGGCAAAAAGAAGTTTATTATTGGCATTGGGAAGTCAGCCTTTACTAGAAAGACTGAATTCCTTGGTAGCAAGGTCCCAACAGAGGGATATAAAGTTTTAGCAGAAAAATACTATTTTAGCAGAGAAAGTGATTAAGGTCTTATTAGAGAAATAGAGATAAAGATAAAGAAGGGATAATGCTGAAAGAGAATATCATTTCAGTGGGCAAAGGGTTGCACCTGAGCAAGCTATTTTAGATCTTCTGCAAGAAGTGAGTCCCAAGTTGGCTCTTTTTATAATTGAAACCTTGGCTAGAAGCTAGGGGCAGTTCTTGATGGGGACTGGGAGCAGTCTGAGCTGGAATAAGAATAGAAAATCTTGGAATTGAATGAATGTCTTTAGGTTAATTTCCAACTCAATAGATTTGGAATCTGTAGCCTCTGCTAAATAGGAGTGGTCCTGTACTCAACTAGCCCCACCTAGATAAAAGAATGAAACCACTTTATCTTGATTCTCTGGGGCAGGTATCTAAGGGGAGAACTTAGCATTCCTCCCCAAAGTCAGAGAGAGAGAAAGAGAAAGAGTTTGGGGCTCCCCTAGTCATTCCCCCTCAAGCAATTACCCCCAAATTCATTTGAGAAAAAGGGCTAAGTTCTCTTCTTCCATAATTGCTTCAAATTGGCAAGGGTCATAGAGATATTCCTAGTTCATTTGGGGTTCATGCCAGGAGGGGAGGTGTGAGGTCTGAAAATGGCAGCAGGGAATCTAAGAGATGTTTGTCCCAGTCAGTCATCCCATGTTCTTCAGGCTGAAGGGCAAATCTTGAAACTCCAAAGCTTGAATATATCTCAGGAGCAGATTAAAAGTGGGTTGTCATTCAGGATTGAGATGATGACATTTAGAAATGGGGCCTTTTGCAGAAAATGCATCAGGTCCCATCTGTTGGCTACTTTTATAATGCTGAGAGCCCACCTAACAATATCAAATGCCTTCACTGCCCACAGAGCTCCCCAACTGAAGGTAGTTAAGGAGTTAATTGCTGGAAGGGGCATAGAATGCCAATCAAAGAAGGCAGGAAAGAAAATGCTAGGAGCAAAAAGTTCCTTAAAAATCATCACTGAAGGGGCAGAGCCAAGATGGTGGAGAGGATACATGCATCTTCCAAAGCTCTCCTTTTCCCTCAATCTATGTTAAAGAAATTCAGCCTATGAATCAGTGCTTGACTGTCAGAGACTACGAACATTGGGAGTACAATACATTACCAACAGAAGATAATCTCAAAATTGTCCAGAAAAGGTCTGTTTTGCTCATGCATGGGGACAGAATGGGGTAGACCAGGCACAGACTCAGTCAGGCAGAAAGAGCACAGGAAACAGCTCACACTGAGCAGACCAGAAGGGAGTGGGGTGTGGTCTCTGATGGTGGAAAATCTGCAGGGAGAACTCTACCACAGTGTGAGCTACTTTGCCCTGGCAAAAAGCCAATAGATCCTCAGAGGAGCTATAAACACAGGGGGTAAAGACTATAACCCCAAAACGCTAGAGTCTCTAGAGACCTGTCCATAACCAACCAACACCTGGATGACTCAGAGTGATGCAAGCGCAGCTGTAGTTACTGGTCCCAGCACAGCCCTAGTTGCTGCCTTTCCACTGCCATTGATTTCAGCACAACTGCTAATCCCAGTGCAGCTAGTGGGTGCTGTCCCACTGCACCTTCACTGCCACTTCTTGTTGTCTATAGAGGCAGCTTGGAAATACTGTCCCCCTCTCTCCCATAAACAGACAGTTGCTTTAAAGTTGTTTTTTTTTTTTTTTTTTTTTTTTCCAAAATGAGCAAAAAGGCAAAGTGGGCTCTAACTATAGATAGCTTCTATACTGAAAGAGAGCAGACTTCAAACCTTGAGGAGTTTAAAAACAGTTTGTCTCTGGATCCAAAAAAAAGAATATGATCTAGTCCCCACAACACAAGACTTTTATAGAAGAAATTAAAAAGGATCTTAAAGGAGAACTAGAAGAAAAATGGGGAAAGGATAGGAAAGCTTTGCAATAGGGTCAGTATAAGTCATGTTACTTATTAAAAGATAGAATGGATAAAGAAATCAACTCCCTGAAAAATGGAATTTGCAAATTGGAAAAGATAAACAACTCCCGGAAAAGGGAATTTGTGAATTGGACAAAGAAAATAATTCTTTAAAAAAATGGCAAAATGGAAAAAAAAATTCATAGAACAAAACAACTCATTTAAAAACTCAATTAGACAAATACAAAAAGAAATAAAAAAGTAAATGAAGAAAATAATTCGTTAAAAATCAGATTTGAAGAAATGGAAATGAATGACTCAAGGAGACACCAAGAATCAGTCAAGCAAAACCAAAAAAAAAAAATTTAAAAATTAAAAAATGTTAAGTACCTACTTGGGAAAACAACAGACCTGAAAAATAGATCTAGGAGATATAATCTAAAGACTATTGAACTCCCTGAAAATCATGATGGAAAAAAAAGAGCCTAGACACTAATTTTCAGGAAATCATCAACAAGAATTGCCCAGATGTTATAGAAACAGAAGGTAAAATATACATTGAAAGAATTAATTCATTACCTACTGAAAGAGATCCCAAAGTTGAAACTCCAAGAAATACTGTGGCTAAATTCCAGAAGTATCAGACCAAGAAAAAAAAATACTACAGCCAGCCAAAAAAAAAAATCAAATACCAAGGAGCCACAATAAGTATCACTGTAGCATCCACATTAAAGGATTGAAGAGCCTGGAATCTGATATTCTGAAGGGCAAAAGAACTTGTTATGCAGCCAAGTATAATTTACGTAGCCAAACTGAGCATTTTCTTCCAAGGAAGATGGACATTCAGTGAAATAGCTGAATTCCATTTATTTCTGATGAAAAAAAAAGAACAGCTAAATAAAAAGTTTGATTTCCAAATATAGAACTCAAGAGAAGCATAAAAAGTAATAAACACTCTTGAAAACTGTATTTATATTATGGGTATACATAAAGAGCAAATGTGTAATTTGGTTTTACTGTTAAAATATATTTTAAAAAAAAGGAATTAGAGGTAGAAAGGAAATTGTATCTAAAAAGGGAAAAATGGATGTAAAAAAAGGAAACTACATCTCATGATGAGGCAAAGAAAACCTATTATATCTGAGGGAATGAAGGGAAGAAGAACATAGCATAAATCTTACTCTCATTGGATTTTGCTCAAAGAGAAAATATTAGACATATTTGGTTTACATAGAAACTTCTCCCACCTCATTGAAAAGTGGGAGGGGAAAAGTGAAAAGGGAAGGGGTAGGCTAAATAGAAAGGAATACAAAAATAGTAATGGAAAGTTTTAAGAAAAGGTGAGGGACCTTAAGAGGGAGGAAGGGATTCTAAAGAGGGAAGGCTGCACGAGGCAAGTGGTGCTCATAAGTTTAATACTGGGAAGGGGAGTAAGGGGGGAAAGAAAGAAAAAAGTATAATTTGGATAATAAGATGGCAGGAAATACAGAATTAGTAGGTTTAACTATTAATGTGAATGGGGTAAACTCCCCCATAAAGTGGAGGGGGATAGCAGACTGGATTAAAAACCACAATCCTACAATTTATTGTTTACTGGAAACACACTTGAAACAGGGATATACAAACAGAGTAAAGGTAAAAGGTTGGAACAGAATCTACCATGTTTCAGGTGAAGTCAAAAAAGCAGAGGTAGCTATCCTAATCTCAGATCAAGAAAAAGCAAAATTTTATTTAATAAAAAGAGACAAGAAAGGGCACTATATCTTGCTAAAGGGTAGCATAGATAATGAAGCAATATCAATATTAAACATAAATGCACCAAGTGGTGTAGCATCTAAATTCTTAAAAGAGAAAATAAGAGAGCTGCAAGAAGAAATAGACAGCAAAACTATAATAGTGAGAGATCTCAACCTTGTTCTCTCAGAACTAGATAAATAAAACCACAAAATAAATAAGAAAGAAGTTAAAGAGGTAAATAGAACACTAGAAAAGTTAGGTATGCTAGATCTTTGGAGAAAACTGAATGGAGAGTACACTTTCCTCTCAGCAGTTTGTGGAACCTATAGAAAAATTGACCATATATTAGGACATAAAGATCTCAAATTCAAATGCAGAAAGGCAGAAATTGTAAATGCATCCTTTTCAGATCATGATGCAATAAAAATTACATATAATAAAAAGTCATGGGGAAATAGACCAAAAAGTAATTGGAAACTAAATAATCTCATCCTAAAGAATGATTGGGCAAAATAGCAAATCATAGACATAATTAACAATTTCACCCAAGAGAATGACAATAAAGAGAAGTCATACCAAAATGTGTGGGATGCAGCCAAGGCAGTTATAAGGAGAAATTTTATTTCTCTAGAGGTTTACTCGCATAAAATGGAGAAAGAAAATCAGTGAATTAGGCTTGCAATTAAAAAAGCTAGAAAAATAGTAAATTTAAGCCCCTAATCAAACACTAAACTTGAAATTCTAAAAATAAAAGGAGAGATTAATGAAACTGAAAATAAAAAAAAAACCTATTGAATTAATAAATAAAACTAAGAGTTGATTCTATGAAAAAACCAACAAAATAGATAAAGCCTTGGTAAATTTAATTTAAAAAAGGAAAGAGGAAAATCAAATTGTTAATCTTAAAAAAGAAAAGGGAAAAATTTCCACTAATGAAGAAGAAGTTAGTGCAATAATTAGGAATTACTTTGCCCAACTTTATGCTAATAAATTTGATAACTTAAATAAAATGGGTGAATACCTCCAAAAATATAGGTTGCCCAGATTTAACAGAGGAAGAAGTAAATTGGTTAAATAGTCCCATTTTAGAAAAAGAAATAGAACAAACCATTAATCAGCTCCCTAAAAAAAAATTCCCAGGACGAGATGGATTACATGCAAATTCTCCCAAACATTTAAAGAACAATTAACTCCAATGCTATATAAACTATTTGAAAAAAAAATGGATTGAAGGAGTCTTACCAAATTCTTTTATGACACAGACATGGTACTGATATCTAAACCAGATAAGGTGAAAATAGAGAAAGAAAATTATAGATCAATCTCCCTAATGAACATTGATGCAAAAATCTTAAATAAAATACTAGCAAAAAGATTACAGAAAATCATCTCCAAGATAACACCCCATAACCAATTAGGATTTATACCAGGAATGCAGCACTGGTTCAATAAAAGAACTATTAGTATAATTGACTATGTCATCTAACCAATTTTAAAAAATCATATGATCATCTCAATAGATGCAGAAAAAGCATTTGATAAAATTCAGCATCCATTCCTAGTGAAAACACTAGAGAGTATAGGCATAAACTGACTTTTTTCTTAAAATAATCATTAGCATTTTTTAAAAAACTATCAATAAGCATCATATGTAATGGTGATAAACTGGAACTATTCCCAATAAAATCAGGAGTGAAACAAAGTTGCCTATTATCACCATTACTATTCAATATTGTGTTAGAAATGCTAGCTTCGGCAATAAGAGATGAAAAAGACATTAAAGGAATTAGAAAAAGCAATAAGGAAACCAAATTATCACTTTTTGTAAATGATATGATGCTATACTTAGAGAACCCCAAAGATTCTCCTAAAAAAGCTATTAGAAATAATCCACAACTTTAGCAAAGTTGCAGGTCACAAAATAAATTCACATAAATTATCAGCATTTTTATACATCACTAACAAAATCCAACAGCAAGAGCAACAAAGAGAAATTTAAAATAATTATTGATAGTATAAAATATTTGGGAATCTGTCTAGGGAACATCAGGAACTATATGAGCAAAACTACAAAACACTTTCCATACAATTGGAAAAATATTACGTGCTCCTGGATAGGTCAAGCCAATATAATAAAGATGACAATACTACATAAATTAGTCTATTTATTTAGTGCTATACCAATCAGACTCCCAAGAAACTATTTTAATGACCTAGAAAAAAATAACAACAAAATTCATCTCAAAGAACAAAAGGTCAAGAATTTCAAGGGAACTAATGAAGAAAAAGTCAAATAAAGGTTTTCTAGCTGTACCTGATCTAGAACTATATTACAAAGCAATGGTCACCAAACCCATTTGGTATTGGCTAAGAAATAGACTAGTTGATCAGTGGAATAGGTTAGGTTTACAGGACAAAATAGTCAATAACTATAGCAATCTAGTGTTTGACAAACCCAAAGACCCCAACTTTTGGAATAAGAATTTATTATTTGACAGAAACTGCTGGGAAAATTAGAAATTAGTATGGCAGAAAATAGGCATTTACCTACACTTAACACCATGCACCAAAATAGGGTCAAAATAGGTTCATGATCTAAACATAAAGAATGAGATTATAAATAAATCAGAAGAATATAGGATAGTTTACCTCTCAGACTTGTGGAGGAGGAAGGAATTTGTCTCCAAAGAAGAACTAGAGGTTTTTATTGATCACAAAATAGAAAATTTTGGTTATATTAAGTTAAAAAGCTTTTGTAGAAACAAAACTAATATGAACAGGATTAGAAGGGAAGCAATAAACTGGAAAAACATTTTTATACCTAAAGGTTCTGATAAAGGCCTCATCTCCAAAATACGTAGAGAATTGGCTCTAATTTATAAGAAATCAAGCCATTTTCCAATTGATAAATAGTCAAAGGATATGAACAGACAGTTTTCAGATGAAGACTTTGAAACTATTTCTAGTCATATGAAAATGTGTTCCAAGTCATCACTGAACAGAGAAATACAAATTAAGACAACTCTGAGATATCACTATACACCTGTCAGATTGGCTAATAAGACAAGAAAAGATAATGACACATTTTGAATGGGATACAGGAAAACTGGGATACTGATGCATTGTTGGTGGAGTTGCGAATGGATCAAACCATTCTGGAGAGCAATTTGGAACTATACACAAAAAGTTATCAAACTGTGCATACCCTTTGATCCAGCAGTGTTACTATTGAGATATTAAAGAAGGGATAGGAATCTACATGTGCAAACATGTTTGTGGCAGCCTATTTCATAATGGCTAGAAAGTGGAAATTGAATGGATGTCCACCAATTGGAGAATGGCTGAATAAATTGTGGTATATGAATATTATGAAATATTATTTTTCTGTTTGAAATGACAGCAGGATGTATACAGAGAGGCTTGGGGAGACTTGCATGAACTGATGCTAAGTGAAATGAGCAGAACCAGGACATCATTATACACTTCAACAACAATACTATATAATGATCAATTCTGATGGATATGGCTCTCTTGAACAATGAGAGGATCCAAACCAGTTCCAATTGATCTGTAATGAACTGAACCAGGTATACCCAGAGAAAGAACACTGGGAAATGAGTATGAACCACAACATAGCATTTTCACACTTTCTCTTATTGTTTGCTTGCATTTTTGTTTTTTCTTCTCAGATTATTTTTACCTTCTTTCTAAATCCGATCTTTTTTATGTAGCAAGATAACTGTATGTGTATATATATGTATACATATACTTTGACCTATTTATTAACATATATGGCACTACCTAGTATCTAGGGGAGGAAGTGGAGGGAAGGAGGAGAAAAGTTGAAACAGAAATTTTTGCAAGGGTCAATGTTGAAAAATTACCCATGCATATGTTTTGTATATAAAAAGTTATAATAATAATAAAAAAGAAAATCATCACTGAATTTCTTTCCAGTTTTCAGAAAAGCTAATTTCTTCTGGGGTGGAGTTAGGGAGCAAGGATGGCAAGATTAAGGATGTGATAGACCCAGAGAGTCTGGTCAGGTAGGAGGCTTTGTTATCTATCAGGTTTCCTATTAAGGCACTGATATCTTTTGACTTTTTAAAATGCCCTTAATCCCAGGGATTAATGGCTATCCCAGAGTTAATTTTGAGGCCTCTTCAATCAAAAAGGCCTTTTCAATTAAAAGCAGCCTCTGCTCTAAGGCAGGACAGCTAACCTAGCAAAGTACACAGCTGCTCTATGAGGCAAGGGCGCTGCGCTGCCTTGCCAGCTAGGGCTGCAGATCAAGATAACAATTCATTTAAGCTTCTCTAAATCTCTTAACTGTCTGTAGGAGAGATCTCAAGACAAGTCCTTTGCCCTGCCCCATGCTATCCCCACTCTTTGAGGGAGGGGTGGAGAGACCACAGGGCCAGAATGAGAGTGAAGGAGAAGCCCCACCCATGTTACCAGCCACCAGGTGTCCAGGCTGTCATGATGGAACAAGGGGAAATTTTACCAAGCCCCAAATTCCTACTAGAGGACAGGGAATTGGTGTGTGTGGGGGGGTAGCTTGACCCCTGTACCAATCAGCCACCTGGTATTGACTGTCATGCAGTTCCTCCAGTGCTCCTCCTGCTCAAACTCAGGACAGGGACTGGGGAGTCTCCTCAGACAGTTTCCATGACACCTAGAGCATGAACCTCTGGGATTCCCAGCCTCAGTCTGGAAGGGATTTGCATTAAAACAGGTACCTCTGCTCTAAGCATCTTGCCCAGGTGGTAGAAGTTGTCCTGTGGAGAAGAAAAGAGCTGGAAATCTCAGCTTTTAGTTCAGGTGAGAGATAGAGTTAAAGAGCCAACAGCTGTTTGTAACAGCAGAGAGGCCTCAAAATTTGCTCCTCCAGTTTTCTTGGTATATTGGCTTTGGACCCCTGAAAAAGTTGGGCACATTCCCCAGAATAGCCAGATTTCTCCTTAGTCTAGAAGGGGCTTAGCTTTGAAAGAGACACTTATACTAGGAGGCAGAAGTCAAACTTAGACCAGGATTTGAGAGAAAAAGGGACTTGAGGAGTGCATTGAGATACAAAGTCTTCTGGCGAGACTACATGAACTGATGCTAAGTGAAATGAGCAGAACCAGGAGATCATTATACACTTCGACAACGATATTGTATGAGGACATATTTTGATGGAAGTGGATTTCTTTGACAAAGAGACCTAACTGAGTTTCAATTGATAAATGACGGACAAAAGCAGCTACACCCAAAGAAAGAACACTGGGAAACGAATGTGAACTATCTGCATTTTTGTTTTTCTTCCCGGGTTATTTATACCTTCTGAATCCAATTCTCCCCATGCAACAAGAGAACTGTTCGGTTCTGCAAACATATATTGTATCTAGGATATACTGCAACATATCAAACATATAAAGGACTGCTTGCCATCTAGGGGAGGGGTGGAGGGAGGGAGGGGAAAAAAAAAATTGGAACAGAAACGAGTGCAAAGGATAATGTTGTAAAAAAAAAAAAATTACCCTGGCATGGATTCTGTCAATATAAAGTAATTATTAAATAAAAATTAAAAAAAAAAAAAAAAAGAGATACAAAGTCTTCTAGAAGGGCTGGGTAGAGGGAGTCTGATTTTATTCCAGTTAATCTAGACAGCGTCTTAAGCTTTCAAATTTGGTTTTTTTTTTTTTTTTTCTCAAGCCGAATGTCTCTGCTCAAGGATTTTTTTAGAAGCAGGGATTTTCTGCCTCATTTTTTCTGAAAAAAAAAAAAAAAAGCTTTAGTGTTCTCAATTCAATAGCTCCTCATCTGACTCTAGACAGTGTCCCCTATTCTACAGCTCCTCTTCCTTCTCTATAAAAGGAGAGTGACAAAATGCTCCCTGAGATTTAATGTTCTTTGTTAGTTTTCCAAAGGTCTCTGGATCAGCCTTCTTTTCAGTAGATTAATCACCACAAGAATAATCAGGTGTTAAAAGTCCAAATCCCTTATTATCTCCTTCACAATCTAGTTTCCTTGCCTGGGGACTGGGTTGGCTTTCTTAGATGCTTTCCAGAGTCTTGGTTTCCGTGGAGAAGCTATGTAGGACAGGCCAGCCACCATGGTGGTATGAGATGGAGTGAATGAATCTGTCTTTGAGTTCCTGGGGGTGTTGTTCAACCTCCTTGTCTTCTCTGGCTCTGTCCCCAAGCTCTCTGAGTCTCTCTCTGGCTCTGAGTCCCAGCTTATATGCCTTACACTGAGTATAAACCAATCATTATATCATTAGAAAACCATTATTTGTTGTAAGATTAAATCAATCGTGCTGAATTTAGAGAACTATTAAGCACCATGCTAACTAGATAACCATTGTTTTTATCAATTCTCCTGGCTTAACACCTTGTAAGAATCCTTGTTTCAGAGTTCTGGCCCACAACCTAAACAAGGGAGAATTGTCAGAGAATGCAGGCATTCTTGTATGTGGTGTTCCTGAGAGAATGCTAATGGAGCTTGGGGCTCGTGACAACTCAAATTTACCTGGGAGTTTGAGTGTCCTAGCTGTAGAGTAGACAACAAGTTGAAAGAGAGAGAGAAAGAGAAAGAGAGAGAGAGAGAGAGAGAGAGAGAGAGAGAGAGAGAGAGAGAGAGAGAGACAAAGACAAAGAGAGAGAGAGAGAGAGAGAGAGAGAGAGAGAGAGAGAGAGAGAGAGAATAGGAATCCCCATAAAGGAATTCTACTTGAATTATAAAGAAACAAGTTCAGGTTCCTAGAGGTCAGAGAACCAAATGAAGAGGTTTGGCTCCCCTAGATTCCCGGTCAAGGAACTAAATGAAGAGTTTGGGGGCTCCCATCATCAATATCTAGAATGCTTTATTATTTTTTTTTTACAATCTCTTATAATACCTTGTTTCCTTCAAATCACATTTGCATTATCACTTTATTTGAGCCTCCTCATCCCGTCTTGCCCTCAATAATTTTTTTTGTATAAACTTTTAGATGTATATATTACTTCCATAATAGAATGTAAGCTCTCTGAGAGCAGGAGCTATTTTATTTTTGTTTGTATTCTAAATATCTGGTTTCTACCTGGAACACAATAGATACTCAAAAATTGTTTGTGGGTTGACATTGCCACAAGCTGATATTTCACCTGTTTTCTACCCCTTGTTCTAGAGATTGATAGTCAAACAAATGTTTTCTATTTTTGTAAAAAGCAAGGCAATATACTCCCCTGTGGTTCTATGTAGAATATTTGTAATTAGGAATTATGTATGGCCTAGACTGAAATTTCTTTGTATATCATTTATTTAGTCTATCATACTCATCTGTATCAGATCCACTCCTCCTTTGATCCCATTCTGCCCAATAAGATATGGTATGTCATTTCTGTTTATTGTTAACAAATAACACTTTACAAAATTTGAAAATTGAAAGAGATCCCAATGGTCATAGAGTCTAGCCTAATCCCCAAAAGGATCCCTATTGTAGCATATACAAGAAATGGTAATCTAGCCATTGCTTAAAGCCCTTGGTGGGAGAGGGGAAGCTCTTAACATCTTATGAATTTTCTCATCTGATTTTTGGATAGCTCTATTAGGAAGCTGTCTTCTTTTCCTTTATCATCAAGCTTACTTTTTTGAAATTCCTGTTCATTGCTTCTGGTCCTTTCCTTTGAGGCCAAACACAATAAGAGTCCAAAAAGGACAAGAAGGAAGACATCATCCTTCACCATACAATACCCAAAACCTGCTCTAAGTAGTGTAACCAGGAATGCCTCTTTATGAAACACAGGTTTCTGTATTAACATGAGTGATATCTTATTAACATTACAACATAGGCTCTAGAGGTCACAAATTTTCTATAAATTATTAAATCTTTGTTAAATGACTATTGTGCTTCAGGTACTACGATATAAAAATGAGAAAAGTTGTAATTCCTACACACAAGAAACTTACATTCTTGGGAGTGGGGATATATGAAGACAAATAGATCTCATCATTTTTAATTATTGGTTCAATTAGAATCTCTATGTTAAGAAATCTCTATATCCAGTCCTTATTTTTTCCTTGATATATACTCTTGATGTTTGTTGGGTAACTTCACCTTGATATCCCATAGACTTCTCAAAATCAGCTCTTTAACAGTGGAGCTCATTAAGCAAAACCTAGCCCTTCTGCACCTTTATACATAAATATACACAGATATACACATAAAGATATAGTGGTTATACCTTTAAAGTATCTCAGATGCCCATTTTCTCCCCTTCCTCCCACATACCTCCTGTAACTTTCCCCCCCAGGCAATTGGAATTAAGTGTCTTGTTTAGAGTCAGACAGTTAGTGTTAAGTGTTTGAAGCAAGTTTTGAATTCAATTCCATTTAGCTGCCCTACTCCCATCACCTCTTACCTAAACTGTTACATTAACCCCTAGAATCTAGTCTTTTATTTTACTAGCCCATGAACTAGATATTTCATCTATGTCATTTATGATGTTGCAAGGACTGTATTTTGTGCCTATAATATCCTCTGTAATTTTAGTTTTCTTTAAAGTTTAGCTCCTGGATGATCCCATATGGTAAGGCTTTCCAGATTGCTCTGGTTATTTGTGCTTACTATCAACTCAATCTTACATTTATTTATTTATTTGTATAAATGATGTATTGCCCTTCAGTGTAAGCACCTTGAAGGCAGTGACTGATTTAGTTTTGTAGTTGTATTCCCAGCTTGCCTTATACACAGTACTTAATATAAAAATGAGAAATATTATGAATGATGCATAATATATGATATTTAAAGAAATATGATTTATACTTATATCTCAAATTTCTTTTTTCAAATGAAAATTCTCATTCATTTATCATTATTAAGCATTTTATGCATATAGAATGTCATGTAAGGTTCTAAGAGAGCTATAAGGTTTATAACAGATACAGACTTTGCCTTTGTGGAGTTATATTATAGGACGATAGGATTGAATAAGCAACATAATTTCATCCCATCTACCTTGGAATCCCTTTATACTTTTCTCTTCCTGCATTCTGTTTTTCCTTCATTGTCTTATCTTTAATTTCTATTCATCTCCTCAAATCATTCCAGTGTGCAATTATCCCCAATCCCATTAGCCTTTTCTGTAGGTTAGCAGTAAAGTCTGCCCTGTACTAAGTATTTTAATCTTGTTATACTTTTTTACCATCATTATCTTGCTCTTTTGACTTTTGAGCCTTAAGTTTATACTAAGCCTTCTATTGAAGGGAGTACTATTTGACTTTGTTTAGAGTCTAATTCAATGATTTTTTAAATTTACAATGTGAATGATTTACAAAGACAGTGGTAAAACTTTTCCTGTTTCTGTCATAGTCATAAATTCCAGTTGAAAGCCCTTAGTGGAGTCATGCACATAAACATGCTGATGTCTCCTCATAGCAGAAATATTTCAGTGGTTCTTTAATGTCAACTAAAAAGGATGAGCATTTGTGTCACTTTTGTGCTCCTCAACATCAGTCCCTGCAGGATTTAGGGACTGTACGCCTGGAAAAAATAGTGAAATATATTACTGTGGCTAGAACTGGTCATACTTTTTTTTATTTTCATATTTTTAATGTAAATGATATCGTGGATAAAGTGCTAGGTTAAGAGTCAGGAAGACTCAAAAACCTTAAATACTAAAATATTTATAATAAAGAGATCTTCCAAAATCACCAGAGTGCTATATAAGGTAAATATTTCTTATCCCACGATTCTTAGTCAGAATTCATTCTGATATAAGAGGTTGCCCAGAATAAAGAAGTCTAGAGTTCTGTTGTATCAATCTTATAATGTGTTATATAGATACATAGACATGAAATAGAATTAGAAGAGACTAAAATTTTAATTGGTTGGGCAGTGAGAGGGGCTTCTATAGTAATCTGGGAATTAATTAATGGACAGGATATCAATTTAGACATCTCTCACTTAATGTACTAATAGGTTATGCTCATTTCTGAGTAAATTACAAACAAGCTTACTTTCCTTATTGCTTTTTAGAAACACTAGGCTATACAAGATATTCTTTATGCAGAAAAAAAAGAAACATCTTTTTTTCTTTATGGCTATTTGTTAAGTATGGCAGTAGTATTGATAAAAAGGAGGGGTATTGACAGGAGAGAGTGTATCCTTAAAAAAGAAATCAGGACAGTGAAAGGTCTTGAAATCATGACATAGAATTATTTGAGAGAATTAAAGAGAAAATAGGGAAGACACAATAGCTATTTTTAAGTATTTGAAAGATTGAAAGACAGAAAATGAATATATTTTTTTTCAGGCCTGGATCCAGAAGGCAGAATTAGAAATAATGGTTCAAGGAAGAGAATCAAATTTAATCTAGAAGTAAGAAAACTTTACAGCAATTAAAACTATTCAAAAAGAGAACAAGCAGCCTTAGAAAGTAGTAAGTCCCTCCTAACTTAGAAATCTTTAAGAGGTGGCTAGTGTATCACTAATCAGGCTACTACAGGGATCTGTATGAGTTGAACTAGATGATCTGTAAAATTCTTTCTGATCCTGAGATTCCATGATTCTGTTTTCTACTGGGTAAATGTATTTGTAATCATTTAATGTATTATTTTGTTTAAGGTTTTTATTTAATTATAAATTTAACCAACAAAAAATTTTGATTCCCTCCAATATATTAAGTAGAATGGAAAAAGAATTGATGACAAAACTTCAATTCCTTTATATATAGTTTTTTTATTTGACTTTCATAATAAATTCAGCATTTAACTTTCAAAACTGTCTTGTTTATTGATGTTTCTTTTTGGCCTTCCTTATGTTCTTTTCACTGCCCTTTAACAAATGTGTCAAGGACTTATTTTCATTTTCTGTTTCAGTCTTTACTTGTGTCTGCATCTGATTGTGTATCTGTGCTTCAGGGTTTCTATTTCTGTGTCTGTTTCTGTATTTGCATTTGCATCTCTCTTACAATCCCACTGGGAAAAATAAAAAAATAAACATAAAACATTAAATATTTATAATCAAACAAAGCAAATTTCCACATTGGCCAAGTTTGGAAAAGTATATCTTATATTTAATTTTCAGTTCAGTGCATCTCTTTCAGGAAGTAGGTAACATGTATAATCATCAATCTTTTATAATCAACATTGGATATTGAACTGATTTTAGTCTTTTAAAGGTTTTTAATGATTTTAATTTTTAATATGTACATTATTCTCCTCATCTTTCTTTCTATACTTTTGCATCAATTTATAAAATATTTTTGCTTTATCATTTCTTTTTTTAATCATTATTTATTTATTTTAACATTCTTTTAAAAAATGTCAAGTGTTTTACTTTTTCAAATACATATAAATGTAGTTTTCAATATTTATTTTTGTAATACTGTGTGTTTCAAATTATCCCCACCTTTCTTCACCTCCCCCTTCCCAAGATAGCAACTAATAATATTTAGATATTATTAATAATATTCCTTTAAGTCACACAGCAACAATCCTGTTCTCGCAGTTGGTGGCTCCCTTGACAAATGTGAGTCTCTCTACACATTTGGTGCCCACTCCTCCACTTTCATTATATGAGCAGGGTCCAAAAATTTCATCCAACTAAGTTCTTTTGTTCTTAATTTGATCTTTTTGAGGTAGAATAGTAGAAGTAGCATCCTTGGGTCAAAGAATATGTAGTTTCCAGAATTTGGGAGCTTAGATTCAAATTGCTTTTCAGAATAGCTGGTCCAATTTACCAATGCACTGCTCCAGCAGTCTTCTTAATTGTTACTTCTTACATGGTATAAAAACAATAGATTATTTAGATGTGCTAAGTAAATTTAACCAAAGGCTTTGTGCAAGCAAGTGTGGTCATTAGAGTTCCCATGCTTACTAGTTTAAAGGGCCTCTGAAAAAACAGAAATGTGTCCAATTCAGGGTGACTAGAATGATGAGGAAATGTAAGGGTCCATTAGAAAGGTCAGGCAAGCGCAACTGAATTCCTTCATGGGTGGGACCTCCAGCCACAGTGGGAATCCTAATTACTCTGATCTCCTGTCAAGTTCAGGATGTAATCTCCATCATCAATTGGCTTGGACATGTGACCTCATAGACTCTATATAATAAGCTCAGAGGAGGAAGGACTCTCCCTCTTTTCCAGCTCTTTTCCACGCTCTTTTTCCATCTGAAAGAGATGGCTTGGGGAGAGATACTAAGAGTGCAGGATGTCTTAGAGTGAGATGTAGACGATGTGAATAAAGTCTAAACTTGTTTGCCAAAATTCTTGAGTGCTCTGTTGTGCTCAAACTGCATCCATATGAGATAGTGGCCAGAGGATTCTGGGGACCTCAAAATAGAGGTAAGATTTGTAATATTTTCCAGTCTCTCTGAATAGACCAAGGAATTAGGATCAATTAGCATTAGTTGAGTGCTAGAATGGCATTTAACAAGGAAATTCCAAAACACATCAAATGCTGATTCATTCAGAAGAATTAGGGATATTTAGCCTCATATGGAATAAGTGTTATGCTGATTTTATTGAGCTTCAAAGAGTAGTACTAAAATAAGGAAGTCACAGGAAGCCTACTTTGGCTGTAGAACAAATAATATTCTAACAACTAGAACTATTCAAGAATAGGCTGAATGTTCAGAAAGAAGGAATTATATGTTAATGGAGATGTTACAGTAGAGGCTTGAGAAAAAAAGCTTTTTAGGTTACAGAAGAAATTCATGTTACAAGAGTAGTTTGGATTAGGGAATTTTAAAGATTTAACCTCTGACACACAGAGGTTCTGTGACCCTGAGGGAGTCACTTAATTTTTCTATGTCCCAAGGAACTCTCAAAGACTCTCAGCTGCAAAACAATTGTCAGTCAAATCCTTGGTAAAAATAAATTTCTTTCACAGATATCTCTTTACCTCCTCCCCCCACCTCCAAAAAAAAAAATCTTCCTTTCTAACATTAATATTTTGTAATTTGACTCTGACTTCCCTTTTGAACAAACCCAGATCAAACCATCATTTGCTTGGTGCATTATATTGCTATTTGCATCTAAATAATGCTTATTATTAAAAGAGAAGGACTTTTAGCACTTCTAGGCCTCACCTTCCAGGAGTAAAAACATAAATTCACAATTTAACTACACTGCAGGAATAATTTTGGTTTATGATGTACAATAAAATGACATAAGTGTACCATTTATTTCAATTATGCAGAAGTACAGGATATTTATATATTTTTTCCATCCTATGGATTAAAGATATACAGTTTGGAACACTGACATTTAATTATATATTTAACACAAAGCTATGTTCAAATATATTTCATATTAACATAAATATTGGAGTTAACAAAAGAAAATTCTTGAAAAATCCTCTCATAATTAAATCAATAGGTATAATGTAAGTTCTGAAACTTTATCAAAATGTATCTACCTTACTGTACAAGTTTGATAGCAAATTAAATATTTGAGCAAATGCTTATTTAAATATTGTGTAAAGCTTAAAGAAATAAAAAATTAAATTAAAAAATAAAAATAATAAAATAACTGTCTTAGAAAGTGTATTCAACCAAAACAGACCAATATTTGAGCATAGCTAGTACCTTTAAAGGAAGTGTTAGTACCATATTTTTGTACAAAGCAGTATCTTATATAAAATGGTGGCACATTATTGGTCAGAAATCACTCATAAAATCTGGGAGAAAATGAGCAAAGAACCATGAAAATGGTAACATCATTCTTTTATTATTATTGTTTTATTTTTTTATATTGTAGCTTTTTATTTTCAAAATATATATGTGAATAATTTTCAACATTCATCCCTACAAAACCCTGTGCTCTAATTTTTTCCCTCCCTTCCACCCATTCCTCCCTCAATAGGTAAGGAATCAAATATATGTTAAATATATTCAATTTCTCTACATATATTTTCAGAAATATCATACTGCATTAAAAAAATCAAATCAAAAAGAAAAAAGAAAGCAAAATGTAAGCAAACAACAATAAAAATAGTGAAAATACTATGCTGTGGTCCACATTAATTTCCCACTCTCCTCTCTCTGGGTACAGATGGCTTTCTTCATCACAAGACCATTGGAGCTGGTCTGAATCACCTTATTGTTAACAAGAGCCATGTTCATCAGAATTCATCATCATGTAATCTTGCTTTTGTTGTATATAAAGACTTCTTGGTTCTGCTTATTTCATTTATCATAACTTAATTCAAGTCTCTCCAGCCTCTCTGAAATCGTCCTGCTAATCATTTCTTATAGAACAACAATATTCCATAACATTCACATACCATAATTTATTCAGCCATTCTTCAACTGATGGGAATCTATTCAATTTCAAGTTTCTTGCCACTTCAAAAAGAGCTGCCACAAACATTTTTGTACATGTGAGTAGTTTTCCTTACTTTAAGATCTCTTTGGGATATAGGCCCATTAGAAACACTGCTGGATCAAAGAGTATGCAAAGTTTATAACTTTTTGAGCATGATTCCAAATTGTTCTCCAGAATGTCTGGATCTATTCACAGTTCCACTAGCAATGTATTGGTGTCCCAGTTTTCCCACATCCCCTTTAACATTCATCATTATCTTTTCTTGTGATTTTAGCCAATTTGAGAGGTGAATAGTAGCCTTACAGATTTGCCTTAATTTGCTTTTCTCTGACATGACTAGAAATGGTTTTAATTTCCTCATCTGGAAATTGCCTTTCCATTCCATTTCACCATTTATCAATTGAAGAATGGATTGTATTCTTACAAATTTGTGTCAATTCTCTATATATTTTAGAAATGAGACCTTTATCAAAAGTGTTGAATGTAAATTTTTTTCCAGATTTATTGCTTTTCTTCTAATCTTGTCACCAGTGGTTTTGTTTATATAAAAAAATTTTAAGTTAATATAATCAAAATTATTTATTTTTTATTCAGTAATGTACTCAAGTTCTTCTTTGCCCACAAATTCCTTTCTTCTCCACAGATCTAAGAGGTAAACTATCATTTATAGTGTTCTGATTGGTTTTCTAGAGGTCTTGGGACCAGCTTTCGTTTCAGCAGAGTACTTGACAGGAGAATAGCCAGGAAAGAAGTCCAAATTCTTTACTATCTCCTTCACAGTCTTGTCTCCTTCCCTGGGGCCTGGGCTAGCTTTCTGGAGGCCCTTCAGGTGGGCCTTGATCTCAATGGAGAAATGAAGGAGAACAGGTCATCTACCATTGTGGTGTGAGATGGAATTAATATCTCTGGCTGAGTTTGTCCCAGCTTATATACTCTATTATAATTACATCACTCTAGGTGTGAATCTTGTAGAAGAGGTGTCAATATTGTAGAACTATGTTAAATACTAAGTACATGTATTGAACTAGAGAACTATTAATCACCATGCTAAACTAGATAACCATTATATTATCAATTCCATTGAGTTAATACCTTGTAAGAATCCTTGTTTCAGAGTTCTGGCCCATTACAATAATTTGTTCTTCTAATTTGCTTATAATATCACTCTTTATGTCTAAATCATGAACTCATTTCAATATTATTTGATACAGAGTGTTAGGTGTGGATCAATGCCTAGTTTCTGCCATACTAAGTTCCAATTTTTCCCAGCAGTTTTTGTCAAATAGTGAGTTTGTATCCCTAAAGCTGGAGTGTTTGGGTTTGTCAAACAGTAGATTACTATAATCATTACTATTTTGTCCTGAGAATCTAACCTATTCTGCTGATTGACTAGATTTCTTAGCCAATACCAAATGGTTTTGATGACTTCTGATTTATAATATAATTTTAGATCTGGTACAGTTGGTCCACTTACATTTGTATTTTGTTTCACTAATTCCCTTGGAATTCTTGACCTTTCTGTGTTAGAGTTCAAATGTTGGAGCTCTTGTTCTTCTCAAGGCAAAGCCGGTTTAGAGGCTTGGAGCCCTTTGGATGTCTCCAAATCCAAAGGTTCTGTCCTTCAGCCTCTGCCTCTGCTTTCTTCTGCCTCCAACCAACACAGAGATGGAATGTCTCTCTTGACTCCTTCTGGGGAGCCCAGCCACCAACCTGCCACAGAGAGAGGGCTTCTGGCGTAGCTCCACTGAAATCCGTCAAAGTGTTCTCTGCACCAGAGTCGTTCCTCTCGAGTCCAGCGCGATCAGCCAGCCAAGAGGAAAAAATGTATTCTGCCATAGATCCCTCATCGCTGGCCTTTTATCTGCCTCTTCTGAGAGAATGGGATTATGGGTTTTCTCCCATAGTGCTCTCTGGCCCAATGAGTTTTAAGGGAGGTGTGAACTCCCTGAAAGTAGAAAGTCTACTTTGTGAAGCTAGCATACTTGTGGACTCCAATGAGTAAAGGTGGGAACACAAGCCTTGCCTTGATTAGTTCTACTTAGTACCTTGTTTCAGGTTCTGGCCAAAACATCTTCTTGTAAGATTAGATCAACTCTAATTAGTTAGTAATTAGTAAGGATTCCAACATTTCTGGATGAAATTTTTTATTATTTTTTGTAGCTTTGTGAAGTAATTTCTTTTTTTCAGAATTTTGAATTTGGTATTTATTAGAGGTTTTTTATTTATTCTTTTTCTAACTTTTTTAGTTTCATGACCAATTCATTGATCTCTTTCTCGATTTTATGCAAGGAAGCATCTACAGATATAAATCTTCCCCTAAGATCCCATAAAATATGATATATTATCTCATTATTGTCATTCTCTTGGTTGAAATTATTGATTGGGTCTATGATTTACTGTTTCATCCACTCATTCTTTAGATACAGATTATTTAGTATCCAGTTAATTTTTACTCTATTTTCCTTGGCTTTTTATTATATGTGATTCTTATTACATTATGATCTGAAAAAGATACTATTTCTGACTTTTCTCATTTGATTTTGAAGTTTTTATGCCATAATATATGGTCAGTTTTTTTTTTTTAATAGGTTTCATGAACTATTTGGAAAAATGTATACTCCTTTTTGTTTCCATTCATTTTTTTCCAAAGATCTATCCTACCCAATTTTTCTAAAATTCTATTTACCTCTTTAACTTCTTTCTTATTTATTTTGGGGTTTACATTATTTAATTCTGAGAGAACAATGTTGAGATCACCCACTAGTATACTTTTGCTGTCTGTTTCTTCTTGCAGCTCTCTTAACTTCTCCTCTAAGAATTTGGATGATATACCACTTGGTGCACATATGTTTAATATTGATATTGCTTCAGGATCTATGGTACCCTTTATCAAGATATTATCTCCTTCCTTATCTCTTTTAATTAGATCTATTTTTGCTTTTGTTTGATATGACATCAGGACTGGTATCTCTGTTTTTTCAAATTCACCTGAAGATGCTGCTGCAGCTTTTTACTTTTACTCTAATTTGCTGTTAATGTGTTTCTTGTAAAAAATATATTGCAGGTTTCTGGCTTTTAATCCTGTCTGCTATCAGCTTCTGTTTTATGAGAGAGTTCATTCTATTCACATTCATAGTTAAAATGACTAATTATTTCCTGCCATCTTAGTTTCCCTAAGTTATACTTTTCTCTTTACTTTTTCCCTTTCTCTCCTTCCCAGTATTTTGCTTCTGACTAACATCTCTCTGAAAAAGCCCTCCTTTTTTTTTTTACAGCCCCTCCACCTTTCTTATATCTTTCTTTTACTACTTCTGTTTTCCCTTCTATTAGCCCCTCTCTTTCCTTTCCCCTTTCCTCACCCAGTTCCCTATCGGGTGAGACAAGTTTCTATGTGAAGCCAAATATGTCAAATATCAGAAAAATATATATTTTTTATTTGATTAGATATGACTTTGTGTGGAAATTGTTTTGTAGTTGTAGTCGTATACTTTCTGACTTTGCCTTGGCAAGTAGACTCCCAAGTGTTTTTATATTATCAACAGTTATTTTAAATAGAATTTCTCTTTGTATCACTTGCTGTTGGATTTTGTTGGTAATATACAATAATGCTCATGATTTATGTGAATTTATAGTGTATCCTGCAACTTTATAAAGGTGTGCATTGTTTCTAGTAGTTTTTTAGTTGATTCTCTAGGGTTCTCTAAATATACCATCATATCATCTGAAAAGAATAATAATTTGGTTTCTTCATTACCCACTCTAATTCCTTTGATCTCCTTTTCTCCTCTTATTGCCAAAGCTAACATTGCTAATAGAATGTTGAATAGTAATGGTGATACTGGGCAACCTTATTTCACCTTTGATCTTATTGGGAATGGTTCTAGTCTGTCTGCATTATGTGTGATGCTTGGTCATGGTTTTAAATAGCTGCTACTGATCATTTTAAGGGAAAGCCCATGTATTCCTATACTAGCTAATGTTTTTAATAGGAATGGGTGTTGGATTTTATCAAGTGCTTTTTAAAATCTATTGAAATAATATAATTTTTGTTAGTTTAGTTAATATACTCAATTATGTTAATAGTTTTCCTAATATTGAACCATTCCTGCACCCCTTGTTGAAATCCTACTTAGTCATGGGGCATTATCCTGTGGATGACTTTCTGTAATTTCTTTGCTAATATTATATTTAAGATTTTTGCCTCAATATTCATTAAGGAAATTGTTCTATAATTTTCTTTCTCTATTTTCATCCTACCTGGTTAAGCTATCAGCACCATATCTGTGTTATAAAAGAAATTTGTCAGGACTCTTCCTTTCCCTATTTCTTAAATAGTTTGCACAGTATTGGAATTAATTGTTTTTTAAATGTTTGGTAGGATTCACATGTAAATCCATCTGGCCCTGGAGATTTTTTCTTAGGGAGTTGATTAATAGCTTGTTCTATTTATTTTTCTAAAATCAGACTATTTAAATAATTTATTTCCTCTTCTGTTAATCTGGGTAATCAATATTTTTATAGGTATTCTTCTACTTCACTTAGACTATCAAGTTTATTAGCATATAGTTGGGCAAAATACTTCCTAATAATTGCTCTAATTTTCTCTTCATTGGTGGAATATTCTCCCCTTTCATTTTTGAGACTAACATTTTGAATATTTTTCTTTCCTTTTTTCTAATCAAATTAACTGACAGCTTATTTCAATTAAGCTCTCTATTCTTAATTTACTACTAAATCCTCCTTCATATCTTTGTTTCAATAGACATTTCATTGTGTTCTAATATAGAAAATGTTGCCTATTGCTTCCTCCTCCATATGCTACACCTTGACTTAATGTTTTTATGGTTTCATGATTTTTCTCACTTTGGTATCCTGATATCTATTTTGTTCCTTTTTTTCATAAAACCAATTCAGTTTTATTTATTAATTCAATAGTTTTCTTACTTTCAATTTTATTAATTTCCCATTTTTTCAGAATTTCAAATTTGGTTTTTAATTTGGGTTTTTAAATTTGTTCTTTTTCTAGCTTTTTTAGTCCAATTCACTGTTCTTGTCTCTCTCTATTTTATGCAAATAAGCATCTAGAGATATAAAATTTTCCCTAATAACTGCTTTTGCTGGATCCCATACATTTTGCTATGTTATCTTATTATTATCATTCTCTTGGAGAAAATTATTGATGGTTTCTATGATTTGTTGCTCCACCCATTTGCTCCACCCATTCATTCTTTAGGATTAGATTATTTAGTTTTCAATTAATTTTTGGTCTATTTTCCCATGGCCTTTTTATTGCATGTAATTTTTATTATGTCATGATCTGAAAAAATGCATTTACAATTTCTGCCTTTTTGCATTTGATTTTGAGGTCTTTATGCCCTAATATATGGTAATTTTTTTGTATTTGAACCACTGAACCATATGAACCATATGAACCACTGTATTCCTTTCTATCTCCATTCAATTTTCTCCAAATATCTATCCTACCTAACTTTTCTAAAATTCTATTTACCTCCTTAATTTATTTCTTATTTATTTTGTGGTTTGATTCATCTGGTTCTGAGAGAGCAAGATTGAGATCCTCTACTAATAGAGTTTTAATGTCTATTTCTTCCTAAATCTCTCAACTTCTCCTTTAGGAATTTGGATGCTATACCACCAGTGCATATATGTTTGATATTGATATTTCTTCATTATCTATGGCACTCTTTACCAAGATATAGTTTCCTTCCTTATCTCTTTTAATCAAATCTAATTTTGCTTTTGTTTGATCTGAAATCAGGATTGGTACCCCTGCTTTCTTTCTTTCTTTTTTTTTTTTTTTACTTCACCTTAAGCATAATAGATTCTGCTCCAACCTTTTACCTTTACTCTAAATGTATCAATCTGCTTTAAATGTGTTTCTTGTACACACCATATTACAAGATTCTGTCTTTTAATTCAGTCTTCTACCTGCTTCTGTTTTATGGGAAAGTTCATTCCATTCACATTCACAGTTAAAAATGACTATTTATTTCCTGCCATCTTATTTACCCCAAGTTATACTTTTCTCTTTCCTTTCTTCTTTTCTCTCCTTATTTTATTTATGAGCAATACTTGCCTCAAGCAGTCATTCCCCTTTAGAGTCCCTCCCCCTTTCTTCTACCATTCCCCTATTTCTGTTTTCCCTTATATTAGCCTCCCCTTTTTCTTTCCCCTTTCTGCTCCCATTTCCTTATAAAGTGAGACAAGTTTCTGTGTGAAATCAAATATGTCTAATATTCTCCCTTTTAGCCAAATCTGATGAGAGTAAGATTCACACAATGTTCATTCCCCTCTTTTTCTGCCACAATTATAATAGGTCTGGTTTGCCTCTTCATGAGATGATATTTTTCTTATCTTACCTCCATTTTCCTCTTTTTCCATTACAATCCCCTTTTCACCTCTAGTTTCTTTTTTATATTATCACAATAAAGTGAAATTATACCTCTACTCTCTAAGTATACCCATAACAGAGATCTAGTTCTTAAGCATGCTTTCCTTTTTACCCCTTTATGCTTCTCTTGAGTTCTTTATTTGGATCTTTCTTTTTTGTTCAGCTCTGGTCTTTTCATCAGAAATAAATGAAATTCACCTGTTTCATTGAATGTCCATCTTCTTTCCTGAAAAGATAATGTTCAATTTAGCTAGATAGTTGATTCTTGGCTATAATCTAAGTTTCTCTTTTTGGACTATCAGATTACAGGTACTTCCATCCTTTAAAATGGAAGCTGCTAGGTCCTGAGTAATCCTAATTGTGGCTCCTCTTTATTTGAATTGTTTCTTTTTGACTGCTTGCGATATTTTTTTGTTCCTGATAATTCTGAAGTTTAGCCACAATATTCCTTGG
Source organism: Antechinus flavipes (assembly GCF_016432865.1). Classification (NCBI taxonomy): domain Eukaryota; kingdom Metazoa; phylum Chordata; class Mammalia; order Dasyuromorphia; family Dasyuridae; genus Antechinus; species Antechinus flavipes. The sequence goes on from NC_067398.1 coordinate 230,885,190, forward strand.
ATTTTTATTTTGGGGTCTTTTTTAGGAGGTGTTCAGTGAATTCTTTCAATGGCTATTTTGTCTTTTCAGTCTAGGACATCAGGGCAGTTTTTCTTGATGATTTCCTGAATGATGATGTTTAAGGTCTTTTTTTCATCACGGTTTTCAAGAAGTCCTGTAATACTTAGATTGTCTCTCCAAGATTTATTTTCCACATCATTTGTTTTTCCAAAGAAGTATTCTTCTTCTTCTTCTTCTTCCTTCTTCTTCTTCTTCTTCTTCTTCTTCTTCTTCTTCTTCTTCTTCTTCTTCTTCTTCTTCTTCCTCCTTCTTCTTCTTCTCCTTCTCCTTCTTCTTCTTCTTCTTCTTCTTCTTCCTTCTTCTTCTTCTTTTCTTCTTCTTCTTCTTCTTCTTCTTCTTCTTCTTCTTCTTCTTCTTCTTCTTCTTCTTCTTCTTCTTCTTCTTCATCTTTTTCTATTTTATTTGACTGATTCTTGGTGTTTCATTGAATCACTCATATCCATTTATTCATTTCCAATTTTTTTTTTCTTTATTTTCTTTAGTTACTTTATTTTGCTCCTTTTGTATTTGGCAATTGATTTTTTAAATGACTTGTTGTGTTCAATTTTTTTCACATTTCACAAATTTTGTTTTTAAATAGTTTTTTTTTCCTTTTCTGTTTTGTCAAATCTATTTAGTAAGGAGTTATTTGCTTTTTCCAGTTCACTAAGTCTATTTTTAAGGAGTTTTCTTCTGATAATTCCTATGTTTCCTTTACCAAACCCTCCAACAAAGTTCTCATTTCCTTTCTCCATTTGTCTTCTAACTCTTTTTAAAGATCCTTTTTGACTTATTCCAAGAATGCCTTGTGATATGGAGGACCAATTCATAGCACCTTTGGGGTTTCATCTGGAGATGTTCTGCTTTTAGTTTTCAATTTTTGAAATCTGTTCTTCTCTTTCTCCATAAAAGCTATTTATGGTCAGAATTTGTTTTCCTTTTTTACTTATTTTTTAAAATGTTGAGGTCTGCTTTTTGGGCAAAGGAGAAATTATTCAACCTTCCTCCTGACAGTAGCTGCACCTGGTCAATGCTGACTAACTTCAGGAGCTGGTGAGTATGTCCAGGGTTTATTCTGGAGTTTAGGGCCTCACTATTTGTCTTTTGTATTTGTGTTGGTTGTCTTAAGGCTAGCCTGTTTATCTACTGGTTTGCAACGAGGACAAAGTAGCCAATACTGTTGTAGATTTCTTCAGTTGTATTTCCCAGCATGCAGGTCCTACACCACCTTGGGTGCTTGGACCCTCCCTTTGTGCCCGATTGAAATGGACTTCTGAAGTTCTCCCCAAATATCTTCTGTTGGAAATTTGTTGCATTCCAAATGTTTGTTGGTTCTGTCACCCCAAAACCAATTCAGAGGCATGATTTGGTGTTGACCTGAGGGACATCAGGGAGAGTTCCGATAAAGTTGTATATGCTCTCTGCCATCTTGGTTCAGCCCCAACATCATTATTTATTGATTGATTTATGTTCTGCAATCTAGTATTAGTAGTCAGTTCTTAAATAAATTTGGGGATAATTTAAACATGGCATACTTTATACATAATAATAATAAATACTTATATAGTGCTTATTATGTGTCAAGCACTGTACTAAGCTCTTTACTATTCTCATTTGATCTTTACAACAACCCTGCAAAAGAGGTACTATTATTATCCCCATTTTACAGATGAGGAAACTGAGAGACTCAGAAACTTAATAACTTGTCTAGTGTCACACAGCAAATAAAAGGTATATTTGAACTCATGGCTTGCTGATTTGAATACACAGACACAAACATATATATCTATGTATATATGTAATTTGCATGTAGATTTCCATGCACATATATACACATACCTTTTCATGCATATGTCTCCTACTTTTACAATGCCCATTCTATATTCAGATTTAATGGAGGAGTGGGGAAATATTTATCTATTTTATCTGGATAAGGAGGAGACTCCAATACAGATAACTTATAAAGCAGGCATATCATCAGGAATAAAATAATAAATTTTAACATAACTGGACCATGCAATAAAATACCTAATTCATCATAAATTTCATAATTGGGCCATTAAATAAAATATCTAATTCCTTAAAACCAGTGGGGAAAATCCTACAACAATCTCTTTTGTTAATGGGGAAAAGAAACCAATTTTCTAAGAGGGAGGGATGCCTTCAATTGATGCTGAAACAAATCTCTAAGAACATACCACCTCCTCTGGTATCATGTAGTGAAAATCAGCTTGTCAGTGTCAGTCATAGTTTTCCCTGCCTCCTATCTGTTAGCTGCTTCAACTCCAATGCCACAGCTGTCATTCTATCTCAGAGGCACTATTCCCTTATACTGCTGCTGCTATTCAGCTCTAGCTTCTTTGAGTTTTCCAGTGAAATTTCCTTCTGTTTCTTCTTTCTTTATCTTTAAATAAATATTCCTTTAGCATCAGACATCTCAATCTACATAACCTTCTAGAATTAGCTCCTTCATAGATGACTGGACCACCTCCTTGACAGTTATTCATGACATTCTTACCATTTAGGAGTCACACAAAAGTAAATAAATATTTCCTCACTCTTCTTTAGAGATGGTCTTCAATCCTAATTTCTATCTGCTTCAGAGTGTCTGCTTTCTCTTAGGTATTCTCCACACTCAGGAATAGGCTACATTTTTCTCCCAGCCTAACCCCATTCTGCTGAAATCCTTCTGCTATAGTTTTCCCCCTGAGGTTATGGACGAACACATTATTTTTCTGTTTTTATTGGTTCTTTTAATTTTCATAATGAATTTGCCATGTAAATATTCTTTATATCACGAAAAAGTATCAAAATATAGAGTCAGCTCTATGCATTCAAACAAGCCATTCTTTGAGGCTAGAATTCATTTTCAAGAATTTCACCTTTTGAAATAATATTTTTTAAAGCTTAGGTCAGAAATGATCATTTCCCTGAAACCTTTTCTTTTCTTTGTTGTTCAGTTCTTTCTGTCATATTTGACATTTGTGACCTCATATTTTATTATTGTTGTTATTGTTATTTTTTGGCAAATATACTGTAGTGGTTTGCTATTTCCTTCTCCAACTCATTTTACAGATGAAGAAACTGAGGTAAACAAGATTAAATGACTTGCTCAGGATCACATATCTAGAAAGTATCTGAAGCCAGATTTAAATTCAAATATTCCTGACTCCAGGCCAGGGGTTCTATTCAGTGTGCCACCTAGCTGCCTTCTAAAGCCTTCTCTGACTTTCATCAATCAGAAGTAATCCTCGTTGGATATCTTGTGCCATTATGTTCAATTATTTTTGTTAACCACAATCTAACATATCATTTGCATATATGTTTTCTGTCCCACCCCCTGCCATGTATATTATTTTGTAAGATTCTTTATCGTAAACAATCTTTATATTCCCTTTTCTTCAAAAAATATCTATTTTAAACATTCTTTTCTTTTAAAATTTTGAGATTCTTCTTTTTTTAATCTCCCTCTTAACTATCTCCTTCCTATTGAGAAGGCAAACAATGTGACATTAATTATACATGTGAAATCATGCAAAAACATATTTTTTCATATGTTATATTGACACAAAAAAAGGAAAATAAAGTGAAAAAGTTAAATTTTAATTTGTACTCAGAATTCATCAGTTCTCTCTCTGGAGTTGTATAGCATTGGTTTTGTTTTTGTTTTTATTTTTTTCATTATGAATCCTTTGGAATTGTTTTTCACCAATGTATAGATCAGAGTAACAGTCTTTCACAGTTGATCATCATTACAATATTGCTGTTAATGTGCACCATGTCTTGGTTTTTCTTACTTCTCTTTACAATAGTTCATACAGGATTTTTCATGTTTTTCTGAAACCACTTCTCTGATCATTCCTTATAGTAAATAGTATTCCATCACAATCATATGCCACAACTTAGTCATTCCCAAATTAATGAGCACCCCCTTTATTTCCAATTCTTTGTTACCAAAATTAATCTCTCTACAATGCAAAAGTAGCAGTGGCATTGCTGGCTTAATTTTATATTATATATTTATGTATTAAATATTTTACATTTATCAATTTTTCAACTCTTGCAATTCCCCCTCCCCCCCACAAAAGGTCCTTTTCCTTTTTCTTTGTTCTCTGCAGCGTACAAAAGTAATAGTGGTATTGTTGGATCAAAGAGTATGCATAGTTTTGTAACCCTTTTGGACATAGCCCCAGTATGTTTTCCAGAATGGTTAGACTGATTTACTACTCCATTAATAATTCATTATTATAGCTATTTTCCCTAATGTTCCCCAACATTTTTTGGTATTTCAAGTACTGATGGTACCTTAGTACCAAGTACAGAGATGTGCACAGTACAGTATAGTGGCAGCTTCCAGTACCAGCTTAGAAGGCAAACCTTGGTAAATCAGGATGTTTCATAAATAGAGTAGACAAAGCCACCCCTACAAACACAAGGGGTCCCTGTCCTAAAAATCTAGGCTCAGAGCTGCATGAGAAGCTTGTAACAGTGCCATGCCACCTTTACCTAAAGAGCAGAGTTCCATCTTAAAAATAAAAAATTAAAAAAAAAGGAAATACCAAAGAAAAAGGAAAGAAAATGAGCAAGAAACAGAAAAGAACCTTGACAGGGTGGACCAAACACAAACTCAGATGAAGACAGACTATCCACAGAGAAAATTTTTTAAAATGATATAAATTGGCTTCAATCCCAAAGAGATTTCTTGGAAGTGCTCATAAAAGACTTAAAAGGAAAATAAAAGATGCAGAAGAAAAAATGAGAAAGTCAATGAGAGATATGCATGACAGAGTCAACAGTATGGGAAAGGAAGGAAAAAAAGGTCTGAAGAAAACAACTTGTTAAATAGTAGAATAAACCAAATGGAAAAAGATACAAAAGATAACTGAAGAAAATCCCACATTAAAAACTAGAACAGGGCAAAAGGAACATAATGATGACTGTGAGACACCAGGAATTAGGAAAACAAAGGGAAAAGAATGAAAAATATGGAAGAAAATGTGAAAGACCTCATGGGCAAAAAAGCTGACTTAGAAAATTGATGTAGAAGAGACATTTAAAAATTATTGGCCTACCGGAAGGCCAAAAAAGAGCCTGGATAGCATTCAAAAAAAGGTCTTTGAGGAAAACTGTCCCATTATTCTAGAAACAGAGAAGGAAATACTCATGGAAAGGATTCACCCATCATTTCTGGAAAGACATCCCATAAGGAAAACCCCAAGGAACATTGTTGCAAAACTCCAAAACTATAATCTCAAGGAAAAAAAAATACATCAAACTGCCAGACAAGAACAATTCAAATATCAAGAAGCAACAGCCAAGATTACCAGGATCTGGCAGCTTCTATAATAAAGGATTGGAGGGCCTAGAATACCATATTCTCAAAGGCAAAGGACTTGGGATTACAAACAAGAATTAACTACCCAACAAGATTCAGCAACGTCTCTCAGGGGAGGAGAAGGAGCTTCAATGAAGTAAGAGACTTTCAATCATTTCTATTGAGAAAACACACATATTATGTATATATGTGTATATATATAATTATATCATAATAATATTATATTAATAATTATATTTAATTACATGTAAATAATTGATAATTATATATATAATGTGTGTGTCTATGCAAAAGTTAAATTGTTTACATCCCTAGATGTGAAAAGAATATTTATAACTTTTGAGAACTGTATCTGTTACTTAGGCAGACAGAGAGGGGCATCATATGGACAGGTTTAGTTGTGAATGGACTGTGATGTGATGACATTAAGAGGTGGAAAAATGTCTGTACTAGAAAAAGAGGAAAGGGGAGGTATAATGGGATAATTAGTTCACATTAAGAGGTACAAAAGACCTATTACAATTGAGAGAAAGAAGGGAGGAGGGTGACCATTGTCTGATGCTTGATCTCATCAATTTTGTCTCTAAGAGGGAATAATTTAATCATTCAGATGGGTATAGTAATTTATCTAAACTATAAAGAAGTAGGAGGAGAAAGAGGAAAAGAAAAGGGAGGGACAGGATAGAGGGAAACAGTTAAAAAGGTAAGATAAGAGAAGAAGGGTTGATAAGATAGTGAGTGAAGTGGGTTTAAAAAAAAACATTACTAAGAGAAGGTGGAGGGGTGGTAGGAAATAAAAGTAGTGGGTTGAATGAATTAAAACACACACACACACACACACTAGTAAGGGTAGCTAGATGGCACAGTGAATAGAGCACCAGCTCTGAAGTCAGGAGGATCTGATTTCAAATCTGGCCTCAGACACTGAATACTCCCTATCTGTGTAACCCTAGGCACATCACTTAACCCCAATTGCCTCAGCAAAATAATCCCAACCAACCAACAAAACAAATACTAGTAAGAGAAGAGGAAGGGGTAATAAGAGATACAGTAGCTGGCTGGTAGGGCAGTTAAAAACAGAAGACCGAGGACAGGATGGAAAGAGAGAACAAATGTATATACAGGGGAGAAAATGTGATGGAGGGAAATAAAAACTGCTAATCATAATGGTGACTGTGAAAGGACTGAAATCTCCCATAAAAAGTAATCAAATAGTGTTGATTAAAAACAAAATCTTGCAATGTGTTGTTTACAAGAAATACATTTGGCACATACAGAGTAAAGGTAAAAGCCTAGAATAGAATTTATTATGCTATACCTAAATTAAAAAAAAAAAAATGCAGGGATAGCAAGTATGATCTCAGATAAAGAAAAAGGTAAAAAGATTTTATTGAAAGAGAGGAGAAGGGAATGTACATCTTGATAAAGAATACCATAAATAATGAAGCAGTAACAATAGTAAATGTGTATGCACCAAGTGATACAGCAGGCAAATTCCTAGGGAAGGTTTTAGGCAAGTTACAGAAGAAATAGACAGCAAAACTATTCTAGTGGGGGAAATCTAACCTTTCCCTCTAAGAATCAGAAAAATCTAATACAAAATAAACAAGAAAGAAACTAGGGAGGTTAATAAGATCTTAGAAAATCTAAATATAGTAAACCTCTAGATAAAATTGAATAGGAACAGAAACCTTTTTCCTGGCAGTACCTAATACCTACACAAAAAAATGACCATGTATTTAGGGCATACAAACCTTAAAATCAAAAGCACAAAGACAGAAATAGTAAATGATCCATTTTCAGAATACAATGCAATAAAATAGATCTTGTAAAGATAATCAAAGGGTTATTGGATTCCCTGAAAATCATGATGAAAAAAAGAGTCTAAACACTATTTTTCAGGAAATCATCAAAAAGAACTGTCCAGATGTTCTAGAATCAGAAGGTAAAATTGACATCAAAAGAATCCATCAAACAACTGCTGAAAGAGACCCCAAAATTAAAACTCCAAGGAATATTGTGACTAAATTTCAGAACTTTCAGACCAATGGAAAATATCACAAGCAGCCATAAAAAAACAATTCAAATACAGAGGAACCACAATAAGGATTACTTATCTAGCAGGATCCACATTAAAGGATCAAAGGGACCAGAATCTGATATTTTAAAAAGCTAGCTGTACCAGATTAAAACTGTATTATAAAGCAGTGCTCATCAACACTATTTGCTACTGGCTAAGAAATAGAGTAGTTGATCAGTGGAATAGGTTAGTTTCACAGGACAAAATAATCAATAATTATAGCAATCTAGTGTTTGACAAACCCCCAAACTCCAGCTTTTGGAATAAAACTTCACTATTTAATAAAAACTGCTGGGAAAATTGGAAACTAGTCTGGCAGAAACTAGGCATTGACCCATACTTAACACCATATACCAAGATAAGGTCAAAATGGGTTTATGATTTAGACATAAATAATGATATTATAAATAAATTAGAAGAACATAGGGTAGTTTATTTCTCAGACCTATGGAGGAAGAAGGAATTTGTGACTAAAGAAAAATTGGAGTTCATTATTGATCACAAAGTAAAATAAAATTGATTATATTAAGTTAAAAAGTTTTTGTAGGAACAAAACTGATGCAGATAAGATCAGAAGGGAAGCAATAAACTGGGAAAACATTTTTTATAGTCAGAGATTCTAATAAAGACATCATATTCAAATATATGAAGAATTGACTCTAATTTATAAGAAATCAAGCCATTCTCCAATTGATAAATGGTGAAAGGATATAAACAATTTTCAGATGAAGAAATTGAAACTATTTCCAGTCATATGAAAAGATGCTCCAAATCATTATTGATCAGAGAAATGAAAATCAAAACAACTCTGAGATACCACTATACACTAAGATGACAGGAAAAGATAATGATGAATTTTGGAGGGGATGTGGGGAAAACTGGGACACTGATACATTGTTGGTGGAATTGTAAATGAATCCAACCATTCTGGAGAGCAATTTGGAGCTGTGCTCAAAAAGTCATCAAACTGTGCATACCCTTTGATCCAGCAGTGTTTTTACCGGGCTTATGTCCCAAAGAGATCTTAAAGAAGGGAAAGGGACCCATATATGCAAAAATATTTGTGGCAGTCCTTTTTGTAGTGGTTAGAAACTGGAAATTGAATAGATCCCCATCAATTGGAAAATGGCTGAATAAATTTTAGTATGTGAATTTTATGAAACGTTGTTCTGTAAGAAATGACCAGCAGGATGATTTCAGAGAGGCTTGGAGAGACTTACAAGAATTGATAATAAGTGAAATAAGCAGAACCAGGAGATCATTATACACAGCAACAATAAGATTATTCAATGAACAACTTTGTTGGATTATGCTCTCTTCAACAATGAGATGATTCAAACCAGTTCCAATTATTCAGTAATGAAGAGAATCAGCTACACCCAGGGAGAGAACTATGGGAAATGAGTGTGAACCACAACATATCATTTTCACTCTGTTATTGTTTGCTTACATTCTTGTTTTCCTTCTCAGGTTTTTTCTTTCTTTCTAAGTCCTATTTTTCTTGTTTAGCAAGATAAGTGTATAGATATGTATACATATATTGGATTTAACATATATTTGAACATCTTTAACATGTATTGGACTACCTGCCATCTAGGGGAGGAGGTGGGGAAAGGAGGAAAAAAGTTGGAAAAGAAGGTTTTGCAAGAGTCAATGTTGAAAAATTACCTATATATATTTTGTAAATAAAAAACTAAAATAATTATAATAATAAATAAAAATAAGACATGTCTGGGGCAGGTAGGTGATGCAGTGGATAGAGCACCAGCCTTGAAATCAGGAAGACCTGAGTTCAAATGTGACCTCAGACACTTAACACTTCTTAGCTGTATGACCCTGGGCAAATCACTTAATCCCAGTTGCCTTGGGGGTGGGGGGAAGATAAGGCATGCCTTCATTGATGCAAGGGATTATTGATTAGGAAACTATTATTTCAGCTTAGTATTTGCTATGAAACTTAAAATCTACAGAGTTACCTATAGTCATTGAAATATTAAACAACTTATTTATTATATGTTACAGTATGAGTCATAGATAAGATTTACTCATAGATTTTCCTGATCATGGAAGTAATGGTTTCTCCTTTTTGCCATCCTGCCTCTCCTATTTATACAAAGGAGATTTTAATATGAAATAGATTCTGGTATTTTCTACTAGGAAAATAATTTTATTTTTTGGAAGAAGGCATTTCATGATGAAAATAATAAATGTTGTTAGCAGTTTTGGAAATGGGGCTATGTACCTATTTATGAAAAAAAAATTAAATGGCATTCAAAAATCTCTTCTTCAGTTGAAAGTTTGGCTAGAGAAGGAATCACTTCAATTTGATGTAAACAGTCAATGGCTTTAGCAATTTATTGGTGATTATCTATTGAGAATGCTATGGGAATGTCCAGTGCATATCTCCTAGATCATGTTTCTTTCATGGATTAATGTGACTCCATCAGTGCAATGTAGTTGAAATACATCATACATCTTTGGCCCATAGATAGTCTTCAGATTACTAGAAAAGCACTTTGGATTCTTACTATTAGAATAAAATGAAATATCAATTTCCTTCTTCCTGAGCCAAGAATCCTTCATCTCTCAGCTTCAGTTGCATTTTTCTTTTGATGGAGTTGAATGCTTTTTTCTTAGATGGACAAACTATTCTGCTGGTAAATCTCATGGAATTCTTATTGTTTATTTTATAGTTTCCCAATTATTTATAATTTTTGTCTAACCAAACTTGATGTTTGCATGTTTTCTGGCCCAGACAAGTAAATGTGGTTCTCTACATCAAATCTCTGAAAGAAATCTTCTTTTCTGCTCCACTGTTGCCAAAACCTATTGGTTCAGTTAATATCCATTAGGCTCCTCTCATGTGGGAAAGTGTCTGGTGCTGATTTTATTCCTGCTGAAATTTAAAAGATAGGAGATACACTGCTTATACAAAAGCTGATTGAAATCTCATGCCTTATATAGAAAAAGGAGATTATTCCCCAAGAGTTTAAGGATGCCTCCATTTTGCGTATATATAAAAGAAAAGGAATAAGTTGCCTTTTGATAATTGGGGTGAAGAGAAAGGAATTTCTCTTTTAGTTTTTAGTCTTTTGATTTTATATTTATTCAATTTTATCTTTATTTAGTCTTTTAATTTAATTTTTTTAGTCTTTTAATTTTTAAATTTTAATCTTTTAATCTTTTAATTTTTGCTAGAATTCCTCATAACACACTAATTTTTCACCTAAACAACATTCATCTATTTGAGAGTCAGTATGGCTTCAGGAAGGGTTAAGGAACATTCAATATAGTGTTTGCTATCTTACAATCCTACGTGAAATGACAAGAGCAGAAGAGATTTTTTTTGCATGTGTGTTGATCTGATTAATGAATTTTATCCTGTTTGTAAGTCATTAGGGCAGAACTGGGCAAATTTTGGTTGCTCAGAGAAGTTCACTAATTTGTATATCAGTTCCTTGCATGCATTCTAGATAATGGGTGATGCTTTTATCCATTCCCAGTCATCAGTGGAGTGAAATAGGGCTGTGATCTGGCTCCCATGCTTTTTAGCATGATATTTTCAAATATGTTGTCAGACACTTCAGGGAGAACAAAGACAGCATCATTGACAACTACCACATCGAAAGAAAATTATTTTATTTGAAAAATCTGCAAGCCAAAACTAAAGGAGAGGGATATTTGACCTGTGACTTTTTGTTCACAGATAATTGTGCATTTAATATAGTCTCTGAGGTTGAGATGTAATAGAGTATGAATTGATTCTCTGCTACTTGTACTAATTTTGGCTCAGTAATTAAGAAAACAGATTCTCCACTAGGCATAACCATACCTTCTAAATGTGTGGAGTGATCAGTTGGGGGCCAAATCTAGAAATTTTAAATATTGAGGATAACATATCTTACCTTGGCAGTATATTTTCACTGGGTAAACAGATACTGAGATTGATATACAAATTGCTGGAGGTAGCTCATAGGGGTGCTCCAATGTAAGTTGTGGGAAAGAAGAGGTATTAGATTGTCTACCTAACTGAAGCTCTACAGAACTGTTGTATTCTTTACTGTTGAATACCTGGGAAACCTAAACAATTTACCTTGCACCATTCCAAGAAACTAAATTACTTCCATTTAATACTGTCTCAGGAAGAGTCTAAAGATCACTTGGAAAGATAAGTATCAGCCACTTAAGTCCTTTGTTGGGCTGAACTATCACTCATTCAAACTCTCCTGCAGATATATAATTCTGATAGGCTGGCCACGTTGTCTGATTGTTAAACATGAATTTGCCTAAAAGATTATTTTATGGAAAGCTCACACATTGCAAGCACTCACACATAACTCAGAAAAAGCAATATAAAGACACTCTCAAGGTCTCTCTGAGAAACTTTGGAATCAATTATGAGACATGGATGAGATTGGCACAGGACTGATATAATGTTCTGACAACAAAGAAGATACTGTATTCTCTTAACAAATCAAAATTACAGTAGCTCAAAAAATATAAGATGTACAAAATTTAGAAACATCTGTACATCATGTGAACTAATTGTGTCTGACTTGCGGTAGAATCTTCTGAGCTTGTAGTGGTCTGATTTACCACAGAGAGACACACTGTACCTTAATTCCAAAATAGTGATGTCATATTGGTCCTCTTTGAACATGAATGACAACAATCTTACTATGTCTCCTAGGACATTTTCTTCAGTCCATTGTCTAACTATTAACTTTGATTTGGTATCAGATAGAAAGATAAAATATGTAATTTTGACTTCCTGGATCTTTTTTAAATTTTTTTTTAGATCTCTAAAATAGGAAGGTTGAATTAGAAAAAAAAAATGTAATTTCCTTTGCAATGAGAAAATTCTGTTGTTCTAAATAGTAACAGGTAATTATTGTATTAAATCTTTGTACCATAATGTACTAAAATGATATATTATGATAATGTTATTCCTTGAAGTGATGTCTGAGAATATTTTTCTGTTTCTTGATACTTCCTCTGTTCTCTACTTCTAGTTCTTGGATTATGTGCCTATCTGTCTCTCATTCATTTCTTCCTTTTATGTCTCAGTATAGTGTAGAGGGAAGAGGTAACCCAAGTGAGGCAAAAAAAAAAAAAAAAAAAAAGGAGCAGAGAAAGTATGAACTTCATGCAGATATATATATATATGTATATATATATATACTGTTTTATGCTAATGTAAAGGAGTGGCTATATAATAGACCTTTTGCTAAAAGTATTTCTTATATGGAAATAAATAGACATACTGTTTCAGAGGAAGATGGAAAAATGTACATTGTTCAACCAAGTTAAATGTCACTTCAATATCAAGTAAAACCAATAATCATAAACCACAGTTTGTGATGATGAAATATTAATTTATTACTTGAAGCACATTTACAGATTATTAAATTAGGTAATGAAATGGATAGAACACAGTGGATAGAAATCACATCTGGAAGCCTGAGTTCAAATCCAGCCTTAGACATGTATGACCTGTGTTAACCTGAGCAAATCATTTTATATTTCTGTCAATCATCATTTCCTCATCTGTAAAAAGGAAATAATCATGACCTTTAATTCTCATGATTTCTATGAGGATAAGATGAGATAATATTTGTGGAATGTTTTGCAAACTTTGAAGTGCTATATAAATACTAGCTAAGCTATGTTAAAGAAATGCAATTATAGAAGTAATTTAGCTCCCCAAAGACACAATTTTGCCTAAGCTGCTGTTTGTATATATGAGGGGATTTACCTTCCCTATTAGAATTTGTAATGATGACAATGATGATAACTAATATTTATGTAGTCTTTAATATGTTTTAGGCACTTCACAAAGCCATTTAAAATTATTTTGTTTAGAAGGGAGGTACTATTTCATCCTCATTTTATATACAAGGAAATGAGACTGAGGTTAAATGATTTGCTAGCTAAAAAATTCTGAGATTACATTTGAGCTCAAGTCTTCTGATTCTAAACTAAGTCCTTTATTCACTGTATTGATTGAAGATGAGAATAATTTTTTTCAGGTCTTAGAAAAGGGGGTTTCCCAAAACTTCCTACCTTGTGTCAGTCCTAAAGGGGATTTGGGGAGCCAAACCTCTTTATTTGATTACCTGAACCCCGAACCCACCACTAACCTCATCATTTAACCCTCTGACCAACAGGAACCCTAATCTCATTTTAGTACCTTGAATCTAATCTCATCATTTGGTTCCCTAACCAGGAACTCCCCAAAACTAGACCTCATCAGTAATTGACAAGAAAGAGTCAGATGATAAAACTATCATGAAGATAGAAAGAGAAATATTGTTTTTCTGCTTGATTGAACATATGCATTGAAGGAGAATGGGAAGCTAAATATATTGCTGAGATTATGAGTCTGAGAACTTGATAGTGGTGTGTTCAACAGAAATAGTTGAAGTTTAGAAGGCATGATTTTGAAGAAAAGATGATGAGTTTAATTTTATACATTTTGAGTTTAAAATATCTTTTTTAATGTTAGTCATTTAGGCCAGATCTGACTCTGTGTAATCACATTTGTGGGCAAAAATAATGGAGTGATTTATTGCTTCCTTTCTCAGCTTATTTTACAGATGAGGAAACTGAGGCAAACAGGTTTAAGTAATTTATACAGGGTCACATAGCTAGTAACTATGTAATGCCACATTTGAACTCAGGAAGATGAGTCTTCGTGGCTCCAGGCCTTGTGCTCTCACCATGCTACTTATCTGTTCCAAATGTCTCTAGGACATTTAAATATCCAAATAATGTTTGGTGATATGGAACTGGAGTTAAGGGAAGGGAATGAAGTTCAGAAAAGATGCTGAGGTTTAAATATGTATATTCATATATCATCTGCATGGTCATGATAGTTAATCACTTGAAAAGGTCACTGAGAAAGAGCATTGAGAGAGAAGAGAAAATGGCTCAGGACAAAAACCTGGGGAAACATCTACCCTTAGGGAGCATGATGTATATCATGAGGATTCAGTAGAGAATACAGAAGAAGCAATCACATAGGTAGAAAAGCCAGGCTAAACTAGTGTCATGAAAATGTATAAGAGAATATTAAGGAAACAATAATGTCAAAGCTTTTAAGAAAGCTAAGATGAAGTAGATTGAGAAAAGGCCATCAGTTTGGACAGATAATAGCTCATTGGTAACTTGTGAGAGAAATTTTATTGGGTGCTGAAGTCATAAGTCACAACTGCAGAGAATTAACAAGAGAGTTAGAGGAAAAAAAAGAGATAGAAATTTTGAGCAAAACAGGGAAAGAGGGTGATTGACAGTTTGAAAGAACAAAGAGTCCAAAAAGCACGCAGGCTGAGGGAAAAGTCACAGGTTTTGTGATTATGAGATCTTTGGTAGTCACTGTAGGCATCTGTCAGATACAGCTCCTCATAAAAAATAAGAAAGGGCTGAGGACTACAAAAAGACCCAGATAGTTTATCTCTTTAGTGACTTTTATTTTAGTTGTCCAGATAATTTTTTTTTAGTGCTTTTTTTTCCCCTAGAGTTTTCTGGATAGCTAATGTACCTAAGTTACTTCTTCCTTTTGAAATCCCACCAATCTCTCGAAGTCCCACTCAAATATTAATTTTTACAAAAATTTTCCTCTTTGTCTCAACTCAAACTGATCTTTCCTCTGAACTGTCAGCACTGTTTGCTTTTTTCATTTGTTTCATATTTATCACCTTTTGTGATGTATTTATGTTTTTGTTGCTTCTTCCTTACTAGATAGTAAGCTTGTTACAGGAATGGTCTGTTTCTCATTCATCTTTGTAGCCACTTTAATACTTGGGAGAGTGCTTTGCTGCAGGAGTAAAGGTGAGATATTCCTCATTTGCTGAAATATTTATGACTAGTCATTTCACATGCTTCCCACAGATATCATTTGTGTCTCCCATCCATATCTCTTGACTTCTCTGCCATCTTTTCAAGTACAAACAAAAATTTCACCTTCTGCAAGAAACCTTTTCCAATCATACTTAGTATTAATGCCTTCTCTCTTGATTATCTCCAATTTATGCTATATGTAGTCTGTGTATACATAGGCATCTGCCAGTTGTTATCCCCATTAAACTGTATCTTGAGAATAAAGATTATCTTTTGCTTTTCTTTATATCACTAACAGTTAGCAATGTCTTGGTACATAGTAAATAATAAATGCTTAGTGACTAACTAACAAAAGATTAAAAGAATATTAATTCCTTTTTTAAAAGTAGTTTTAAAAAGTAGTAGACAAAAAAGTAGTTCATGACAACACAATTAAGACTATATTTTGAATCAAGCCATTCTCCAATTGATAAATGGTCAAAGGATAGGAACAGACAATTCTCAGACTAAGAAATTGAAACTATTTCTATCCATATGAAAAGATGCTCCAAGCCATTATTAATCAGAGAAATACAAATTAAGACAACTCTGAGATACTACTACACACCGGTCAGATTGGCTAGAATGACAGGGAAGGATAATGCAGAATGATGGAGGGGATGTGGGAAAACAGGAACACTGATGCACTCATCAGTGGAATCATGAACAAATCCAACCATTCTGGAGAGCAATCTGGAATTATGCCCTAAAAGTTATCAAACTGTGCATATCCTTTGATCCAGCAGTGCTACTCCTGGGTTTATACCTCAAAGAGATACTAAAGAAGGGAAAGGGACCTGTATGTGCCAAAATGTTTGTGGCAGCCCTGTTTGTAGTGGCTAGAAACTGGAAATTGAATGGATGCCCATCAATTGGAGAATGGCTGGCTAAACTGTGGTATATGAATGTTATGGAATATTATTATTCTGTAAGAAATGAGCAGCAAGATGAATACAGAGAGGCTTGGAGAGACTTACATGAACTGATGCTAAGTGAAATGAGCAGAACCAGGAGATCATTATATACTTCAACAACAATACTGTAGGAAGATGTATTCTGATGGAAGTGGATTTCTTCCACAAAGAGAAGATCTAACTCAGTTTCAATTGATCAATGACGGACAGAAGCAGCTACACTCAAAGAAATAACACTGGGAAATGAATGCAAACTGCTTGCATTTTTGTTTTTCTTCCTGGGTTATTTTTATCTTCTGAATCCAATTCTTTCTGTGCAACAAGAGAACTGTTCGGTTCTGCACACATATATTGTATCTAGGATATACTGTGACATATTTAACATGTGTAGAATGGCTTGCCATCTAGGGGAGAGGGTAGAGGGAGGGAGGGGAAAAGTCGGAACAGAAGTGAGTGCAAGGGATAATGTAAAAAATTATCCAGGCATGGGTTCTGTCAATAAAAAGCTATAATTATTAAAAAAAAAATGCAAATATTTCTAAAAAAAGACTATATTTTGATTTTATATATGTTTTAGTACAGTTAAGTAGTCAAAGCTGAGGAACTTCTTTTAAGACCTTTTAAGACCTATTGAGGAAAAACCTGCACTCTTCAGTCAAAATACTTTTGATAATAGGTAAAGTCCTTTCAAATGGCAAAACAATTGGCATGAAAGCATTGATAAAATATCTGTAAAATATCTGAAGCCTGATCACAAGCTTGTCACTACCTGACAAGATTAAGGTTATCTCTAAGAAAACATTTTCTTCATTCTCAGTCATTTTCTAAAATATGACTAGACTTATAGTACTTTACAAAGACAACTTTCTATTTAAGTTTTTAATTAGTAACAATTTATTTAACATATTTCAATTACCTCATTTTTTCCTATGATAGGGAAACAAAGGATATGAGTGTGACTTCTAACTCTGTTACTAATTTTGGGCCAGTCATTTAGCCAATCTTGGCTTCAGTTCTCTCCTTTATAAAAGGAGGGTTTATGTTAGAGCCTATTTTAGTCCTGGACAATTTTTTCCTTGTGCGTTTCATAGTTATATTCTTTAACATATGAAATATTGTCTAAAAAGCAGCGAGAAAAATTTTAATTAACATGCTGTAGTGTGCAGAAAAGCATAAGAGAATTTAAAATTAAATAAAAAATTTAGGCCATAAAATCAGTTTGGCACATTTTTTTCTTTGCATGAACTCATTTCCATCTTGTAGTGGGGAATATTTCTCAAATGTTCAGTCCAGGTAGTAAAGAACAGAATAGTTCCAAGACCAGCCATAGCTTGTCATTAGTATTCTCCCTTTTTTCCATTTCCCTTCTTTGCCCCTTCAGCTAATTGTAATTCTTGAAACTTCCAGAGAGTTGTGGAAATGGAGGTATCATTGTAGTCTCCCTCAGTTAGCACCCTGTAATTCTCCCAAAGCAAGGGGGTCCTCCCATTGTGATGTGAGATTTCCTGTACAAAAGGGCAAAGTTGGGAAGAAACTTAGTAGAGACCACATTATCATTCCAATCTGGAGAGTAACAGGACTTCAGGATCAATCCCTTCTCAAGCCAGCTGCAAAACATATCCTTTAATAAATCTTATTTGAATATGTAAATCATTTTCATAGTGTTCTCTTTTTCCTATTATAAATGCTAAATTACTACATAACCATTTCTCTAGAAAGATTTTCATCGGCAGATATAGGAACTGAAATGTATAGGTGAAACAAATGGAATTCCTTTTCCATTTAAAATCCATAAAACTCATACAATATAGCCCTCATTCACATTGCTATAGTGAGTAGCCCTAATTCAAGGGAATGGAATTAGATGACCTCCCTTTTGGCTCTACATATAAGATCTGTAAATTGAGTTTTTCTGTACTTTCTAAAATAGGATCTTTCAAGTATAGCAATGTATTCAGATAGGATATAAAAAAAAATAGGAGTCTCTGTTCTCCAAATTTCTTTGAGAATATAAAACATATGGAAAAATATGGAATATACAAATAGAAAAATATGGTCCATTTTTGAACAAATAAATTTGTTTATTAATTGGGTGATAAATAATCATATAATAGTGTAGGTAAGGCAACAGGATTTTAGAAGCAGAATAGTTACCTTTTACTTAACATACATTCCCAGTATCACAAGAGTATCAAAATTGAAAAGGACTTGAAAGGGCATATAATCCAACTAGTATCTGCACATACAAAAAAAAATCTCTTCTTAAACATATTGTCAAATTGTCACACAACTACAGGTTCTGTCGGCTGGGGTCAAGAAAAAAACTACTTCCTGACAGACTTAAAATCTTTCAGATACTTTATAAAGCTCTTATGTCTTTCCATTTACCCCTATTGTTTCCTCTTGCTAAATCATGTCCGTTTCTTCCAACTTATCCTTTTTGTATAAACTATTATTTCTTAAACATTGTCACCTCCATCTGGAAATTCCCCAATTTATCAGTGTAAACTCTCCTTTGAATGAAGCATACATATTTCACATTGGTAACATGACAGATTGGTAAAAGGCGAGGAAGGGTAAAAAGTCAGCTCAATAATTTCCTGGGATATTAAGTGTTTGAAATAGAAGATAGAAGGTAAAATACAAGAAGAAAGCTTGACTCTCTTTGAAAGCAGGCTCATAAAGATATCAGAAGTGAATATTTCCACACATTTCCAAGATATGTGACCAAGATGGAAGACTAGATATTTTCTTTCATTTTCAAGAACACTCAGAACTTTCTCAAATAAGATATATGTGCTGAAGTAGTTGCCATTATATATGGTACAATACACTAAGAATCCTAACAAGGTAATAGGCTGATGGATTTACAACAGAGGCTAATTTGTAATTCTTTTCAAGTTTTCTTAGTATACCCTTCCCCACCAGCCTTTACATTCTGGCATAACAGGTACCCCAATTTAGGGTTCTGTGTCTGGGATCCACTCAACAATTTTTTTTCTGACTGCAGTTTTTGATCCTGTAATTACCATAATATTCTATGGTAAAAAAGCAGTGAAAATAAGTTCTATATCCTCTCTTCTGAAGATTATTAACCCCCTGGCAAAGAAAAGTGTTGAAATGGCAGAAAGGAGAAAATCTCGATTCTGCTATTCAGAGGGAATCTCATTGATGAATGCAGGTATAATTTTCAGGAATATGATGTTCAGAGAGATCAATATGTCTGAAAGGAAGCTATGATTTCCCTGGCTGCTTTCTACTTTCTTTAGAAGAAGAATTAGAATTCTTCAGAAAAACTGGCAGCCAGAAGAATGGAAAAGAATAGATCAGGAGATTTTATGATCGATGGGAATGAAAATCATCTTCAGAAGGATAAGAGGTAGAAATGGAAAAGCAAAATCAGAGATCCAGATAAATTTCTGCTTTGGGGAAATATTTTATTGTCTTCAGGAATTGCTACTGGTAAGAAGGGGGGTTAAATGAAGGACCTCAAAATAAACTAAAGAACAAAAAGAATAAAAAGGAATTTAAAATATAAGGAAAGTTAATCAAAGAACAAAAATGAAAATAGAAAAGAAAGAGAATTGATGAAGAGCATGAGCAAAGAACTTTTCTTTTTAGCAAAAGGGATAAAAAAATTAAAAAAACCCACTAATGAACAAAATAAAGGGGAAAATAGGACTTTAAAAAAGAGGAAAGAATTGGATAAAAGGATAGCATAAAAGAAAGAAGAAATTACTAAGATAAGCAAAATTTGAAAACTATGGAAAGTGATGACAAACAAGAAGAAATGGAGGATAAGGGTAAGAGAGCTTTTGGAAATAGAGCTGCCTTAATGTAAATTAGGCAAAAATAAGAGAGCAAATAAAAGAACTTTAAAGAAAAAGGACAACAAAAACTCTATTAGGAAAGAAAAATCAGTATTAGAGACAAGTGTAAAATTATATCTGATTTACAAATTTTAAATGATTCCATGATTCAATGGAATAAAAGTTAATCATTTTTCCATGATTCAATGGAAAAAAAGTTAAACTGAAATGATTCAATGGAATAAAAGAAGGAGGTAGTTTGGATAAGAAAAAGAAACCCCATGATCTTATTCTCATAAGAAACCAAACTAATATCAAAGATATAAACAGAATAAAAGTGAGGGACAAGAATAAAATTTACTAGGCATTGGGTAAATCTAATAAAGCAGGAGTTGAAAACATCATTTCAGACATTGCAGTAAACACAAACGCAGAATATAAAGATAAAAAAAGGAAGCAACATTATGCTGAAAGAAAATAAAAAACCAAAATGAATGAATTTTAAACTTGTGTCCTTCAAATGTCCTAGAAGTCAATTCCATAACAAAGAAGTGAAATACCAAAAAAGAAAAAAAAAAGGATAGTAATGATTAATGGAGGATCTTAATGCTAATCAGTTTTGAACAAAAATAACAGAAAGATAAACAAAAGGGAAAATAAAAAATTGAATAAAAGAATTGCTGAAGAACCTGGAGCTAAAAAACAAGTATTTTCTAAATCAGTCTGCTAAAAATGCATTTCTTGTGCCTGAAATAGAAGTTCTAAAAAAATTTAACCATGTATTAAGAAATAGAGCTATTATAAATATGTATAAAAAATAAAAAATATTAAGTACATACTTTTTCACAAATGAAATAAAATAGTTACAGGCAGCAAAAAAAAGGAAAAAAAAAGAATTTCAAATGGAGACAGTGAAATCCTGTATGATGAATATGTCAGTATGAATCATAGAAACAATAATTATGTGAAAGAAAATTATAATGATAAAATAGTATACCAATATTTGTGGGACAGAGCTAAAGCTCTTTCATTATGAGTGAAATTTTGTCAATAAAGATTTAAAAAAGAGTGAAATGGAGATAAATTGAAAATGAATTTTTTATTAAAGCTTTTTATTCTCAAAACATATGCATGGGTAATTTTTCAAAATCAATTCTTGCAAAACCTTGTGCCCATTTTCCCCTCTTCCCTCATTGCTCCCCTAAGATGGCAAGTAATCCAATATATGTTAAACATGGTAGAAATATGTTAAATCCAATATATGCATATATATTTATACAATTATCTTGCTGCACAAGAAAAATCAAATCAAACAGGAAAAAATGAAGAAGAAAATAAAATGTTAGCAAACAACAACAAAAAGAGTGAAAATGCTATGTATTGGGCCACACTCAGTTCCCACAGTCCTCTCTCTGGGTGCAGATGACTCTCTTCATCAGAAGATCATTGGAACTCGTCTGAATCATCTTATTATTGAAGAGACCCATGTTCATCAGAACTGATCATTGTATAATCTTGTTGTTGCCACGTACAATATTCTATTAATTCTGCTCATTTCATTTAGCATCAGTTAATGTAAGTTTCTTCAGGACTTTCTGAAATCATCTGGCTGATTGTTTCTTACAAAACAATAATATCCCAACACATTTATATACCATAATTAATTCAGCCTTTCTCCAATTTATGAGCATCCATTGAATATGAAATTTTAAAATTAGAAAGTCAAAAAAGCTAACAAACAAAAAAATCAGTACAAAAAGGAGCTATGAGACTTTAGAAGACTTTAGAAATTAAGAAGTAAAGTATAATTTGGTTCTCTGAAAAGATTTACAAAATTGATATACTCTTAATTAACTTGGTTAAAAAAAAAAGGCCAGAAAAATCAAATCAATTAAACAGCAAATAATCCTAATACAATCCCAATTTGAGCCAAAAAAAAATTAGAATCCATTATGCCCAATTAGGTGCTAAAAGACTGAGAACATAACATGAAAAGAGCAATACTTTCAAAAATATAAAATATGAAAATTAACAGAAATCCAAAGAGGGTTCATTATTAATACAATCTCAGAAAATGAATTAGAACTATCTGTTAAGGGACTACTAAGAAAAAAACACACTTGGTTTTGATGCATTGGAAGAAACCTATTACATTTTCAAAGAATAATTAATACTAAGGCCAAGTATCTGTGTTCTCCTCAATATTATTTAATATAGTTCTAGAAATTCAAACAATTGCAAGAGGACCTGAAGTTATAGGCCTTTGACGATGACATGATGATCTACTTAAAAAATCCTAAAGAATTAGCAAAGATATTATTATAGACAGGAGTTGCAGTTACAAATTAAACTCATAACAATAAATATCATTTTACATAATCATAATAAAATTCAAGAAACTCTAATTCTACCCAATATAAATATATAAACTCATATATATGCATGTGTGTATATATTGTTTATATATATGTGTTTTTATGTACATATATATGTAGATACAGATATGCATATATACATCCAAAAATTATTTCCTAATAAAGGAGTGTATGTATATTTTTTGCATGTCAATGAACAAAGCTTTTCCACAGAGATAAATAGCAAAAAGAGATGAACGAACAGTTCTCAAAAGAGTTGTAAACTATTAAAAATCATATAAAAAATACCTCAAATCAGTTATATGAAATACAAATCAAAACAACTCTGAATTTTCATCTCATACATAGCAAATTAAACAAGATGACTTTTGGTTTAATGAGTGATAGAGCAGGCATCCTCTAACTATGGCCCATGGGCCAGATGCTGTTCACTGAGGACGTTTATGCGGCCCACCAGGTTATGGCAAAATCAGACTGGAAGTGACTTTCCACCTAAACTCATGTTAGCAATGCACACTTCTGGCACTGGACTGAGGTGGGGGAGACAGAGTGTGAAGCGATACTGAGGTAAGGTGATCTCCCAGGCTGGGGTATGTGGTGTGGGGAAGGGAGAGAAATGCAGAAGACAGAGAACTGATGGCCCAAGGCCTTGTATAGTAACGGCAGCTACCACAACAGACAAGCCCAGGGGATGTACAGTGCATGCTATGCATGTCACAGCCACTGCAGGGGGAATTCACTGCAGCAGTGAAGGTTGGAAGCAGGAGCACAAAGAGCGGGAGAGAGGATGCGGGGAAACAGAGGCATCACAGCACAGAGGCAGCTTGGAGGAAGTTGGGCATTGCAGTCTGTATGTCTCTGTGTGGGCAAAGTTATTGCTGGTATATTGTTTTTGTAGCACTGTATATAGATATAGATATAGCTATAGCTATAGATATAGATATAGATACTGGTATTTACTAATAGCAGTTTGGAATCCCTAGGAAATAATGATGTCAAGAAAAAGAAAAATTGACTCAGAGTAGGATATTCAAAGAACAGTGGACTTATTATTACTTTTTCATGCAGTACAAGGAAAGAGCTGTATGTCTGATATGTCAGACACTATATTCTGTGTTCAAAGAACATAATTTGCGTTGACACTATGAAACTCAACATAAAGATAAATATGATTGTTTGGTGGAGAAGTGAGAAAAGATAAAATATTAAAACTGAAAAATACATTGACAACTCAGCAAAATACTTTTGTGAAGCAGAAGCAGCTAAATATTTCATCACTGCGAGCAAATTTTCAAGTTGCCAAGCTAATAGCATGCACTGGCAGACCATTGGTGGAGGGATAATTTGTTAAAGAATGTCTTCTTTCTGTTGCCAAAGAGATGTGTCCAGAGAAGACTGATTTATTTAGTACAGTGAGTCTTTCAGGACCCTACAATCACACAGAGGATTGAAGAAATGGGAGACAATCTGCATCAGCATTTGCAAAACTCTATAAAAAAATTCATATTTTTCCTTGGCACTCGACGACAGCATGATGTTTGTGGTTCTGCACAACTTCTAATTTTTATTTGTGGGACAATGATTATTTTGAAGTCATAGAAGAGCTTGCTGCACTGCAAAGCATCAAAGGAACAACTACGGGAGAGGATAGCTATGAAAAGGTTTGCCAAACTATGAATGGTTTGGAGCTGGACTGGGCTAAACTAGCCAGGGTGACAACTATGGTGCTCCTAGCATGGTGGGGTCTAAGAAAGGAGTAATTACTCGCATTAACCAAGAGATGGACAAACATAATCATTCTCATCCAATAGCCATACACTGCCTCATCCACCAACAAGCGCTGTGTAGTAAATCACTGAAGTGGGACTCTCTTATGAAAATTGTGGTATCTTGTGTTAAATTCATTAGAGCTAATGCACTAAATCACAGCAATTTCAGGAATTTCTGTCTGAGCTAAATGTTGAGTATGAAGATGTTCTATATCACACAGAAGTCCACTGGCTGAGTCAAGGGAGAGTTTTCAAACGTTTCTATGACTTACTTCCACAGATTACAACTTTTCTGCTTTCAAAAAACAAAGAAGTACCAGAGCTCAGTGATGCAGAATGGAAATGGCACCTTGCCTTTCTGACACATGCAATAGAGCTACTGAACAATTTCAATATGCACCTTCAAGGAACGGGGAAGCTCATCTGTGATATGCAATCAGATGTCAAAGCATTTGAAGTAAAATTAGGCCTCCTCATCAAACAAGTGAAACAGGAAAACTTCTGCCATCTCCCCACAATTCAAAATCTGTTAGCAGAAAAATTGCTGATTGCATTCCAAACAAAACATGTGTGGATTCACTGGAAAAAATTGCAAAAGGAGTTCCAATTTAGATTTAAAGAGCTTTATCTCCATGAACAGGACATACAGCTTTTCCATAATCCATTTTCTATTGACATTGAAAATGTGGATACAATTTACCAAATGGAACTAGCTGAACTGCAGAATTGTGACTCTCTGAAAGAGGCATTCAAGTCAAGCAGCCTTCATAATTTCTATGCATCTCTCTCCTCTGAGACATATTCTCATCTCAGGAACCATGCACTCAAAATGGCAACCATCTTTGGCAGCACTTATGTCTGTGAACAGACTTTTTCTAGAATGAAACATTTGAACTCTCCAACCAGATCAAGACTAACGGATGCACAATTGCATCACTTATTATAACTAGCAGTGACAAATATGGAACCAGACACTGACCATCTCATTAGCCAAAAGCAGGCCCATAGTTCCCATTGAAATACTGGTAAATTTGTTGATTTAACTTTACTTCATTTTACATATTGTATTTGTTCCCCCTTTGTTTCTTCACTTCAAACTAAGATATATGCAGCATGCATAGGAATTTGTTCATAATTTTTGTTTTTTGAAAGGATGTCCATCAATTGGAGAATGGTTGAGTAAATTGTGGTATATGAATGTTATGGAATATTATTGTTCTGTAAGGAATGACCAGCAGGATGAATACAGAGAGGACTGGTGAGACTTACATGAACTGATGCTAAGTAAAATGAGCAGAACCAGGAGATCATTATATACCTCAATAACAATACTGTTTGAGGATGTATTCTGATGGAAATGGATCTCTTCTATAAAGAGAGCTTTAATTGATCAAAGATGGACAGAAGCAGCTACACCCAGAGAAAGAACACCGGGAAATGAATATAAACTGCTTGCATTTTTGTTTTTCTTCCCGGGTTATTTATACCTTCTGAATTCAATTCTCCCTGTGCAACAAGAAAACCGTTCGGTTCTGCACACATATATTGTATCTAGGATATCCTATAACCCATTCAACATGTAAAGGACTGCTTGCCATCTGGGGGAAGGGGTGGAGGGAGGGAGGGGAAAAATCGGAACAGAAGTGAATGCAAGGGATAATGCTTAAACAATTACCCTGGCATGCGTTCTATCAATAAAAAGTTATTTAAAAAAATTAAAAAAATTCTCTTAACTATCCTCCATATCCATGGCCAAAGAAAAAGATGGGCATTTGTTGTCTAGCAAAAATATCCCTAGCTTGTGGCTTCTCAGGAAAATAAAACAAAAAAAAATTGTTTTTACTATAGTTCATCCTTCCAACAGTCTGAGGGACAGTGAACTGGCCCCCTATTTAAAAAGTTTGAGGACCCTGGCATAGGCAATGTATAGAATGATCCCTATATAGATTGCTTTTCACCAAAAATTATTAATTTCCTTTTTTTTTTAAAACCACCTTAAAGAATGAAAAATAGAGGCCCCTATTTTACCATTCCAGGAAATTTGGCTTTTCTTAAATAGTTTATTTGAACAATTCAGACCCAGAAAACAAAATTCACATTTTGCTCTTATGTCTGCATATAATTCAAAGCAGATTTGGTGGCCTATGTTCTTCAGATAGTCATTACTCTGTCTAGGAGTTTCTCTGAGTCTCATGCACGCACCCTAATGGCTTTTTGGCTTTTTGAATCCTGAAAGACCTGTGGGGGATGGGAATAGCACTGCCTGGCAGAACTTAATCAGGCCAGGAGGTCTTTCCTGGTGGGTCTGCATATATTCCTCCACCCCTACCCTTCATCATCTTTCTATCTTCCATTTGTGAAAGTCTGGTAATTATAAATTCTCTTTATGTTAACTTACTAAGTGTTGATACAAAAGAGAGAATATGTTTGTTTTACTGATGCTTTCTATGAAAATAATTTTCCCAGATTGGTTATATGTCTTTTTTATCTCTATCTTTTCACTTGTCAATTTATTAAGCAACTATTTATGAAACTCTCTGTAAAAGCACTATGCAAAGAGTTAGGGAAGATGCCATCTACTTCCTCCCTAAAGGCTTTCTTTCCCTCCTATGATTATTCCCTACAGCAAGTTGTAGTGTTGATGACAGGGCAAGATAAAGAAAAACATGTTTATTTCATAATTCTTTCTGGAAGAGGACATGGAGACACATGTTTAGGTTTTATATTCTTTAGTGGTTGTATGAGTCTCCTTAATAATATATAGGTACGGCTTGATAGTTGAAAAGCTGCTGAAATGGACCTAACCTACAGTCCCTATCCTAAAGTGAAATTTTTTTGCAACTTATCTTTTTAGCATACAGAAATAATGGAGTAATCACAATGTTTTTATTCTGAGAATTACACTTAAAGATGGATTTTAAATCAATATTAAAATAAGCTTTTTATTCCATAGTCAGTGACTGACTTTCAATCTCAAAAAAAAAAAAAAATTCAAAAATAATTTCGGAGCTAAACAAGATTGCCTACCTCTTTTTTATGTTCTCATATTCTACTAAAAAAAATCACCCTGTTTTCAAACAATCAACAAAAAGATGGGAACAATTTTTGTAAGCTTAGAATGGATCTACTTGTATTGCTCTTTTAAACTTGAAGGAAGTTGGATAGATATTTTTATGATATTAAATGAAAGATTAATTTTAAGCTAAAATCAAATAGAAGTTTTAGGTCCAATGAAAAACATGTGAACATCTTCAAAATATGTGAAAATAGCTATTTTGATAAGATGATCTTGACTTTTAATTATAGGATCCCTAATATCTTTTATAATTAATGCTTAATTAAGGATAATTTTCAATAAATTAGATGGCTTTTAAAACTATCTAATTTATCTTTTTAAAACTATCTAATAGATCTAAACTATCTAAAATGAAAAGCTTCATTTTATTTTATCATATGTGTTTGAGATAACCTTAATTCTAAATATTATTTCTGAAAAATACCTTGTACTGTATGGAGGTAAAAGAAGGGAGATAAATAAGAAAGAAAAATACTAATTTGTCTAGTTACTGAGATTTGTTATCGCCTAAGTTAAAACTGGTCATGATGTATTTAAAATATTATTTTTTCTCCTTGATCCTTAAACCATATTCATTTCTGAATATATCTTCCCCTTTTCTTTAATGAATGTATCTTGTCAACTTTAGAACCATGTAAAAGAAAAGAATGGTTATAATGAAAAAAGTTACCTAATTGATCCCCTGTCAATTGTGCAACAATTCACTATATTTTGACTGAGCATAGGGTAGGCTGTCTGTTTTTTTTTTTTTTTTTTTTTTTTTTAAATCAAGAGCTACAGTTCCTGGTTATCATATTTGGAAGAAACTGCCAACCGTTTTCTTGCTAATCAGTCCACATTTCCCTTATGCAGATTTGGTTATCTTCTTCCACATCCTATTGATTCCATAATGTAACACTAATTTTTGTCTTTGCACTTTTTTTCTTAAATATGTGTGTGTCAACTCAACAACACGGAAAAAATTAATTTCAGTTTTAAATATTTTGGTTCATTCTTTCATTCAACAACTATTTAGTGAGTGCCTACTTTCTTTAATATTCTTTGTCTCATTTTTTGTTAATACGGAATATATTTCTTAAATGACCTAACTTGTTACCTGAAGTGCTATCTTTTGCAAAATAACTCAGGAAGAAATTGACATTTCCCCAATAGAATAACACTACAAATCACTGCAAAATATACATATACATTTCACATTGCTATTTGCTATGCCAATTTCATCTCACCCAAGATGAAAACTTAAACTTTCAGTGTTTTTTTTTCCTTTGTTTGCAAAAAATTTACTCAATTTCTGTCCTGAAAAGACTGTACTTTTATTTTACTTCCCACATTGTCATTTGGGCTCAAGAGGGAACAGGATGTTCCTAACACTGTATTTTGTGTTTTACCCTTGTCATATGTAATTTTGCCAAGCATTGTGATATAATGGATGGAGTTTTAACCCTGAACCCAGGAAGACTCAAGTCCAAATTTGGCCTTTGACTCCTACTGTCTATTGAAACATGGGCAAGTTATTGCTTATTTTTCTCATTCTTAAGATCCATATCTCCAAAAGGAGGATAATAACACCCAATAATGACCATGACACAAGGTTGTTGTGAGGCACAAATAAGATAATTATATCAAAGGCTTTGAAAACCTTTTTAGTATTATGTTAATGGCAGATATTATTAATTAGAACAGTGCAAACTGAAACAGAAGGCTGATGGCAACTAAAGAGCAGCTTAAGCATTATCTATGAAAGTGACCAGAGAAAGGCACATTTTTGAACAATTTCCAGAGAAAAATTACAATGAAGCAGAGAAATAAAGGGGAATCCCTTGGCCCATTCAGGCTTGGGGATTTGTTTAATCTTATTTTTAGAACTCTGCTAAAATATACAGAAATCTTTTGCATCTGGATTAAAGTTTCTCATGACCCTCAATATTAAGAGCATATATTAATTTTTAAAGTTTGTAAAGCTCTTTATAAACTTTTTAAAGTTTTATTTTCACAACAACTCTGGGAAGTAGTTGCTATTATTATGCTGATTTATAAATGAAGAAACTTAGAATAATTGACTTCCCCAGAATCACATAGGTACTACCTAAAGCTAGATTTGAACTTAAATCTTCTTGACTTCAGGTGAAGTGTGCTACCTCTATGCTCAAGCAAGGCACTGTGGAAGAATGTGTTAGTCAGCCCTGGAGCTGGGACATTCAACTTCTTACTTAGAACCTCTAACTCTTAGCTCTGTGGCTTTTAGCATCTCAGAAGACCTGTCAACTTTTTACATTTTGAAAATGCCTGTAAGACATTTGTTAATTAACTTTGGTAAAAGAAACTCCAGATACCAATGAATGCAAAGGTTCCAGTTGTTCACACACACACACACACACACACACACACACACACACACACACACACAAACACACATCTCCTGTCTATCAATACTCTAGGGAAGACACAATGTATTCCAGAATATCTCAGTCACTTATTGTTTTTACTTTAAAAAGCACATATTTATACATGTGCATGCTTCTTGTTAATTGGAGATGGTCAGTGATTTAGAGAAAAATAAATCATTTTTATAGTCTTGTTAGGGAGAGAAGATGTAAATCCATGGAATATTAAATAATGAAAAAATAAAATAACAGTTAAACATAATAAAAAATAAAAATACCAAAAATTTTTTTATAGAAAATTACATATAGAGGAATTCATAGAAAGAGGAGGTTATGTAAGTTTGGATTGCTTGAGGAAATAAGCTTTGTGGTCAAGACAGAATTTAAGATAGCTTCTGAGAAGAGTCAAGGCATTCTGGGCAGAATAAAATTATTAAAAAAAATTGTTCCCACTAAATTCTTTGGGTGTGATGGTGTTATGTTATGAGTTCAAATGTTGGAGTTCTTGTTCTTCTCAGAACACTTGTAAGATTAGATCAACTCTAATTAGTTAGCAGTTAGTAAGGATTCCAACAGTGTTAGGTTTTTTCTTTCATTTTTTGGTGAGGCATTTAAACAGATCTCCTTCTGATCTTTCAGGTATTTGAATGAAGAATAAGTAGAGATGGAGAAAGATGAAAAAATTTCAATCATAAATGTATCAACTTGTAGACCTTCTCTGGACCATATCTTTGCCATTATGCACTGGGCTTTATTTGCCAATATCCACTTCTTTTCTAAAATACACATTGATGAATGTGTCGAATCATGGGGGAAAACTAAATAATGTTGGTTTGTATGCTAAGCACAGACAAAGATCTTACTCATTTCTGCTGACAAATTATAAATTCAATAGTTCTTTCTTTTAGAAAACTATTCAGTTTTCCAGGCCTAGCTTTTTATTTTGAAAATATATGCAGAGATAATTTTCAACATTCACCCTTGTCAAACCTTGTATTCCAATTTTTCACTCCCTCCCCCCAACCACTCCTCTAAGATGGAAAGTAATCCAGTATATGTTAAACATGCATTCAATTCATTTCCTTAAATATCATGCTACACAAGAAAAATCAGATCAAAAAATCAGATAAAAAAGAAAACAAAACAAAACAAAACAAAACAAGCAAACACCAACAATAAAGGTCAAAATACTATGTTGTGATCTACCTTCAATGCCCACAGCTTTCTTTCTGGTGACTCTTTTTATCACAGGTTTATTGGGATTGTCCTGAATCACCTCAATGTTAAAAAGAAGCATGTCAATCAGAATTGATCATCATATAATCTTGTTGTTGCTGTATTCAATTTTCTTCTGATTCTATTCACTTTACTTAGCATCAGTTCATTTAAGATTTTTTTTAAATCATCCTACTGATTTTTTCTTATAAAATAATAATATTCCATAACATTCATAGACCATAACTTATTTAGCTTTTCCTCAACTAATGAGCATCCATTTAATTCCAGGTCCTTGCTACTACAAAAAAGGGCTACTACAAATATTTTTTTTTCCCTTTTTTATGATCTCTTTGGGATACATGCCCAGTAGAGACACTGAAAGATCAAAATGTATGCACAATTTGATAGCCCTTTGGTCACAATTCCAAACCACTCTCCAGAATGGTTTCATCATTTCACAATTCCACTCAATGTATTAGTGGTCCAGTTTTGCCACATCTCCTCTGATAGTTATCATTGTCTTTTCCTGTCATTTTAGCTTATCAGAGATGTGTGTAATGGTACCTCAGAGTTGTCTTAATTTGCATTTTTCTGATCAATAGTTATTTAGAGCATTTTTTCATGTTACTAGAAATGGTTTTAATTTCTTCATCTGAAAATTGTTCAAATCCTTTGACTATCAATTGAAGAATGACTTGTATTCTTATAAATTTGATCTAGTTTTCTACATATTTTAGAAATGTACAAATCTAAATTTTAAAAAATTTGTACAAATGTCACTTGATTCTTTTATTCCTTTGATATGTCAAATTGCCTTAATATTAATCTCTGTGCTTGGTTTTTAGTAAGAATTGACTTACAAGTCATTTAGCCTTCTCTTTTCTTATTATTTAAAAAGTACCACAGTCTTGTTTGCCCCAGAGTCTTATTTTTTGAGTGTTTAGATATTTTTCAAACATAACATCATTGACTCAGTAAACATGTAGTCAATCCCCTTAATATATTAAAAAGCATGTCATCCAGACCTGCTGAATTGTATATGTTGAAGTTTTCTAAACATTGTATTCCCTCATGTCCTTGTTGTCAATAGTTATTTCTCTTATGTCAGCATTACAACTTAATCTGCAATTCTCTCCCCCTTTCTCTTATTAAATCTTATTTTAAATGCCTTCAAATACCCTAATCATTTAAATTTGGAACCATTAATTTAATTTCTCTCTTTATTGATTGTTGATCAGCTAGGCAAATGAGATACAGGTGCATTGGACAGTCTTGTCATAGCCATTTGGCATGACATGAGACCAGGGGGTCACTGGTTTCTTGTTACAGACTAATACCCTCAGGTTTTTTTTATTTTTCCTTTGCATTTATTGCTTTTGCATATGGTTCAATTCCTCTACCCTCAATTCCCTTTCTATGAAATAGCAGGTTCTATTTTATAAGAAATCAAGGTGCTACAAAATGACAGTTGTTATCTGATCTCCAAGGCTCACAATGCAATATGTAGCTTTCAAAATAAGAGTATATTTGGTGGTCTAAGCTATTATTTATTGATTAGTGAAATACATATTAAGACATTAAGGTACCATTTCACACTTCTCAAATTTATTAAAATGACAGAAAAAGAATGATAAATTTTGTAGGGGATTGGGAAAACTGGGACACAAATACAGTGTTGCTGAAGTTGTGAAATGATCCAAACATTCTGGAAGGTAATTTGAAACTATGGCCAAAGAACTACAAAACTCTTTTGAAAAAGTGAATGTTGAAAATTATCTATGCATATATTTTGAAAATAACAAGCTTTAGTAGAAAAAGAAATTATAATGAAATTGGGAAATATTTAACAAAATGAACAAAAATATGATAGAACATAGTGTTAACATTCATTGAGTTTTATTAACTTGCATTGTTATACTCCCTTTGATTATATTACCAACAATTTAATAAAGAAGGTTTCAATTCAAATTGAAGTTACTATCAAACTGCATATCCTTTGATCCAGCAGTGTGTCTACTGGGTTTGTATCTCAAAGAGATCATAAAAGAGGAATAATGGTCCACATTTGTAACAATATTTGTAGCAGCCATTATGGCAGTGACAAGGAATGGAAATTGAGTGGATTCCCATCAGCTGGGGAAATGGTTAAATAGTTAGGGTGTATGAATGTATTGGAATAATATTGTTCTAAAAGAAATGATGAGCAGACATTTCAGAAAAGACTGGAAAGACTCTCATAAACTGATGCTAAGTGAAGCAAACAGAATAAAAGGAATATTGTACATAGTAACAAGATGATTTTGTGATAATCATCTGTGATGTTCTCACTTCTTTTCAACAATGAGGTAAGTTGGGAAATTTAGATGGCACACTGACCCTGGAGTATGAGTAAGATTCTCTCTGAAAACACTTCCTTTTTCCTCTCCTCCCTGTTCCCTTCCCCTCTTATTTATTTCTGAGTTTGGAAAAATTTTATACATACACACATGCATGCATGCATCCCTACATATTTGTATGTATGTGTGTGTATGTGTATATATATATATATATATATTTTCCTTCCTCCTTTAATCCATTTCTGATGGGAGTCAGATCCAGAATGACTATCTCTCCTTTCCCATTTATTTTCTTTGGGTCAGTTTTTCCTGTAATGAGTCATTTTTTATAATTATTCTTTTAACCTTTTTCTGCATTATTTTGCTTTTTAGAATCACACAATACTCAACTTTATCTTAATCTTTCTGGGTGCTCCGTGATATATAGTGTATCAAGATCTGTGGACTTTTAATGTAGCTACTGCTAGTTCTTGTGTGAATCAAATTGTAGCTCCACATCAACGGATTTCTTTTTGTTATTGTTGTTCTTCCTTGACCTGGAGTTTTTGAAATTTGACTATGAAATTCCTATAGATCTTCCTCCAAGGATCTTTCAGGTGTTGATCAATACATTTTTTTTAATTTCTATTTTTCACTCTTGTTCTAAAACTTCAGCATGGTTATCTTTTTTTAAAAAAAATATAGCTTTTTATTTACAAAACATATGTATGGGTAACTTTCTTAACATTGACCCTTGCAAAATTTTCAGTTCAAATTTTCCTCTCCTTACCTCGACCCCCTCCACTAGATGGCAGGTAGTCCAGTACATGTTAAATATGTTAAAATATATGTTAAATAATACACCCCCCCCCCCACACACACACACAGAGTTATCTTGTTGCACAAGAAAAATCTGATCTAGAAAGAAAAAAAAAAAACCTGAGGAGGAAAACAATTATGTTCCAATTTATTTTTAATCTTATTTTTTATGTCTAGATTATGAACCCATTTTGACTTTATCTTGGCATATGGTATTAAGTGGGGATCAATGCCTAGTTTCTGCCAGACTAATTCCAATTTTTCTAGTAGTTTTTGTCAAATAGTAAATTCTTATTCCAAAATCTGGGGTTTTTGGGTTTGCCAAACACTAGATTGGTATAGTAATTGACTATTTTGTCCTGTGAACCTAACCTATTCCACTGAGCAACTTGTCTATTTTTAGCCAGTACCAAATGATTTTGACAATTGCTGCTTTATAATATAGTTTAGATCTGGAACAGCAAGGCTACCTTCATTTTTTTTTTAAACAGTCATTCCTTTTTAAAAAAAAAATTATAGCTTTTTATACACAAAACATATGCTTGGGTAATTTTTCAATTTTGACCTTTGCAAAAACATCTGTTCCAACTTTTCTCCTCCTTCCCTCCACTCCCTCCCTTAGATGGCAGGTAGTTCCATAAATGTTAAATATGTTAAAGCATATGTTAAATACAATATATGTATACATATTTATACAGTTATCTTGTTGCATAAGAAAGATCGGATTTAGAAAGAAGGTAAAAATAACCTGAGACGAAAACACAAAATGCAAGCAAACAATAAAAGAGAGAATGGAAATATTATGTTGTGGTCCATACTCATTTCCCAGTGTTCTTTCTCTGGGTTTAGCTGCCATGTTCATTATAGATCAATTGGAACTGATTTGGAGCCTCTCATTGTTGAAGAGAGCCACATCCATCAGAATTGATCATCCTGTAGTATTGTTGTTGAAGTGTATAATGATCTCCTGGTTCTGCTCATTTCCTTAGCATCAGTTCATGTATGTCTCTCCAAGCCTCTCTATATTTCTTTTCTGATACAATCCCTTTTCCACCTCTAATTTCCTTTTTACATTATAACATAAAATCAGATTTTATATATACTATGTATATCCATAACAGAAATACAGTTCTCGGGAGCTTTTTTTTTTTTTTTTTTTTTTTTGTCTTTTTACTTTTTATGATTCTGCTGAGTTCTATATTTGGAGTTCAAATTTTTTGTGTAGCTCTGGTCTTTTCATCAAAAATCTTTTGTCAAGGGACTTCCGGTTAAGATGGCGGAGAGGAGGCTCACAGCTGCATAAGCTCCATGCTTTCTCTCACTATCCATTTCATTACAAGCCTCTGAATCAATGCCTGACTGAAAAAAACCCACATATAGTTACCAAGAGAAGCCATCCTTGAGATCTGCCAAGAAAGGTCTGTCTTTACTGGAGGGCTGGGGCGGTTTTAGATCGGGCGCAGGCGGCGGGCAGCGGCAGTGAGAGCACGGGGGCAGACTGGAGAGGGGGTGGGGAGTGATCGCAGCCGTCTCTGCGGGGAGAGCTTCGCTACAGGTTTGGAACCTGCAGCAAGTCAGCAGCCCAGCAGAGAAGCTAAAAACACCGGGGCTGAAGAATACAACCCCAAACAGCTGGAGTCTCTCAGGACCTGGCCGCCCCCCCTTCCCCCCCCACAGTGACTCAGCACGCTTTGGGATCTCAGAGCGCAGGCGCACACAGTCCTGCTAGTGCCTCACTGCTGCCCCCCGCAGTCTGTAGAGGAAGCTCGATAACACACCCCCCCCCCCCCCCCCCCCCCAAAGAAAGACTCCAGTTTTTTCTGTTTTTCTTTGGTAGTTTGTCTCTGATTAATAGACAGAATGAGCAAGAAGCTGAAGAGGACTTTAACCCTTGACAGCTTCTACACAGATAGAGAGCAGACTCTAAATCCTGAGGAGACTAAAAACAGGCAGTCCCCAGGTGAATCCCCAAAGGAGGAGAGCATCTGTTCCTCAGCACAGATGAACCTCATAGAAGTGATTAAAAAGGCTCTCACAAGGGAGCTAGAAGAAAAATGGGAAAAGGAGAGGGAGGCTTGGCAAAAGAGCCTGGAGAAGTCAGTTAAAGAGAGAGTGGATAAAGAAGTAAAATCCTTGAAAAATAGGATTAGTGAACTGGAAACAGAAAACAGCTCTCTAAAAAACAAAATTGGCGAAATGGAAAAAAATTCCACAGAACAAAAGAACTCAATTGGACAATTAGAAAAAGATTTTAAAAAAGTGAGTGAAGAGAATACTTCACTGAAAATCAGAATTGAACAAGTGGAATTGAATGACTCAAGGAGACAAGAAGAATCAGTCAAGCAAATCCAAAAAAATCAAACAATGGAGAAAAATGTGAAATACCTTCTGGGGAAGACAACAGACCTGGAAAACAGATCCAGGAGAGACACTCTGAGAATCATTGGACTCCCAGAAAAACATGATGAAAAAAAGAGCCTGGACACAATTTTCCAGGAAATTATCAAAGAGAACTGCCCAGAAGTCATAGGAACAGAGGAAAAAATAAACATTGAAAGGATTCATCGATCACCCACTGAAAGGGATCCTAAAATCAAAACACCAAGGAATATAGTGGCCAAATGCCAGAACCCTCAGATGAAGGAAAAAATATTGCAAGCGGCTAGAAAAACCCAATTCAAGTATCAAGGAGCCACAATAAGGATCACCCAGGATCTGGCAGCATCCACATTAAAAGATCGAAGGGCCTGGAATATGATATTCCAAAAGGCTAAGGAACTTGGTATGCAACCAAAAATAACTTACCCAGCGAGAATGAGCATCTTTTTCCAGGGAAGAAGATGGACATTCAACAAAGTAAGCGAATTTCATCTATTTCTGATGAAAAAACCAGAACTTAACAAAAAGTTTGATCTACAAATATAGAACTCAAGAGAAATCTAAAAAGGTAAAGATTAATCTTGGGAACTATATTTTGACTATATAGATGTATAAAGAATACATGTATACCTTGTTCTAGAAATTGATGTGGAAAGGACATTGTACCAGAAAAAGGGTAAAGTGGGGGTAGTACATCTCATGAAGAGGCATAGGAAACCTATTATATCCGAGAGAAAGAATGGAGGGGGATGAATATAGTGGGTATCTTACTGCCTTCAGAATTGGCTTTAAGTGAAAAATCTTAAGACATATTCAATCTATGGTGAAACTTCTCCCATCTCATTGAAAAGTGAGAAGGGAAAAGTGAAAAGGGAAGGAATAAGCTAAGGGGAAGGAATAAGGGAACTGGGAGGGAAAGGGGTAAGATAGGGGGAGGAACTCTAAGGCGGGGGGAGGGATACTAAAAAAAGAGGGCTGTGAGAAGCAAGTGGTGCTCACAAGCTCAATACTGGGAAGGGGGGGAAAGGGGAAAGAAGGGAGGAAAGCATAAACCGGGGTTAACAAGATGGCAAGTAATACAGAATTGGTCATTCTAACCATAAACGTGAACGGGGTAAACTCCCCCATAAAGAGGAAGCGGTTAGCAGAATGGATTAAAAGCCAGAATCCTACAATATGTTGTTTACAGGAAACACACCTGAAGCGGGGAGATACATGCAGGTTAAAGGTAAAAGGTTGGAGCAAAATCTACTATGCTTCAGGTGAAGTCAAAAAAGCAGGGGTAGCCATCCTGATCTCAGATCAAGCTAAAGCAAAAATTGATCTAATTAAAAGAGATAAGGAAGGACACTATATCTTGCTAAAGGGTAGCATGGATAATGAAGCACTATCTATATTAAACATATATGCACCAAGTGGGGTAGCATCTAAATTCTTAAAAGAGAAACTAAGAGAGCTGCAAGAAGAAATAGACAGTAAAACTATAATAGTGGGAGATCTTAACCTTGCACTCTCAGAATTAGATAAATCAAACCACAAAATAAATAAGAAAGAAGTCAAAGAGGTAAATAGAATACTAGAAAAGTTAGATATGATAGATCTCTGGAGAAAATGTAAAGGAGACAGAAAGGAATACACTTTCTTTTCAGCAGTTCATGGAACCTATACAAAAATTGACCATATATTAGGACATAAAAACCTCAAACTCAAATGTAGTAAGGCAGAAATAGTAAATGCATCCTTTTCAGACCACGATGCAATGAAAATTACATTAAACAAAAAAGCAGGGGGAAGTAGACCAAAAAATAATTGGAAACTAAATAATCTCATACTAAAGAATGATTGGGTGAAACAGCAAATCATAGACATAATTAATAACTTCACCCAAGAAAACGATAATAATGAGACATCATACCAAAATGTATGGGATGCAGCCAAAGCGGTAATAAGGGGAAATTTCATATCTCTAGAGGCCTATTTGTATAAAATAGAGAAAGAGAAGGTCAATGAATTGGGTTTGCAATTAAAAATGCTAGAAAAGGAACAAATTAAAAACCCCCAGTCAAACACTAAACTTGAAATTCTAAAAATAAAAGGTGAGATCAATAAAATTGAAAGTAAAAACTATTGAATTGATTAATAAAACTAAGAGTTGGTTCTATGAAAAAACCAACAAAATAGACAAACCCTTAGTAAATCTGATTAAAAAAAGGAAAGAGGAAAATCAAATTGTTAGTCTTAAAAATGAAAAGGGAGAACTCACCACTAACGAAGAGGAAATTAGAGCAATAATTAGGAGTTACTTTGCCCAACTTTATGCCAATAAATTCGACAACTTAAATGAAATAGAAAAATACCTCCAAAAATACAGCTTGCCCAAACTAACAGAGGAAGAAGTAAATATCCTAAACAGTCCCATCTCAGAAAAAGAAATAGAAGAAACTATCAATCAACTCCCTAAGAAAAAATCCCCAGGACCAGATGGATTTACATGTGAATTCTACCAAACATTTAAAGAACAATTAACTCCAATGTTATATAAACTATTTGAAAAAATAGGGATTGAAGGAGTCCTACCAAACTCCTTTTATGACACAGACATGGTACTGATACCTAAACCAGGTAAGCTGAAAACAGAGAAAGAAAATTATAGACCAATCTCCCTAATGAATATTGATGCTAAAATCTTAATAAAATATTAGCAAAAAGATTACAGAAAATTGTCACCAGGATAATACACTATGACCAAGTAGGATTTATACCAGGAATGCAGGGCTGGTTCAATATTAGGAAAACTATTAGCATAATTGACTATATCAATAACCAAACAAACAAAAACCACATGATCATCTCAATAGATGCAGAAAAAGCATTTGATAAAATCCAACATCCATTCCTAATAAAAACACTTGAGAGCATAGGAATAAATGGACTTTTCCTTAAAATAGTCAGGAGCATATATTTAAAACCATCAGTAAGCATCATATGCAATGGGGAAAAACTGGAACCTTTCCCAGTAAGATCTGGAGTGAAGCAAGGTTGCCCACTATCACCATTATTATTTAATATCGTATTAGAAACACTAGCCTCGGCAATAAGAGTCGAGAAAGATATTAAAGGAATTAGAGTAGGCAATGAAGAAACCAAACTTTCACTCTTTGCAGATGATATGATGGTATACCTAGAGAACCCCAGAGATTCTACCAAAAAGCTATTGGAAATAATTCATAATTTTAGCAAAGTAGCTGGCTACAAAATAAATCCCCATAAATCCTCAGCATTTTTATACATCACCAACAAAACCCAACAGCAAGAGATACAAAGAGAAATTCCATTCAGAATAACTGTTGATACCATAAAATATTTGGGAATCTATCTACCAAAGGAAAGTCAGGAACTATATGAGCAAAATTATAAAAAAGTCTCCACACAAATAAAGTCAGACTTAAATAATTGGAAAAATATTAAGTGCTCTTGGATCGGCCGAGCGAACATAATAAAGATGACAATACTCCCTAAACTAATCTATTTATTTAGTGCTATACCAATCAGACTTCCAAGAAAATATTTTATTGATCTAGAAAAAATAACAACAAAATTCATATGGAACAATAAAAAGTTGAGAATCTCAAGGGAATTAATGAAAAAAAAAATCAAATGAAGGTGGCCTAGCTGTACCTGATCTAAAATTATATTATAAAGCAGCAGTCACCAAAACCATTTGGTATTGGCTAAGAAATAGATTAGTGGATCAGTGGAAAAGGCTAGGCTCACAAGACAGAATAGTCAATTATAGCAATCTAGTGTTTGACAAACCCAAAGCCCCTAACTTCTGGAAAAGAATTCATTATTTGATAAAAACTGCTGGGATAATTGGAAATTAGTATGGCAGAAATTAGGCATGGACCCACACTTAACACCATATACCAAGATAAGATCAAAATGGGTCTATGACCTAGGCATAAAGAACGAGATTATAAATAAATTAGAGGAACATAGAATAGTTTATCTCTCAGACTTGTGGAGGAGAAAGAAATTTGTGACCAAAGATGAACTAGAGACCATTACTGATCACAGAATAGAAAATTTCGATTACATCAAATTAAAAAGCCTTTGTACAAATAAAACTAATGCAAACAAGATTAGAAGGGAAGCAACAAACTGGGAAAACATTTTCACAGTTAAAGGTTCTGATAAAGGCCTCATTTCCAAAATATATAGAGAACTGACTCAAATTTATAAGAAATCAAGCCATTCTCCAATTGATAAATGGTCAAAGGATATGAACAGACAATTTTCAGAGAATGAGATTGAAACTATTACCACTCATATGAAAGAGTGTTCCAAATCATTATTGATCAGAGAAATGCAAATTAAGACAACTCTGAGATACCACTACACACCTGTCAGATTGGCTAAGATGACAGGAAAAAATAATGATGAATGTTGGAGGGGATGCGGGAAAACTGGGACACTAATGCATTGTTGGTGGAGTTGTGAACGAATCCAACCATTCTGGAGAGCAATCTGGAATTATGCCCAAAAAATTATCAAATTGTGCATACCCTTTGATCCAGCAGTGTTTCTATTGGGCTTATATCCCAAAGAAATACTAAAGAAGGGAAAGGGACCTGTATGTGCCAAAATGTTTGTAGCAGCCCTGTTTGTAGTGGCTAGAAACTGGAAAATGAATGGATGCCCATCAATTGGAGAATGGCTGGGTAAATTGTGGTATATGAATGTTATGGAATATTATTGTTCTGTAAGAAATGACCAACAGGATGAATACAGAGAGGACTGGCGAGACTTACATGAACTGATGCTAAGTGAAATGAGCAGAACCAGGAGATCATTATACACTTCGACAACGATATTGTATGAGGACATATTTTGATGGAAGTGGATTTCTTTGACAAAGAGACCTGAGTTTCAATTGATAAATGACGGACAAAAGCAGCTACACCCAAAGAAAGAACACTGGGAAACGAATGTGAACTATCTGCATTTTTGTTTTTCTTCCCGGTTATTTATACCTTCTGAATCCAATTCTCCCTAAGCAACAAGAGAACTGTTCGGTTCTGCAAACATATATTGTATCTAGGATATACTGCAACATATCCAACACATAAAGGACTGCTTGCCATCTAGGGGAGGGGGTGGAGGGAGGAGGGGAAAAAAATCGGAACAGAAACGAGTGTCAATATAAAGTAATTATTAAATAAAAAATTAAAAAAAAATCTTTTGTCAAAATCTTTTATCAAAAATAAATGGAATTCACCAGTTTCTTTGATATCCATCTTCTTCCATGAAAGAAAATGCTCAGTTTAGCAGTGTAATTTATTCTTGGCTGCATTCCAAGTTTCTTTGTCTTTCAGAATATCAGATTCCAGGTCCTTTGATCCCTTAAAGTGGAAGCTGCTAGGTCCTAAATAATCCTTATTGTGGCTCGTTGGTATTTTAATTATTTCTTTCTGACTGCTTGTAATATTTTTCCTTGGTTAGATAGTTCTGAAATTTAGCCACAATATTCCTTGGGGTTTTACTTTTGGGATCTCTTTTAGGAGGTTTTCGGTGAATTCTTTCAATGGTCATTTTACCTTCTTCTTCTTCTTCTTCTTTTTTTTTTTTTTTTTTTTTTTTTTGACTTTTATTTATTTATTTTTTTGTTGAGGCATTTGGGGTGAAGTGACTTGCCAGGCTCACACAGCTAGGAAGTCGTAATTGTTCAAGGCCAAATCTGAACTCAGGTCTTCTTATCTTCTTTTCTTTGGGGCTGGGACTAGTGTTATATCCACTGTATCATGTAACTATCTTTTATCTTCTGATTCTATGATAACCTGATAATTCTCTTTGATGATTTCCTGAAAGATAGTGTCTTGACTTTTTTTTCATCATGCATTTCAGGGAGTCTAATAATCCTTAGATGGTCTTTCCAAATCTATTTTCTAGACCAGTTGTTTTCCCAAGTAGGTATTTTACATTTTTTTTTCTATTTTTTTCTTTCTTTCTTTCTTTCTTTCTTTCTTTCTTTCTTTCTTTTTTTTTTTTTTGGATTTGCTTGACTGATTCTTGATTTTTCATCAAGTAATTCATTTCCATTTGTTCTGTTCTGATTTTTAGTGAATACTTTTCATCATTTACTTTTTTTTAATACTTTTTTTTGTATTTGCTAATTGAGTTTTTAAATGAGTTGTTTTGTTCTTTTTTTTTCTATTCCATAAATTCTGTTTTTTAAGGAGTTATTCTCCCCCCCCCCCCCATTCTATAAATTCTGTTTTCATGAGAGTTATTTATCTTTTTCATTTCACAAATTCTGTTTTTTAGATTTTTCAATTTTGTTTTATTTTTTCCATTTTGTCAAATCTACCCGGGTCTGCACACCATGCACTGTCATCCATACTCTGCCTACCTGTGTCTGGCCACTTCCCTCTTTGGCTGACTGAAACAGACCCTTTCTGGTGATTTTCAAAATTATCTTCTGCTGGCAGTTTGTTTCACTCTCAATATTCATGGATTCTGCTGGTCCAGAGCTAATTCAGAGGCTGAATTTACTAATTGATTGAGGGTGTAGGAGAAGACCAAAAAAAAGTATATCCTCTCTGCCATCTTGTCTCTGCTCCAGCAACACAACTACCTTTTATGGAACTGAAGCATAGAAGATTGATAAGTTTATGTCATTCATTTCAGTTGTCATGAAACATTGACAGAATTAAAACTTTGTGCTAAAGAATTTTCAATTTTTCTCTAGCTTCTTGTACTTTGCTTCTAGATTCTTTGAATATGTATTCAACTTTTGAGTGCCTGCTCAATAGCTGCTGGTTGCTCCTCAATTAAAGTGATATATCTAGATAAAGCTGAAGTGCTGCATCTTTCAGGTTTAGGTCTTTTAGATCATATTTATTTTTACTGTAATAGCTTTCATTTCTAGATACTTCAGGTTGATCAGTTTATTCATATTTTCCAGAAGTTTATAGCCTTTACTGTTGGCTGTCACCTTGCTGTCAGTTGTGTGGCCATCTGAGAGAGCCTATCCTGGCACAATCCTGTGATGTTTGCCTCAGCAAGCTCGTGGTCTCCTCAGCCATCTCTACCACTGCATCTTCTAGGCAAGGAAAGGGAGAAAGAAAAGAGGGTGGAGGAAAGGATAAGAATGGGAAAGGGGAAAGGGAAGGGGAAGGAGAAAGAAGAGGGAAGGAGACGTGAAGCAAGAAGACTGAAAGATGATTTCTTTCCTTAATCTGTTCTCCACATCAGTTGTCTTTCTTATGAGATGTTTCATATTTTCTTCTATTTTCTTTTTCAAACTTCACATTTCTTTGTAGTGCATAACTTCACTAGATTCCTCTCATTTAACTGTAATTCAGAGTCT
Source organism: Antechinus flavipes (assembly GCF_016432865.1). Taxonomy (NCBI): domain Eukaryota; kingdom Metazoa; phylum Chordata; class Mammalia; order Dasyuromorphia; family Dasyuridae; genus Antechinus; species Antechinus flavipes. The sequence continues at coordinate 230,928,949 of NC_067398.1, forward strand.
TTTTTCTTTCTTTCTTAATATTCTTGATTTCCTTTTCCCATTGGTTGACTTTCTTTTTATAGTCTTGTTTTTCTTGGATTGTTCTTATTTTAAAAAGTACTTCGCTCTCATTTGAATTTTAATGTTCTTATAAATTCTTCTATGAATTCTTTTTGGGTAAGTGACCATTTGACATTATTCTTTGAGGTAGAAGCTCTTTTTTTTTTGGCTACAATATTCTCCTTTAAAGACAAACTGCACTCTTCTTTCTTCCCACAATATCATTTTATAGTTGAGTTATTTCTCTTCTGTCTTCTTGTTTAAAAAAATAATAGCAGCTTATTATTGTAACTACCTAAAGTCCTAAGGTATGGGTTATGATATCTCTGGCCTCAAGTCCATCTTCAGGTCTCCCCTCTGACCTGGAACTGAAACCAAATATTTCACCCTCATACCAATGCCTACAGTATACTTGTCCTACTGCTTCTGCATTCACTTAGTGTGATGAGTTACCCACTTACCAGGATTATATATTGACAACAGAGCTGTGTCTCTTGTTGACAGAAGTTTCTGCAATTTTCCGTGCTTAGGCACCCAGCTTCCCACAAGTCTGGGAGGTGAAAACTCCAGTGGTTGGGGACAAGACTATAAAGACTTACATCTTGCTGTTTCAGGGGACCAGTGGAGGTGTTTACACTTCATAAGGGTCAAATCTCCTTCCCACTTCTCTGATGGTTTCAGTAGTACTTGAACAGTGTTCTGTTTTGACTCTTGTTCATTTTTACCATTCTACACTCACTCCAAGGCACATTTTTCTTGATTCTGGGGAAAATTTAAGAGCATAGAGTTTTCTGACCTACTTTTATATGGCCCCAGAATCCTCTCCCAATAGATTTATTTTAACAGAAAGTCATTACTAAAAATAAAAAAGGCTTCTCCAAAATGTTGCTTATTAAATAGATAATACCTATAGTTAGCTATACATAAAGCCTAGCTTACTTTAGGACAGTGGATAATTTAAATACTTAAGATAAATTCTTTAATTACAAATTATTCTAGGAAGAATAAATAGTTTTTTCTTTCCCTGAAAGGCAATTTTTTTTAGTCCCCATGGAAATGTTTTTCTGTTTAATAATTGTAGAGAACCAGAACTCTGGAGAAGTATACTGGAAACAAGGTGTTAACTCAGCGGAATTGATGAGACAATAGTTATCTAGTTTACATATATACTTAGTTGTAAAGGGCTGAAACTTTGAATAGGTGCAAGGAGAAGAAAAGTGTGGAGATTCTGGACTCCAGAATCAAGGAAGATTCCTTGGCAAAACTCCTGGCAATTTTGTCCATTTCTTTCACTTCTTCCCCTAAAGACCAAGGACTTTTGTTTATCCTGACTCTGGCTGATTCTGAGGCCTCCAGGGAGCTAGCTTGGACTTTACATTTAGTACTTAGCATGGTGATGTAATGATTCTCTAAGTTCACACATAATCAGTATGCTGTAATGATGTAATCACAATAAGGTATATAAGAGTCAACAAGGACTAGAAGAGAGACATTCCATCTTCCACTATTCTGGTTCCTCTCCTGCCTTCATCATTCCTCCACTAAGATCAAGGCTTATCTGAAGGTCCCCCAGAAAGCTAGCCCAGCCCCAGTCAAAGAAGACAGACTCTGTGTGTGTGCTAATAAAGACTTTATTCTTGATTATCCTTGTGGTGATCATTCTACTGAAGCCCAAGCCCATTCTAACGACCTCCAGAAAGCTAGCCAAAACATTATAAATAATATTTCAATGTATTTTTCAATTACATGTCAAAATGATTTTAACATTCTTTTTTGTTGTTGTTGTTGTTGTTGTTGAGGCAATTGGGGTTAAGTGACTTGCCCAGGGACACACAGTTAAGTGTCTAAGGAGGACTTTCAACAGAAATCCTCCTGAATTCAGAGTTGGTGCTCTATCCACTGTATTACCTAGCTGCCCCTTAACATTCATTTAAAAAAGATTTTGAGTTCCAATTTTTTCTTCTTTCTTCCCTGCCTTCCCTCCCCTCTTCTAAAAATGGGAAGAAATTTGACATAGGTTACACATCTACTATCATGTAAATCATATTTCCATATAAGGCCAAAGTTTGAAATAAGAAATATATAGAAAGGGAGAAATGAGTGAAAAATATAAAAATGAAAAAAAAATGTTTTTATCTACATTGAGTTCATTAGTTGTTTATCTGAATGTGGATAGCATTTTACTTTATATGTATTTTGGACTTGTCTTGGATCATTGTGTTGCTGAGAAAAGCAGAGTGATTAATAATTGAAAAATCATACAATGTTGCTGATAATATGTTTAATATTTTCCTAGTTCTGTTCATTTCACTTTGCATCAGTTTGAACAGGTTTTCTTCTAGGCTTTTTTCTGAAATCATCCTGTTTATCATTTCTTACTGCATTATTATGAAGTAAGTATTCAATTACTTCCATATGACACACCTTATTCAGTTATACCCCAATTGATGGGCATTCCCTCAATTTCCAATATTTTGCCACTACAGAAAGGGCTGATATAAATGTTTTCTCACATGTAGTTCCTTTTCCCTTTTTAATGATCTTTTCGAGATAATAGATGTCTTGGATTAATGTAGATACATAGTTTTGTTAGAGTTTGGGCATAGTTCCAAATTGCTCTCCAGAATGGGTGGATCAGTTCATTACTATACCAACAATGTATTAGTGTCCTAATTTTCCCCACATCTTCTCCAACATTAGATGTGAGGTGGTATCTCATAATTGTTTTAATTTACATTTCTCTAATAAGAAGGGATTTAGAACATATGCATCCAATGATTTTTATTTCATTATCAAAAAAAAAAAAACTGCCTGTTCATATCTTTTCACCATTTAGAAATTGGGGAATAGCTTGTTTTATTAAAAAAGTTGATTCTATTCTTTATATATTCAAGAAAGGAGATCTTTATCAGAGATACTTATTATACAGATTGTTTACTTATTTTTGGCTCTCCTAATCTTGGTTCCATTGTTTTTGTTTGTATCAAATTACTTTAATTTAATATAATCTAAATTTTCTGTTTTATAGTTTGTAATGTTTTCCATCTCTTATTTGATTATGAAATCAATCTTTGCCACAGATGGGGGAAATAGATTATTCCTTGCTCTCCTATTTGCTTATGATGTCATCCTTTATCTCTAAGTCATGCACCCATTTTGACTTTTCTTGGTATTTTATATGAAAAGTTGCTCTATTTTCAGTTTGCCTCTTTTTTCAGTTTTCCTAGCAATTTTTGTCAAGTAGTGAATTATTATTCCAAAAGTCGAGGTTCTTTGGATCTGCTGAACATTAGGTTACTGTTGTCATTGAGTATTGTGCCTTATGTACTCCACTGATACATCACTATAATTTTTTGGCCACTACAAAAGAGTTTTGCTGATTACTGCTTTATTAATAAAGTTTTAGATCTGGTATTGTTAGGCCATCTTCCTTTATATATTTTTTCATTTATTCCTTTGATATTATTGACTTTTTGTTCTTCAAACAAAAGAGCTCTATGATAATTTTTGATACTGAATTGTATGGCATTGAATTTGTAGACTAGTTGAGGCAAAAGTGTCATTTTTATCTTATTGGCTTAGGCAAGTCATGGGCAATTGGCATTTTTATAATTGCTGAGATCTGACTTATTTTTGTGACATGTTTTGTAATTGTGTTCTTAGAGATCCTAGGTTTATTTTGGCAGATAAACTTCAAGTATTTTATATTGTTTACAGTTAAATAAAATGGAATTTCTCTTTTTATTTCTCACTATTGGGCTGCATTAATTGCATAAAGAAATGATATTGAAATTTCAATTGCTTTTTCTTATTCCTATAGTCAACATAGTATGTTGAATAATGGGGATGACTGGCACCATTGCTTTACCTCAATCTTATTGAGAAAGTTTCTGGTTTACTTTTATTTTATATAATGCTTACTGATGGTTTTAGATAGATACTGCTTATCATTTTAAGGAATGTTCCCTTTATTCCTATGATCTCTAGTGTTTTTAATAGGAATGGGTGCTTTATTTACTAAAAGGCTTCTTCAGCATCTATTGAGATAATTAAAAAACTTTTCTTTATAATTTTTTATAATAGCTTTTTTAAAAATAGCTTTTTATTAACAAGTTATATGCATGGGTAATTTTACAGCATTGACAACTGCCAACCTTTGTTCCAATTTTCCCCCTCCTTCCCTCCACCCCCTCCCTTAGATGGCAGGATGATCAATATATGTTAAATATATTAAAGTATAAATTAAATACAAAATGAGTACACATGTCCAAATCATTGTTTTGCTGTACAAAAAGAATTGGACTCTGAAATATTGTACAATTAGCCTGTGAAGGAAATCCAAAATGCAGGCGGGCCAAAATATAGGGATTGGGAATTCAATATAATGGTTCTTAGTCATCTCCCAGAGCTTTTTCTCTAGGTGTAGCTGGTTCAGTTCATTACTGCTCTATTAGAACTGGTTTAGTTCATCTCCTTGCTGAAGATGGCCAGGTCCATCAGAATTGATCATCATAAAGTATTGTTGTTGAAGTATTTAATAATCTCCTGGTCCTGCTCATTTCACTCAGCATCAGTTCATGTAAGTCTCTCCAGACCTTTCTGAAATCAACTTGTTGGTCATTTCTTACCGAATAATAATATTCCATAATATTCATATACCACAATTTATTCAGCCATTCTCCAATTTATGGGCATTTACTCAATTTCCAGTTTCTGGCCACTACAAAGAGGGCTGCCACAAACATTCTTGCACATACAGGTCCCTTTGGACTTCCGGCCAAGATGGCAGAGAGGAGGCACACAGCTATGTAAGCTCTGCGTTTTCTCTCACTATCCATTTTATTACAAGCCTCTGAATTAATGCGTGACTGAAAAAAAAACCCCACAAATAGTTACCAAGAGAAGACATCCTTGAAACTCACCAAGAAAGGTCTGTTTTTGCTGAAGGGTGGGGATGGTTTTAGATCCGGCGCAGGCTGAGGGCAGCGGCAGTGAGAGCACGGGAGCAGACTGGAGAGAGGGTGGGGTGTGATCGTAGCAGTCTCTGCGGGGAGAGCTTTGCTACAGGATGGGATACTTTGCCCTGGCAACAAACCAGCAGCCTAGCAGAGAAGCTAAAAACACTGGGGGGTGAATAATACAACCCCAAACAGCTAGAGTCTCTCAGGACCAGGCCACCCCTCCCCCACAGTGTCTCAGCACGCTCTCAGAGTCTCAGAGCGCAGGCGCAGCACAGTCTGGGTAGTGCCTTGCTGCTGCCCCCGCAGTCTGTAACACCACCCAGCCTCTCCCCCAAAAAAAGCAGACTCCATTTAGGGCTTTTTTCTTTTTTTCTTTGTTAGTTTGTCTTTGATTCTTTGACAAAATGAGCAAAAAATTGAAGAGGACTTTAACCCTTGGCAGCTTCTATATAGATAGAGAGCAGACTCTAAATCCTGAGGAGACTAAAAACAGACTGCCTCCAGGTGAATCCCCAAAAGAGGAGATCATCTGTTCCTCAGCACAGATGAAACTCATAGAAGAAATTAAAAAGGCTCTCACAAGAGAGCTAGAAGAAAAATGGGAAAAGGAGAAGGAGGCTTGGCAAGAGAGACTGGAGAAATCATCCCACTCATTTAAAGACAGAGTGGATAAAGAAATAAAATCCTTGAAAAATAGGATTAGTGAACTGGAAACAGAAAATAGCTCTCTAAAAAACAAAACTGGTGAAATGGAAAAAAAATTCCATAGAACAAAAGAACTCAATTGGACAATTAGAAAAAGACATTAAAAAAGTGAGTGAAGAAAATACTTCATTGAAAATCAGTATTGAACAAATAGAATTGAATGACTCGAGGAGACAAAAAGAATCAGTCAAGCAAATCCAAAGAAATCAAACAATGGAAAAGAATGTGAAATACCTTCTTGGGAAAACAGCAGACCTGGAAGACAGATCCAGGAGAGACAATCTGAGAATTATTGGACTCCCAGAAAAGCATGATGTAAAAAAAGAGCCTAGACACTATTTTTGAGGAAATTATCAAAGAGAATTACCTAGAAGTCATAGAAACAGAGGGTAAAATAGACATTGAAAGAATTTATCAATCACCAACTGAAAGGGATCCTAAAATCAAAACACCAAGAAATATAGTGGCCAAATGCCAGAACCCTCAGATGAAGGAAAAGAATACTGCAAGTGGCTAGAAAAACCCAATTCAAGTATCAAGGAGCCACAATAAGGATCACCCAGGATCTAGCAGCATCCACATTAAAGGATTGAAGGGCCTAGAATATGATATTCCGAAAAGCTAAGGAACTTGGTATGCAACCAAAAATAACTTACCCAGCTAGAATGAGCATCTTTTTACAAGGAAGAAGATGGACATTCAATGAAATAAGCGAATTTCACCTATTTTTGATGAAAAAGTCAGAATTTAACAAAAAGTTTGATCTACAAATATAAAACTCAAGAGAAATATAAAAAGGTAAAGATTAATCTTGAGAACTATATTTTGGCTATAGAAACTAGATGTTCTAGAAACTAGATGTGGAAAGGACATTGTACCAGAAAAAGGGTAAAGTGGGAGTAGTACATCTCATGAAGAGGCAAAGGAAACCTATTTTATCTGAGAGAAAGAATGGAGGGGGATGAATATAGTGGGTATCTTACTGCCTTCAGAATTGGCTTTAAGAGAAAAATTTTAGACATATTCAATCTATGGTGAAACTTCTCCCACCTCATTGAAAAGTGAGAAGGGAAAAGTGAAAAGGGAAGGAATAAGCTAAGTGGAAGGGAATATGGAAACTGGGAGGGAAAGGGGTAAGATAGGGGGAAGAAATCTAAGGCGGGGGGAGAGAGATACTAAAAAGGGACGGCTGTGAGAAGCAAGTGGTGCTCACAAGCTTAATACTGGGAAGCAGGGTAAGGGTGAAAGAAGGGAGAAAAGCATAAACAGGGATTAATAAAATGGCAAGGAATACAGAATTGGTCATTTTAACCTTAAATGTGAACGGGGTAAACTCCCCCATAAAGAGGAAGCAGTTAGCAGAATGTATTAAAAACCAGAATCCTACAATATGTTGTTTACAGGAAACACACCTGAAGCAGGGCAGGTTAAAGGTAAAAGGTTGGAGCAAAATCTACTATGCTCCAGGTGAAGTCAAAAAAGCAGGGGTACCCATCCTGATCTCAGATCAAGCTAAAGCAAAAATTGATCTAATTAAAAGAGATAAGGAAGGGCACTATATCTTGCTAAAGAGTAGCATGGATAATGAAGCAATATCAATATTAAACATATATGCACCAAGTGGTGTAGCATCTAAATTCTTAAGAGAGAAATTAAGAGAGATGTAAGAAGAAATAGATAGCAAAACTATAATAGTAGGAGATCTCAAACTTGCATTCTCAGAATTAGATAAATCAAACCACAAAATAAATAAGAAAGAAGGCAAAGAGGTAAATAGAATACTAGAAAAATTAGATATGATAGATTTCTGGAGAAAATGTAATGGAGACAGAAAGGAGTACACTTTCTTTTCAGCAGTTCATGGAACCCATACAAAAATTGACCATATATTAGGACATAAAAACCTCAAACTCAAATGCAGTAAGGCAGAAATAGTAAATGCATCCTTTTCAGACTACGATGCAATGAAAATTACATTCAACAAAAAGCCAGGGTAGACCAAAAAATAATTGGAAACTAAATAACCTCATACTAAAGAATGATTGGGTGAAACAGCAAATCATAGACATAATTAATAACTTCACCCAAGAAAACGATAATCATACCAAAATGTATGGGATACAGCCAAAGCGGTAATGAGGGGAATTTTCATATCTCTAGAGGCCTTTTGTATAAAATAGAGAAAGAGAAGGTCAATGAATGGGGCTCGCAACTAAAAATGCTAGAAAAGGAACAAATTAAAACCCCCCAGTCAAAGACTAAACTTAAAATTCTAAAAATAAAAGGAGAGATCAATAATATTGAAAGTAAAAAAAAAAGCTATCGAATTAATTAATAAAACTAAGAGTTGGTTCTATGAAAAAACCAACAAAATAGACAAACCCTTAGTAAATCTGATTTAAAAAAGGAAAGAGGAAAATCAAATTGTTAGTCTTAAAAATGAAAACGGAGAACTCACCACTAATAAAGAGGAAATTAGAGCAATCATTAGGAGTTACTTTGCCCAACTTTATGCCAATAAATTCGACAACTTAAATGAAATAGAAGAATACCTCCAAAAATATAGCTTGCCCAAACTAACAGAGGAAGAAGTAAATGTCCTAAACAATCCCATCTCAGAAAAAGAAATAGAACAAACTATCAATCAACTCCCTAAGAAAAAATCCCCAGGACCAGATGGATTTACATGTGAATTCTATCAAACATTTAAAAAACAATTAACTCCAATGCTAAATAAACTATTTGAAAAAATAGGGATTGAAGGAGTCCTACCAAACTCCTTTTATGACACAGACATGGTACTGATACCTAAACCAGATAGGCTGAAAACAGAGAAAGAAAATTATAGACCATTCTCCCTAATGAATATTGATGCTAAAATCTTAAATAAAACATTAGCAAAAAGATTACAGAAAATCATCCCCAGGATAATACACTATGACCAAGTAGGATTTATACCAGAAATGCAGGGCTGGTTCTATATTAGGAAAACTATTAGCATAATTGACTATATCAATAACCAAACAAACAAAAAAACCATATGATCATCTCAATAGATGCAGAAAAAGCATTTGATAAAATCCAACATCCATTCCTAATAAAAACACTTGAAAGTATAGGAATAAATGGACTTTTCCTTAAAATTGTTAGGAGCATATATTTAAAACCTTCAGTAAGCATCACATGCAATGGGGAAAAATTGGAACCTTTCCCAGTAAGATCTGGAGTGAAGCAAGGTTGCCCACTATCACCATTATTATTCAATATTGTATTAGAAACACTAGCCTCTGCAATAAGAGTTGAGAGATTAAAGGAATTAGAGTAGGCAATGAGGAAACCAAACTATCACTCTTTGCAGATGATATGATGGTATACCTAGAAAACCCCAGAGATTCTACTAAAAAGCTATTAGAAATAATTCATAATTTTAGCAAAGTAGCAGGATACAAAATAAATCCCCATAAATCCTCAGCATTCTTATACATCACCAACAAAATCCAACAGCAAGAGATACAAAGAGAAATTCCATTCAAAATAACTGTTGATAGCATAAAATATTTGGGAATCTATCTACCAAAAGAAAGTCAGGAATTATATGAGCAAAATTACAAAAGAGTTTCCACACAAATAAAGTCAGACTTAAATAATTGGAAAAATATTAAGTGCTCTTGGATCGGCCGAGCGAACATAATAAAGATGACAATACTCCCTAAACTAATCTATTTATTTAGTGCTATACCAATCAGACTTCCAAGAAAATATTTTATTGATCTAGAAAAAATAACAACAAAATTCATATGGAACAATAAAAAGTTGAGAATCTCAAGGGAATTAATGAAAAAAAAAATCAAATGAAGGTGGCCTAGCTGTACCTGATCTAAAACTATATTATAAAGCAGCAGTCACCAAAACCATTTGGTATTGGCTAAGAAATAGATTAGTTGAAAGTGGAAAAGGCTAGGTTCACAAGACAGAATAGTCAACTATAGCAATTTAGTGTTTGACAAACCCAAAGATCCTAACTTTTGGGATAAGAATTCATTATCTGATAAAAACTGCTGGGATAACTGGAAATTAGTATGGCAGAAATTAGGCATGGACCCACACTTAACACCATATGCCAAGATAAGATCAAAATGGGTCCATGACCTAGGCATAAAGAATGAGATTATAAATAAATTAAAGGAACATAGGATAGTTTATCTGTCAGACTTGTGGAGGAGAAAGAAATTTGTGACCAAAGATGAACTAGAGACCATTACTGATCACAAAATAGAATATTTCGATTATATCAAATTAAAAAGCCTTTGTACAAACAAAACTAATGCAAACAAGATTAGAAGGGAAGCAACAAACTGGGAAAACATCTTTACAGTTAAAGGTTCTGATAAAGGCCTCATTTCCAAAATATACAGAGAACTGACCCTAATTTATAAGAAATCAAGCCATTCTCTAATTGATAAATGGTCAAAGGATATGAACAGACAATTTTCAGATGATGAAATTGAAATTATTACCACTCATATGAAAGAGTGTTCCAAATCATTATTGATCAGAGAAATGCAAATTAAGACAACTCTGAAATACCACTACACACCTGTCAGATTGGCTAAGATGACAGGAAAAAATAATGATGAATGGTGGAGGGGATGAGGGAAAACTGGGGCACTGATGCATTGTTGGTGAACCAATCCAACCATTCTGGAGAGCAATCTGGAATTATGCCCCAAAAGTTATCAAACTGTGCATACCCTTTGATCCAGCAGCGCTACTACTGGGCTTATACCCCAAAGAGATACTAAAGAAGGGAAAGGGACCTGTATGTGCCAAAATGTTTGTGGCAGTCCTGTTTGTAGTGGCTAGAAACTGGAAATTGAATGGATGCCCATCAATTGGAGAATGGCTGGGTAAATTGTGATATATGAATGTTATGGAATATTATTGTTCTGTAAGAAATGAGCAGCAGGATGAATACAGAGAGGCTTGGAGAGACCTACATGAACTGATGCTAAGTGAGATGAGCAGAACCAGGAGATCATTATACGCTTCGACAACGATATTGTATGAGGGCATATTTTGATGGAAGTGGATTTCTTTGACAAAGAGACCTAACTGAGTTTCAATTGATAAATGACGGACAAAAGCAGCCACACCCAAAGAAAGAACACTGGGAAACGAATGTGAACTATCTGCATTTTTGTTTTTCTTCCCGGGTTATTTATACCTTCTGAATCCAATTCTCCCTATGAAACAAGAGAACTGTTCGGTTCTGCAAACATATATTGTATCTAGGATATACTGCAACATATCCAACATGTAAAGGACTGCTTGCCATCTAGGGGAGGGGAGTGGAGGGAGGGAGGGGAAAAAAATTGGAGCAGAAACGAATGCAAAGGATAATGTTGTAAAAAAAATTACCCTGGCATGGATTCTATCAATATAAAGTAATTATTAAATTAAAAAAAAAAGAATATAATTACAGACTTAGAACTAGAAGGGACCTTAGAAATCATCTAGTCTCCTCACTTCATTTTACAGATACAGAACCTGAGACCCAGAAAGAGGAAGTGAGTTGCTTTTTAGTCACATAGAAAGTAAATAACAGACCTAAGACTCAAATGCAGATTTTCTTATTCCAAATCTAGTGCTATTTTTACTATACTTCAAGCTTTCTATTCCTTGATGTCTCCTAATGAACCACTGAATCTATGATTGCTCAGAAAATAGCTTCTGACTTTTCTTATGTTTCAATAATCCACAGACCTGTGTTCCTTGAAATCATACCTCGGGATAGTCTTACAGTTTTTCTTCTACTTATTCTACTTATCTTGTAATACTTTCCTTTGGCACAAAGCACTGGCTTTTCTATCCTGCTATATATAACCAACCCAGGGGAACTGAATTATTGCTAGCCTGACTTGGATGCTGATGTTTGGGCTATTCTCCAGGAACTCATTTTGAATGATCTTGTCTTGCCATTTATTGCTAAGTGGGCCTTGTAGGTGACACTGATGGAATTGTTCTATCCTTCTGGATTGTTTCCAGGTTGCACAAAAGGTTGGACCTTATTAGTGTTCAGTGGGTCTCTCTAGTTCATACTCGAATTTATTGTATTGATGTCTATGTCAGGTAGAATTATAGAATATTTGAGTCACAAGGAGCTTCAGAGCTCCTTTAGGCTCACCTCCTACCTAAGGCAAGAATCCCTTTTGCAGGTGCTCCTGACAAGTGGTCAGGATTATATTGCAGTAAGAACCTGAGAAATAATACAGAAGATAAAGAATGAGTTAATCTTGGAGTCAGGAGTAAAAATAAAAATATAATAATAATATTATTATATAATATATAATAATTTATATAATAAATTATTATTTACAATAATAATTTATATAATAAATTTATATTTATATAAGTATATAAATTTATATTTTCTTTTGAAAAGTAATGTAAATACATAATATCATTCTCCTCCTAAAGGTAGATGCTATTATTATCTGCACTTTATAGATGAGGAAATTAAGGTACAAATGAAGTGACTTTCCCAGGGTCACATAGGTGTCAGAAGTAGAATTTGAACTCGGGTTTTCTAGATTTAACTCCAGTTTTCTCTCCCCTGTTCTATAATAGCTTTCTGGGTTCAAGTGCCTGGAGAATTTTCCAGAATAGTAAACTGCAAAAGAGTTATTAATATGCCTCGACTGGTAGAGAGAATTTCTTTATCTGAGATTCCCTGCATCAATGAAATCACACATCTGCACACTCTACCACCTCTTTTCACACATTTTCCCTCTGTCCCTCCCTACATGTATTTACATTTGCATAACACATTATGGTTTTTGATGCACCTTCATATTCATTATTTTATTTGATCTTTTCAACAGAATAAGCATAATTATCCCCATGTAGCACCAAAGGATTTATAAACTCAATTGTGTACCTGTGTACCCTATTGTAATCTGAGTGATAGATACTCCCCCTCTCATTTGTCTCCATTTCAGTGTAAAGTCTTAATTATCTTCTGGATTTAGCACACTAATAACAAATATCCCAATTTTCCTATCATATCCAAATATCCAAGTTGTAAACAACTAGATTAAAAAGATCTAATAGCCAGCTGTATTTTAACCAAATATTTTTTATACTATCATGAACTACTTACTAAACACTCAACAGCAACCTAACCTTGAAGTGACACATCATTATATTTGTTTATTGGCACAACACCCCTGCCCACTGATTACAATGCATCATTTATAAGCAGGTCAGGCAAGTTCCTCTTAAAAATGGGCCACAGTGAACACAAGGTATCATGGAGACTATTTCTTCTCCCACAAAATACAGAACCAACAAAGCCTGTACTTTTAATGATATCAGACTAGAGGAGAAATAGGCCTATGAGACTTCATATTCTAGAGTGCAGTTATAATTGCCCATTATCCATTTTTTTCCTATCCAGATAAATTTCCCCATGTGGTTTACCCTTACAACTCTAATTGATTATTAAATTTCTCTTTTCCTGGTGGTTGGTAGAGATTGTTTTGAGCAGCTTGAATGTGAAGTTGAGCTGCAATTTTCTTATTTTACATGTGAGGAAACTTAAGGATTTACATTGTGAAGAGTAGACAATATGATGTGGACTTTTCTCATTTATATTACATTATATAAACCAGGTAGATATATGACTGATTCAAGTCTGTTCTGTGAGGGTAGAAGTTATTTGGATTGATGAGGGAAACTAATTAGTATCTGTTGGCTGCAGGAGCAACATTACTTATTCTTGTATTTTCCAGTAGAACTGATTTTCTCTCTAATTAAAATCCTTAGTTCCACACCTCAATAAAATGGGATTCCTTTTATATGTGTTGTTAAAAGTCTCATGAGAAGAGGAGATATTTAAAACAACTGTTTTAAAAAGAATAACTTTAGTTATATCTTGAGTTCTTCTTCTTTGACTTGCAGAATCATCTAGATAGTTTATTAGGACTAGAGATAGAAGAAGTATATTAGAACTCTATCCAGGGTCAAGCTGGTCATTCAGATTTATAACAGAGTCTAGACCTTTCAAAATTCAAACAAGGAGAGTAGCAAACTTTACTTTCAATTTAGGCCAGACATTTTAGAGCAGGTGGAAAATCTTTAGTTCTTTAACCCAGATTATCTGTCAGAAACTTAACTATCAAATGTGGAACTCAAGATCCAGAGAAAAGAGAAGCAGAAACGAAGGTGAATATTAATCAGGACAAATCAAGCCCCCAAATTTTCTCAGGAAGGGAATAAACTTTTTCATTATTATAAAGTGACAGTTCCTTAAATTAGACTGCAAGAATTTCTTCCATAAAATTATATCATGATACAAAGTAGGGAATGTGCTAATAAATGTTTAAAGTTTAATTTTTTTTCTAAAAAAAAAGTTTGAGTCAAATCCATATTTTTAATATTTTTACATTTTTCTAAAGTCTAAACAATAAATCCATCCCTAATTTGTAGTTTTTTAAATTTTTTGAGGTAGAAATGGTCATGTTGAAAATTTAACAATTGGTTTCCTTAAGCTGACATTAACCCAGAAAAAAGACAATAATTTCAAAAAGAAATTATGAACAAAATCTCAAAAATGTTATATATATACATAGATCAAAAAAGTCAATTAGAATTCCTAAAAGAAATAAAGCAAGATTTTTTTGAGCTAAAAATTGTAGAAATGAAACTTATAGAAAAGGATTAGAAAATAAATAAAAATTATAAAGGAGACACTTGAAAAGAAAATGACAGCTTAAGCACAAGGGATGCAAAATTTTACCCAAACAGAATGTCCTTAAAAATTTTAATAAACTAAAGAAATGACTCAATGGGAAGATAGGAAATATTAAAACACAATTAAAAGACTGAGATAAAAGAAGAAAATGTGAAGCATTTCACATAATACCTTACTTAGAAAACAGGTAAAAAATAAAGCAAAAATCATAGGAGAGGAACAAACAGGCAACCTCCAGTGGCCAGATCTTCATGTGTTTCAATACAGCCCTGGACAAACAAGCATTTGGCAGTGCCAGACCTCCATGTCTGGTGTGGACATTCTTGAACAAATAGGCATCCTCCATCTGTCATACATCCATATGGTTTAGTGTAGGCAAAAAGCCAACCTTTAGAGGCCAGAGCCCCATATGCCTTACTGTCCTCCTGGGGAAAAGCAAAAACATCCTTTTGATATCAGCACTTGCCAGACATCACCCCTCGGCACTCAGTGTTGCATCAGGCAACCTGCCAGACTCCAACAACCTCTAACATACCATACTCCTCAGCATGGCATCAGACATGAGGATCTTTATGGGCTTCAGGGAACATCAGAGTCGTATCAGGTAAACTGCTAGGCCTGCAGCCACTGGCATAAGAAGCCTGAGAGTATGCCTCCTTTACATGGGATGAAGAGCTCAAATTTAAATGAAAGGGGAAAGGGGAAAAAAAACTGAGCAAAAACAACAGCAGCAATAAAAAGATTCTGTTATCTTACCATAGAAAGTTGTATGATGACAGGGAAGACAGACAAAAACTCAGCAGAGGACAATATCAGAACACTTGTGGATAAAACCCCAAAGAAAAATCAGAACTGTTTTCAAACTCAGGAAGAACTCAAAAAGGAGTTTAAAATCATATAATAAAAGGTAGAAGAAAAATTAAAAGAAATGAAACAAGGAAAAGAATGAAAAAAGAATCAACAACTTAGAAGAAGAAAAATAACTGCTTAAAAAGTTGAGTTAGCCAAATGGAAAAGGAGATACAAAATTCACTGAATAAAACAACTCTCTAAAAAGTACAATTAGCCAAATGGGAAAAAAATAAAAAAGCTAAGTTGGAGAAAAGTCCTTGAAAATCAGAACTGAGGAAATGGAAGCTAATGAATATGAAACATCTAAAATCAATCAAACAAATTAAAAATAATAAAAAAATAAAAATAAAATATTTCATTGCAAAAATGACCTAAAAAATAGAACCAGGAGAGACAATTTCAGAATCATTGGACCTTGAAAGACATAATAAGGGGCGGAGCCAAGATGGCAGAGCAGGCACACACGACTCTCTAAGCTCCTCTCATTACCCTCATAACCAACTATTTAATCCAGCCTCAAAAATAACTCTTCACTGCTTAAATTCATGAAGATAAGAAGCACTACAACTTATCAGCTGATCCGGAAGCTCGCCAGGAAAGGTTTGTCCTGAGGGGCCAGGAACAGACTAGCACAGGCAGCAAGAGGCTAGCAATCTGAGCAGACCAGGGGCAGGGGTGATCTCTGTGGCTAGAGAAGTTATAGGGACCACTCTGCTATAGGCTAACTGCTCTGCCTTGATTACAAAGCAGTAAACTGGCAGAGAAGTTAAAGCCTAAAACAGAGGGTCCTCTAAAAAACACCAGAACTAAGGAGATCTGGCTGTAACCCCTCAAACCCGGAAGTGACTCAGGCAGACTTTACCTCAGCCCTGTGGCCACATCCGGCAGTTCGGGGCTTTTGCGGGGGCACAGCCTGGGCAGCCTCTAATCGGCAGTGTGGGGGGCTCGGCCTGGGGCAATAGAACCTCCCCAGCTGACTGCGCTTCCTGGGCAGATACTTCTGGTCCCTGCAAATCCATTCACTGCAGAGCTGCTAATACCCATAGCCCCAGGGCAAGGTTTGGCTTGGGGCAGTGAAACTCTCACTGCTAAGTGTCTAGCCCAAGGTCTGTCGTTATCTCACACAGCTGAGGTTCTTTGAAAGGCATTTTCCCAGCCCGGCCCTGCAGGCCTGAGTTACTTTCGGGTGGGGAACTCTTTCCCAGAGCACTCCAGTACCTCGCTGCTTTTTGTAGCCGGTTGGCAGGACAGCTACCCGTCCATATACCTTTCACTGCTCTGCAGAGGAAGCTGGTAACCTCCTGACTCTGAAGGCAGACCTTACAGGCTTTAACAAAATGAGTAAAAAAATCAAAAGAACGATTGATGGTTTCAACACAGAAAGAGAACTGCTTTTCAACCCTAAAAAGATTGTGAGGGATGTAGAAGACCCTTACCCAAAATGACTACTCAGAGATCCCTCAGTAGAAGGCAGAAAAGTTGTTTATTGAAAAACCTCCGGAGGATGAGCCGTCCCATCGCAAGATAAGCTCGTGGTAGGAGGGCTAAAGAAGTAGTAAAGATACATAGCTTTTATACAAGAAATTACATCACAAGTAAGAGAGCATTGAAAAGGGGAGGGGGAGGCATCTAATTGATTGTTGCTAGTTGGGGAGATTGGAATGGAAGGTTTCTGTTTCCCTGAAATCTCCTGATTTCTGGGAAACAAAGTCAAGCCTTCAGGCTTAATCAAGCAGACAGTGGTCCAGCTAATAGACTAAATATTGATAAATGTCAAATACCAATAAATGTCATCAGTTCAGGTTAAATAAATATGTTTCTAGCTGGCCAAGGCTCAAGTAGATATGAGCCTGCACATATACAGGTCATAGGGGAGACACAGAAATAATAAAATACAGAAAAAGAATTCATACATTCCTGTAAGTTCTTCACCTTATCTATTCCCCACAAGACTAATAGCAGACAGTCTCCAGACGATTGTTGGTCTCCAATACAAAAGGCTCTCTTAGAAGAGACTATTAAAAACCTTAAAAGAGACCTAGAAGAGAAATGGGGAAAGACACATAACTCACTAAAAGAAAAATTTGAATGTGAATTGGAAAAGGTAAAAAACAGAGTTTGCGAATTGGAAAAAGAAAATGACTCACTAAAAACAAAAAATTAGTGAAATGGAAAAAAATTCCATAGAGCAAAACAACTCAATTGGACATATACAAAAAGAAGTAAAAAAAGCTAACGAAGAAAATAACTCACTAAAAATTAGAACTGAACAAATAGAAATGACTGATTCATTGAGACATCAAGAATCAGTCAAGCAAAACCAAAAAAATGAAAGATTGGGAAAAAATGTCAAGTGTTTACTTGGAAAAACAACAGACCTGGAAAATAGATCTAGGAGAGATAACCTGAGGATCATGGGACTACCAGAAAATTATGATGAAACAAAGAGCCTAGATACTATTTTACAGGAAATCATCAAAGAGAACTGCCCAGAAGTAATAGAACCGGAAGGGAAAATAGGTGTTGAAAGAATTCATCAAACACCTTCTGAAAAAGACCCTAAAATAAAGACTCCAAGGAATATTGTGGCCAAACTTCAGAATTTCCAGACTAAAGAAAAAATTTTGCAAGCAGCCAGGAAAAAACAGTTCAAATACTGAGATGCCACAATAAGGGTCACTCAAGATCTGGCTGCCTCAACATTAAAGGATCGAAGGGCCTGGAATCAGATATTCCAAAAGGCAAAAGAACTTGGAATACAGCCAAGAATAAACTATCCAGCTAAGCTGAGTACTTTTTTTTCCATAGAAGAAGATGGACATTTAATGAAATAGAGGAATTCCATCTGTTTCTAAGGAAAAAACCAGACTTAAAAAAAAAATTGATCTTCAACAACAGGAATCAAAAGAAGTAGAAAAAGATAAAAGGAACTCTTGAGAACTGTATTTCTGTTGTGAATATACATAAAAACCATATATATAATTTGATTTTACCGATATAACACAAAAAAGGGAAGTAGAAATGGAAAGGGGATAGCGTCAGAAAAAGGGAAGAAGGGAGATA
This sequence comes from Antechinus flavipes, assembly GCF_016432865.1. NCBI lineage: Eukaryota > Metazoa > Chordata > Mammalia > Dasyuromorphia > Dasyuridae > Antechinus > Antechinus flavipes. The sequence continues at coordinate 230,947,321 of NC_067398.1, forward strand.
AAAAGAAGGAAACTACATGCAACAATGAAGCAAAGGAAACCTATCATATATGAGGGAACTTAGAGAGGGGGAGGAACATTGTGTGAATCCTACTCTCATCAGAGTTGGCTCAAAGAGGAAACAATTGACATATTTGTTTTACACAGATACTTCTCTTACTTCATTAAAAAGTGGGAGAGGAAAAGGGAGAAGGAAAAAGAGTAATAAGGGAAGGGTACAAGAAAGGGGAAGGGATTCAAAGGGACGAGAGAGGGATACTAAAGAGGGAGAGCTGCGCGACGTTAGTGGGACCAATAGGGAAGTAGGGAAGGAGGGCAAGAAAAAGAAAAGTATAATCTGGGGATATTAGGATGGCAGAAAATGCAGAATTGGTTATTTTAACCGCAAATGTGAATGGGATGAACTCTCCCATAAAGAGGAGGCAGATAGCAGACTGGATCAAAAGTCAGAACCCTACAATTTGTTGTTTACAGGAAACACATTTAAAACAGGGAGATACATACAGACTAAAGGTAAAAGGCTGGAGCAGAATCTATTATGCTTCAGGTGAAGTCAAAAAAGCAGGGGTAGCCATCCTTATCTCAGATCAAGCAAAAGCAAAGATTGATCTAATTAAAAGAGATAAGGAAGGAAACTATATCTTGCTTAAGGGTACTATAGACAATGAAGCAATATCAGTATTAAACATATATGCACCAAGTGGTATAGCATCTAACTTCCTTAAAGAGAAGCTAAGAGAGTTGCGAGAAGAAATAGACAGCAAAACTATAATAGTGGGAGATCTCAATCTTGCACTCTCAGATTAAGATAAATCAAATCACAAAACAAATAAGAAAGAAATTAAAGAGGTAAATAGAATATTAGAAAAATTAGGTATGATAGATCTCTGGAGAAAACTGAATGGTGACAGAAAGGAGTATACTTTTTTCTCAGCAGTTCATGGAACCTACACAAAAATTGACCACATATTAGGACATAAAGACCTCAAAATTAAATGCAGGAAGGCAGATATAGTAAATGCTTTCTTTTCAGACCACAATGCAATAAAAACTACATTCAACAAAAAGTTAGGTGTAAATAGACTAAAAAGTAATTGGAAACTAAATAATCTCATCTTAAAGAATGATTGGGTGAAACAACAAATTATAGACACAATTAATAATTTCACTCAAGATAATGACAACAATGAGACATCATATCAAAATTTATGGGATGCAGCCAAAGCAGTAATAAGGGGAAATTTTATATCCTTAGAGGCTTACTTGAAGAAAATAGAAAAAGAGAAGATCAATGAATTGAGCCTGGAACTTAAAAAGTTAGAAAAAGACCAAATTAAAAACCCCCAATCAATTACTAAACTTGAAATTCTAAAATTAAAAGGAGAAATTAATAATATAGAAAGTAAAAAAACTATTGAACTAATAAATAAAACTAAGAGTTGGTTTTATGAAAAAACCAATAAAATTGATAAACCTTTGGTAAATCTGATTAGAAAAAGGAGAGAGGGAAATCAAATTGGCAGTCTTAAAAATGAAAAAGGAGAACTTACCACTGATGAAGAGGAAATTAAAGAAATAATAAGGGGTTACTTTGCCTAACTTTATGGCAATAAATTTGATAACCTAAGCGAAATGGATGACTACCTCCAAAAATATAGGCTTCCCAGATTATCAGAGGAGGAAGTAAATTGCTTAAATAGTCCCATTTCAGAAAAAGAAATAGAACAAGCTATTAATCAACTCCCTAAAAAAAAATCCCCGGGACCAGAGGGATTTGCATGTGAATTCTACCAAACATTCAAAGAACAATTAGCCCCAATACTTTATAAACTATTTGAAAAAATAGGGAATGAAGGAGTCCTACCAAACTCCTTTTATGACACAGACATGGTACTGATACCTAAACCAGGCAGGTTGAAAACAGAGAAAGAAAATTATAGACCAATCTCCCTAATGAATATTGATGCTAAAATCTTAAAGATATTAGCAAAAAGACTACAGAAAATCACCCCCAGGATAATACATCATGATCAAGTAGGATTTATACCAGCAACGCAGGGCTGGTTCAATATTAGGAAAACTATCAATATAATTGGCCATATTAATAATCAAATTAACAAAAACCATATGATCATCTCAATAAATGCAGAAAAAGCATTTGATAAAATCCAACATCCATTCCTATTAAAAACTCTTGAGAGTATAGGAATAAATGGACTTTTCCTTAAAATAATCAGTAGCATCTATTTAAAACCAGCAGTAAGCATTTTATGTAACGGGGACAAACTGCAACCATTCCCAATAAGATCAGGAGTAAAACAAGGTTGCCCACTATTACCGTTACTATTTAATATTGTATTAGAAATGCTAGCTTTGGCAATAAGAGTTGAGAAAGAGATTAAAGGAATAAGAATAGGCAATGAGGAAACCAAATTATCATTCTTTGCTGATGATATGATGGTATACTTAGAAAACCCCAGAGATTCTACCAAAAAGTTATTAGAAACAATCTACACCTTCAGCAAAGTTGCAGGATATAAAATAAACCCACATAAGTCATCAGCATTCTTACATATCACTAACAAAACCCAACAGTTAGAGTTACAAAAAGAAATTCCATTTAAAGTAACTACTGATTGTATAAAATATTTAGGAATCTATCTGCCAAGGGAAAATCAGAAACCTTATGAGCAAAACTACAAAACACTTTCCACACAAATTAAGTCTGATCTAATCAACTGGAAAAATATTAAATGCTCTTGGATTGGGTGAGCAAATATAATAAAGACGACAATACTACCTAAATTAATCTACTTATTTAGCTCTATACCAATCAGACTCCCAAAAAACTACTTTGATGTATTAGAAAAAATAACAACAAAGTTCATATGGAAAAACAAAAGGTCAAGAATTTCAAGGGAATTAATGAAAAAAAAATCAAATGAAGGTGGCCTAGCTGTACCAGATCTAAAATTATATTATAAAGCTGCAGTTACTAAAACCATCTGGTATTGGCTAAGAAATAGACTAGTTGATCAATGGAATAGGTTAGGTTCAAAGGACAAAACAGCCAATAACTTTAATAATATAGTATTTGACAAACCCAAAGACATCAGTTTCTGGAATAAGAATGCATTATTTGACAAAAATTGCTGGGAAAATTGGAAATCAGTATGGCAGAAACTAGGCATTGACCCACACTTAACACCGTACACCAAGATAAGGTCAAAATGGGACCTTTTTGATCTAGGCATAAAGAATGAGATGATAAATAAATTGGAAGAGCATAGGATAGTTTACCTCTCAGACCTGTGGAAGAGGGAGGAATTTATGACCAAAGAAGAACTAGAGATCACTATTGACCACAACATAGAAAATTTTGATTATATCAAATTGAAAAGTTTTTGTACAAACAAAATAAATGCAAACAAGATTAGAAGGGAAACAATAAACTGGGAAAACATTTTTATAATCAAAGGTTCTGATAAAGGCCTCATTTCCAAAATATATAGAGAATTGACTCTAATCTATAAGAAATCAAACCATTCTCCAATTAATAAATGGTCAAAAGATATGAACAGACAATTCTCAGATGAAGAAATTGAAACTATTTATAGACATATGAAAATATGCTCCAAATCATTATTAATCAGAGAAATGCAAATTAAGACAACTCTGAGATACCACTACACACCTGTCAGATTGGCTAAAATGACAGGGAAAGATAATGGGGAATGTTGGAGGGGATGTGGGAAAAGAGGGACACTGATACATTGTTGGTGGAATTGTGAACACATCCAGCCATTCTGGAGAGCAATTTGGAACTATTCTCAAAAAGTTATCAAACTGTGCATACCCTTTGATCTAGCAGTGTTTCTACTGGGCTTATACCCCAAAGAGATACTAAAGAAAGGAAAGGGACCTGTATGTGCCAAAATGTTTGTGGCAGCCCTGTTTGTAGTGGCTAGAAGCTGGAAAATGAAAGGATGTCCATCAATTGGAGAATGGTTGAGTAAATTGTGGTATATGAATGTTATGGAATATTATTGTTCTGTAAGAAATGACCAGCAGGATGAATACAGAGAGGACTGGCAAGACTTACATGAACTGATGCTGAATGAAATGAGCAGAACCAGGAGATCATTATATACCTCAACAACGATATTGTTTGAGGATGTATTCTGATGGAAGTGGACCTCTTCGATAAAGAGAGCCTTAATTGATCAAAGATGGACAGAAGCAGCTATACCCAGAGAAAGAACACTGGGAAATGAATATAAACTGCTTGCATTTTTGTTTTTCTTCCCGGGTTATTTATACCTTCTGAACTCAATTCTCCCTGTACAACAAGAAAACTGTTCGGTTCTGCACACATATATTGTATCTAGAATATACTGCAACCTATTCAACATGTAAAGGACTCTTGCCATCTGTGGGGAGGGGTGGAGGGAGGAAGGGGAAAAATCGGAACAGAAGTGAATGCAAGGGATAATGCTGTAAAAAATTACCCTGGCATGCGTTCTATCAATAAAAAGTTATTTAAAAATTAAAAAAAAAAAGAAAGACTTAATAAAAAGGAAGACCTGAACAGCATCTTTAATGAAATTCTCAAAAAACAATGCCTTGATGTCCTGGCAAATGGCAAAAGAGACATTGAAACAAACAAGGTGATATCAAAATTAAAAACTCCAAGGAACACTATCACCAAATTCCACAACTATAAGATAAAGAGAAAAATAGTGCAATTGACCAGGAGGAAACAATTCAAATATTGGCGAATTACAATCAATATTGTATAAGATGTAGCTGCAACATTAAAAGATTGAAAGTCATGGCACATGATATTCTGGAAGGCAAAGGAGCTCAGACTATAATGAAGAATAACCTGTCCAGTGAAATTAAACATTTTCAGAGGAAAGGTTTCATAATTTCAGGAAGAAATGATCATTTAATGAAACAGAAGGATTTCAAATTTTCATAAGACCATAATTGAACAACAACAACAAAAGATTTCCAATATCAAGACCTAAGAGAAGTCTGAAAAATCAGAATTGGGGAAATGGATGGGAAAAGAAAATTCAAGGAATTCAATGAAGCTGAAATGTTTACATCCCAACATGGGAAGATGATACTTGTAATTTTTAAAAATTATATCATTTAATAGTATACTAGAAGAAATACACATAGAGGTTACAAGTATAAAGTGAATTTGAGGAAATGACATAAAACAATAAGAGATGAGAAAGAGGAGTGTATTGGGTATAGAAGGGAAATATAGAATGGGGTAAATTATTTCATATGAAGAGGGATGAAAATCTATTAGAATTGAAGGAAAAATAGAGGAATGGGTATTGCTTGAACTCTCATCAATAATGTCTTTCATTAGTACTGCAGAATTTTTGTTATTTATCCACTTTGCTATTTGTTTCTGTTTTATGTAAAATTTCATTCCATTCACTATTCAAATTAGATGGAATGAAACCAAAATTAGATGGAAAGCAAAAATAGCCAGTGTCTCTGATGAAAACATTATTTCTCAAATTTACAGACAAATTGAGTCAAATTTATAAAAAAAAAGCCATTTTCCAACTGATAAAGGTTACAAACAGAAGAAGAAATCAAAGCTATCTTAGGAAAAAGTGCTCTAAGTCACTTTTGTTAGAGAAATGCCAATAAAACAACTCTGACATACTATGTCAAACCTCTTAAAGAAATTAATATGTCAAGAAAAAAAAGAATGTGATAAATATTGAAAAGGATGTGAGGAAAATGGGACATTAATGCAATGTTGATGGAGTTGTAAGCTGATTCAAACCTTCTGGGAAGCAATTTGTCACTTGGGCCAAAGGCCAATCAAACTGGGTATATATTATGATTCCACAATGTAACTACTAGATTTGTATATCAAAATGATTATCAAAAAAAAGAAAAGGACCTACATGTGCAAAAGTATTTGTAGTAGCTATTTCCATGTGGCAAAATATTGGAATTTAAGAAAATGGTCATCAATTGGAGAATAACTAAACAAGATATCGTATGTGAATGTATTGGAATACTATTGTGCAATAAAAAATGATGAACAAGAAGATTTCAAAAAAGTCTGGAAAAACTTGTTTAAATAGATGCAAAGTAAAATGAATGGAACCAGTAAAATTGTATACACTATGAGCAACTCTGCATGATCTTCAAGTATGAATGGCTTGGCTCTTCTTAGCAATGTAATTATTCATAGACAATTACAAAGAATCCTCAAAGGAAAGCTGTTTTCACATTGTTATCACCTTGAGTTTCACTTTGATTTTCCTTATAATTTCCAATAATTTGTTGTTGTTGTTAGATTACTTTTACAGTATGTATTTTGACTTTCAACTCTATGTTTGCCACCTGGGGGTTGTGTGGGGAAGGGATTATAGTGTTAAGCTTCAGATATTTTGGTTTTATTTTCTGAGTTAATTCTAGAGGTCTGTCAGTTTATAGATTTTTTTTTCTTTTTCAAAATGCTATAATCCAAGGGGAAGTCTTTACCGCTTTCCTCATCAGCACTCTATTATTAATCCAAGAAAGGTCTCTTCTCTTCTGTAGCCATAGGTGCTGGTCCTTCTCTTGACTCTAGAACTGAAATCAGAGTCCCTTCTCTTTCGTAAGCAAACACAAGTACTCTTCTCCGCTTTGGAATGGTGACCAAATCCCTTTTTCTCATGTAGCCACAAGTGTTAGTGTTCCTCTTGTTCTGGAATTTTGACCTGGCTCCTTTCTCCTTTGTGACCAAGTACAACTGTTCCTCTCTATCTTAAAACTGAGACCTAGAACTACATAAAAGCAGAGAAACTGGATCCAGCATCAGTCAGTTCATAGTCCCCTGTAATTCTTTCTGAACTAGTGTTTAACCCCTTTATTGTGTTTGAGCTCAGAGCTCCCAAAGCTGTTATTGCTGCTGATGTAATTACCTCCCTTGCCCATTGCTATTGATGCTTCCATATTTGATTTAGGCTGGCCCCTGTGTTGATATTACATATTTCTTTTGCTGACTTCTCAATTGTCTTAGGCTGGAGGGGAGTGGGGGGCAAATTCATCTCAATCTCTTTTTGGCTCTGACACTCCAGAATCAATTGGAGGCACTGTTTTGAAATTGTTCAAAGGGGAATGTTGCCAGAATTTGCCTGAATTCCTTCTTTTCCTCTGTTATCTTGGCTCTGCCTTCCCCTCCCTCTCAATATTTCTAAACCTGGATTTCAAGAAAAAAAGAGAAACAATAAATAATTTCATTAATTGAAAAGACAAATAAAGAAATAGCATAGTGACTATACATGTAACCAAAATGAGGACTTAGAGAAAAACAGACATTCTTCATACACTTTCACCTATATAAGAGAGACAAATAACCTGTGAGTTGAGTAGCATTAATTAAAGTCAACTATGTGCAAGACACTATGTTTTCCTTAGGATTTAGACAAAGGCAAAAATAGTATCTCCTCTCAAGGAGCTTATAGTCTAATTGAAATGACATGAAAACAACTATTAAAAACTGATAAAATGTCAGAGAGACTGCACTAATATCAAGGGGGGATAGGGAAGGCTTCTTGCAGACAGTGGGACTGAAACTAAAGCTTAAATAAGTTAAGAAAGTTATAGGGTAATTTAACATGAGCAGAAAATTGTAGACAGACAATTATTAGTGAAAATACTTTGAGTCAGGAGATGGAGTATCGTGAGTAAGGAGGTCAGTGTCAATGGATTAAATAGCACATGAAAGAAGACTGAAAAAGTAGAAAGAGGCAAATTTATAAAGGACTTTAAAAGCTAAACAATTTTACATTTGCTATTGGAAGCAATATAGAAAACTGGAATTTATTGAATAGGAGGTAACATGGTAAGATTTGTACATTAGGGAGATCTTTTGACAAACTGAGGAGAGGATAGATTAAAGTGGTATAAATTAAAGATCTCTGAGGCAAAAAGATCAAACAGTACATTACTGAAATAATTTAGGAGTGGGATGATAAGAGACTGAATTAAGGGGTACTAGTGAAGAAGGAAAGGAGAAAATGGAGAGAGGTCCCTTAAAGCTCTTTGGGCCAGAGAGCACTATGGGAGATGTGAACTCCCTTGAAGTTAGAAAGTTTACTTTGTGAAGCTAGCATACTTGTGGACTCCAATGAGTAAAGGTGTGAACACAAGCCTTGTCTTAATTAGTTCTACTTAGTACCTTGTTTCAGGTTCTGGCCAAAACATCTTCTTGTAAGATTAGATCAACTCTAATTACTTAGCAGTTAGTAAGGATTCCAACACTGGACAATAATCTTTTTTATTTTGTAAGATGCTAGACCAAATAAAATTTTTAAAGTTGTTTTATTTTTCACTTTTATATTCTAACACGTGGTACAATATCTTATACAAATTAGGTGCATTAAAAGCTATTTGGAGTGAATTGAACTAAAGAAAAATATTGTAAAAACCTCACTAAAACCACATATCTGAATAATGTGGAGGTAATTTAAAATCATCATATGTACCACATCTACAATGTTGTTTAGAAAATTAGTTTTTTGAACAATTAACAACAAAATTATAAACTTTTTCATTTCAGTGTAGAGTGTTTAAAATAGTAAGAATGTTACTAATGAAGGAAATTGCATGGAATAAAATATATCTTCAATTCCATCTGAAGTAGAGGTAGGGCTATTGCATTCCCAAATGACTTATGAACAATATTCAAATAGAAATTATCATTTGGTAGTACTCATCTTGGTCTCAGTCTGGTGAAAGGAAGTGAAGAATAGCTCTAATTAGAATGATAATGGTAATTGGATGAGGTCAATGCAAATTTTGAGGCAACCAAATTTGCAAGAATTATTTTAGGGAATAAATATATTTCAATCACTCAGTTGGGGAGAAGAAGTAGATACTTCTCACCAAGTTCTTTAGTTAATGCCTCTCTAACTCAGTTGTAAATTTCTTGAAAGAAATACTTTTAATACTTTTATAGTTATTCTGTAGCAGCATATCAGCAAATTGCTAATAATGCTATCAAAGCGTGGGCTTCTCTTCACAATAAAGATGACAAGGGGGGGGCCTTCACAAAAATAACACAAGGGCCAAATGAACCCTTCGCTGACTTTGTGGGACGCTTGCAGACAGCTATCATAAGAACAAATGGAGAAAATGCAATAACAGACATCTTGATAAGGCAACTTGCTAAGGAAAATGCTAATGAGGTTTGCAGAGAATGGAGTTAATTACAATTCTGAGTATGATACTTCACAGCAGGAGGAATTAGGTGATTTCACATCTCATGACCCTCCCCCTGCAATTAACCCTTCATGGGTGGAACAAGGGGGAGGGAGAGAGACAGAAACACAGTCAGCTTCTCCTGTAAAGCAGAATTTGACAAGATTAGAAAAAGCATTAATTAAAGCAAAAAATGAAGGAGAAGATATATCTGATTTTATAAATGCATATCCTGTGATTGAAGAGCTCAACTCCTCAGGTCAAAAAAGGAGAAGATACACTCCTTTTAATTTGGAAAAAATTAAAGATTTGAAAAAGGGTTGCACTCTTTATGGGGCTACATCATCTTATGTGAAGATGTTACTAGATAATTTGTCTTATGAAATCGCAGTAGGCAAACAGGAGCTATTGTACAAGTTGCTTTTGACCAACTAACTGGAGGTCAGTATGCAGAGAGTTCAGAACAGATTTATTATCCCATAACAGTGTATGAGCAAATTTCTAAGGCTGCAATAAAAGCTTGGAATTCTCTCCCTGGACAGAAAGATGGAAATAATGCTTTCACAAAAATAGAGCAAGGTCCCAATGAACCTTTTGCAGATTTTGTGGGACGTTTACAAATAGCTGTAATAAGAACCATTGGAGACAATGCAGCAACAGAAATAATGACTAAACATTTGGCTAAGGAAAATGCCAATGAGGTTTGCAAAAGAATTATATGGGGGCTAGACAAAGATGCTCCTTTAGAAGAAATCATAAGACGCTGTGCCACAGTGGGCACAAATGCTTATTATGCCCAGACTATGATGAACATGGAAAGACAAGGTCCTTCTTGGCAGAGGAATTCTAGAGAAACTCGTCAATGTTTTCAGTGCGGAAAAATTGGACATTTGAGAGCTCATTGTAGATATGGAGATAGAGTGAGAAGACAGGGTGAGAGAAAACCCAAAACCCCATGTCCAAAATGTAATGGAGGCTTTCACTGGGCCTCTAAATGTATATTGACCCAGAGGAATGAGAGGCAGGGCCCAGCTCTAAAGTATCAATCAAAGGACAGGTGGGGCATGATAGCAGCTGAGGTTACACCCAGAGAGACTTTAGAAATTCAGGATTCTGATGTCATCAACCAACAGAAAAGCAATCAGGATTACAGTTGGGAAGAATACAGGCCTTTTAAGACAACAAGAAAATATCCAATGCAAACGACTCCAATGTAATAATAATAATAATAATACTTTTATAGAACTACAAATTTTATAGAACTATGAATTAAATAGTCATTCAATAACTCTAACTAGACATTTGAATTTGTGATCTCATCCATTAGGAAGTTTACTTCTGTAAGAGAATATAATTCATGCCTGCCAATAATATATGAATCTTTCTTATTTCATATAATTAATTTGACACAGGGCATCCATTCTATGTTATTGACTTTCCTCCTTTTTTTTTTCTTCCTCTGGCATTAAGAGGATATAAGTAGAGTACATAATAAGGGCACTTCTTAAATCTTGATCTCACCATGTAACCAACCTATTTTTTTTCTTTTTCTTCAGTTTCTTCATGAAATCTTTATCAATCGATAGCCCCATGATTAGAGGACTGGTCTCCAACAAAAAAGACTTGAGTTCATGACCAAGTTCAGACATTTATCAGCTACATGACCCTGACCAAAATCTGTTTGTTTCAGTTTCCTCAGTTTTAAAAGAGGAATACCTTACAAAGTTGTTGGAGGGATTAAATGAAATAATAATTATAAAAAGGGCTAGGTTCTTTACCTAGAATATAGCAGAGACTATACAAATGATTATTCTTTTTGCTCTCAGCATCCCAAATTTTTCATTTTTTATATGTTGCAACCCATTCATATCTACCAAGTGCCACTCCATTGCACTCCAAATGATGTTATTTTTTAAAGTATGTCATGTTTTCTACCATATAGTAACATTAATAGAATGTCAGTATTAACAAAAAAATAAAATGGACCTTTGCTTTTTTTTTTTTTTTATGGAAAGCCTAGAGATATTAAAGAAATTTTACAATTGCCGAAGGCAATCTGGCTTTTTCTCCCCATCCCGTTTAATTTTATATCCAACTTCTTTTTTAGTTGCTTTTTCTATGCTAGATATGCACATATATGAACAAGTTTTTGAGGTTGCCCATCAAAATGCATATTCTAATCTGGACAATAACATTCATCCTCTGAGTTGGTTAGGCCAAACAATTTTGAATGATTACTTATTCAGTAATGACTTGGGAGTTGATGAGACCATTGCAGTGTCATCCACAAATAGAAAATATGCAGGGTCTTACCATTCATATAGCAAGTATTTAATTAACATTTACTACATTAAATTGAAGGTTTTGCTTATTTTATTTACAGCCAAATACTAATGAACAACTTTTCCTAACAAATTCTTGTTTATTACATAACACTGTTTAGACAAGTGTTTAAAGTATAACTTTACAGTGACTAAGTTAATAACTTTAATTTTACATTCCCAGCTATCCACTAGGCATCTCAATCTGGATGTCTGTCCTGTTGTTATTTCAAACTGAAAATATCCTAAACAGAACTCACTATGAAAACCTGGCTCATTTCCTAACTTCTGCACTTCTATTGATGGTATCACTTTTTCCTATGAAATTTGATTTAAAATGTTGGGGATGCTATTTATTTTTCTTTTCTCCTTACCTCCCACATTGAATCAGCTGCCAAGATGTGTCACTTCTGCTTCCAAATTTTTTACATGTATCCCCATTTTTCCATTCTTAAAGTTTTATAGGCTCAAGACCAGATTATTGTAATAGCTTTCTTAACTGGGTTTCCTGACTCTAGTTTCTCTCCTTTTTAATCTATACTTTATGCAGCAGCCAAAGCAATCTGTCTAATGCACAAATGAATAACCACTAACTTCCTTATTGGTTCCAATTTCCTACAGAATAAAATATTGACTCCTTTGCTTGACTTTCAAAATCTTTTGTAATCTTTCTCCAACCTATGTTTATGGCATTATGTTCTAGTATTTCCATTTATAAATCAATCAAAAATTTATTTGAAATCTAACAATAAGACACTCACTGTGCTCAGCATTGGGGACAAAAGACAAAAAGACAAACATGAAAAGTCTTTGCCATTGAGGGGCTTACAGTCTGACACACACACATTCTTTCTCCAAATATATATATACACATACACACACACACACACACACACATATATATATATATATGTATAGATATATATGCATATGTAAAATATAGTCAAAATCAGTACAAGGTAATTTTTGGGAGACAGCAGTCTGAGAGGATAAGGAGCATTTTCGTATAGAAGATTGTGCTTGAATTTAGTTTTGAAGGAAATAGGAATTCTAAGTCTAAGTGCTCACTCTATATTTTAGCAAAATTAGACTCCTTTTGGACTCCTGGATCTCCTTTTCCTATTGCCTTTAGTCTTTCCCAACATCAGGGACTTTTCCAATGAATCTTGATTTCTCATTATGTGACCAAAGTTTTTCAGTTTCACCTTCAGTATTTCTTCTTGCAGTGAATAGTTAATATTCATTTGTTTAAATATTGTTATATAGTAATATTATTTGATCTCCTTGCTATCCAAGGGACTATCAAAAATCAAAAGTCTTCCCCAGGACCACAATTTGAAAAATTTGAAAGCACAGATTCTGTAGAATTAACTTTCTTTATAATCCAATTCACAGCCTTACATTGCTACTGAAAAAAAAAGTGTAGGTCTCTCTCTCTCTGTTTCTCTGTCTGTCTGTCTGTCTCTCTCTCTCTCCCCCCTCTTCTCTCTCTCTCCTATGCTGTCCATATTGCCATAGATTTTCTTCCACCTGTCTTTTAATTTTGTAGCTGCAGTCACCATATTCAGTGATGTTTGTGCCCAATAGTATAAAATCTGATATTATATACATTTTTTTTCTGTTTGGTAGGAAATGACAGGGCCAATTGCCAAGATTTTAGTTTTTCTTTTTAATATTATGCTTCAAGTCAACTCTTACACTCTCCAATTTCACACTTATCAACAAACATTTTAATTCTTCTTTACTTTCTGCCATCCGAGTAACATTATTTGTATATCTGATATAGTTGGTATTTCTCCTGGCAAACAATTCTTTTGATTCATCTATTTGGTCATTTCACATGATATACACTACATAAAAGTTAAATAATAAGATGTCACACAGATAGAATTCATTTTTCTTTCCTAAACTTAAAGAAATTATTTCTTTTCCCAATTTTCTTCTATATCTCTTGAGGTTTTTTTTTTTTAAGCTTTTTAATTTAAAAACATATGCCCAAATAATTTTTCAACATTGACTCTTGCATAACCTTGAGTTCAAAATTTTCCCTTTCTTCCCCTCACCCCTTCCCTTAGATGGCAAGCAATCCAATATGTGTTATACACATTAAAATATGTTAAATCCAATGTGTAAATATATTTATACAATCTCTTGGTGCACAAAAATCAGATCAAAAAGGAAAGTAAACGAATAAGAAAACAAAATGCAAACAAACAAATACAAAAAAGAACGAGAATGATATGTTGTGATCCACAATCAGTTCCCACAGTCCTCTCTCTCAGTGTGGACTCTTTTTGTCACAAGATCATTCAAACTGGCATCAGTCATCTCATTTTTGGAAAGAGTCATGTTCAACAGAACTGATCATCATATAATATTGATGTTGCCATGTGCAATGATCTCCTGGTTCTATCAGTTCATGTAAGGCTCTCCAGGCCTCTCTAAAACCATACTCCTGATAGTTTCTTATAGAACAATAATATTCCATGACATTTGAATACAATTACTTATTCAGCCATTCTCCAACTGATGGGCATTCATTAAGTTTCCAGTTTCTTGCCACTACAAAGAGGGCTGCCATAAAATTTTTTACACATGTGGGTCCCTTTTCTTTAAGATTTCTTTGAGATATAGGCCCAATAAAAACACTGCTGGATCAAAGTATATGCTCAGTTTGATAACTTTTTGAATGTAGTTCCAAATTGCTCTGCAGAATGGCTGGATCAAGTCTTCACAGTTCCACCAGCAATGTATTAGTGTCCTAGTTTCCTCACATCCCCTCCACCATTCATCATTATCTTTTCCTATCCTCTGATAGATATGAAGTGGTATCTCAGAGTTGTATTAATTTGCATTTCTCTGATCAATAGTGATTTGGAACACCTTTTCATATAATTAGAAATGATTTTAATTTCTTCATCTAAAATTTCTGTTCATATCCTTTGACCATTTATATCAATTGGACAATGGCTTGAATTCCTATTAATTTGAGTAAATTCTCTATATATTTTAGAAATGAACCCTTTATCAGAAACTTTAAATGTAAAAATGATTTCTCAATTTATTGCTTCCCTTCTGACCTTGCCTGCATTCATTTTGTTTGTATAAAACCTTTTTAACTTAATATAATCAAAATTATCTATTTTGTGTTCAATTATGAGTTCCAGTCCTTCTTTGGACACAGATTCCTTTCTTCTCCACAAATGGGATAGATAAACTATCCCATTCTCTTCTTTGCTTATAATAGCTCTCTTCATGTCTAAGTCATGATCCCATTTTGGTTTTATCTTGGTATGTGTTGTTAGGTGTGGGTCAATGCCTAGTTTCTTCCTTATTAGTTTTCAATTGTCCCAGCAGTTTTTGTCAAATAATGAGTTCTCATCCCAAAAGTTGGTGTTTTGGGATTTGTCAAACACTAGATTGCTATAGTTATTGTGCACTTTGTCCTGTGATCCTAACCTATTCCAGTGATCAATTGGAATCTATTTCTTAGCCACAACCAATTGATTTTGATGACTGCTGCTGTATAATATAGTTTTAACTCTGGCACAGCTAGGCCACCTTCATTGGCATTTTTTTCATTAATTCCCTTAAAATTTTTTACCTTTTTTTCTTCCACATTATCTTTGTTATTATTTTTCTAGGTTTGTAAAATAATTTCCTAGGAGATTGATTGGTATGGCATTAAATTAATAGATTAATTTAAGTAGTATTGCTATTTTTATTGTATTCATTCTACCTACCCATGAGTACTTGACATTTTCCCAACTTATTAGATCTGACTTTATTTGTATGAAAAGTGTTTTGCAATTGTGTTCATATAGTTCCTGACTTTCCATTGGAAGACAGATTCCCAAATATTTTATACTATTGACAGTTATTTTAAATGGAATTTCTTTTTGTATTTCTTGCTGCTGGACTTTGTTGGTAATATATAAAAATGCTAATGATAGATATGGACTTATTTTGTATCCTGCAACTTTACTAAAATTGTGAATTGTTTTAAGTAGTTTTTCCCTTGATTCTCTAAGGTTCTCTAAGTATACCATCCTATCATTTACAAAGAGTGATAATTTGGTTTCTTCATTACTTACTCTAATTCCTTTAATGTCTTTTTCTTCTCTTATTGCCAAAGCTAACATTTTAATACAATATTGAATAGTAATAGTGATAGTAGGCAACCTTGTTTCACTCCTGATCTATTGAAAATGGTGCTAGTTTGTCCTCATTCCATACGATGCATACTGATGTTTTTTTTTTTTTTTTTAATGATACTGATTATTTTAGGGAAAAATGCATTTATTCTTATTCTCTCTAGCTGCAGGGTTCCTCAAACTATGACCAGCGGGCCAGATGCAGCAGCTGAGGACATTTATCCCCCTCACCCAGGGCTATGAAATTTCTTTATTTAAAGGCCCACAAAACAAAGTTTTTGTTTTTATTATAATCCAGCCCTCCAACAATCTGAGGGACAGCGAACTGGCCCCCTAGTTAAAAAGTTTAAGGACCCCTGCAAGTATTTTTAATAGGAATGGTTGTTGGATTTTATTAAATGATTTTTCTGCATGTATTGAGATAATCATATGATTTTTGTTAGATTCGCTATTGATATAGTCAATTATGCTAATAGTTTTCCTAATATTGAATGAATCTTGAATTCCTGGTATAAATCCTATTTGGTTACATCTTGGGGATTACTTTCTGTAATCTCATTGCTAATATTTTATTTAAGATTTTTAATCAGTAGTCATTAGGGAAATTGGTCTATAATTTTCTTTCCGTTTTCATCTTATAGGATTTAGGACACCAGTACCATAAATGGAATTTGGTAGGACTTCTTCTTTCCCTATTTTTTCATATAGTTTATATTGTAGTGGAATTAATTGTTTTTTAAATGTTTGGTATAATTCACATGTAAATCCATCTGGCATTAGAGATTTTTTCTTATGGATTTCATTAATAGCTTGTATTTTTTTCTTAAATGAGATTATTTAAATAAGTTATTTCCTCTTCTGTTAACCTGGGAAATCTATTTTTGAAGATATTCCTCCATTTCATTTAGATTATCAAATTTATTGGCATATAGTTAAGCAAAAAACTTCTAATTATTACTCTAACTTTCTCTTCATTGGTGGAAAGTTCTTCCTTTTCATTTTTGAGATAAACAATTTGATTTTCTTCTTTACTTTTTCTAATCAAGTTAACTAAAGTTTTTTTTATCTATTTTGTTGGATATATATATTTATAACTTTTTATTAACAGAGCCCATGCCTGGGTAATTTTTTACAACATTATTCCTTGCAGTCACTTCTGTTCCGACTTTTCTCCTCCCTTCTTTCACTCCCTCCCCCAGATGGCAGGCAGTCCTATACACGTTAAATATGTTGCAGTGTATCCTAGATACAATATATATGTGCAGAATCAAACAGTTCTCTTGTTGCACAGGAAGAATTGGATTCAGAAGGTAAAAATAATCTGGAAAGAAAGACAAAAATGCAAGCAATTTACATTCATTTCCCAGTGTTCTTTCTTTGGGTGTAGCTGCTTCTGTCCATCCTTGATTAATTGAAACTGAGTTAGATCTTCTCTTTGTCAAAGAAATCCACTTCCATCAGAATACAACCTCATACAGTATAATGATCTCTTGGTTCTGCTTATTTCACTTAGCATCAGTTCATGCAAGTCTTTCCAAGTATCTCTATATTCATCCTACTGGTCATTTCTTACAGAACAATAATATTCCATAACATTCATATACCACAATTTACTCAACCATTCTCCAATTGTTGGGCATCCATTCATTTTCCGGCTTCTAGCCACTACAAACAGGGCTGCCACAAACATTTTGACACATATAGGTCCTTTTCTCTTCTTTAGTATCTCTTTGGGGTATAAGAAACACTGCTGGATATGCACAGTTTAATAACTTTTTGAACATAGTTCTAAATTGCTCTCCAGAATGGCTGGATGTGTTCACAATTCCACCAACAATGTTTCAGTGTCCCTATTTTCCCACATTCCCTCTACCATTCCACATTTCTTTCCCTGTCATTCTAGCCAATCTGACAGATGTATGGTGGTATCTCAGAGTTCTCTTAATTTGCATTTCTCTGATTAATAATAACATTGAGCATATTTTCATATGGCTAGAAATAGTTTCAATTTCTTCATCTGAGAATTGTCTGTTCATATCCTTTGACCATTTATCAATTGGAGAACGGCTTGATTTCTTATAAATTAGAGTCAATTCTCTATATATTTTGGAAATGAGGCCTTTATCAGAACCTTTAGCTGTAAAAATGTTTTTCCCAGTTTACTGTTTCCTTTCTAATTTTGTCTGAATTAGTTTTGCTTGTACAAAAATTTTTCAATTTGAAATAATCAAAATTTTTGATTTTGTAGTCAATAGTGATCTCCAGTTCTTCTTTGGTCATAAATTCCTTCCTCTTCCACAGGTCTGAGAGATAAACTATCCTATACTCTTCCAATTTATTTATAATCATATTCTTTATGCCTAGGTCATGAACCCATTTTTACCTTATTTTGGTATATAGTGTTAAGTGTGAGTCAATGCCTAACTTCTGCCATACTAATTTCCAATTTTCCCGGCAATTTTTGTCAAATAATGCATTTTTATCCCAAAAACTGGGGTGTTTGGGTTTGTCAAATACTAGATTATTAAACTTATTGGTTGTTTTGTCCTTTGAACCTAAACTTTTCCATTGATGAACTAGTCTATTTCTTAGCCAACACCAGATGGTTTTAGTAACTGCTGCTTTATAATAAAATCTTAGATATGGTAAAGCGAGGCCACCTTCATTTGATTTTTTGTTTTCATTAATTCTCTTGAAATTCTTGACCTTTTGTTTTTCCATATGAACTTTGTTGTTATTTTTTTCTAGGTAATTAAAATAGTTTTTTTGGGAGTCTGATTGGTATAGTGCTAAATAAATAGATTAATTTAGGTAGTATTGTCATCTTTATTATATTTGCTCGCCCAATCCAAGAGCATTTAACATTTTTCCAGTTGGTTAGATGAGACTTAATTTGTGTGGAAAGTGTTTTGTAGTTTTGCTCATAAAGTTTCTGATTTTCCCTTGGCAGGTAGATTCCTAAATATTTTATACAATCAGTAGTTTAAAATGGAATTTCTCTTTGTAACTTTAAGTGTTGGGTTTTGTTAGTGATATATAAGAATGCTGATGACTTTTGTGGATTTATTTTGTATCCTGCAACTTTGCTAAAGGTATAGATTGTTTCTGATAACGTTTTAGTAGAATCTCTGGGATTCTGTAAGTATACAATCTTATCATCAGCAAAGAGTGATACTTTGGTTTCCTCATTGCCTATTGTTATTCCTTTAATCTCCGTCTCAACTCTTATTGCCAAAGCTAGCATTTCTAATACAATATTAAATAGTAACAGTGATAGTGGGCAACCTTGTTTCACTCCTGATCTTATTGGGAATGGTTGCAATTTTTTCCCCATTGCATATGATGCTTACTGATGGTTTTAAATAGATGCTACTGATTATCTTAAGGAAAAGTCAATTTATTCCTATACTCTCAAGTGTTTTTAATAGGAATGGATGTTGGATTTTATCAAATGATTTTTCTCATCTATTGAGATGATCATATGGTTTTTGTTAATTTGGTTATTAATATGGTTATTAATATGGTAATTAATTTGGTTATTAATATGGTTATTAATAACTGATAGTTTTCCTAATATTAAATCAACTCTGCATTCCTGGTATAAATCCTACTTGATCATGGTGTCTTATCCTGAGGATGATTTTCTGTAGTCTTTTTGCTAATATCTTATTTAAGATTTTAGCTTCAATATTCATTAGGGAGATTGATCTATAATTTTCTTTCTCTGTTTTCAACCTACCTGGTTTAGGTATCAGTACCATGTCTTTGTCATAAAAGGAATTTGGTAGGACTCCTTCATTCCCTATTTTTTCAAATAGTTTATAAATCATTGGGACTAATTGTTCTTTGAATGTTTGGTAGAATTCACATATAAATCCATCTGGTCCTGAGGATATTTTTAAAGGGAGTTGATTAATACTTTGTTCTATTTCTTTTTCTGAAATGGGATTAGTTAAGCAATTTATTTCCTACTCTGTTAATCTGGAAAGCCTATATTTTTTGGAGGTAGTCATCCATTTAACTTAGCTTATCAAATTTATTGGCATAAAGTTGGGCAAAGTAACCCCTCATTTCTTTAATTTCCTCTTCATTGATGGAAAGTTCTTCCTTTTCATTTTTAAGACTACTAATTTGATTTCCCTCTCTCCTTTTTTTAATCAGATTTACCAAAGGTTTATCAATTTTACTGTTTTTTTCATAAAACCAACTTAGTTTTATTTATTAGTGCAATAGTTTTTTTTTCTTTCAATATTATTAATTTCTCCTTTTAATTTTAGAATTTCAAGTTTAGTAATTGATTGGGGGTTTTTAATTTGGTCTTTTTCTAGCTTTTTAAGTTGCAGGCCCAATTCATTGATCTTCTCTTTCTCTATTTTATTCAAGTAAGCCCCTAAGGATATACAATTTCCCCTTATTACTGCTTTGGCTGCATCCCACAAATTTTGTTATGATGTCTCATCGTTGTCATTATCTTGAATGAAATTATTAATTGTGTCTATAATTTGCTGTTTCACCCAATCGTTCTTTAAGATGAAATTATTTAGTTTCCAATTACTTTTTGGTCTATTTATACTTTTTTTGTTGAATGGAGTTTTTGTTGCATTGTGATCTGAAAAGAAAGCATTTACTATGTCTTTGTTCCTGCATTTAATTTTGAGGTCTTTATGTCCTAATATTCGGTCAATTTTTTGTGTAGGTTCCAAGAATTGCTGAGAAGAAAGTATTCTCCTTTCTGTCATCAGTCACTTTTCTCCAGAGTCTATCATCTATCATACCTAATTTTTCTAATATACTGTTTACCTCTTTAATTTCTTTCTTATTTGTTTTGTGATTTGACTTATGTAAATCTGAGAGTGCAAGATTGAGATTTCCTGCTATTATAGTTTTGCTGTCTATTTCTTCTCACAACTCTCTTAACTTCTACTTTAGGAAGGTAGATGCTATACCACTTGGTGCATATATGTTTAATATTGATATTGCTTCATTGTCTATAGTACCTTTTAGCAAGATATAGTTTCCTTCCTTATCTCTTTTAATTAGATCAATTTTTGCTTTTTCTTGATCTGAGATAAGGATGGCTTCCTGCTTTTTTGACTTCACCTGAAGCATAATAGATTATGCTCTAGCCTTTTACCTTTACTCTGTATGTATCTCCCTGTTTCAAATGTGTTTCCTGTAATCAACATATTGTAGGGTTTTGACTTTTGATCCAATCTGCTATCCACTTCTGCTTTATGGAAGAGTTCATCTCATTCACATTTATGGTTAAAATTACTAATTCTGTATTTCCTGCCATCCTAATATCCCCAGATTGTGCTTTTCTTTTTCTTGTCCCTCTTCCCCCCTTCCCTAGTATTAAACTTGTTGGTCACACTTGTGTCACGCAGCTCTCCCTCTTTAGTATCTCTCCCTCCTCCCTTTGAATCCCTTCCCATTTCTTGTTCCCTTCCCTTATTATTCTTTTTCCTTTTCCCTTTTCCTCTCCCACTTTTTAAGGAGGTGAGAGAAGATTCTCTGTAAAACAAATGTGTCAATTATTTACTCTTTGAGCCAACTTTGATGAGAGCAGGATTCACACAATGTTCCTCCCCCTCTTTAAATTCCCTCAGATATGATAGCTTTTCTTTGCCTCATCATCGCATGTAGTTTCCCTCTTTTTATCTCCCCATTTTCCCTTTTTCTGACACTCCCTTTCCATTTCTACTTCCCTTTTTTATGTTATATGGGTAAAATCAAATTATACATGTGGTTTTTATGTATATCCACAACAGAAATACAGTTCTTAAAAGTTCCTTTTACCTTTTTCTACTTCTCTTGAGTCCTGTTGTTGGAGGTCAAATTTTTTGTTTAAGTCTTGTTTTTTCCTTAGAAACAAATGGAATTCCTCTGTTTCATTAAATGTCTATCTTCTTCCATGAAAAAAAATGATCAGCTTAGCTGGGTAGTTTATTCTTGGCTGCATTCCAAGTTCTTTTGCCTTTCACAATATCAGATTCCAGGCTCTTCGATCCTTTAATGTTGAGGCAGCCAGATCTTGTGTGACCCTTATTGTGCACCTTGGTATTTAATTGTTTTCTCCTGGCTGCTTGTAATATTTTTTCTTTAGTTTGAATTATGAAATTTGGCCGCGGTATTCCTTGAACTCTTTATTTTAGGGTCTTTTTCAGAAGGTGTTCTATGAATTCTTTTAAGCCTATTTTACCTTCTGGTTCTATTACTTCTGGGCAGTTCTCTTTGATGATTTCCTGTGAAATAGTATCTAGACTCTTTTTTTCATCATAATTTTCGGATAGTCCAATGATCCTCAGATTATCTCTCCTAGATCTATTTTCCAGGCCTGTTGTTTTTCCAAGTAAATATTTGACATTTTTTTCCAATCTTTCATTTTTTTTTTTTGATTTTGCTTGATTGATTCTTGATGTCTTAATGAATCAGTCATTTCTATTTGTTCCATTCTGTTTTTCAGTGAGTTATTTTCTTCATTAGCTTTTTTTTTTACTTCTTTTTGAATATGTCAAATTGAGTTTTCAAATGAGTTGTTTTGCTCTATGGAATTTTTTTTTCCATTCCACTATTTATTTATTTTTTTTTTAGTGAGTTATTTTCTTTTTCCAATTCACAAATCCTACTTTCTTGGGAATTCTTAACCTTTCCAATTCATAAATTCTCTTTCCCTGCACTTCTTGGGAGTTTTTTTACCTTTTCCAATTCACATTTCAGCAAGTTGTTGCTCTCTTGCAAAGCTTCTCTTTCCTTTCTTCATTTTTCTTCCAGTTCTCTTTTAAGGTTTTTAATAGTCACTTCTAGGAGATCCTTTTGTATTGGAGACCAACAATTGTCTGGATACTGTCTGTTATTAGTCTCTTCAGGGTTGAAAAGCTGCTCTCCTTCTGTATAGAAACTATCAATTGTCCTTTTGAGTTTTTTACTCATTTTGTTAAAGCCTGTAGGGTCTGCGTTCAGAGCCAGGAGGTTACCAGCTTCCTCTGCAGAGCAGTGATAGATGTATGGATGTGTAGCTCTCCTGCCAGCCAGCTACAAAAAGCAGCAAGTTCCTGGAGTGCTCTGGGAAAAAGTTGCCCACCTGGAAGTAACTCAGGCCTGCAGGGCTGAGCTGGGAAAGTGCCCTGCAAAGAACCCCCATTGTGTGGTATAACGACTGCCCTGGGGCTAGACGCTGAGCAGTGACAGTTTCACTACTTCAAGCCAAAGCTGGTCTTGGGGCTGTGGGTATTAGCAGCTCAGCAATGAATGGCCCTGTAGGAAGTGGATGTGTCTCTGTCCCCAAGCACAGTCTGCTGGGGAAATTCTATTGCCCCAGGCTGAGCCCCACCCTGTGCAGATTAGAGGTTGCCCAGGCTGTGCCCCATTGCAGTGCAGATTTGTAACTGCCCCCACAAAAGTCCCTAACTGCAGGCTGAATTAAGGGTCTGCCTGGGTCACTTCTGGGTTTGAATTGTTACAGCCAGATCTTGTTAGGTTCTGGCGTTTTTTAGAGTACCTTCTGTTTTAGGTTTTAATCTCTCTGCCAGTTTACTGCTTTGTAATCAAGACAGAGCAGTTAGCCTATAGCAAAGTCATCTCTTTAACTTCTCTAGCCACAGAGATCACCCTCGCCCCTGGTGTGCTCAGAATGCTAGTCTCTCGCTGCCAGTGCTAGTCTGTTCCTAGCCCCTCAGGACAAACCTTTCCTGGCGATCTTCCAGATTATCTTCTGCTGGTAAATTATAGTGCTTCTAATCTTCATGAATTTAAGCAGTGAAGAGCTATTTTTGAGGCTGAATTTAATAGTTGGTTATGAGGGAAATGGGAGGAGCTTAGAAAGACGTGTGTGCCTTCTCCGCCATCTTGGCTCCACCCCCCAAGTTTTTTTTTTTTCATAAAAGCTACTACTAGTTTTTTTTTTTTTATTAATTCAATAGTTTTCTTATTTTCAACTTTATTAATCTCCCCTTTAATTTTCAGAATTTCAAATTTAGTATTTAATTGAGAGTTTTTAATTTGTTCTTTTTTCTAGATTTTTTAGTTGTAAACCCAGTTCATTGATCATCCCTTTCTCTATGTAAGTAAGCATCTAAAGATATAAAATTTCCCCTTATAGCCACTTTGGCTGTATCTTGTAATGGGCTGAAGTTCGAGTTGATGCACTGAAGTCCCAAGCACGTGAGGCTAAATAGTAATTGGACCATACTCTATTAATATATGCTTGGAGAAAGAATGGCCCCCGCCTATTCTTTGTGCAAGTTTTGATGTGTTGTATGGAAATGATGTAGAGACAATTTTGGTGGGTAGAAAGAGAGAGGCAGAGAGACTGCTGGCTGGGTTCGTGTCACGGCTGCATGCATTCCTATTGTCATCCCCCTTCATCTCCACAAAGAATAAAGATCGGGGATTTTTCCTTAACCTGAATTCCTGACTCTGGATGATTTTAAAATATGCAGCCATCACAGTATTCTACAAAGTTTGGTATATTATTTCATTATTGTCATTCTCTTGGATGAAGCAGTTTATTGTGTGTATGATTTGTTATTTCATCCTTTGTTCTTTAGGATTAGATTATTTAACTTCCAATTAATTTTGGTCTATTTTTTCCTGACCTTATATTGCATGTGATTTTTATTGCATCATGATCTAAAAGAAACACATTTAAGACTTTTGCCTTTTTGCATTTGATTTTGAGCTTTTTATGCTCTAATATATGGTCAATTTTTGTATAAGTTACATGAACCACCAAGAAAAAAGTAAAATCCTTTCTGTTGTCATTCAATTTTCTCCAAAGATCTATCATACCTAACTTTTCTAACATTCTGTTTACCTCTTTAACTTCTTTCTTATTTATTTTGTTTTGATTTATCTAATTCTGAGAGGCCAAATTTGAGATCCCCCAGTAGGGTAGTTTTGCTGTCTAATTTTTCTTGCATCTCTTTTAACTTCTCCTCTAGATATTTGGATGCTATACCACTTGGTGCACATATATCTAGTATTGATAATGTTTCTTTATATTTGGTACCATTTAGTAAAATATAGTTTCCTTCCTTATCTCTTTTAATTAGTTCTATGTTTACTTTTGCTTGATCTGAGATCAAGATTACTATACTGTGTGTTTTTTCTTTACCTGAAGCATAATAGATTCTCCTTCAGTCCTTTACCTTCACACTATATGTATCATTCTGCTTTAAATGTGTTTCTTGCAGACAGCATATTGTAGGATTCTAGCTTTTAATCCAGTCTGTTATCTGCTTACATTTTAGAGGAGAGTTGATCCCATTCATCTTTACTGTTAAATAATTAATTCTATATTTCTTGCCATCTTATTTACCTTAAATTATTCTTTTCTCTTTTCTTTTTACCTTCCCACCTCCCCAGTATTTTGTTTTTGATGATCACCTCCCTCAAGTAGCCCTCCCCCTATAGAGCTCCCACCCCTTTTTTTTTTACATTTTTCCCTAATACTTTTGTTTTCCCTTCTATCATTTTTTCCTTTCTTTTCTTCTTTCCCCTTCCACTTCCCTAAGAAGGTGACACAAGTTTCTTTGTGAAACCAAATTTGTCTGATGTTCTTTCTTTGGGCCAAATCTGATGAGAGAGATTAACACAATGCTCATCTCCTTCCCTTCTTTCCCTCAGTTATAATTTCTTCTTTGTTTCTTCATGAGATGTGATTTCCCTTATTTTCCCTTCTTTTTTCCTGTTTTTCTAGTATGATTCCCTTTCCACCTTATAATAAAATGAAATAATACCCACACTGTCTAAGTATACCCATAACAAAAATATAGTTCTCAAGAATTCTTTCCTTTTTATCTTTTTGTGCTTCTCTTGAGTTCTGTGTTTGGGGATCAAAATTTTTGTTCACTTCTGGTCTTTTCATTAGAAATAAGTGAAATTCATCTATATCTTTGAATGCCCTTCTTGAAAGATAATGGATGTATTCTGATGGAACTGGATATCTTTGACAAAGAGAAGATCCAATTCAGTTCCAATTGATCAATGATAGACAGAACCAGCTACACCCAGAGAACGAACACTAGGAAATGAATGTGGACTACTTGCCTTTTTGTTTTTCTTCCCAGGTTATTTTTACCTTCTGAATCCAATTTTTCTTGTGCAGCAAGAGAAGTGTATGGATTTGCACACATATATTGTATCTAAGATATACTTTAACATGTTTAACATGTATAAGATTCCCTGCCATCTAGGGCAGAGTGTGGAGGGAGGGAAAGGAGAAGTTGGAATAGAAGTGAATGCAAGGGACAATGTTGTAAAACTTACCCATGCATATGTTCTGTCAATAAAAAAGAAAGATAATATTCATTTTAGCTGAATAGCTCATTATTATTAATCCAAGTCTCTTTGCCTTTTGGAATATCAGATTCCAGGCCCTTTGATCCTTTAAGGTGGAACCTGCTAGGTCCTGGAGTAATCCTAACTGTGGCTCCTTCATATTTAAATTGTTTCTTTCGGGCTGCCTGCAATATTTTTTTCCTTGGTGGTATAGTTCAGAAATTTAGCTGCAATATTCCTTAGCATTTTAATTTTGGGGTCTCTTTAAGGAGGTGATATGTGAATTATTTCAATTACTATTTTATCTTCAGATTCTTTTATGATTTCCTGTAAGATACTATCTAGGTTCTTTTTTTCATCATGGCTTTCAAAAAGCCCAGTAAACTTTAGATTGTCTCTCCTAGATCTATTTTCTAGGTAAGCTATTTTTACTAGGAGGTATTTCATATTTTCTTCTATTCTTTTTCAATTTTTTGTTTATGTTTGACTGATTCTTGAAATCTTATTGAGTCATTCACCTCCATTTGTTCAATTCTAATTTTTAGTATATTATTTTCTTCAATTATCTTTTTAGCTACTTTTATATTTGGCCAATTGAACTGTCTTGTTCATTGCATTTCTTTATCCATTTCACAAATTTTGTTTTTCAATGAATTGGTATCTTTTCCGTATCTATTTTGTTAAAGATTTAGTTATTTTTTTCCATTTCATCAACTCTAATTTTTAGCAAGTTATAAGCTTCTCCCATCCCTTCTTACAAAGATCTCATTTCCATTCCCTATTTTTCTTCTAACTCTCTTTTAAGATCCTTTATACCATTTTCCAAGAAATCCTTGTGAAATTGGGACCAGGTCACATTTCCCTTTGGAGCTTCATCTGGAGTTTATTTGTCTTTTGGAATCTCAGGATTTGAGATCAATTCTTCTCTCTTTCCATAAAAACTGTTTATAGTGAGAGTTCTTCTTCTTCTTTTTTTTTTTTTTGCTCCTTTTTTTAATGCTTCAGGTCTGCTCTTAATGAAAGGAAGTGACAGCTGCTTTAGTTTGTTCTGGAGCAATTCTGCTGATTGACTTCTAGTTCAGGGTAATGCCAGTTAGCTCCCACATTCTTCTGGGGTTCAATGGTTTATAATTTGCCTTTTGTAGAATATCTGCCAAACCATTTGCTTGCAACCAGGACCGAATAGACTAAGAGTCTCACAGAACACTTGCTGTTTCTAGTGCATCTTTGAACTTGACTTTGAACACAGCTATCTCCCCTTCTCCTCCATCCCCCCCCCCTTTTTTTTTGGTTTGGTGTCTTGCTCACTGCAGGGGGTAATCCAACTTTACCCCTGCTTCTATTTTCTGATTTCCCATGCTGGTGCATTTACTTTCTGGCTGGTAGTAGAGGGTGCCCCACAGGTTTGTTTTGCTAATGAAGCAGTGCTCAAGTCTGGACTGATGATCTGTTGTGATTGAAACCTTTTCACTGGCTTTCTCTTACACTGTCTGAGCTGGACAGAGCATCTCTTTAACCTCAGTGAGACTGACCTTTCTTAAAGTCTTTTCAATCTTTCTTGAGTTGGAGAGTTGTTTCATTCTGTCAAACTTTGTTCAGAGACTTGGTTTCCTGTGGTTTTGAGAGAAACTGGAAAAGCTTGAGCAGCTTCCTTGCTTCACTCCATTACCTTGGTTTTAGTAAATGTTACTTGCAGAAATTAAAACCTTTTCAACTGAGTTAATGGAAAATAGTGCAAACTAAGATTTGGAAATGAGAAAAGAAAAAAATTTCAGGCATGGATGACAGCAGTGACTTTTGTCACTGCAGAGGTCAATGTCAAGAGGTTACCCACTATATGAGGCTGAATGAATCATAAGAAGATTGGAAAATAGAAAGATTATGAAAAATTTTGAATGCCAAAAATAAGATTTTTTATTTGATTCTGAAAGTAATAAGGAGCTACTGAAGTTGATTAAACACAGACTGAAACACAGGTCAAACCTGAATTTTAGGAAGATCAGTTTGATAGTTAAACAGAAGGTAAATCAGAATAGAGAGAGATGTGAAACAAAGAGATCAACCAGCAATCTATTTTAATAATCCTGATGTGGACTGATGAAGGCCTGTGTCAGGATGGTGTCAGAAGGAGGCAGCAGTGATCAAAGGAGAAGGGAAGATGCTTAAAAGGGCTGTTAGAAGGTGAAAGTGACAGGATTCAGTCATTGATTCAGTATGGAAAACGAGAGAGAGTGAAAAGAGTCAAAATGGTGGTGCCTAAGTTGTGGATTTGTTTCAGTGAAAGGAAGGCGATACCCTTTACATAAAAGCTAATAAAGTTACAGGGAAAAAATGTAGAGAGGAGAGGGTTTGAGACATAGTGTTGGGATATAGCCTATTAAGGGAAATGACAGGAATGATGACTGAAGAGAGTTAGATGAAGTTTTCATAAGTATAGGAAGAGAACCAATGGAGAGTCTTGTGCACTAATATGAAGAGAGACTTTGGGAAGTTAAAAGGAAAATGTATTGTGAAATAACTATGTGAGAATTAATGGATCAGTGGTAAGACTAGAAAAAGCTCTTTCCTTTGAGTTACAAAGTTAGAAGCCATATTGCAAAAGTTTGAGGAATAGGCAAGAGGAGGGAAAATGGAGATCATTTTTTCAGACATTTATCTGAGAAAGAGAGAAAAGAGAAGTCAATAAAGTTCTATAACACTTATATGGAAGGTGAATGACCATATTTGTGGTAGCTTAAACAGAATTTTAAAAGAATTTTTCTTGATATGGCTGGTGGGTATGAGTCAGAGGAGAGAAGTTGTCCCTCTTAGGCTTAGCTTTCCAGACTGAATTTAATAATTTTGGTCTTTTTGTTTTTTTAAGGATTGAGAGACCTGGGCCACAAGTAATACATAAATACATATAATCATGCATGCATGCAAGCAAATATACATACATATGTGACTTTATATAGTATTTCAAACATTTTAAAGCATGACAATTGTAAGCAATTATTGCTTTCATCAATTTATACAAAACATAATAGGTACTATGTAAATGTTGAATATTGGATTAAATTGAATTGAATTGAATAAGCTCTATTTTAAAAAGTACAATTATCTGCTCTCATTAATGGAGACAAAATGCAAAACTTAGTAACCCTAAGTCTTTAGATTTGAAGGAGAAAACAAAAGTTCAGACACATTAAAGTCTTATCAGGTTATTTTAGAAGTCTAAGTATTTCCATATAAATGACAAATTTTCTTTAGAGAAATTATATTTGAAAATTGTTTTTTTTAAAGCTACTAACAGCTACACTCTCCCAAGTAAACAGAACATCATATCAGATCTAGCTATCAGCAGAAAAAAAAATATTGAGATTAGTCAATGTAGCAGCATGTTGACAGACCATATCCAGTTCTATTTTAGCTATCTCTCATCACTGTTGTCATGTTTTAAAATGAAGTTAACATAATAAAATATTTTAGATAAAAACTATATTCCCAGGTATGTTTGAAAGGCCTTTTAAATTATTAGAGGGGTGAAAAAAAATTAGTATTACATGTCCATGTAAATTATTTTTTGCTATTATTTTGAAAACTATTTTTATGATCCCAGGGCTAGGGGTAAAAGTGGAGCAAGTGACTCCTGACTTTGAGTTGAGAAAGTAATTAGATCTCTGAGGGCTGTACTAAGCGATTTCAATTCCCTTGCTCCTTGAATATGTCTGTCAGCTTTAGTTTAGCCAGTAGTGGGAAGTTAAGTAAAGGTTCACCTGGGAACAACTTTCAGAATGAGAAAGCAAGTGCATCTAGATAAGAACCTGGAAAAAACAGCCTAGGAAGGACCTTTTAGCATGAGTTATTAGGCCTGTGGCTGGTTTGCTGTAGGTAGGTTAAGATCTGAACTGTCAAAAGGAGCAACATCTGGAATCTACTCAAGTGGACTGGTCACATTAAAAGAAAGAATTTGCAGGTAGAAAGAAGATATACATTTTAAAGACAGAGTTATGGAGGCTAAAAATAAACAAAAGCTTCAGAAAGGTAAAATTTGGAGCAAAGCTTGGGAAGGCTTTGAGTAAAACAATAAGATTCAGTAGAATATGGATGGGGGTTGAATTTACTGTGCTTGAAGGTAACTAAGCTTAGGGATTAAAAAGAAAATACAAAGATCATACTCAAATAAACAATAGTTAGAATTGGACAAACATGTTTTCTTTTTTCATTTTTATTAAAGCTTTTTTTATTTTCGAAACATATGCATAAATAATTTTCAACATTCACCCTTGCAAATCCATGTGTTTCCAATTTTTTTCCTTCTCTTCTCCCCACCCCGTCCCCTAGATGACAAATGATACAAAATATATTAAGCATTAGCAGTTCTTCTAAACATTTTCCCACAATTATGCTGCACAAGAAAAATCAAATCAAAAAGGAGAAAAATGAGAAAGAAAACAAAAAGCAAGGAAACAACAACAAAAAAGTGAAAATGCTATTTTGTGATACATACTCAGTCTCCATAGTCCTCTCTGTGGGTGCAAATGGCTCTCTCCATCACAAAACAATTGGAATTGGTCTGAATCCCTTCATCTTTTTAAATGATCCATGTCCAACAGAATTGAGCATCACATAATTTTTCTGTTTCTATGTACAATGTTTTCTTGGTTCTACTTATTTCACTTAACATCAGTTCATGTACATCTCTTCAGGTTTTTATGAAATCATCCTGATGATTATTTCTTATAGATCAATAATATTCCATAACATTTATATATCATAAGTTATTGAACCATTCTTCAACTAATGATCCACTCAGTTTCCAGTTTCTTGCCATTACAAAAAGGGTTGCCATAAACAGTTTTGCACATGTTGGTCCTTTTTGATTTTTTTATGATGTCTTTGGAACATGTAATCACAGGATATGAACAGTTCAATAACCCTTTGAAGATAGTTCCAAATTGTTCTCCAGAATAGTTGGATCCATTCACAACTCCACCAACAATGTATTAGTGTCTTAGTTTTCCCACATCCCCTCCAATATTTATCATCATCTTTTTAACAGATTCTTTTCCAAAGGGACTTGGAATTGAGGAATAGAAGAAAGTGATAGGTTGAAATCTTAAGGCAGTCACTGAGATGACATGAATATTGTTTGATGGAAGCAGATAATGGGATTACAAAAACCACTCAATATCAGGAGACAGAAGCAGTTGAAAATTCTTATGAAAACCCAGATGAAAACAAATATTTGAATGTCTTTCTGTAGCTCCATCCCCTAAAATTATTCTAATTGTTTTTATGTTGAGTTAACATATGTCAAGTGCAAACTTTAAATTAATATATAAATTCTAGTTAAATTAGTAGGCTATGATAAAATTCCCAGAAATATAAGGTCTTTATCAAAGGATGACAGCCTGCTTACTAAGAGAATTTTAAACTTCAATTTGTAACAGTTTTTAAAGGCATGTTTTTAAAAAGTTTCTTGACATTCAGGATGCTGCTTGTCAGTATATTTATAGTATGTATAGAAAAATATATACATCATTATAATGTTTGTATGATTATGCATAAAATGCTCCTAGATTTAAAAAAAATTGCCAATAATATTTTAGACATCTGGGATTCACAAGTAACCAGTTACATGAATAATGTCTTATATTTACTTGCCAATTTAAGTTAGTAACATTCCAGTTTTTGATGAAGTATTACTAAAAATTCTATAATTACAAATATAATATTAATAATATTATTTTCTTCCAGGATGTTGATTTTCTTTTTTTTTTCTTTTTTTTATTATGACTTTTTATTGACAGAACCCATGCTTGGGTAATTTTTTTTTTACAACATTATCCCTTGCACTCACTTCTGTTCTGACTTTTCCCTTCCCTCCCTTCACCCCCTCCCCCAGTCCTATACAAGTTAAATATGTCACAGTGTATCCTAGATAAATATATGTGTGCAGAACCGAACAGTTCACTTGTTGCACAGGAAGAATTGGATTCAGAAGGTGAAAATAACCTGGGAAGAAAGACAAAAATGCAATCAGTTTACATTCATTTCCTAGTGTTCTTTCTTTGGGTGTAGCTGCTTCTGTCCATCCTTGATCAATTAAAACTGAGTTAGATCTCTTTGTTGAAGAAATCCACTTCCCAGGATGGTAATTTTCAAATATTAAAACTGTGACCTTGAAGAGTCAAGTAAACAGATATTATGTGAGTTTAAATACAGATCTATCTGGGATAAAAAATTATAAAAACCAAAAGAAAAAAAATTCATGTATTAAAGAAAAAAGATTATTGAGATTATATCAACTTTTGGAATTTATGGTCTATCAGCTATACAAAATCAAAATGAAAGATAAAAACTCAAAGTATGAAATAAATGATTCATACATTGAAATGTTAAATGATATATATTTTATTTATTAATTAATTAGATATTTTCCCCCAGTTACATTTAAATTTTTTTTCACATTTGTTTTTAGAATTTTTGAGTTCTGGATACTGTCCCTTATCCACACCCACAATTAAGAAACCACACGTAAAGTTATGCAAAGTATTTTCATAAAAGTCATATTGTAAAAGAAAATACATCTCCTATCCTAATGAAAAAAAAAGCCTTCAATAAAAACAAAGTTTAAAAAAAAAGAGAAAGAAAATGTTTCAATCTTACATTTAGAAAAGAGGGAAGAAAACTACTTTGACAATTTCAAAAGTGGAAATCAGAATTGACAGGAAGAAAAGAGGAAATAAATGAAATAATCACCAACATTTCCATAAATCCCAATAAATGCCATCAAGACAGGCAATTTTAAACTATAATAATAAAAAAAAAGTTAAGCCAATAAGCATTTATTAAGTACTTACTATGCAATAGACATTGTTCTAAAGTGTGGAGATACATGCCATATTTCCCCGATAATAAGACCTATCCTGAAAATAAGCCCTCCCCTTACTGTGTAAGATTCCTCTAAAATAAGCCCTCCCCTGAAAATAAGCCCTATTGAGATTGCTACTGTAGTGAAGGTGATCCCCTGCATTACACGCTACATTACGGTACCCTCTGTATGCACCGTTCCCACCCCTACCCCCACCCCCCGCCCAGTGAAATGCACCCCGAGCTCCGAGCTGCATCCAATTAGAGCTGCAGCAGTGAGCACATCATCCTGTTCTTCCCCAGTGATTTGCTTGCTGGCGCCATTGAGAGCAGTGCCATGGAGGAGAGCTGAGGCAGGACAATATAAAAACCCAGTATGTAGGCGGAAGTGAGGGGGCATGATGGAGGATAAAAGGGGCATGATGGAGGATAAAAGAAGAACTCAGGGGGCATGATGGTGGATAAAAGAAGAACTCAGGGGGCATGATGGAGGATAAAAGAACTCAGCCAGCACTTACTGCGCTAAAGAAATGAAGAACTTCCTTGCAGAGAGAAGAATAGATCAAGTAATGATTCCTGCAGAAATGACTGCCTATCTCCAGACCCTTAATATTGCAATAAACAAGCCATTCAAGGACCACTTGCGCATGGAAGTCAATGACTACATTGAAAATAGAATGGAAAGAAATCAGCGTGGAAACTTTGTGAAGACCTGTCTGCAAGAAGTCGTGACTTGGGTGAAGAAGTCATGGGATAAAATTACTGACAGCTGTGTCTCTAAGGCACTATGAGCAGGTTACCTGGACAAGACATGTTCATTTAAAGAGAGCTATATTGCTGGACATGACAGATTGGGTCCACTTCTTCTGAAGGAAATAGAGGCGCAAGACATCCAGGACAGAATTCAGGGTATGGACACTTATGACGATGTTGTTGAAGAAGATGACATGATCATTATTGAATAAAGGTACTTTTTTTTGTTCACATTTACCTGTTTATTAAAATTGCTGTCAATGTTCATTAAAATAAGCCCTCCCCTGAAAATAAGCCCTGTGGTGTTTTTCTGTCCAAAAAATAATAATAATAATAAGACAGTGTCTTATTATGGGGGAAACACGGTATATGGACCAAAAGATAGTGTCTGCCCTTATGGAAATTACATTAGCACATGAAGATAGCACATGAAATGAAACTGAAAAGGAGAGAGACAGTTCTCTGCAGGAGCAAAACAGAGAAAAAATTATTTGAGTCAAAAAATAGGGTATAGACAGGAATGAAAAATTAATAAAAATACATATTGGAGGATTTTATTTAAAATGGATTCTATTCAGAGAGGAAATGACAAATAAGAGGAAGAAACTACAAGGGTTAGAAATTTCCCTGAATGAGAAAGCTGAAGTGGTTGTTGTTCATCTTTTATCTCAAATGATGACTGATCACATCACATATGTGTGTTCTTTGATTTGGGTGTGCTTTGGATTTGAGTATGGCAGAGTTGTATAGATCCTTACTTGTTTCTCCAGTGTACAGTGGCAAGATAAAAGTGAAAATGATTAGTAATGACCCAGGAGCACTAAGTATGGGGAGCCCAAGGAGGGAGGTTGGACACTGGGTTATTACAGAGTAGTAGGAGAGAGGTTGGGTACAATTCTCAGAAGAAGGGATTTTATATAATGTTGGGGTATTTTTAAAAATAATATGTTACTTTCTTCCAATTACATATAAAAAATTTTTTTAACATTTTTTTTTGGCTTGAATTCCCAATTTTATCCTTCCCTTTATCCCCATACTCCTCCCTAACATGTAACTCCAGATACAATCTGATATAGCTTATGTGCAATCAGTAAAACATTTTTGTTAGTAATTTTATGTAAGAAAACTTGAACAAAAAAAGAAAGTGAAGTAGTATACTTCAATCTATAGATCAGTTCTTTTTCTGGAGGCTGATATTTTTCATAAAGAGTTCTTTGCAATTGATTATCTAAGATCATTGTATTGCTGAAAAGAACTGTCATTCATAGTTCTTCTTTGTACAGTATTGCTGTTAGAGTGTTCTGCTGGCTCTGCTCACTTCACGTTGTATCAATTTTTATAGTTCTTTCCAGCTTCTTCTGAAATCTTGCTTGTCATTCCTCAAAGCACAACAATATTTCATCACAATCATATGACTGCAAGTTCAATGCTCTAACCTCTGTGCCATATCTCTGTCATAAAGAGCTCTTCTGTTACAAGATTGTAGCTTGAGTTTGTTGAATGTTACCTGAAAGTTATCTAAATAATAATTTTCATTCACTTTATCCTGCCTTTCCATTACAAACTGGTAGCAGGTACTAGAAGTTCTAGACATTTAGAGGCTGAAACAAAGAGGAAAGATGATTTTAAATAATTACATCACAGCATACTTGTAATCAAGGATATTAGAACAATGAGGATGGAAGAGATTAATAAAGAATTTAAATGAATACCTTCCAGGTGAACTAAATCACTCTTAATCTCTTTATGGTAATTTTGGTATTTTAATCCAAGAGCCAGTTTTCCAATATCAAAGAAAAATAGATGTGTCAGAATAGTTTTTTTTTTAAAGCTGAGTAATTAAACACATTTCCCTACACTCTCCTTTAAAAAACAAAACAAAACAAAACAAAACAAACAAAAAAACTATTCCTCTCAGTTATAGATTATCTCATTTGAGATGTAGTTGGAAATGTGAGATTGAAGATCAGCAGAAATACTAGAAATACTGGGCCAGGAAAGAAAGATTTGAGAATCATCTATTTAGAGATTTTTAAATTAAGAATTGCTGAGGCTACTAATAAAGTGGTAATAGAAAAAGAAAACAAAAAGGTCCAGGAAATAACTTTGAAAAACTTATGGTTAGAAGTTATGATCTGGAAAAGAATTCAGCAAAAAAGACAGAAAAGGAGTCATCAGATGGATAGGAGGAAAAAAACAAGAGAGAGTGTGTCCTGAAAAGTTAGAGAGGAAGAGAAAGTGATCAACAATATCAAAGGTTATGTCAAAGAAAATGAGGCTTTTTTTTTAAGCTATTGGATTTGGTAATGAAAAGATCATTAATAATGTTGGAAAGAGCAGCTTTGGTAGAATGAGAAGGTCAGAAGCCAATTTGTAAAGGGTTCAGAAAAGAGGAAAGAAAATGGAGACACTTATTAAAGACAGCTTTTTCACTGGGACACTGATACATTGTTGGTGGAACTGTGAATGAATCCAACCATTATGGAGAGCAATTTGGAACTATGCTCAAAAAGTTATCAAACTGTGCACATCCTTTGATCCAACAATTGGATGCCCATCAACTGGAGAATGGCTAAATAAATTTTGATATATGAATGTTATGGAATCTTATTGTTTTGAGAGAAATGATCAACAGAATGATTTCAGAGAGGCCGGGAGAGACTTACATGAATTGATGCTAAGTGAAATGAGCAGAACCAGAAGATCATTATATATGGCAATAAAATTATACAATGATCAATTCTGATGGACATGGCTCTCTTTATCAGTGAGTTGATTCAAACCAGTTCCAATTGTCCAGTAATGAAGAGAGTCATCTACCCCCAGAGTGGGGAATATGGGAACTGAGTGTGGACCACACACAACATAGCATTTTCATTCTTTCTGTTATTGTTTGCTTGCATTTTTCTTTTCCTGCTAAGGTTTTTTTTCCCTAGATCTGATTTTTCTTGTGCAGCAAGATAACTGTATAAATATGTATACATATATTGGATTTAACATATAATTTAACATATTTAACGTGTATTGGACTACCTGCCATCTAGGGTTAGGGATGGAGGAAAGGAGGGGACAATTTGGAACAGAAGGTCTTTCAAGGGTCAGTGTTGAAAAAATTCCCCATGCATATGTTTTGTAGATAAAAATATATAATAAAAAATAAAGATAGCCTTTTCAAGGAGGTTAGCTAGAAATAGCAGAAGAGACACAGAACAATACTCAAAAGGGATGGAAGATTCAAATGATATTTTTCTGAATTGAGGAGCCATTGGTATGCTTGTAAGTAATAGGAAATAGGAAATAAGGCAAGGGAGAGAGAGAGAGAGAGAGAGAGAGAGAGAGAGAGAGAGAGAGAGAGAGAGAGAGATTGAGAAAGAGAGAGAGAGAGAAAGAGAATAATGAAAGGGTAGGAGTGTGACAGGGAGCAATATATTGGAGACAGAGTGGAATGGTTCTATTTGAACAAGTAGAGGATAGTCTTGGTGTAAAGCCACTTTATCATGTGAGACCAGGTGAATAAGGAGAAAATGGCAGCAGAAAAATAACAGGAATTGAGGAAGAGGGAAAAGAGGGCAATTCAGAGCAAATGGCCTCATTTTTTACTGTCAAATTGGAGGTAAGGTTTTCAGGTATGAGAATAGGGGAAGGGAGAAATATGGGTAATTTTAAGCAGGATGAAAAGGTTTTTTTTGTTTGTTTGTTTGTTTTTGTTTTTGTTTTTGTTTTTTTTTAAGAAAGGTGAAAAGTGCTTTTGTCTTGGTCGAGTTGGATAGAGAGAGCTTTGTTAGGAAGGGAACACCTGTACTTGGACCTGAAAGATGATGGCTCATAGTTCAATACAAAAAAGATTGTGAAAGAAAATATTCCCAAAACAGTCAATGGTGTGATCGAGGTCACCATGGTGAGAAAAGGAAGGGTGATTTTACTGAATTGTATCACCATGCTTTTCCCTTTTACTACACACACTAAATAGTGTGTGGGGGGGAAGATAAGGGTTGAGGAGGGAGATGTAACAGAACATTGTTTGGTTTATTATTCTTAGCTCAGCAGCATGCTTGAAGAATTTTCCTGACTGGGGTAAATCTTGACCTAAATGTGTCAGTTTAGATTATCTTTTGCAAGATGAGCACAAGAAACATCTTTCTTTTAATGACATTAGAAAGGAAACACCAATTTAAAAATTCTACATAAAAACTTCTAGATTAAGAAGAGACCGAAAGGCAGCATAAAGAGTCTGATTTAGATAGTATTTGACTAATAAATTAGGTGGTGGAGGAACAAGGGTTTTGATTTTCTGGTAAATGACCCCATGTAAAATGCTATAGGATAGCAACATCAGGTAGGTCATAAAATGCTTCTGACATCAAATAACTCATTAATGTAACAATTGTCTGGAGCTCCTTGGCAAATGAGGACTTTCATTCATGGTAATGCATACAGTTTCTATTTTTGTTGTTTTCCTAAAATGTATTATTCAAAAAGAATTAAAGTCAACATATCCCCTTCAACCATGAGGCTGAATTCCTAACAGTTGCTCAGGGAGTGGTAGGAGACACTAAATATCTTTTTAAAGTTGAATACTTAGTAATGGGGAAAAGAAACTTCAAATAAGTTCCTCTGCAGGGCAGAGCCCCAATTGAGATTCTGTTGGCTTTAGAGTTCTGCCTGCTGTGCTTGGTTATTTCCTTTCAATAACGAATAACATTGTTTAGCCCAAACCTACCCTGGTGTGGAGCAATTGTGTATCCTATAGCACTATTCAGCAGAATGCTGGACACGGCAATGAGAAAACTTGTATGCCCTTGTCCACCCACAGCACAGCATTAAGCCTAATTCATTGGAATAATGAAAAAACATAAGTATTCCACAAATATCAAAACAATGTCTCTGGGCAATTAAACAAATCTAAAATGGTTTGAGAAAAGAATTGCCCTTTAATCTTAAATATCCAAATGTATAAGTATTTTTGTTTGGGTATTTCTAACTGGCTTTTTTTTTTTTTTGAGAGAATGACAAAAAAGAGACATGAATTTATCCATATTTAAACATTTTGATAGTTTATTTCCAGTGTTGGGATTGTTGACTCAACACAAGATCTCAGGGCTCTTAGATACAAATGTCCACATAAGTTGTCTGACTAATTAACTATATTCTAGCTAAGTCAGTTTAAAGACATACAAAATGAGTACATGCCATGAATTAAATAAGGTAACATTGTGTACCTCATTCTGAGACAAATTGATTAATCTCTCAATAAGCTAGCCAATTAAATGGTAAATTGCAGAGAAGGTCCTGACCTCCATTAGAATTTCTTCATTTATACCAATAAAATCAGCAGTGCAGTTACTGTACCTATAGTCTAATATGATATAGTAGAAAAGATATTAGATGAAGAAGACCTGGATATGCATTGAAACTATATCATTTGTCCTCATGTCATGAGACTATGAGCAAGTCACCTGATTTTTATGGACTACAGTTTCTTGATATATAATATCACAATAATTCTTATACTACTTGTTTCCCAAGGATGTTATAGGATTCAAAAGAGATTTTATATAATAAACAGAAATAAAATATACTTCATAACAATAAAGAATTATGTAAACATTTTTCCTATTTGGCTATATTATTTCATCAGCATAAAGAGTACCCAGTGTAGATGGTACATCCACAAATACAGATTGGTACATTCTGCCAACTAATACTAGAAAATTGTTTGGGACACCGAGAAATTGAATGATTTACTTTACTTTAACATAGCAGTATATATCGGAGGCAAAATTTTAATCAAGGTATTCTTTACTACTGGAATCCTAGGTTAACTCAATGTAATTGATACAATGCTTGTGTTCACACCTTTACTGATTGGAGTTCACAAGTATGGGAGTTTCACAAAGTAAACTTTGTAACTTTGTGAATTCACACTTCCCTTGAAGCTGTTAGGGCCAGAGAGCACTCTGGGAAGAAACCCATAATCCCTCTCTCTCATATCCCACAATTCCTCTCTCTCATATATAAGAAACAGATGGAGGCAAGAAAGATTCATTACAACTTAAACTTGGTGCTGGCTCTGGAGGTTGAAGAAAGCAGAGGCAGAAGCAAAGGACAAAGCTGCAATAGCTCTTCAAACCAAAGAGAGAGAGAGAGAGCCCTCTAAGAAAAGCTAACCAAGCTATATTGGAGATTGAGAGCCAGAAGACCTCTCTCCAAGGCAAGAGAGATCCATTCTATTTTCCACTTGGCTGGCTGGAGGACTGAAGGACAAATCTTTGGATTTGGAGACATTTGGAGGGAGCTCTTGAAACCAAGCAGAGAGATAGGCTTCTAAGCTAATCAGGCTATATTGGAGACAATAAAAGATCTGAACTTTTATCACCTGGCTGCATTTGGGGTAATTATTGATCTAACTGATACTAAGGCTGCCTCCAGAAAACCTCCCTGAGAAACCTGCTTTCTCCTAGAGAGAACCATCATATTTTATTATATTTTAAAGAAGAACAAGAAACATCACATTTTGGTACCTGAACAGAGATTTGAACTCTCTCCCAGACAGAACCGTTATTATATTATTTTAAAGAAGAAAAAAGAACACCACACCTTACTTCAAAGGCAGTTTTCAATTTGTCATGTACTTATCTTTGTAAATAAAACTTTCAATATGAGCAGTTTTGAATTACAACTTTTTAAAAAAAATTTTTTGCTATTCTAAATGTGGCAGAATGCTAACAAATATGAGTATTCCTATATTCAAAGAAGAAAAAAAACATATGATGGTTTATGAAACCATGAATCTGATTATATATGCTCTGTATTTTATTTAGTAAATTGTGTAATGAGGCCTTTCTTTTCCTTACAGTATGGGATACAGTACAGTATCATTATGTTGCTCAAAGGGAAGCAAAATAGAAATATCTAATCTCTTTTTTTTTCAACTCTTCTCCAAAGGAGAATTTTAATTTCAGTGAGAGGTGGAAACAAGAGGTTGAGGCTGTTGTCCATTATGCTCTCTTTACCTTAAGCAGATTCTTTGCTAGAATTATAGCTATCTGCTCCTTTAGCTATTGTTGATCTAAGATGAGAAATTTTCAGATTTAATCTAGTTTATGATTACTCTTTTATTATTGATGGAAGAAGGACCCTAACCTCTATATCCATGTCTTGTCACCATTCTCACCAAAACCCAGCTCTACAATGAACACAGAGAGTATTTAACCAAGAAATCCAATTATTAATTATTCAAATTTGTTCAAAACAAATCTGAAATGATAAACATTAGGAAATACACACACACACACACACACACACACACACACACATATATATATATACTTGGATTGAATTTAAATGAGGCAACTATACAATGTTGTCAGCCACACTCTTTTTTCCAGAGTTATCTAACTCCAGTCATAAAGACAGTTTAGGTGACTGACACAGAATATAGTAAATAACTTTGATATCTCTAGTTTCTGCCCAAGTTCAAAATATTTACTGTAATCTGCTTTAGTTGTCTTCATGACCAGTGAAACAAATTATTCTCATTCAACCAAGAGAAATTTTCACATGCTTGGGATAGACAACCCCATAATTCACTAATGGATTTGAAGTCTATCAAATATCCTTGATCTGATTTAGCCTGTTTTCTGAAACAATTTTACTGTTACACACACTACAGGTTCTTGGAGCCACAGGTGGGAAAGTTGGATGACAGAGGATACCAACTGTAGGAAATTATCCCTGAAAATGGCTCAGCAAGCCCTCTTCACCAAAGTTGCTAGTCCTCTCTGAACACTGTACACTCACTATAGTGAGATAGCTCACTCAAGCAAGGAAGATAATCCTAAATTTCACAGAGGGGAAGTTTTCTGAAGTATCAAGTATAGGAAACTGTAATTAAAGACACGATCAAGACTTCCTAAACTTCTCATGTTTTCTTCCAAGAATTTTTAACTCCACCAATCTAAACTATCTTTTCTCTTGAAGCTGGAAGCCAGAATCACCAGGTACAACTGCAGAACCCAAAGCAACTTATTGCTTCAATGATGTGACAGAAATTGAAAACTGAGTATCTTTCCCCTTTCCAACTCCTTATCAACTCTTACCAACTTTTCCCAGGCCCTTATACAGATAAAGGGAATTGATCTCCACTGGAGAAGAAATTTTCTTGTTAATGAGCTTTGGGACTAGGGTTATAGAAGCAGTTCATTATGTTACTTCCAAAGTTGCCATGCTTGTCCAAATATTGACCTCTTAAACCACTTTCCATTTTTTTCCCCATTTTCTTTAAATGTTTCAGTCTCACTCTCTCCCTTCATCATTAAAAACATTTTTTGGCCTTTTGGTATTTGCTAGAGGAAGTTTCAACACCTGTACCCTGTTAATTCAGATTTAATGTTAGGATAATAAGCTACTTTAAATTCATTGAAGAGTTACCAAAGGCTTACTTTTCCTTAACATAGAAAGCATAGGCCAAGAATATTTATGTGCTCATCTGGTCAAAATATGATGAAAGATATAACTCAACTGACCTAGACATAGAATCAACTTTTCATTGGTCCTAGTCTCTTCCCCAAATTACTGAGATTGGAAAAAGGAATTATCTCTGTCTGAATGCCAGTGCTCTTTTCTTCCTTTTGATCTGATGAAACTTCCTCTTTTTCCCTCCTTTTCAAAACTGGTGCCTTGCTCCTCTTGCCTCTGTTCTTTAATTCTCTGCCTTAGCACTACTGCAATGTTGAATACTTCCACCCCATGTAGAACACACCTTCACTTTCCTATATTTCCATTTAGTTCAGGAGGAGTAGGTAGGATGGGTGGGAGACTAGAGCACTATTGCTTAATCCAGAAAAATAATAAAATGTAGGTAGGAACTAGAGTATATAATCCCTACAATTAAACCCAAGTCTTTTAGTAGAAGACATACTTGATCATAAGCATCTTTTTTGAAATATTATATTCCATTTTTTTTCTTTTTTTGTAATAATGATAGTTGTCATATATTGACTGTGGTTCCTTGTCATTCGAATTCTTTTTCTTCTTGAATTTTATTTTTCATTGACCAGAAAGCTTAAGTTTGTTTATGGGATTCCAAGATGTTTTTATTTTGAGATTTCTTTCAGGTGCATTATTTTTAATTTTCACATATTACATTATTTCCTAGAACAATTTCCATATAAGATTTTTGAAACAGTGGCATCAAGCTTTCTTTTTTCTTGAATTTTTCTTCTTAACTGTTTTGTCAGATGTTCTTCATAGTAGGTACTTTGTATGTTTTGTTTTTTTAATCTTCAATCTTTTGATTTTGCTCTATATTTCTTGTCTCATGAAGCCACTGAGTGACTCAATCCATTTCATTTTGCAGAAGTCTGTTACTTGGTTATACTAGATCATCTTTTATTCTATGTTAATTACATTCTTTCTATTTACTTTGAGGAAAGTTTTTTTTTTTCATCCATAATATGATTTTGAAACATTTTGCTTACCTTTAGTTTAATTTCTAGCTCTTCTATTTAAAACTTCTCCCTGCTTGAGGTTTTGCTGTACTTATTATAATGCTGTTCTACTCTTTTAAGTCTACCTTTTGTTTATCACAATCCATATTTCTTTATCATAAAAGATATTATATCATCTCTTCTTATTTTCAATCATAGTGCTCTTTCTGTATGTATGTGTGTGTGTCTTTATGTCTGTCTGTGTGATAGCTAAATCCTTGCTCCCTTCTGTACTCTTCTTTGAAATGGTCAGTTCCTATTTCATCCTGATCTCAATTTCCTGGATTTCTGCTATTTATTGCCACCTCCCCTTATGTGTTTGTCCTCAAAATATTTGTAGAAGAGTTCAGTGTCTTTGGTCAGCACTGTTCCTGGTCTGGGGACCACTGGAGGGTTCTATCCACTATTAGGTCTCCTTAATCCAGGTACTGCTAAAGGTCTTTTTGGCTTCTGTGCTAACTTTCTTAGCAAGAAACACTCCCCAGGACTCACATCTTTGAGTTGCTTTTTTTTTTTTTTTTAGTAGTCCTGTACTGAAAGATGAACTTATTCCTGTTTCCTTTGGATTCTTGATCATTATTATATCTGATGACTATAAGGCAATTTCTGGTGTATTTAGGACAGAGGCGAACTCTTTCATAACTTTTCACGCCTACTTTTAATCTAAAGTATGTTCAAATGATCTCTTTTGAATGACCTCCATGATCTCTTCTTAATTTTTTTTCAGGCCAGTAGTTTTTAATGTATGTACTCTATATTTTCAGAAATTTGTATATCTTGTTTCATTTCTTGTAGTTGTTTGGCCAATCCACATATTTCCTTACCCTCTTCTTATAGTCTTGTGGAATTATTTTCTTCTTCTGAGTTGCCTTTTTAAACTTTTCTTAATGTACACTTTTTCCTTCATTGTGTTCCACATTTTCTTCTATTCAGTCATATTGTTAGATTTTGTGCTTGGTTTGGGAAGACATGTCTGACCTGGTTCCTTCTAACTCTCCTGGTTTGGTTGGACTCCTTTGTCTTTTCCTCTTCATAGCCTGAATATTACTGCTGCCACTAATCTAGATGAAGTAGATATTATTAATCCTCACTCTCTACCTCAGTCTCTCACTTCTATCTCAATTTTTTGGTGGACTACCACAGGTGTAGTCTGATCCAGCCTCTCCTTTTACTCCCATTTATAAGTTTTTTCTAGTCCCTACTACAGCTATGACAATTTACCTTGCTCCGATTGACTTTTTTGAAGCCATGCTGGCTTCTGATCATCTGTTTAAGAGGTTAGAGGCTCAATGGAGAGCTTCCTTCTTTTTCTTTTCTGTTTTCTGAATAACTAAAATTTATGAGTTCCTTTTCAGATATATGTTAGATATATACCTAGGAAAGATTGGCTTCGCAATGATGTTTGATAGTCACATTATTACTAAAGGTTGGGCTCTAATTTAAAAACAAACAAACAAACAAAAAACATTGCATGATTAAATTTTTTCTGCTGAAAAAATATTGGCTCTGTAATCAGAGGACTTGGTTTTAAATACCAGTTCTGATGGTTATTTCCAGTATAATTTTGAGCAAGTTGCTCTATTTTCCTTATTTACAAAATGAGATAAGCTATGAAACAATGATGCTATAAAATACATCTATTTCTTAATTTCACTTTGAAAGTGTACCATATCTGTGTTAATTCTGTGGGAATAAAATTTTGGCATTATATTTCATGGAAAGTCAACAAATATTTAAGATAAGAGCTTCAGGTATTTTCCTCAAGTAAAGTCTGCAAGCATTAAGTGCTAACTATGTGCTAGTCATTACACAAGTACTGGTAATACAAATAAAGACAAAGGG
The DNA here is from genome assembly GCF_016432865.1 of Antechinus flavipes. Classification (NCBI taxonomy): domain Eukaryota; kingdom Metazoa; phylum Chordata; class Mammalia; order Dasyuromorphia; family Dasyuridae; genus Antechinus; species Antechinus flavipes. The sequence continues at coordinate 230,992,242 of NC_067398.1, forward strand.
GGAAAAAAGGTTCTGATTTCAAGTTGCTCACAGTCTTATGGAAAAAGCCACATGCAAACAGTTAAGTACAAGGGAAGGTATATAAAGATAAGTTGAAGATAATCAATAGAGTGAAAACACAAAGATTAAGGAAGATGGGGATTCTTGTAGAAAGTGGCATTTTAGATAGTACTTAAAGAAAGTTAAGAAAATCAGGAAATTTCTCCAACTCCTGAAGAAATATATGAATGAAAGAAAATTACATAAATAAATGAAAAAAAACATTTTGGTGATTGAATTGCCTGTATCAAAATTTGTGCCTGTAAATAGTATATATAATGACAAAAGAGATGGTAGCTGTCCTGGGATTCCTTAAATCACAACACATGGATCTAACTTCAAAGGGCCTCAAATTATTAGCTGATGGGATGAGTGAAGGATTTTTGCAAACTGTCATGCATTGTCTCAAAAAGCAATGTCTCAAGTCACGGCACATTATCTATAGAAGACCTTGCAGGAAGCTTTTGAACTTGCTGTCAAAATAGGAAGAGATGAAGCTAGGCAGCTGAGCCTGGCAGACACATCCTTCTTTTCCTTATCCCAGCCTCAAAACTAAGAAAAAAGAAAGAAAGGTGATAGGAAGGATAGTTGATATAAAGGCTGGGCTCTGTGGCTAGTTTTCCAATAAAAAAAATAAAAGAAAACCAAAAATGAATCTCTCTAAGAAAGATGAATGAATTAGTTCTCTCTTCAAAACTTGAGGAAATTCAATGAGATTTCACTCTCTATCCAATTTATCTTGTCCTATGGATAATTGTTACCTGGCATCTGTATATAACATTCCCTTGACTATTCTAAATTCATAGAAAATCTATGGTTGATTATGAAAATTCTACATATCATGTTACTACATTAATGTATTATAGAAGTAGTTTATGTATCTATATATGAATAGTTGGTTGAAATTGACATATGAATAAAAAATAGATCAATGTAGTTAATCCTGTTCTAGTGACCTGATCTCTTGCCTGATCTAGTTCTTAAAGTTTATGTTAAAAATTAATAATTATATAGACTTCCCAGTAGACAAAAGTTAAGAGTGTACCTGAGATTTTATTTTGACCCTGATTAGTAAATCTATTGTTTTGAGGTATGTCTGATTAAATCTCCGGCCCTGGTTCCAGTCAGGTGATAGCACCAAACTTGGAACCAGGAAAATCTAAGTTCAAATACAGCCTCAGACACTTACTAGATATGTGATTTTAGACAAACTACTTAACCCTGTTTTTCTTAGTTTTCTCTTCTGTAAAATGAACTGGAGAAGGAATGCCAAACCACTCTGGAATCTTTACCCAGAAATACCAGATGGGGTCATGAAGAGTCAGAAGCTGACTGAAATGGCTGAACCATTATAACAAAGACAGAAAACCTTGGTGCAGAAGAAAAGCAAATATAATACACAAAACAAATTCATGTGGTTGGAAAAAAAAAATTGTTTTGGGCCAGAACTCTGAAACAAGGATTCTTACAAGATCTTAAGTCAATGGAATTGATATAGACAATGGTTATCTAGTTTAGCACAGTGCTTAATAGTTCTCTAATTCAGTACATGTACTTAGTATTTCATATAGCTCAACAAGATTCACAACTATGATAATGTAATTATAAGAGAGCATATAAGCTTGGACAAACTCAGCCAGAGTCAGAGCCAGAGAAAACAAACACAATGGAGGTAAGAGCTCAAGCTCTCAGAGCCAAGCAGAGACAGATTCATTCCATCTTTGGTGAGGCTCTTGGTGGCTGGCCTCCTTCACTTCCCCCACTAAAATCAAGGCCAGTCTGAAAGGCTCTCAAGAAAGCTAGCTGAGCCCCAGGCAAGGAAACTAGATTCTGAAGATTATAAAGGATTTAGACTTTAACACCTGCCTATACAGATGCCAGGTAACAATAATTACTCAACTGAAAGGAAAGCTTCTCCAAAGACCTCAGAAAACAAATAAGAACACTACAGAAAATGATATGCCCAATTAAATTACCAAAAACAAATCTTACTGAGTTAAACAAAAAATACTAAAAATGTTCATTTGAAAGGACAAAAGATCAGGAACTTCTAAGAAATCAGGAAAAAGAGATATAAAGGAAGCATATTAGGAAATATCAGGCCTTAAACCATATTATAAGATGAGAGCATTATTGAAGTGTAAAATGGATAATTTTATTATTTTATATTACTATTTTCTTATACACATAAAATTTATGGAGTTAAAAACAAAAAGAATGCATAAAATTGGTGGTGGGGGGGGCAGTTGCATAGATAGATTGGCTTGGGAAGACATGTTTGATCCACTTCCTTTTAACTCTCCTGGCTTGTTTGGACTCCGTTGTCTTTTCCTCTTCATAGCTTGAATATTATTGCTGCAACCAATCTGGATGAAGTCAATATTATTAATTTGATATTATCCATTTGAGAAATGGAATGTTATTGGGTTAGAATCTTGTTGTGGTATACAAAATGATGAGCTAGTTAATTTTTAAAAAAAACATAGAAAGACTTGAACATATGAAGGAAGATGCTATTCACCTTCAGAGAAACAATTGACAAGAGAAAATAAGCATAGTAGTATGGTCTTAAATAAATGTGCATGGGTGTATGTATATATGTTTATAGATATCTATGTATATGTATGTATGACTGTATGTGTGTATATGAATGTGCGTATCTATGCCTATCTATTCATCCCTCTATCTCTATGCTTAATTGTAGAATTCTTTGGAGAGGAAAGGAAAATAAAGTAAAATGTAGAAAACAAAAGAGAACCTATGAGAAAGCAAAGAAAGATTAGACAGCTTTGAAAACAATGTGTAATATTTATTACATAAGTTTTCATGACATGCAATAAAGTTGAAAACATCTAAAAATGAAAAAAAAGTGGAAGATAATGATTTACTTTTCATGAGTTATTTATTTGAAAGGAACAGTTCATGGAAAGTGAATCATTATCTTCCATTCTTTTTTTTTTTTTTTTTTTTTTTTTTTTTGATTTTTAGATGTTTTTGTTGGCTCTCTTTGTTAAAAAAAAAAAATCCTCACATTCTCTTGAGTATTCTTATTTTTCTATTCAACAATTGAAGAAGCCATTATTAAGCATTTAATTCATGACAAATACTATCGTATATCCCAAGAAAATAAAGACTAAAATGAGAGTACCTTCCCTAAGGGAATTCTTTTGGAGGAGAATTGGCATGTATGTAAAAACACACCAATGTTTGCATATGTACAAACATATGTTAAGTGCAAGAAAAGTTTGGAGGTCAAGAAAAAGAGTGCTAGAAAGTGAGAGGACAAGGAAAGACTTTATGTAGAACATAACATTTCAGATAAATCTTGATGGGGTACTGACAGATTAAATGATGTACCCAGAGTCATACAGCTAATATTTGTCAAAGTTAAGACTGAAATCCAGGTCTTCTTATTCTGAGATCTAGCTGTCATCCACTAGGCCATGATAATTTGCTATATATTCAAAATATAAAATAAGTAAATATAAAGTAACTTGGATAGAACTATGAGTTGAAGGAGGAATTTTTTTTTAAAAAAGCCTCATGTGAGAGATTACATTTGAACTGAGTATTGAAGGGACTTGGGATAGGTAGGTGGCACAGAATTCTGGGGCCTATAGTCAAGAAGACTCATCTTCAAATCAGGCCTCAAACATTTACTAGATGTGTGATTCTGTGTGAAATACTTGATTCTGTTTATCTCTGTTTCCTCATGTAAAATGAACTGGAGAAGGAAATGGCAAACCACTACAATATTCTTGCCAAGAAAATCCCAAATGGTGCCATAAGGAGTTGGATGTGTCGGAAATATCTGAAGAAAAAATTTGAATGCATTTTGAGAACTAAGGAAGACAACCATTTCTCAAGCAATCTGGACAAAGAAACAGAAACAGAAAGTGACTCATGATTACAGGGAACAAGTATGTCAGATTAATTATAACTGTGTGTGTGTGTGTGTGTGTGTGTGAAAATATTTTGTAAACCATTAATGAGGTCAAATTTACACACGTTGCTATACCATTGTCATGGGGAACCAACTCTGTCAATGATTTCTACCTTCCATTGATCTATAACTGCAGAGAAACTGAATTTTATGGTGCAATAATCTCAGAACACTGTAAGAAATCCTAATAAGTAAAAAAATCTTACTTTTATGTCTTTTGTGTAACTTTTTCTTGAGAAAATGAGAATATACTCTCAAGTTATCTGAGAATATCAGGAAAGCACAAAAAAGTTGGAAGGTTCCCTTTCTGGTGCATTAATTAATGAGTATCCTTTATTACAAGCCTTTCTTTACTCGGAAAACCTGAGTAAACATAGTCCTACTAAAGGAATGAACAAATATTCTCCTTGGTGGGTCTCTTGTCATGAACTATCCTGTATTTGCTCCATCTCATGAGTCACATATCAAAAAGAATACTAAGTATAATGCCTTCTTTATTCTCTTTTTTTTTTTTTTTTTTTTTTATTAAATTTTTTTATTTAATAATTACATTATATTTACACTCATTTCTGTTCCGATTTTTTTTCCCCTCCCTCCCTCCACCCCCTCCCCTAGATGGAAAGCAGTCCTTTATATGTTGGATATGTTGCAGTATATCCTAGATACAATATATGTTTGCAGAACCGAACAGTTCTCTTGTTGCATAGGGAGAATTGGATTCAGAAGGTATAAATAATCCGGGAAGAGAAACAAAAATGCAGATAGTTCACATTCGTTTCCCAGTGTTCTTTCTTTGGGTGTAGCTGCTTTTGTCCGTCATTTATCAATTGAAACTGAGTTAGATTTTTTCTTTGTTGAAGAAATCCACTTCCATCAAAATATGTCCTCATACAATATCGTTGTCGAAGTGTATAATGATCTCCTGGTTCTGCTCATTTCACTTAGCATCAGTTCATGTAGGTCTCTCCAAGCCTCTCTGTATTCATCCTGCTGGTCATTTCTTACAGAACAATAATATTCCATAACATTCATATACCACAATTTACCCAGCCATTCTCCAATTGATGGGCATCCATTCATTTTCCAGTTTCTAGCCACTACAAACAGGGCTGCTACAAACATTTTGGCACATACAGGTCCCTTTCCCTTCTTTAGTATTTCTTTGGGATATAAGCCCAATAGAAACACTGCTGGATCAAAGGATATGCACATTTTGATAATTTTTTGGGCATAATTCCAGATTGCTCTCCAGAATGGTTGGATTCGTTCACAACTCCACCAACAATGCATTAGTGTCCCAGTTTTCCCGCATCCCCTCCAACATTCATCATTATTTTTTCCTGTCATCTTAGCCAATCTGACAGGTGTGTAGTGGTATCTCAGAGTTGTCTTAATTTGCATTTCTCTGATCAATAATGATTTGGAACACTCTTTCATATGAGTGGTAATAGTTTCAATCTCATCCTCTGAAAATTGTCTGTTCATATCCTTTGACCATTTATCAATTGGAGAATGGCTTGATTTCTTATAAATTTGAGTCAGTTCTCTATATATTTTGGAAATGAGGCCTTTATCAGAACCTTTAACTGTGAAAATGTTTTCCCAGTTTGTCGCTTCCCTTCTAATCTTGTTTGCATTAGTTTTATTTGTACAAAGGCTTTTTAATTTGATGTAATCGAAATTTTCTATTCTGTGATCAGTAATGGTCTCTAGTTCATCTTTGGTCACAAATTTCTTTCTCCTCCACAAGTCTGAGAGATAAACTATTCTATGTTCCTCTAATTTATTTATAGTCTCGTTCTTTATGCCTAGGTCATAGACCCATTTTGATCTTATCTTGGTATATGGTGTTAAGTGTGGGTCCATGCCTAATTTCTGCCATACTAATTTCCAATTATCCAGCAGTTTTTATCAAATAATGAATTCTTTTCCCAGAAGTTAGGGGCTTTGGGTTTGTCAAACACTAGATTGCTATAGTTGACTATTCTGTCTTGTGAGCCTAGCCTTTTCCACTGATCCACTAATCTATTTCTTAGCCAATACCAAATGGTTTTGGTGACTGCTGCTTTATAATATAATTTTAGATCAGGTACAGCTAGGCCACCTTCATTTGATTTTTTTTTCATTAATTCCCTTGAGATTCTCGACTTTTTATTGTTCCATATGAATTTTGTTGTTATTTTTTCTAGATCAATAAAATATTTTCTTGGAAGTCTGATTGGTATAGCACTAAATAAATAGATTAGTTTAGGGAGTATTGTCATCTTTATTATGTTCGCTCGGCCGATCCAAGAGCACTTAATATTTTTCCAATTATTTAAGTCTGACTTTATTTGTGTGGAGACTTTTTTATAATTTTGCTCATATAATTCCTGACTTTCCTTTGGTAGATAGATTCCCAAATATTTTATGGTATCAACAGTTATTCTGAATGGAATTTCTCTTTGTATCTCTTGCTGTTGGGTTTTGTTGGTGATGTATAAAAATGCTGAGGATTTATGGGGATTTATTTTGTAGCCAGCTACTTTGCTAAAATTATGAATTATTTCCAATAGCTTTTTGGTAGAATCTCTGGGGTTCTCTAGGTATACCATCATATCATCTGCAAAGAGTGATAGTTTGGTTTCCTCATTGCCTACTCTAATTCCTTTTATATCTTTCTCGACTCTTATTGCCGAGGCTAGTGTTTCTAATACGATATTAAATAATAATGGTGATAGTGGGCAACCTTGCTTCACTCCAGATCTTACTGGGAAAGGTTCCAGTTTTTCCCCATTGCATATGATGCTTACTGATGGTTTTAAATATATGCTCCTGACTATTTTAAGGAAAAGTCCATTTATTCCTATGCTCTCAAGTGTTTTTATTAGGAATGGATGTTGGATTTTATCAAATGCTTTTTCTGCATCTATTGAGATGATCATGTGGTTTTTGTTTGTTTGGTTATTGATATAGTCAATTATGCTAATAGTTTTCCTAATATTGAACCAGCCCTGCATTCCTGGTATAAATCCTACTTGGTCATAGTGTATTATCCTGGTGACAATTTTCTGTAATCTTTTTGCTAATATTTTATTTAAGATTTTAGCATCAATATTCATTAGGGAGATTGGTCTATAATTTTCTTTCTCTGTTTTCAGCCTACCTGGTTTAGGTATCAGTACCATATCTGTGTCATAAAAGGAGTTTGGTAGGACTCCTTCAATCCCTATTTTTTCAAATAGTTTATATAACATTGGAGTTAATTGTTCTTTAAATGTTTGGTAGAATTCACATGTAAATCCATCTGGTCCTGGGGATTTTTTCTTAGGGAGTTGATTGATAGTTTGTTCTATTTCTTTTTCTGAGATGGGACTGTTTAGGATATTTACTTCTTCCTCTGTTAGTTTGGGCAAGCTGTATTTTTGGAGGTATTTTTCTATTTCATTTAAGTTGTCGAATTTATTGGCATAAAGTTGGGCAAAGTAACTCCTAATTATTGCTCTAATTTCCTCTTCGTTAGTGGTGAGTTCTCCCTTTTCATTTTTAAGACTAACAATTTGATTTTCCTCTTTCCTTTTTTTAATCAGATTTACTAAGGGTTTGTCTATTTTGTTGGTTTTTTCATAGAACCAACTCTTAGTTTTATTAATCAATTCAATAGTTTTTTTACTTTCAATTTTATTGATCTCACCTTTTACTTTTAGAATTTCAAGTTTAGTGTTTGACTGGGGGTTTTTAATTTGTTCCTTTTCTAGCATTTTTAATTGCAAACCCAATTCATTGACCTTCTCTTTCTCTATTTTATACAAATAGGCCTCTAGAGATATGAAATTTCCCCTTATTACCGCTTTGGCTGCATCCCATACATTTTGGTATGATGTCTCATTATTATCGTTTTCTTGGGTGAAGTTATTAATTATGTCTATGATTTGCTGTTTTACCCAATCATTCTTTAGTATGAGATTATTTAGTTTCCAATTATTTTTTGGTCTACTTCCCCTGCTTTTTTGTTGAATGTAATTTTCATTGCATCGTGGTCTGAAAAGGATGCATTTACTATTTCTGCCTTACTACATTTGAGTTTGAGGTTTTTATGTCCTAATATATGGTCAATTTTTGTATAGGTTCCATGAACTGCTGAAAAGAAAGTGTATTCCTTTCTGTCTCCATTACATTTTCTCCAGAGATCTATCATATCTAGCTTTTCTAGTATTCTGTTTACCTCTTTGACTTCTTTCTTATTTATTTTCTGGTTTGATTTATCTAATTCTGAGAGTGCAAGGTTAAGATCTCCCACTATTATAGTTTTACTGTCTATTTCTTCTTGCAGCTCTCTTAGTTTCTCTTTTAAGAATTTAGATGCTACCCCACTTGGTGCATATATGTTTAATATAGATAGTGCTTCATTATCCATGCTACCCTTTAGCAAGATATAGTGTCCTTCCTTATCTCTTTTAATTAGGTCAATTTTTGCTTTAGCTTGATCTGAGATCAGGATGGCTACCCCTGCTTTTTTGACTTCACCTGAAGCATAGTAGATTTTGCTCCAACCTTTTACCTTTAACCTGCATGTATCTCCCCGCTTCAGGTGTGTTTCCTGTAAACAACATATTGTAGGATTCTGGCTTTTAATCCATTCTGCTAACCGCTTCCTCTTTATGGGGGAGTTTACCCCGTTCACGTTTATGGTTAGAATGACCAATTCTGTATTACTTGCCATCTTGTTAACCCCGGTTTATGCTTTCCTCCCTTCTTTCCCCTTTCCCCCCCTTCCAAGTATTAAGCTTGTGAGCACCCCTTGCTTCTCACAGCCCTCCCTTTTTAGTGTCCCTCCCCCCGCCTTAGAGTTCCTCCCCCTATCTTACCCCTTTCCCTCCCAGTTCCCGTATTCCCTTCCGCTTAGCTTATTCCTTCCCTTTCCACTTTTCCCTTCTCACTTTTCAATGAGATGGGAGAAGTTTCACCATAGATTGAATATGTCTTAAGATTTTTCACTTAAAGCCAATTCTGAAGGCAGTAAGATACCCACTATATTCATCCCCCTCCATTCTTTCTCTCAGATATAATAGGTTTCCTATGCCTCTTCATGAGATGTACTACCCCCACTTTACCCTTTTTCTGGTACAATGTCCTTTCCACATCAATTTCTAGAACAAGGTATACATGTATTCTTTATACATCTATATAGTCAAAATATAGTTCCCAAGATTAATCTTTACCTTTTTAGATTTCTCTTGAGTTCTATATTTGTAGATCAAACTTTTTGTTAAGTTCTGGTTTTTTCATCAGAAATAGATGAAATTCGCTTACTTCGTTGAATGTCCATCTTCTTCCCTGGAAAAAGATGCTCATTCTCGCTGGGTAAGTTATTTTTGGTTGCATACCAAGTTCCTTAGCCTTTCGGAATATCATATTCCAGGCCCTTCGATCTTTTAATGTGGATGCTGCCAGATCCTGGGTGATCCTTATTGTGGCTCCTTGATACTTGAATTGGGTTTTTCTAGCCGCTTGCAATATTTTTTCTTTCATCTGAGGGTTCTGGCATTTGGCCACTATATTCCTTGGTGTTTTGATTTTAGGATCCCTTTCAGTGGGTGATCGATGAATCCTTTCAATGTTTATTTTTTCCTCTGTTCCTATGACTTCTGGGCAGTTCTCTTTGATAATTTCCTGGAAGACAGTGTCCAGGCTTTTTTTTTCATCATGTTTTTCTGGGAGTCCAATGATTCTCAGATTGTCTCTCCTGGATCTGTTTTCCAGGTCTGTTGTCTTCCCCAGAAGGTATTTCACATTTTTCTCCATTGTTTGATTTTTTTGGATTTGCTTGACTGATTCTTCTTGTCTCCTCGAGTCATTCAATTCCACTTGTTCAATTCTGATTTTCAGTGAAGTATTCTCTTCACTCACTTTTTTAAAATCTTTCTCTAATTGTCCAATTGAGTTCTTTTGTTCTGTGGAATTTTTTTCCATTTCGCCAATTTTGTTTTTTAGAGAGCTGTTTTCTGTTTCCAGTTCACTAATCCTATTTTTCAAGGATTTTACTTCTTTATCCACTCTCTCTTTAACTTTCTCCAGACTCTTTTCCCATTTTTCTTCTAGCTCCCTTGTGAGAGCCTTTTTAATCACTTCTATGAGGTTCATCTGTGCTGAGGAACAGCCGATCTCCTCCTTTGGGGAATCACCTGGGGACTGCCTGTTTTTAGTCTCCTCAGGATTTAGAGTCTGCTCTCTATCTGTATAGAAGCTGTCAAGGGTTAAAGTCCTCTTCAGCTTCTTGCTCATTCTGTCTATTAATCAGAGATAAACTACCAAAGAAAAACAGAAAAAAACTGGAGTCTTTCTTTGGGGGAGGGGCTGGGTGTGTTATCGAGCTTCCTCTACAGACTGCAGGTGGCAGCAGTGAGGCACTAGCAGGACTGTGCTGCGCCTGCGCTCTGAGATCCCAGAGCGTGCTGAGTCACTGAGGGGGGGGAAGGGGGGGGGCAGGTCCTGAGAGACTTCAGCTGTTTGCGGTTGTATTCTTCAGCCCCGGTGTTTTTAGCTTTTCTGCTGGGCTGTTGACTTGCTGCCGGAGGAAATTATCCAAACCTGTAGCGAAGCTCTCCCTGCAGAAACGGCTACGATCACTCTCCACCCCCTCTCCAGTCTGCTCCCGTGCTCTCACTGCCGCTGCCCTCAGCCTGTGCCCGATCTAAAACCGCCCCAGCCCTCCAGTAAAGACAGACCTTTCTTGGCGGATCTCAAGGATGGCTTCTCTTGGTAACTATTTGTGGGTTTTTTTCAGTCAAGCATTGATTCAGAGGCTTGTAATGAAGTGGATAGTGAGAGAAAGCGCGGAGCTTATGCAACTGTGAGCCTCCTCTCCGCCATCTTAACCGGAAGTCCCTTTATTCTCAATCTTTAAAAATCCCTTAGTGGAAAGAGACTTTGAGAATTTACCTAGGAAGTCCTGTACAACTTGCCTAGGCATGCCTCCCACTCGAGACTCTGAACAGCTGTGACCATGGATTCTCTCAGTTAAGGATTTCAAATGTTGGTACTTCCTCAGAGTGGCGATGATGTATGTTGTACATTGTTTGTTATAATGTCTTTATTATTCTGATAGTTACTTTGTTAATTGTGTATTATTTTTATGCTATGAGTTTCCTCTTCTCTTATTTATGTCTTATTTAAATCAAGGTTTTAAGATGCAATGAACTTGTACCCATCCCCTTGAAGACTGTGCCTGTTGAATGTGAATTCTCAAGCCTAGATTAATCTTACAAACACTAAATAAAATATTAATTTCCAAAAGGAAACATAGAGACATATAACCATGTTTGTCTAGGATATGCCAGGTACGTCTGTATATTTGAGATATTCTTAGACATCAGAAAAACCCTAAGTCAACATGAACAAACAGCCAGCAAATAGACAATTTCATATACTAAAATTCTCAAGAGGCAAATCAGAAAAAAAAAAGTTGAGGTATCAATTATGTCTTTCTATATATTATTAATTCCCAGCAAAGATGCAATATACAAATTCTAATCCACATGCTCTTCTTGTTTTCTGATATTTCCTCTTGGTGGCATTAGAAACACAATGGTCTTATTTTTCATTTTCTCAGACAAGAGGGCACTATGAACACAAGTTCCTTCACATTAGGAATATTGAAAATGGGAAGCCATCTAGTTTACATGCACGTAATTATCATATCTTGGATGAAAATTTAGATTTACTAATTTTCTCTCTCCTTTTAAAATTTTATTTATTTATTTATTTATTTTGGGGAAAAAAAAATTTCTTTACATTATCCCTTGCACTCACTTCTGTTCTGACTTTTTCCCTCCCTCCATTCACCCCCTTTCTCAGATGGCAAGCAGTACTATACATGTTAAATATGTCACAGTATATCCTAGATACAATATATGTGTGCAGAACCAAACAGTTCTCTTTTTGCCCAGGAAGAATTGGATTCAGAAGGTAAAAGTAACCCAGGAAGAAAAACAAAAATGCAAACAGGTTACATTCATTTCCCAGTGTTCTTTCTTTGAGTGTAGCTGCTTCTGTCCATCATTGATCAATTGAAACTGAGTTAGATTTTTTCTTTGTTGAAGAAATCCACTTCCATCAGAATACATCCTCACACAGTATCATTGTTTGAAGTATATAATGATCTGGTTCTGCTCATTTCACTTAGCATCAGTTCATGTAACACTAAATAAAATATTAATTTCCAACCCTCTCTGTATTCATCCTGCTGGTTATTTCTTAGAGAACAATAATATTCCATTACATTCATATACCACAATTTGCCCAACCATTCTCCAATAGATGGGCATCCATTCATTTTCCAATTTCTCGCCACTACAAACAGGGCTGCCACAAACATTTTGGCACATACAGGTCCCTTTCCCTTCTTTAGTATCTCTTTGGGGTATAAGCCCTGTAGTACTACTGCTGAATCAAAGGATATGCACAGTTTGATAACTTTTTGGGCATAATTCCAGATTGCTCTCCAGAATGGTTGGATTCATTCACAACTCCACCAACAATGATTTGCTAATTCTCAGTCCAGAATTTTTTCCATTAAGCCAGACAGACGTTGTTGATCAATCTATTATTTTACTCTCTCCGGGCTATCACACTATTTATTTATTTAGTACAACTTTCTCATGAGGAGAAGTTAGATTTTGCTTGTTTTAATGCAGAGAATGACCTTGCATTAAAGCTAAGAATTCACATGGGAACAATTTCTATTCTATTGCATATGTATGTTACTTTGATCCTGTTCCTCTCCATCTAAGTATGAATCATGTTCTATTTTGAGTGTTTCATTTCAAGGATAAAGAGTGAAGTAAGAATGTGAAGAGAAATAATATTATGCTTATGAGGTGAGAGTAGCAATTCTTCGAAGTATAAGTTGCAAGGCACATATGACAAATTCAGAAGGGCTTTCTCCTTGCCAACTTTATTTAAAATAAGAGGTTACAGACAAAATGAAGAGGTAAAATAGCATCAGAAACATTAATATATAATAAAGTCAGAAGAGCAATATATTTAAGAGCATAATTGTAAAGAATATTATAAAAATACCATAATTGACAAGGTCAGTAAACCTGAAGAAATCAAGTCAGGCATCTATTACAAAGGGGTGCTATTTTATTTTTTTTACCTCATCAATACTTCTGGTCTTATTAATATTTATGCTCTTTTTCAAATGCTAAAATATCCTTGTTTTGGTATGCCTTTGTAGGAAATAAGTACCATCAGTAATTGCCTATATCTACATCTAGCTATTGCTTAGTTTTAATATAAAAAGTTCTTTTTATCATTAAAGCTTTTTATTTTCAAAACATATGCATGGATAATTTTTCAACATTGATCCTTACTTAGCCTTCTATTCCAAATTTTCCCCTCCTTTCCCCCACTCCCTCCCTGAGATGGCAAATAATCCAATATCTGTTTTATATATTAAAACATATGTTAAATCCAATATATGTGAACATATTTGTACAATAATTTTGCTGCACAAGAAAGATTAGACCATAAAGGAAAGAAAATGAATAAGAAAACAAAATGCAAATGAATAATAACAAAAAGAGTGAGAGTGTTATGTCATGATCTACACTCAATTCCCATAGTCTTCTCTTTGGGAGTAGATGGCTCTCTCCATCACAAGTCTATTGGAACTGGCCTTACCCACCTCATTGTTGGAAAGAATCATGTCCATGAGAGTTTATCATCACATAATCTTGTTGTGTATAGTGTTCTCTTGGTTCTGCTCATTTCACTCAGCATCAGTTATCCAGGCCTCTCTGAAGTCATCCTGTTGATCGTTTCTTAGAGAACAATAGTATTCCAAAACATTCATATACTATAATTTATTCAGCCATTCTCTAGCTGATGAACATCCACTCAGTTTCCAGTCTTTTTGCCACTACAAAAAGGCTGCCACAAACATTTTTGCACTTGTGGGACACTTTCCTTCCTTTAAGATCTTTTTGGGATACAAGTCCAGTAGAAACACTGCTGAATCAGAGTATGGGTTATACTGACAAAGCAGCTGAAAAGCCTGAAGAATTGGACAAGAAAGGAGTTAAGTACAGTGCAGATGAAATGAAGGAGTGTGGTGCTTCTCAGTCAGCACCTTTGTGCTGTGTAGCAGCTTTGTCCACCCCTTATTATAGAGGGTCTGGGAGAGCCACCACAAGGCTATAGAAGATAGAATGTCCTTGACTGACTTTGTCCTTGGTTTAAATACCCTATTACAATTACATCAACTGTATAACTATTACATCGCTATGCTAAGTACTAAGTATATATAAACTAGATAACCATTGTCTCATTAATTACACTGAGTTAACACCTTGTTTCAAGTATACTTCTCCAGAGTTCAGGCTCTCTGCAATAGGGTGCTACTTTATTTACCTGGAAATAAATTCAGAGGCTCAAGCAATTACAACACAGAGTCATAAATTAATGAGCAACTTATATTTTCAGGATATATAGCTTTTAAGGTATAAGGGAGGCAGAGGCAGGATTTATGCAGTAAGGGAAGGAACCAGGGAAGAGTTTCGTAAATAGAAGAGAGGAATCAAGGAAGAGCCAGGTGGAATCCACTTGGCTGACCAGGTGCCAGACCTATCTAAAAATGTAGTGATCAAGATCTCAAAGGTTGCTTAAAGATGCTCAGAGACTGGAGGGATTGACAAAGCAGCTAATAAAGAATTCCATCCTTTCATCATTCTATACAAACAGGAAAGTCTGGGCCTTGCTTATAGCTGATAATAGCCTGATTGTCTTCTTTCTGATAAAGGAAGAGAGTGTGTTTCAAAGTCTATATCAATATCACATATTATCGAATTTTCACATATAAGGTGTTTCATAATAAATTATTGTCTGCATTCTTCATAATAGTTAAATAATGACTTGGACCCATAAATGAAGGGAAGGAAGGAAAGAAGGAAGAAAGAAAAAAGAGAAGGAACAGATTAGGCCAGATTAAAGATAAAATGCTTCCTAATCCTAAAATACTTTTTAGAACACATATTCTTAATAATGTCCTACAAAAGCAGCTAGATAGAACCCAAAAGATGGATTCTATCCATCCAAAGATATGGATTGAATGTCTTTAGTCAGAATTTCTAAGTTCAAAGCCTGATTCTTGATACTAGGCTTGTGATCCTAAGCAAAACATTTTAATACTAGACGGCTTTGGCAATTCCCTAGGACTTTTTTTCTAATAGCTCATATTTTTTAATTAAAAATATTTATTTATTTAAAAACTTTTTATTTTAAAAACACATGCATAGATAATTTTCAGCATTCACCCTTGCAAACCTTGTGTTCTATTTTTTTTCTCCCTCTCTCATCTCTCTTCCCCTCGATGGCAAAAAATCCAATATATATGAAATATGTACAATTCTTCTATACACATTTCCACAATTATCATGCTACACACAAAAAGAAACAGACTAAAAAGGAAGAAAAATTTAGAAAGAACACAACAAGCAAATTACAACAAACAACAAAAGTGAAAATATTATGTTGTGATCCACAATCAGGCCTCACTCTGGGAGCACATGTTTCTCTCCCTCACAAATCTACTGAAATTTTTTTGAATCACCTCATCACCAAAAAGAGCCATGCTAAGACTAATTTACTGAATTACACATGTTCCCATTTGCAAAATTAAATTTTTCTACACTAAGCACTCCTATACTAATAGAATCACTGTATATTTGTATTTATCCCATGCTATTTAAATACTGGACAGTGCAATCTCAGTACAGGTAAATAAGAGGGCAGTGTAAAGATGTGTGTGAATATAAATTAGCTGAAGTATATTGTCACTAATGATTTGTAGTCACTAATATAGTCAATCATGGTTCAATAATGATGAATAACAGATGGACAAATTGGGTGCTACTCTGCTATCCATGAAATGATTAAAAAAAAGGGGGGGGAATGATTGGTTAATTTCTTTATGAAACTTTCTTAGACCATCTCATTCCCTTCCTCCAAAAAGTCTTCAGTGTCTTTTTATTGTTTCCAAGATAAAAACAAACAACAACAAAACAAAACAAAATTCCTCAATTTGGCATTTATGCACCTGTTAAATTTGATTTCAGCTTACCTTTCAAAGCTTATCCCACATTATTCTCTTTAATCCATTTTAAGTTCCAAGAAAACTGGCCAACTGCTATTCTTCAAATTCAATTTTTTATCTCCTGCCCCCAGGTTTTTGCACAAACTGTTTGGCAAGTTGGAATATGTTTCTTTTGTCTATTTTAATTGTTAACTTCCTTTGTAGCCCAATTTATCTGGCACCTTTTAAAGGAATTCTTTCCTGGTCCCCTCTCCAGTTGTTAATGCTTTCTCTATACCCAAATTATTAATGCCCCTCCATTCCTTCTCTCAATACATAAATGTGTGCACACATGCGGGCACACACACATACACATGGGCACACACACACGGGCACACACACACACACACACAAACACATATACATGCTTTTTGAGGAAACAGATGGACACATTAACACATATTGCCAGTTGATAAAGTTGACTTAAAGAAATGAAAAAACGAGGAAAAAAACCTAGTAGCAATTGTGTACAAATGAACATTTTCCTCAGAAATTGCTTAATGCCGAAGACTATGAGATGGTTTTGTTAATTCTTAAGAGCTATCAGGAAACTGATAATTATTTCCCATTTTTCCTTGCTTTGTGTCTAAACTGAAATTCTCTCTAAATTTTTGAAACAAGGCTATGACTTTTTATCTTCTTTGTCTTTTGTTTCTTTTTTGACCTAATTACTTTAGCAGAAATAGTCATTAAAATAATCTCTTATTAGCATTTTGCTTCATTTACATTTTCAAACTTCTTAGCCATAATCTGCTTGAAAGGAAAATAAGTAGTTTACTAAATTCTTACAAAGTGATATTTACTTCCTCATCTTCAAATAAAGACAAAAGGAAAAAACAAAAGTGAAACATTTTTTTCTTTCTTTTTTTTTTATTATAACTTTATTTATGGAACATATGCCTGGGTAATATTTTACATTATCCCGTGCACTCACTTCTATTCCAACTTTTCCTTTCCCTCCCTCCACCCCATCCCCTAGATGGCAGGCAATCTTATACATGTTAAATATGTTATAGTACATCCTATACTATATATAATATTGTATATAGATATAATATATGTGTGCAGAACCAAACAGTTCTCTTGTTGCATGGGGAGAAATGGATTCAGAAGGTAAAAATAACCTGAGAAGGAAAACAAAAATGCAAACAGTTTACATTCGTTTCCCAGTGTTCCTTCTCTGGATGTAGCTGCTTCTGTCCATCATTGATCAATTGGAACTGAGTTAGATTTTCTCTTAGTCGAAGATATCCACTTCCACCAGAATACATCCTCATACAGTATTGTTGTTGAAGTATATAATGATCTCCTGGTTCTGCTCATTTCATTTAGCATCAGTTCATGTAAGTCTCTCCAACCCTCTCTATATTCATCCTGCTGGTTATTTCTTAGAGAACAATAATATTCCATAACATTCATATACCACAATTTACTCAACCATTCTGCAATAGATGGGCATTCATTCATTTTGCAGTTTATAGCCACTACAAAAAGGGCAGTCACAAACATTTTGACACATACAGGTCCCTTTCCTTACTTTAGTATCTCTTTGGGATATAAACACTGCTGGATCAAAGGGTATGCACAGTTTGATAACTTTTGGGGTTTAATTCCAGATTGCTCTTCAGAATGGTTAGGATTTGTTCACAACTCCACCAAAAATGCATCAATGTACCCGTGTTCGCATATCCCCTCCAACATTCATCATTATTTTTCCTGTCATCTTAGCCAATCTGACAGGTGTGTAGTGGTATCTCAGAGTTGTATTAATTTACATTTCTCTGATCAATAGTGATTTGGAACACTCTTTCATATGAGGGGAAATAGTTTCAATTTCATCATCTGGAAATTGTCTGTTCATATCTTTTGACCATTGATCAATTGGAGAATGGGTTGATTTCTTCTTCTTTTTTTTTTAGTGTATGCATTTTATTTTCATTTATTTATTTTTGTGGTGTATTACTTTTTTTTCCATTCTTTTGATTTTATTTGATTATTTCTTGGTATCTTGTGAATCATTAGCTTTCATTTACATAATTCTGATTTTTAAGATATTTGTTTTTTTTCTCCATACTATTTCTTTCCACTCATTTTCCCTTTGATTTTTTTTTAACCTTTAAATAACTTTTTATTGACAGAACCCATGCCAGGGTAATTTTTTACATCATTATCCTTTGCACTCACTTCTGTCCTGATTTTTCCCCTCCCTCTCTTCACCCCCTCCCTCAGATGGCAAGCAGTCCTTTATATGTTAAATAGGTTACAGTATATCCTAGATACAATATATTTGTGCAGAACTGAACAGTTCTCTTGTTGCACAGGGAGACTTGGATTCAGAAGGTATAAATAACCCAGGAAGAAAAACAAAAATGCAAGCAGTTTATATTCATTTTCCAGTGTTCTTTCTTTGGGTGTAGCTGCTTCTGTCTATCCTTGATCAATTGAAACTGAATTAGCACTTTTATCGAAGAGATCCACTTCCATCAGAAAATATCCTCAAACAGTATCATTGCTGAGGTATATAATGATCTCCTGGTTCTGCTCATTTCACTTAGCATCAGTTCATGTAAGTCTCGCCAGTCCTCTCTCTACTCATCCCATTGGTCATTCCTTACAGAACAATAATATTCCATAACATTCATAAACCACAATTTACTCAACCATTCTCCAATTAATGGGAATCCATTCATTTTCCAGCTTCTAGCCACTACAAACAGGGCTGCCACAAACATTTTGGCATAGGTCCCTTTCCCTTCTTTAGTATCTCTTTGGGGTATAAGCCCAGTAGAGACACTGCTGGATCAAAGGGTATGCATAGTTTGATAACTTTTTGAGCATAGTTCCAAATTGCTCTCCAGAAGGGCTGGATGTGTTCACAATTCCACCAACAGTGTCCCTGTTTTCCCACATCCCCTCCAACATTCTGCATTATCTTTCCCTGTCATTCTAGCCAATCTGACAGGTGTGTAGTGGTATCTGAGAGTTGTCTTAATTTGCATTTATCTGATTAATAACGATTTGGAGCATATTTTCATATGTCTATAAATAGTTTCAATTTCTTCATCTGAAATTGTCTGTTCATATCCTTTGGTCATTTATCAATTGGAGAATGGTTTGATTTTTTTATAAATTGGAGTCAATTCACTATTTATTTTGGAAATGAGGCCTTTATCAGAACCTTTGACTGTAAAAATGTTTTTCCCAGTTTGTTGCTTCCCTTCTAATTTTGTTTGCATTAGTTTTGTTTGTACAAAGGCTTTTTAATTTTATGTAATCAATTTTTTCTATTTTGTGATCAGTAATGATCTCTAGTTCTTCTTGGGTCACAAATTCCTTCCTCCTCCATAAGTCTGAGAGGTAAACTACCTTATGTTCCTCTAATTTATTTATGATTTCATTCTTTATGCCTAAATCATGGACCCATTTTGATCTTATCTTGGTATATGGTGTTAAATGTGGGTCCATGATTAATTTCTGCCATACTAATTTCCAGTTTTCCCAGCAGTTTTTGTCACATAATGAATTCTTTTCCCAAAAGTTGGGATCTTTGGGTTTATCAAACACTAGATTGCAATACATATTGACTATTTTGTCTTGTGAACCTAACCTATTCCACTGATCAATGAATCTATTTCTTAGCCAATACCAAATGGTTTTGGTGACTACTGATTTATAATATAGTGTTGGAATCTTTACAAACTGATAAGTCTTCTCTGAGGGAGGGATTAAGGGAGGTGTGTATTCACAAAGTTACAAAGTTAACTTTGTGAATCTCCCATACTTGTGAACTCCAATGAGTACTTAAACACAGTGAGTTAGAGCATTTGTTAAGTACCATGCTAAATTAGGCAACTAACATCACTTTGTAAGGATTCCAACAATATAGTTTTAGATCAGCTAGGCCACATTCATTTGATTTTTTTTTTCATTAATTGCTTTGAAATTCTTGACCTTTTGGTCTTCCATATGAATTTTGTTGTTATTTTTTCTAGTTCAGTAAAATAGTTTGTTGGAGTCTGATTGGTATGGCACTAAATAAATAGATTAGTTTAAGGAGTGTTGTCATCTTTATTATATTCACTCAGCCTGTTCAAGAGCACTTAACCTTTTTCCAATTATTTAAATCTGACTTTATTTGTGTGAAAAGGGTTTTGTAATTTTGCTCATATAATTCTTGACTTTCCTTTAGTATATAGATTCCCAAATATTTTATGCTATCAACAGTTATTTTGAATGTAATTTCTCTTTGTATCTCTTGCTGTTGGATTTTGTTGGTGATGTATAGAAATGCTGAGAATTTATGTGGATTTATTTTGTATCCTGCAACTTTGCTAAAATTATGAATTATTTCTAATAACTTTTTAGTAGAATCTCTGGGGTTCTCTAAGTATACCATCATATCATCTGCAAAGAAATATAGTTTGCTTCCCTCATTATCTACTCTTAATTCCTTTAAATCTCTTTTTCAACTTTTATTGCCGAGGCTAGCAATTCTAATACAATATTGAATAATAATAGTGATAGTGGGCAACCTTATTTCACTCCTGATCTTACTGGGAAAGGTTCCAATTTTTTCCCATTACATATGATGCTTATTGATAATTTTAAATATATGCTCCAGACTATTTTAAGGAAAAGTCCATTTATTCCTATGCTCTCAAGAGTTTTTAATAGGAATGGATGTTGGATTTTATGAATGTTTTTTTCTGCATCTATTGAGATGATCATATGGTTTTTGTTAATTTGATGATTGATATAGTCAATTATGATGATAGTTTTCCTAATACTGAACTAGCTCTGCATTCCTGGTATAAATCCTACTTGGTCATGCTGTACTATCCTGGGAATGATTTTCTGTAATCTTTTTGCTAATATTTTATTTAAGATTTTAGCATCAATATTCATTAGGGAGATTGGTCTATAATTTTCTTTCTCTGTTTTCAGCCTACCTGGTTTAGGTATCAGTATCATGTCTGTGTCATGAAAGGAATTTAGTAGGACTTCTTCAATTCCTAATTTTTCAAATAGTTTATATACCATTGGAGTTAATTGTTCTTTGAATGTTTAGTAGAATTCACATGTAAATCCATCAGGTCCTGGGGATTTTTTCTTAGGGAGTTGATTAATAATCTGTTCTATTCTTTTTTCTAAAATGGTACTGTTTAGTCTATTTACTTCTTCCTCTGTTAATTTGGGCAAGCTGTATTTTTGAAAGTATTCTTCCATTTCATTTAAGTTATTGAATTTATTGGCATAAAGTTGGGCAAAGTAAGTCCTAATTATTGCTCTAATTTCCTCTTCATTAGTGGCAAGTTCTCCCTTTTCAATTTTTAAGACTAACAATTTGATTTTCCCCTTTCCTTTTTAAAATAAGATTTACTAAGGGTTTGTCTATTTTGTTGTTTTTTTCATAGAACCAACTCTTAATTTTATTAATTAATTCAATAGTTTTTATTTTCAATTTTGTTGATCTCTCCTTTTATTTTTAGAATTTCAAGTTTAGTGTTTGACTGGGGATTTTTAATTTGTTCCTTTTCTAGCATTTTTAGTTGCAAGCCCAATTCATTGACCTTCTCTTTCTCTATTTTATGCAAGTAGGCCTCTAGAGATATGAAATTTTCTCTTATTACCACTTTGGCTGCATCCCACATATTTTGGTATGACCTCTCATTATTGACATTTTCTTGGGTGAAGTTATTAATTATGTCTATGATTTGCTGTTTCACCCAATCATTCTTTAGTATGAGATTATTTAGTTTCCAATTATTTTCTGGTCTATTTCCTTTTGGCTTTTTGTAATTTTCATTACATCATGGTATGAAAAAGATGCAATTACTATATCTGCCTTACTGCATTTGAGTTTGAGCTTTTTTTGGTCAATTTTTGTATAGGTTCCATTAGAAGAAAGTGTACCCCTTTCTGTCTCCATTTAGTTTTCTCCAAAGATCTATCATATCTAACTTTTCTAGTATTCTATTTCCCTCTTTGACTTCTTTCCTATTTATTTTGTGGTTTGATTTATCTGAAAGTGCAAGGTTGAGATCTCCCACGATTATAGTTTTGTTGTCTACTTTTTCTTGCAGCTCTCTTAATTTCTCTTTTAAGAATTTAAATGGTACACCACTTGTTGCATATATGTTTAATATTGATATTGTTTCATCATCTATGCTACCCTTTAGCAAGATATAATGGCCTTTCTTATCTCCTTTAATTAGGTCAATTTTTGCTTTTGCTTGATTTGAAATGAGGATGTCTACTCCAGCTTTGTTTTACTTCATTTGATGCCCAGTAGATTCTGCTCCAACCTTTTATCTTCACTCTGTATGTATCGCCCTGCTTCAGGTATTTTTCCTGTAAACAACATATTGTAGGATTCTGGCTTTTAATCCAGGCTGCTAACCACTTCTTCTTTATAGGGGAGTTTACCCCCATTCACATCTGTGGTTAAAATGACCAATTCTGTATTACTTGCTGTTTTGTTAACCCCTGCTTATGCTTTTCTCCTTTCTTTCCCCCTTATCCCCCTCCCCAGTATTAAACTTGTGAGCACCACTTGCTTCTCACAGCCCTTCCATTTTAGTGTCCCTCTCCCTCTTACCTTCATTTTATTCACTTCTCAATTCGTCCCCAGTATAGATGCCAAAATTATAGTTGTAAAATACTTATTTGATCACATCACCCTATACAAACACATATACACTTCAAAAAAGCATCAATGAATGCCTTTTTAAAAAATTTTTATTTAATAATTACTTTATATTGACAGAATCCATGCCAGGGTAATATTTTTTTACAACATTATCCCTTGCACTCGTTTCTGTTCTGATTTTTTTCCCCTCCCTCCCTCTACCCCCTCCCCTAGATGGCAAGCAGTCCTTTATATGTTAGATATGTTGCCGTATATCCTAGATACAATATATGTTTGCAGAACCGAACAGTTCTCTTGTTGCATAGGGAGAATTGGATTCAGAAGGTATAAATAACCCGGGAAGAAAAACAAAAATGCAGATAGTTCACATTCGTTTCCCAGTGTTCTTTCTTTGGGTGTAGCTTTTTTTTTTTCTTTTTTAAAGGATTTTTGAGTGCTACCAAGAGTTCAGAAATAATAAATACAAATTTTCTAAACTAACCAAATAATGATAAATTGTGTTAATCCAATTATTTTAAATTTAATAAAAATCTGAAAATAATGTGAAAATAATTTCTTACAGGATATTTGTAATGGGCTGAAGCTTGAGTTGATGCACTGAGGTCCCAAGCACGTGAGGCTAAATAGTAATTGGACCATATTCTATTAATATATGCTTGGAGAAAGAATGGCCCCCACCCACTCTTTGTGCAAGTTCTGATGTATTATATAGGAAATGATATAGAGACAATTTTGGTGGGTGGAGAGAGAGGGACAGGGAGAGAGGCAGAGAGACTGCTGGCCAGGTTCGTGTCACTGCTCACATTCCTATCGCCATCCCCCTTCATCTCCACAAAGAATAAAGATCGAAGATTTTCCCTTAATCTGAATTCCTGACTCCAGCTGATTTTAAAATATGCGGTCATCACAGATATTGAAATATAAAAAATCATAATAGTAGAGTTGTATTTCTAATAATGATATATTGTTCTAATTAAAAGGGATCATACTGTTAATTCGTTATTCTAGTATTTCAGTGGATCTAGGATCTCAATGATGTGGATCTATTCCCACATTCTCATGTGCCACTTATTCACACATTTTCCTTCTCAGCTATTTTTACTGGGTTCCATTTATGAAAACAAATACTTAAAAAATCTTAATAAGTCTTTATATTTTGGGTGTGTGAACAGTAGGTAGTATTATATATTTCTAATCTTACATTTCCTAGTTGATATCTCTTATATTATTTTTTGTATGTGAATCATTATTAGTAATATGCAACAGCTTATCTACATACAACAGTTATGTCTTCCTTTTTGCATCACCCATGCTTTTAATCCTTTTGGAAATTTTAGTAGTCTCTATATCATAATCTATTCTTTTCCTATTTGTTATATCATTAAAACAGAAATATGTTTATATGTGACAAATTTATATTTGGCAAATTCAAAAGTCTAATAGAAAATAATTTTTATGATGGTATATAAAAGAAATGAAGGTAGTTTAGTTTAGAGAATAAAATCGTGGTCTGACAAACACTGTCATCAAATATGTGGAGATTTTCTATAAAGGGAAGTGAAGAAAGCAGTTTTGTTTCATACTCTCAAATAAAGATTCTTTAAAAAATAAAATGTTGGTGATATCTGTTGTATATGTGGAGATATTATATATATAGATATAGATATATATACATATACATATATATGTATACATATACATATATATATATATATAGTTTTTCACTAATTACATGGAAAAACAATCCTAACAGTAAATTATTTCTTTTTTCTACTTTTCTACTTTTTCTACTCATTTAGAAAGGCAAGCATTTTGATATATATGTAGTCATAAAAAACATATTTCCATTTTAGTTATTTTATCAAAGAAAAAAGATATCAGACTTCCCCACCCCCAAGAAAATTAAAAAAAAATAAAATATGTATGTTTTTATCTGTTTTCAGACATCACCATTATTTTCTGAAGATGGATAGCATTTTCCTTTTTCAGTCCTCCAGAATTGTCTTGAATGATTGCATTGCTGTGAATTTCTAAGTCATTCAAAGTTGATTATCATACAATATTGCTATTACTGTGTACAATGCTCTCCTGGTTCTGCACAGTTCTCTTTCCATCAATTCATGTAAGTCTTTTCAGGTTTTCTGAGAGCATATTCTAGTCATTTCTTATGTAGCATAATGTCCATCACAGACATGTATCACTACTTGTTCAGCAATTCCCCAATTAATGAATATGCTCTCCATTCTCAATTTTTTCTACCAAAAAAAAGTTTCTATAAAAATTTTAAACATATGAATCATTTCAATACTATCTCTTTGGTGTACAGATAAATTAATGGTACTACTTTGTCAAATACTATCTATTGTTTCATGGTCTCATTAGTGTCTCATTTCCATGATAAAGATTTGTATTATTCAAAAGCTAGATTAAGCTATATGATTTAGGGGGTCAGTAAGATATCATGAACTGATTTCCACTACAGAAAGCAGGATAGTTGTGTAAATAAGTTTTGTATTATAGCAGAAAAAGCACCAAAGGCAGAGATGTGCTAGTAAATATCTAGCTCTTCAGAAAAACAAACACAAAAAAATGCACCCTTAGCAGGCTTTTAAATTCTATCTACATCATTAATTGTTTTAAATAATTTTCTTAAGTTTAAACAACCAACAAAAACAACAAATCAAGCCTTGATTTATAGTCATTTTTCAAATTTCAAGATGTACAATGTTAACACTGAAAAAATTTGGCAGTGAATTAGCTCTAGCATGGAGGGGGTGATGAGATTTGGTTTCAAGAAATCTGAGCTCTAGCCTTAACTCTGCTTGGGACAAGCTATTTAATTCAACAAACATTTATGAAATATAGACTATGGACCAGGCTGTGAATATAAAAAGACAAAAAATGAAACAGTCCCTGCTTTTAAGCTTCTGTTTTAAATTAAATCTTTCTCAGCCAAACTCATTAAAAAAAGTAGTGTATGTTCATTTTCTTCACTTTTCATCCTTTCAATTATTTTTAACCCTTTGCAATGTGGGTTTTAACTGCAACATTCAACAACCAATTTTAATGCAGATTTTTCATAGTTTCTCCCATTTCAATATTAGGACTTCCTTCTTGACATCAAATGGAGTTACTTGACCATGTCTTAAACCCAAATCACTCTGGCTTTCATTGATTGGTCCCTGATGGGCCACAACCTAAGCCTCGATTGGTCCTTGTTTGGGTTATGTTGGCTCAGAGTGAGTTTATATAATGATTATTTCTGTTATGGCCAGAAACTCTGAGTGTCTTCCTCTCCCAGACTGATTCTTTTGTGAAGGCAAACTGCACCATGTTTTATCCCAATTCTCACCTAGACTTTTATTACTGAGTGGACATTGTAAGATGAACTGAGACCAGTGAAAGACCTTAGCTTGTAAAGGCCAAAGTCTCACCAATGCATCTGGGGCCATTGCTAGTCTTCCTAACCTTTTTCTCAACACTAGATTCCATGTCTCTAGGAGAGAGTAAAGCTTATGATTTTGCACAGTTTCATGCAATCACTTACAAATCAAAATATCATCTTGCTGATGTCATAAATTCTCTTTAAGAATGAAGGAGGAAGAACAATTACTCAATGATACCTCTTCTTTCCAATGCTCTTATATTCATGCAAAGAAGTTTGTTTATATTTGAACTTATTAACCTTATACTTATGATATTATATATTTTATATGTATTTGTTGTTTTGCACTTCATTATTGTCTTTTTTGTACTTATATCTGCAGCACTTAGCATAGGCCCTGACATTAAAAAAAATACTTGATTTATTGGCACATTCTTT
Source organism: Antechinus flavipes (assembly GCF_016432865.1). Lineage (NCBI taxonomy): Eukaryota > Metazoa > Chordata > Mammalia > Dasyuromorphia > Dasyuridae > Antechinus > Antechinus flavipes. The sequence goes on from NC_067398.1 coordinate 231,018,811, forward strand.
CTTGATAGGGATTGTGAAACTGATATAATTTCTTAAATCCATTCTAGTTTTATGATTGTTTAGATTATATGTTAGATTTTGCATCATCACAAAATTAGCTTATTTTGGTTTCAGAAAATCACTTTATTCTTTGCAAAACAGAAGTTGTATAACCTCAGAAGGCATAGTATTCAAATATATACATATAGATGGTCTTCAGAGTTCAATTAGAATTTCCTCAGTTACTAAAATATATATTTTAATTCTCTTATTTAAAAATTTCCTTATACAAATTCCTAAATAATTAATTTTTTCTAGTGTTATTAAATTTTTGCCAATAATGGGGAATTTTAAGCTGAGGGTTTAAAAATGAAGCAATGAGTATATCCACTATAGCAGTGATATACATATCAGTATGACTGTCATTGTTTTGACAGGTAAGTCCAATTTCCTATCTCATTTACAAATCGCTTCTCTCCTGAAAGAATGTGCTGTGGTAATATTGATAAAATTTTGATAAATTAAAAGCCCATGCATAACAATACATATCAGAAGCTATTAGGTTTATTTTCCAATTTGTATTTGTTTCTCAATAAATTCTAGATAAATCTCTCCTGAGTTTAGGATTAAGTTCTTCAATAAATTCTCATTAAATACTAGTGTTGAATTGGAGTTCGTGATTTACTTCTGTCAAAGCTTCAGAAAACATCCTGCCATCATTCAGTCAGGGAATGATGTTAATATGCAGAATGAACATTTGTTCAGAGCATTTAGATTTTGCATTGAAGACAAATAAGTTTCATTTTGTGAGAGAGATGGATCAAAAAATTTTGAATACAATGCAAGTATTTACAATGTAACTATCTACATAAATGGATTTTTGAAATTTGTCTAATGCACTTGTCCCCTCTAGGAAACACAGAAACATGTACAAGTAGCAGTCTTAACACTTAAACACAGTTATTTCTGTCCAGCCTTATTTCCAGCTTAATCAAAAGTTATGTATTAAGAAGATAAATGCAACTACACAATAACTTGAGACTTAGGTTCACTAGAACTTCAGTGTCCATATTCCCTTACATATAGCACTAACTACCTACAATTATATATAGTAATAATTTATGTTTATATGTGCTATAAGGTTTTTTAAAGGACTCTGGTAATACTACCTCTTCTGGTTCTTGCAACAATGATAACTGCTATTATAATCTCTATTTTATACTTTCCATTGTTCTGTTAATTGAGGTAAAAGCATACAGTGGAAAGAGCAATGGATATTCAAACTCCTGGTTTTGAATATGCCCTATGTGACATCTTGACATTTAACTTCCTTGGGCTCATTTCCTCAGCTATAAAACGAAAGTTTTAATTAGGTAGCTTCTAATGTCTTGCACAGATCTAAAACTTGTATGCTATGAATGCTCTCTTTAATTCTGGGCCCAATAATGATTATTGCTTTTCTTTTTAATTTATGGAAGAAAACCAGAATTTTCAGAGCAGTATAATAAAAAGATGATTGCATATGAAACTGTAAATTTACTATGTATAACTTGCTATGCCTTTCAAATACACAGCAAAATTATCATGCAAATTTCTTTTTTTCTTCCCTCCCACCCTCATCTTTATAGATGGCTACAATTAGAAATAAATAATTGTGTGTGTATGTATGTGTATGTATACATACACATACATATATGTGTGTGTGCATATATATACATATAGCTTTATATAATTATTCTATTATGCTTCAATTCATGAGTTCTTTTTCTGAATGAAGATAGAATCTTGATAGTAATTTAAAGTTAATTTAAATATTTTAATAGGCAAAATAATTTATTCACTTTAAGTCGTTCTTTAAAATAATATTGCTCATTTCTCCCCATTATTTTATGCAAGTTATTCCATGTTTTTTTTCCTAAAATCATTGAACTCTTTATTTCTTAGAGCACAGTAGTAATTCAACACAATCATTTTCCACAAATCTTTCAGCCATTTCTCAATTAAAAAATCTTCCTGAAATTTACTCTTTTTTTTTTTTTGCACCACAAAGAGATGTTATTGATAAAAGCATTTAGAGATATGTTTTCCTCTAATCAATGCTTTGCTGTGTCCTATAGGTTTTGAAATGTTGTTGCATCACTGTCATTCTCTTTAAAGTGAAATTTGTTATTGTTTTGTTACTTAAAAGGACAGGGGTTTTTAGAGAAGTAAAGTGTTCCATAATATTTTTGCATATTTTCTTTTTTATTTCTTTATTTTTTATTTCCCCCCATTACACATAAAAACAATTGTTTTTGGTTATATGTGCACATTCATTTTTAGCATGCTTTCTTATGACTCATGTTTACAGAGAAAAATCAAAACAAACTGGAAAAACCATGAGAGGAAAATAAATCAAAAGAAAAAAACCAAGTGATCATAGATGTGTTGATTTTCATCCAATCACTCTCTGGACACAAATGGAATTTTCCATGCAAAGTTTTTTTTTTTTTTTTTAATAAAATTTTTAAAATAAAAAAAAATATTTATTTTTAATACACATTGCTTTGTGAATCATGTTGGAAGAGAAAACTCAGAACAAAAAGGAAAAACCATGGGAGAGAAAAATAAAATAAAATAGAAAAAAAGAGTGAACATAGCATGAGGTGATTTACATTCAATCCCCATAGTTGTTGTTGTTAGGTTGTTTTTTGTTTTGTTTTGTTTTGGATGCAGATGGCATTTTCTGTCCAAAGTCTATTGGGATTTCTTTGGATTACTGAACCACCAAGAAGAACCAAATCTTTCATAGTAGATCATTACACATTATTTTTTTTTTATTAAAGCCTTTCTTTCCCCAAATTATATGCATAGATAATGTTTTGACATTAACTCTTGTAAAACCTTGTGTTCGAATCTTCCCCCATTTCCCTCTCCTCTCTCTCCTAGGTAGTAAATGATCCAATATATTTAAATGTGTTAAAGATATTTGTTAAATCCAATATTTGCATACATATTTACACAATTATCTTGCTGCACAAGGAAAATCAAATCAAAAGGGAAAACAAATGAGAAAGAAAATATAATTCAAGAAAACAACAATGAAAAAGAATGAAAATACCATTTTATTATCCACACTCAGTTTCCACAGTCCTCTCTGGGTGTAGATGGCTCTCTTCATCACAAGATGATTGGAACTGGCCTCAATAATGCCATTTATTGAAAAGAGCTATGTCTGTCAGAATTGATCATCATATAATCTTATTGTTGCCGTGTACAATGATCTCCTGGTTCTACTCATTTGAGTTAGCATCAGTTTATGTAAGTCTCTCCAGACCTCTCTGAAATCCTCCTGCTGATCAATTTTTTAACTAAAGCTTTTTATTTATAAAGCATATGCATGGGTAATTTTTCCAACATTGATCCCTGAATAATCCCCTGCCACAAGTTTTCCCCTTCTTCCCCCCCCATCCACTCCTCTACCCAGCAATCAGCACAATACATGGCAAATATGCAGAAATACATGCCAGATCTAATATGTGTACACATATTCACATAGCCATCTGGTTGTGCAAGAAAAATCAGATCAAGAAGGAAGAAAAAGAAAAACCGAGAAAAAAAGAAACAAAATGCAAGCAAATAATGACGGAGAAAGTGACAGTGCTATAGTGTGTTCCACCCTCTGCTCCTGTGGCTCTCTCTCTGGGTGTAGATGGTTCTCTTCATCACTGCACAAGTGGAACTGGTCTAAATCATTTCAATGTTGAAGATAGCAAGTCCATCAAAATTGATCATCATATACTCTTGTTGCTCAGTATAATAATCTCCTGATTCTGCTCATTTCACTTACATCAAGTCATGTAGTTTTCTCTAAGTCTGTCTGAAATCATCCTCCTACTCATTTATTACAGAATAATAGTATTCCATAGTGTTGGAAGCCGAAGGCCCCCGCCTAGGTGCCTTTTCCCCACCCCTTGCTGCAACAGAATCGAGCAGGTGGGCAAACAATCCTGAGAACTGCAACCGGGCAAAACGGTCTTTTTTTTTTTAATTTTTATTTAATAATTACTTTATATTGACACTCGTTTCTGTTCCGATTTTTTTTCCCTCCCTCCCTCCACCCCCTCCCCTAGATGGCAAGCAGTCCTTTATATGTTGGATATGTTGCCATATATCCTAGATACAATATATGTTTGCAGAACCGAACAGTTCTCTTGTTGCATAGGGAGAATTGGATTCAGAAGGTATAAATAACCCGGGAAGAAAAACAAAAATGCAGATAGTTCACATTCGTTTCCCAGTGTTCTTTCTTTGGGTGTAGCTGCTTTTGTCCGTCATTTATCAATTGAAACTCAGGTCTCTTTGTCAAAGAAATCCACTTCCATCAAAATATGTCCTCATACAATATCGTTGTCGAAGTGTATAATGATCTCCTGGTTCTGCTCATTTCACTTAGCATCAGTTCATGTAAGTCTCGCCAGTCCTCTCTGTATTCATCCTGCTGGTCATTTCTTACAGAACAATACTATTCCATAACATTCATATACCACAATTTACCCAGCCATTCTCCAATTGATGGGCATCCATTCATTTTCCAGTTCCTAGCCACTACAAACAGGGCTGCTACAAACATTTTGGCACATACAGGTCCCTTTCCCTTCTTTAGTATTTCTTTGGGATATAAGCCCAATAGAAACACTGCTGGATCAAAGGGTATGCACAATTTGATAATTTTTTGGGCATAATTCCAGATTGCTCTCCAGAATGGTTGGATTCGTTCACAACTCCACCAACAATGCATTAGTGTCCCAGTTTTCCCGCATCCCCTCCAACATTCATCATTATTTTTTCCTGTCATCTTAGCCAATCTGACAGGTGTGTAGTGGTATCTCAGAGTTGTCTTAATTTGCATTTCTCTGATCAATAATGATTTGGAACACTCTTTCATATGAGTGGTAATAGTTTCAATTTCATCCTCTGAAAATTGTCTGTTCATATCCTTTGACCATTTATCAATTGGAGAATGGCTTGATTTCTTATAAATTTGAGTCAGTTCTCTATATATTTTGGAAATGAGGCCTTTATCAGAACCTTTAACTGTGAAAATGTTTTCCCAGTTTGTTGCTTCCCTTCTAATCTTGTTTGCATTAGTTTTATTTGTACAAAGGCTTTTTAATTTGATGTAATCGAAATTTTCTATTTTGTGATCAGTAATGGTCTCTAGTTCATCTTTGGTCACAAATTTCTTTCTCCTCCACAAGTCTGAGAGATAAACTATTCTATGTTCCTCTAATTTATTTATAATCTCGTTCTTTATGCCTAGGTCATAGACCCATTTTGATCTTATCTTGGTATATGGTGTTAAGTGTGGGTCCATGCCTAATTTCTGCCATACTAATTTCCAATTATCCCAGCAGTTTTTATCAAATAATGAATTCTTTTCCCAGAAGTTAGGGGCTTTGGGTTTGTCAAACACTCGATTGCTATAGTTGACTATTCTGTCTTGTGAACCTAGCCTTTTCCACTGATCCACTAATCTATTTCTTAGCCAATACCAAATGGTTTTGGTGACTGCTGCTTTATAATATAATTTTAGATCAGGTACAGCTAGGCCACCTACATTTGATTTTTTTTTTCATTAATTCCCTTGAGATTCTCGACTTTTTATTGTTCCATATGAATTTTGTTGTTATTTTTTCTAGATCAATAAAATATTTTCTTGGAAGTCTGATTGGTATAGCACTAAATAAATGGATTAGTTTAGGGAGTATTGTCATCTTTATTATGTTCGCTCGGCCGATCCAAGAGCACTTAATATTTTTCCAATTATTTAAGTCTGACTTTATTTGTGTGGAGACTTTTTTATAATTTTTCTCATATAATTCCTGACTTTCCTTTGGTAGATAGATTCCCAAATATTTTATGGTATCAACAGTTATTCTGAATGGAATTTCTCTTTGTAACTCTTGCTGTTGGGTTTTGTTGGTGATGTATAAAAATGCTGAGGATTTATGGGGATTTATTTTGTAGCCAGCTACTTTGCTAAAATTATGAATTATTTCCAATAGCTTTTTAGTAGAATCTCTGGGGTTCTCTAGGTATGCCATCATATCATCTGCAAAGAGTGATAGTTTGGTTTCCTCATTGCCTACTCTAATTCCTTTAATATCTTTCTCGACTCTTATTGCCAAGGCTAGTGTTTCTAATATGATATTAAATAATAATGGTGATAGTGGGCAACCTTGCTTCACTCCAGATCTTACTGGGAAAGGTTCCAGTTTTTCCCCATTGCATATGATGCTTACCGATGGTTTGAAATATATGCTCCTGACTATTTTAAGGAAAAGTCCATTTATTCCTATGCTCTCAAGTGTTTTTATTAGGAATGGATGTTGGATTTTATCAAATGCTTTTTCTGCATCTATTGAGATGATCATATGGTTTTTGTTTGGTTGGTTATTGATATAGTCAATTATGCTAATAGTTTTCCTAATATTGAACCAGCCCTGCATTCCTGGTATAAATCCTACTTGGTCATAGTGTATTATCCTGGTGATGATTTTCTGTAATCTTTTTGCTAATTTTTATTTAAGATTTTAGCATCAATATTCATTAGGGAGATTGGTCTATAATTTTCTTTCTCTGTTTTCAGCCTACCTGGTTTAGGTATCAGTACCATGTCTGTGTCATAAAAGGAGTTTGGTAGGACTCCTTCAATCCCTATTTTTTCAAATAGTTTATATAACATTGGAGTTAATTGTTCTTTAAATGTTTGGTAGAATTCACATGTAAATCCATCTGGTCCTGGGGATTTTTTCTTAGGGAGTTGATTGATAGTTTGTTCTATTTCTTTTTCTGAGATGGGACTGTTTAGGATATTTACTTCTTCCTCTGTTAGTTTGGGCAAGCTATATTTTTGGAGGTATTTTTCTATTTCATTTAAGTTGTCGAATTTATTGGCATAAAGTTGGGCAAAGTAACTCCTAATTATTGCTCTAATTTCCTCTTCGTTAGTGGTGAGTTCTCCCTTTTCATTTTTAAGACTAACAATTTGATTTTCCTCTTTCCTTTTTTTAATCAGATTTACTAAGGGTTTGTCTATTTTGTTGATTTTTTCATAGAACCAACTCTTAGTTTTATTAATCAATTCAATAGTTTTTTTACTTTCAATTTTATTGATCTCACCTTTTACTTTTAGAATTTCAAGTTTAGTGTTTGACTGGGGGTTTTTAATTTGTTCCTTTTCTACCATTTTTAGTTGCAAACCCAATTCATTACCTTCTCTTTCTCTATTTTATACAAATAGGCCTCTAGAGATATGAAATTTCCCCTTATTGCCGCTTTGGCTGCATCCCATACATTTTGGTATGATATCTCATTATTATCGTTTTCTTGGGTGAAGTTATTGATTATGTCTATGATTTGCTGTTTCACCCAATCATTCTTTAGTATGAGATTATTTAGTTTCCAATTATTTTTTGGTCTACTTCCCCCTAGTTTTTTGTTGAGTGTAATTTTCATTGCATCGTGGTCTGAAAAGGATGCATTTACTATTTCTGCCTTACTGCATTTGAGTTTGAGGTTTTTATGTCCTAATATATGGTCAATTTTTGTATAGGTTCCATGAACTGCTGAAAAGAAAGTGTATTCCTTTCTGTCTCCATTACATTTTCTCCAGAGATCTATCATATCTAACTTTTCTAGTATTCTATTTACCTCTTTGACTTCTTTCTTATTTATTTTGTGGTTTGATTTATCTAATTCTGAGAGTGCAAGGTTAAGATCTCCCACTATTATAGTTTTACTGTCTATTTCTTCTTGCAGCTCTCTTAGTTTCTCTTTTAAGAATTTAGATGCTACCCCACTTTGTGCATATATGTTTAATATAGATAGTGCTTCATTATCCATGCTACCCTTTAGCAAGATATAGTGCCCTTCCTTATCTCTTTTAATTAGATCAATTTTTGCTTTAGCTTGATCTGAGATCAGGATGGCTACCCCTGCTTTTTTGACTTCACCTGAAGCATAGTAGATTTTGCTCCAACCTTTTACCTTTAACCTGCATGTATCTCCCCGCTTCAGGTGTGTTTCCTGTAAACAACATATTGTAGGATTCTGGCTTTTAATCCATTCTGCTAACCGCTTCCTCTTTATGGGGGAGTTTACCCCATTCACGTTTATGGTTAGAATGACCAATTCTGTATTACTTGCCATCTTGTTAACCCCGGTTTATGCTTTTCTCCCTTCTTTCCCCTTTCCCCCCCTTCCCAGTATTAATCTTGTGAGCACCACTTGCTTCTCACAGCCCTCCCTTTTTAGTATCCCTCCCCCCGCCTTAGTGTTCCTCCCCCTATCTTACACCTTTCCCTCCCAGTTCCCGTATTCCCTTCCGCTTAGCTTATTCCTTCCCTTTTCACTTTTCCCTTCTCACTTTTCAATGAGGTAGGAGAAGTTTCACCATAGATTGAATATGTCTTAAGATTTTTTCACTTAAAGCCAATTCTGAAGGCAGTAAGATACCCATTCTATTCATCCCCCTCCATTCTTTCTCTCAGATATAATAGGTTTCTTATGACTCTTCATGAGATGTACGACCCCCACTTTACCCTTTTTCTGATACAATGTCCTTTCCACATCAATTTCTGGAACAAGGTATATATGTATTCTTTATACATCTATAAAGTCAAAATATAGTTCCCAAGATTAATCTTTACCTTTTTAGATTTCTCTTGAGTTCTATATTTGTAGATCAAACTTTTTGTTAAGTTCTGGTTTTTTCATCAGAAATAGATGAAATTCGCTTACTTCGTTGAATGTCCATCTTCTTCCCTGGAAAAAGATGCTCATTCTCGCTGGGTAAGTTATTTTTGGTTGCATACCAAGTTCCTTAGCCTTTCGGAATATCATATTCCAGGCCCTTCGATCTTTTAATGTGGATGCTGCCAGATCCTGGGTGATCCTTATTGTGGCTCCTTGATACTTGAATTGGGTTTTTCTAGCCGCTTGCAATATTTTTTCCTTCATCTGAGGGTTCTGGCATTTGACCACTATATTCCTTGGTGTTTTGATTTTAGGATCCCTTTCAGTGGGTGATCGATGAATCCTTTCAATGTTTATTTTTTCCTCTGTTCCTATGACTTCTGGGCAGTTCTCTTTGATAATTTCCTGGAAAATAGTGTCCAGGCTCTTTTTTTCATCATGTTTTTCTGGAAGTCCAATGATTCTCAGATTGTCTCTCCTGGATCTGTTTTCCAGGTCTGTTGTCTTCCCCAGAAGGTATTTCACATTTTTCTCCATTGTTTGATTTTTTTGGATTTGCTTGACTGATTCTTCTTGTCTCCTCGAGTCATTCAATTCCACTTGTTCAATTCTGATTTTCAGTGAAGTATTTTCTTCACTCACTTTTTAAAAATCTTTTTCTAATTGTCCAATTGAGTTCTTTTGTTCTGTGGATTTTTTTTCCATTTCGCCAATTTTGTTTTTTAGAGAGCTGTTTTCTGTTTGCAGTTCACTAATCCTATTTTTCAAGGATTTTACTTCTTTATCCACTCTCTCTTTAACTTTCTCCAGGCTCTTTTGCCAAGCCTCCCTCTCCTTTTCCCGAGCTTCCCTCTCCTTTTGCCAAGCCTCACTCTGCTTTTCCCATTTTTCTTCTAGCTCCCTTGTGAGAGCCTTTTTAATTACTTCTATGAGGTTCATCTGTGCTGAGGAACAGATGATCTCCTCCTTTGGGGATTCACCTGGAGACTGTCTGTTTTTAGTCTCCTCAGGATTTAGAGTCTGCTCTCTATCTGTATAGAAGCTGTCTAGGGTTAAAGTCCTCTTCAGCTTCTTGCTCATTCTGTCTATTAATCAGAGACAAACTACCAAAGAAAAACAGAAAAAACTGAAGTCTTTCTTTGGGGGAGGGGCTGGGCATGTTATCGAGCTTCCTCTACAGACTGCAAGGGGCAGCAGTGAGGCACTAGCAGGACTGTGTTGCGCCTGCGGTCTGAGATCCCAGAGCATGCTGAGTCACTGTGGGGGGGGCGGCCAGGTCCCGAGAGACTCCAGCTGTTTGGGGTTGTATTCTTCAGCCCTGGTGTTTTTAGCTTCTCTGCTGGGCTGCTGACTTGCTGCCGGAGCAAAGTATCCAAACCTGTAGCGAAGCTCTCCCTGCAGAGACGGCTGCGATCACTCCCCACCCCCTCTCCAGTCTGCTCCGTGCTCTCACTGCCGCTGCCCGCCGCCTGCGCCCGATCTAAAACCATCCCAGCCCTCCAGTAAAGACAAACCTTTCTTGGCGAATCTCAAGGATGGCTTCTCTTGGTAACTATTTGTGGGTTTTTTTTTTTTCAGTCAAGCATTAATTCAGAGGCTTGTAATGAAATGGATAGTGAGAGAAAGCGTGGAGCTTATGCAGCTGTTTGCCTCCTCTCCGCCATCTTAACCGGAAGTCCCCCGGGCAAAACGGTCTTGAGAATCAATCTTGAGTTGTCACCACACTATGTTCCTGCTCACTGGACCAGCTATAGCCCATGTTCCTTTCCCAGACCCCCCTACTTCTCTCTCACATGCTTTTTCCTATATAAGTTGTATCCTGAGAGCAATAAACTGAGACCTTGGCAACAATCAGCCTCCTCTCCCTCCTCTTTCTCGCCCATTTCTCCTCAGGCTGGATCCCCCCTCGAAGCCCACACGAGTAAAGAGGTCTCGCTGGTCGAGACACCATAGCATTCATATACTATACTTTATACAGCTCTTCTCCAATTGATGGACATCCAATTTCTTGCCACTACAAAGAGGGCTACCACAAACATTTTTGCACATATGGGTCCCTTTCCCACTTTTAAGATCTCTTTGGGATATAATCCCAACAGAAATATTGCTAGATCAAAGTGTATGCACAGCTTGTTATCTTTTTGAGCATAGTTCCAAACTACTCTCCAAAACGGCTGGGTCCATTCACAGTTCCACCAACAATGTATCAATGTCCCATTTTTCCCACATCCCCTCCAACATTCATCATAATCTTTTCCTGTCATCTTAGCCAATCTGACAGGTATTTAGTGCTATCTCAGAGTTGTCTTGATTTGCATTTCTCTGATCAATAGTGATTTGGAGCACCTTTTCATGTGGCTACAAATAGTTTCAATTTCTTCATCTAAAAATTGTCTGTTCATATTCTTTGACCATTTATCAATTGGAGAATGACTTGAACTATTATAAATTTGAGTCAATTCATGATATATTTTAGAAATGAGGCCTTTATCAGATCCTTTGGATGTAGAAATGTTTTCCCAGTTTATTACTTACCTTCTAATCTTGTTTGCATTAGTTTTGTTTGTACAAAAACTTTTTAACTTAATATAATCAAAATTATCTATTTTATGATGAATAATGATCTCTTGTTGTGATTTTCTTCTTTTAAATATAATGAGTTAGCAGTTTGGTCACAAATTCCTTCTTCCTCCACATATCTGAGAGGTAAACTATCCTATGTTTTTCTAATTTTTATAGTATCATTTTTTTTAATGGCTAGATCATGAATCTTGGTGTATAGTATTCAGTGTGGGTCCATACTTTCTGCCATACTAATTTCCAGTTTTCCCAACAATGTTTATCAAATAGTGAATTTTTATCCCAAAAGGTGGGGTTTTTTGGTTTGTCAAATATTAGATTATTATAGTGATTGGCTATTTTTTTTTTCTGTGAACCTAGCCTATTTCACTGATCAACGAGTCTATTTCTTAACCAGTACCAAATGGTTTTAATGACCATTGCTTTATAATATAGTTTTAGATGTGGTACAGCTAGGCCACCTTCATTTGCTTTTCTCTTCATTAATCCTTTGAAATTCTTGACCTTTTGTTCTTTCAGTTGAATTTTGCTGTTATTTTTTCTAGTTCAGTAAAATAGTTTCTTGAGAGTTTGACTGGTACAAATCATTTATTTAGAGAAATAAATAGATTAGTTTAGGTAGTATTGTCATCTTTATTATATCTGCTCAACCTATCCAAGAGTACTTGATATTTTTCGATTGCTTAGATCTGACTTTATTTGTGTGGAAAGTATTTTGTAGTTTTGCTTATATAGTTCCTGACTTTCCCTTGGCAGATAAATTCTCAAATATTTTATACTATTGACAGTTTTTTAAATGGAATTTCTCTTTATAGCTCTCTATTTTATGCAAGTAAACCTCTAGAGATATACAATGTCCCTGTATTACTGCTTTGGCTGCATCCCACAAGTTTTGGTATGTTGTCTTATTATTGTCATTCTCTTGGATGGAATTTTTAATTGTGTCTATGATTTGCTGTTTCACCCATTCATTCTTTAGGATGAGATTATTTAGTTTCCTTTTTGGTCTATTTTTCCTCTGGCTCTTTATTGAATATATATAGCATTGTGATCTGAAAAAAAATGCATTTACTATTTCTGCCATTCTCCATTTGATTTTGAGGTCTTTATGTCCTAATATATCATCAATTTTTGTATAGCTTTCATGAACTACCAATAAAAAAAGTGTAATCCTTCCTGTCTCCATTCAATTTTCTCCAAAGATCTATCATATCTAGTTTTTCTAGTATTCTATTCATCTCTTTAACTTCTTTCTTATTTATTTTGTGATTTGGTTTATGTAGTTCTGAGAGAGCAAGTTTGACATCTTCCACTATTATAGTTTTGCTGTCTATTTCTTTTTGCAGCTCTCTTAACTTCTTCTTTAGGAATTTAGGTGCATATGTGTTTAATATTGATATTGCTTCATTATCTATAATATCCTTTAGCAAGATATAGCTTTCTTCCTTATCTCTTCTAATCGATCAATTTTGTTTTTGCTTGATCTGAGATGAGAATGGCTACCCCTGTTTTTTTTTTTTTTTTTTTACTTCTTCTGAAGCATAATAGATTCTACTCCAGCCTTTTTCCTTTACTCTGTATGTATCATTCTGCTTTAAATGTGTTTCTTGTAAACAAGATATTGTAGGATTCTTGCTTTTAATCCAGTCTGCTATCTGCTTACATTTTATGGGAGAGTTCACCACATTTACATTTATATTTAAATGTACTAATTCTGTATTTCCTGTCATTTATTAACCCCAAATTATTCTTTTCCCCTTTTCCTCCTCCCCAGTATTTTAATTATGAACACTACTTGTCTCAAGCAGTCCTTGCTCTTTAGAGACCCTTCCCTTTTCTTATATCTTTCCCCTACTATTTCTCTTTTCCCTTCTATTTAACCTACTCTTCCCTTTTTTCCTTTCCCCTCCCACTTTTCTATAAGATGAGAGTTGTGTGATAGCAGATATATCATATTCTTTCTTTGGGTCAAATCTGATTAACGTTAAGATTCACACATTATTCATCACCCTCCTTTTTTCCCCTCAATTATAACATGTTTTCTCTGCCTCTTCCTGAGCTGTAATTTCCCTTATTTTACCTCCACTTTCCTTTTTTTTTCCTGTTACAATTGCCTTTCCATCTCTAGTCTCTTTTTTATAATAGTAAAATCAGATTATACATGTATCTCAATGTATACTCATAACCGAAATACAGTTCTCAAGATTTTTTTTTTTCTTTTTATCTTTTAGTGCTTCTTTTGAGTTCTGTATTTGGAGATCAAATTTTTTGTTTAGCTTTGGCCTTTTCATCAAAAATACATGGAATTTACCAGTTTCATTGAATATCCACCTTCTTCCCTGAAAGAAAATGCTCAATGTAGCATGGTAATTTATTCTTAGCTGCATCCCAACACCCTGTGCTTTTCAGGATATCAGACTCCAGGGCCTTCTATCCTTTAAAATGGAAGTTGCTAGGCCCTGAGTAATCCTTATTGTGGCTCCTCGATATTTGAATTGATTCTTTCTGCCTGCTTGTAATAATTTTTCCTTTTCCCAATAGTTCTCAGATTTAGCCACAATATTCCTTGGGGTTTTAATTTTTGAGTCTTTTTTCAGGAGGTGTTGGTGAATTTTTTCGATGGTCATTTTACCTTCTGTTTCTATGATATCCAGGCAGTTTTATTTGATAATTTCCTGAAAGATTGTGTTCTAAGCTCCTGTTTTCATCATGTATTTCAGGGAGTCCAATAATATTTAGATTGTGTCTCCAAGATCTATTCAGTTGTTTTCCCCGTTATTTTACAGTTTTTTTTTCTATTTTGTCATTTTTAAAATTTTGTTTGACTGATTCTTGTTGTCTTATTGAGTCATTCATTTCCATTTGTTCAATTCTGAATTTTGATGTGTTATTTTCTTCATTTACTTTTTTTATTCCTTTTTGTATTTGTCCAATTGAATTTTTGAATGAGTTGCTTTGTTCTATGGGTTTTTTTTCCATTTCACAAATTCTGTTTTTTAAGAAGTTATTTACTTTTTCTGTTTCACAAATTCTGTTTTTCTGGGAATTGCTTTCTTTTTTCCAGTTTATCAAATCTCTTTTTATGAGTTATATGCTTTTTCCATTTCACTATGTCTATTTTGTGTTGCCTTTTCCAAACTCCCTTGCAAAGTTTTCATTTCTTTTCTCTCTTTTTCTTCTAGCTGTCTTTTAAGATCCTTTTTAAATTCTTCTAGGAGAGCCTTGTGTGATAGAGACCAGATTATATCACCATATCACCTTTTTGAGCATCATTTGGAGACAATCTGCCTTTAGTCTCTTCAGGGTTTGAAATCTGTTCTCTTTCACCATAAAAATAGGCAATTGTTAGAGTCCTCTTTACTTTTTTTTACTCATTTTTTAAAATTTAAAATCCGTGGGAGAGGTTAGTGCTGATTCACTGGTGCTGGGTCTGCCATGTTGAGTCAGCAATGCTCCAGGGCTCTATGCTATCTGCGCTGGAGTTTGTGGTCAGCTGCTGGGGTCTTGCTGTGTCTCTACTGCTTCCAATTGAAACAGATCTTCTCTTGTCCATTTATTCCTTCAAACTGTCTGCCCCGGGTCTCTAATCTGTCTGTGCTGGCATTTGTACTGGTTGCCCTGGCTGCCTCCCTCCTATTTCCGATTGAAACAGACTTTTTTCTGGTGATTTTTTGTTGCACTCCCAATATTTATGGGTTCTGCCTGTCCAGAGCTAATTTGTGAGCCATTCACTTCCAGTTGTTCAGTTCTAATTTTTAGTGAATCATTTTCTTCAGTTAGTTTTTAATCTCCTTTTGTATTTTGCCAATTGAACTTTAAAATGAGGCATTTTGTTTATTGCATTTTTTTCCATTTCACAAATTCAATTTTTCAATTAATTGATTTTTTCATATCTATTTTTCAAGGAGTTATATGCTTTCTTCATTTCCTCAAATCTATTTTGTAAGAAATTATATGCTCATGGAACCTACACAAAAATTGACTGTGACATAAAGACCTCAAAATTAAATGCAGGAAGGCAGAAATAGTAAATGCTTTCTTTTCAGACCACAATGCAATAAAAACTACATTCAACAAAAAGTTAGGTGTAAATAGACCAAAAAGTAATTGGAAACTAAATAATCTCATCTTAAAGAATGATTGGGTGAAACAGCAAATTATAGACACAATTAATAATTTCATTCAAGATAATGACAACAATGAGACATCATATCAAAATTTATGGGATGCAGCCAAAGCAGTAATAAGGAGAAATTTTATATCCTTAGAGGCTTACTTGAATAAAACAGAAAAAGAGAAGATCAATGAATTGGGCCTGGAACTTAAAAAGTTAGAAAAAGACCAAATTAAAAACCCCCAATCAATTACTAAACTTGAAATTCTAAAATTAAAAGGAGAAATTAATAATATAGAAAGTAAAAAAAAAAAAAACTATTGAACTAATAAATAAAACTAAGAGTTGGTTTTATGAAAAAAACCAATAAAATTGATAAACCTTTGGTAAATCTGATTAGAAAAAGGAGAGAGGGAAATCAAATTGGCAGTCTTAAAAATGAAAAAGGAGAACTTACCACTGATGAAGAGGAAATTAAAGAAATCATAAGGGGTTACTTTGCCCAACTTTATGCCAATAAATTTGATAACCTAAGTGAAATGGATGACTACCTCCAAAAATATAGGCTTCCCAGATTATCAGAGGAGGAAGTAAATTGCTTAAATAGTCCCATTTCAGAAAAAGAAATAGAACAAGCTATTAATCAACTCCCTAAAAAAAAATCCCCGGGACTAGATGGATTTACATGTGAATTCTACCAAACATTCAAAGAACAATTAGCCCCAGTACTTTATAAACTATTTGAAAAAATAGGGAATGAAGGAGTCCTACCAAACTCCTTTTATGACACAGACATGGTACTGATACCTAAACCAGGTAGGTTGAAAACAGAGAAAGAAAATTATAGACCAATCTCCCTAATGAATATTGATGCTAAAATCTTAAATAAGATATTAGCAAAAAGACTACAGAAAATCATCCCCAGGATAATACGTCATGATCAAGTAGGATTTATACCAGGAATGCAGGGCTGGTTCAATATTAGGAAAACTATCAATATAATTGGCCATATTAATAATCAAATTAACAAAAACCACATGATCATCTCAATAAATGCAGAAAAAGCATTTGATAAAATCCAACATCCATTCCTATTAAAAAAATTTGTATAGGAATAAATGGACTTTTCCTTAAAATATTCAGTAGCATCTATTTAAAACCAGCAGTAAGCATTACATGTAACGGGGACAAACTGCAACCATTCCCAATAAGATCAGGAGTAAAACAAGGTTGCCCACTATCACCGTTACTATTTAATATTGTATTAGAAATGCTAGCTTTGGCAATAAGAGTTGAGAAAGAGATTAAAGGAATAAGAACAGGCAATGAGGAAACCAAATTATCACTCTTTGCTGATGATATGATGGTATACTTACAGAACCCCAGAGATTCTACCAAAAAGTTATTAGAAACAATTTACACCTTCAGCAAAGTTGCAGGATATAAAATAAACCCACATAAGTCATCAGCATTCTTATATATAACTAACAAAACCCCAGAGAGTTACAAAAAGAAATCCCATCTAAAGTAACTACTGATTGTATAAAATATTTAGGAATCTATCTGCCCAGGGAAAATCAGAAACTTTATGAGCAAAACTACAAAACACTTTCCACACAAATTAAGTCTGATTTAACCAACTGGAAAAATATTAAATGCTCTTGGATTGGGCAAGCAAATATAATAAAGATGACAATACTACCTAAATTAATCTACTTATTTAGCGCTATACCAATCAGACTCCCAAAAAACTACTTTGATGAATTAGAAAAAATAACAACAAAGTTCATGTGGAAAAACAAAAGGTCAAGAATTTCAAGGGAATTAATGAAAAAAAAATCAAATGAAGGTGGCCTAGCTGTACCAGATCTAAAATTATATTATAAAGCAGCAGTTACTAAAACCATCTGGTATTGGCTAAGAAATATACTAGTTGATCAATGGAATAGGTTAGGTTCAAAGGACAAAACAGCCAATAACTTTAATAATATAGTGTTTGACAAACCCAAAGACACCAGTTTCTGGGATAAGAATGCATTATTTGACAAAAATTGCTGGGAAAATTGGAAATCAGTATGGCAGAAACTAGGCATTGACCCACACTTAACACCATACACCAAGATAAGGTCAAAATGGGTTCATGACCTAGGCATAAAGAATGAGATGATAAATAAATTGGAAGAGCATAGGATAGTTTACCTCTCAGACCTGTGAAAGAGGGAGGAATTTATGACCAAAGAAGAAATAGCGATCACTATTGAACACAACATAGAAAATTTTGATTATATCAAATTGAAAAGTTTTTGTACAAACAAAACAAATGCAAACAAGATTAGAAGGGAAACAATAAACTGGGAAAACATTTTTACAATCAAAGGTTCTGATAAAGGCCTCATTTCCAAAATATATAGAGAACTGACTCTAATCTATAAGAAATCAAACCATTCTCCAATTGATAAATGGTCAAAGGATATGAACAGACAATTCTCAGACGAAGAAATTAAAACTATTTATAGACATATGAAAATATGCTCCAAATCATTATTAATCAGAGAAATGCAAATTAAGACAACTCTGAGATACCACTACACACCTGTCAGATTGGCTAGAATGACAGGGAAAGATAATGGGGAATGTTGGAGGGAATGTGGGAAAACAGGGACACTGATACATTGTTGGTGGAATTGTGAACACATCCAGCCATTCTGGAGAGCAATTTGGAACTATGCTCAAAAAGTTATCAAACTGTGCATACCCTTTGATCCAGCAGTGTTTCTACTGGGCTTATACCCCAAAGAGATACTAAAGAAAGGAAAGGGACCTGTATGTGCCAAAATGTTTGTGGCAGCCCTGTTGGTAGTGGCTAGAAGCTAGAAAATGAAAGGATGTCCATCAATTGCAGAATGGTTGAGTAAATTGTGGTATATGAATGTTATGGAATATTATTGTTCTGTAAGAAATGACCAGCAGGATGAATACAGAGAGGACTGGCGAGACTTACATGAACTGATGCTGAGTGAAATGAGCAGAACCAGGAGATCATTATATACCTCAACAATGATACTGTATGAGGATGTATTCTGATGGAAGTGGATCTCTTCGATAAAGAGAGCCTTAATTGATCAAAGATGGATAGAAGCAGCTACACCCAGAGAAAGAATACTGGGAAATGAATATAAACTGCTTGCATTTTTGTTTTTCTTCCCGGGTTATTTTTACCTTCTGAATTCAATTCTCCCTGTGCAACAAGAAAACTGTTTGGTTCTGCACACATATATTGTATCTAGGATATACTGCAACCCATTCAACATGTAAAGGACTGCTTGCCATTTGGGGGAAGCGGTGGAGGGAGGGAGTGGAAAAATCGGAACAGAAGTGAATGCAAGGGATAATGCTGTAAAAATTTACCCTGGCATGCATTCTATCAATAAAAACTTATTTAAAAAAAAGAAATTATATGCTTTTCCCATTTAATTACATCTATTTTAAGGTGTTTTCTTCAGATAATTTCTGTTTTTTTTTCCTTTTTCCATAGCCTCTTGCAAAGATCCCATTCACTTTTCCCATTTTTCTTCTAATTCTCTCATGATTTCTTTTGAATTCTTCCAAAAAGAGACTTGTGAAATAGGGACCAACTCATATCATCCTCTGGGGCTTCATATAGAGCTGGTTGGCCTTTGTCATTCTTTTTTTTTTTTAAATAATAACTTTTTATTGTCAGAACCCATGCCAGGGTAATTTTTTTTTACAATATTATCCCTTGCACTCGCTTCTGTTCTGATTTTCCCCTCCCTCCCTCCACCCTCTCCCCTAGATGGCAAGCAGTCCTATATATGTTAAAGAGTCAAGACAGATTCAACTTGGTGCTGGCTCTAGAGGCTGAAGAAAGCAGAGGCAGAAGCAAAGGACAAAGCTTCAAGAGCTCGTAGAACCAAGGAGAGAGAGAGGCCTCTAAGAAAAGCTAACCAGGCTGTATTGGAGATTGAGAGCCAGAAGCCCTTTCTCTGAGGCAAGAGAGATCTATTCCATTTTCCACTTGGCTGGCTGGGCTGAAAGACTAATCTTTCGATTTGGGGACATTCAGAGGGTTTTCACAGAAGGAAATGCTTTTTCAGAGATAAAATAATCAAGGCTGAAATGAATAGGAATTCCTACTAAACGTGACAGACAAGTATATTATGTGGGAAGCCCTATGGTATAGAAGAACCTGCTATGTCCTTAGGAAGGCTGTGGTGCTTTTGACACTGCTAGTGCCTCTGGCCATTTTTCTTGTATGTACATAGTTTGTATATTGTCTTTCCTGTGGTGTTCTTTTTCTTCTTTAAATACATATAATATGAGATGGTTCTCTCTGGGAGAAAGCAAGTTTCTCAGGGGAGGTTTTCTGGAGGCAGCCTTAGTATCAATTCAGATCAATAATTACCCCAAATGCAGCCAGCTGATAAAAATGCAAATATTTATTTCTCCTTCCAAGTCTTGTCTCTTTCCTTGGGCCCGGATAGCTAGATTATTAGAGGCCTGTCTTTCTTCTTGGTTCTAAGAGCTCCCTCTGAATGTCTCCAAATCCAAAGGTTTGTCCTTCAGCCCAGCCAGCCAAGTGGAAAATGGAATAGATCTCTCTTGCCTCAGAGAGAGGGCTTCTGGCTCTCAATCTCCAATACAGCCTGGTTAGCTTTTCTTAGAGGCCTCTCTCTCTCCTTGGTTCTATGAGCTCTTGCAGCTTTGTCCTTTGTTTCTGCCTCTGCTTTCTTCAGCCTCCAGAGCCAGCACCAAGTTGAATTTGTCTTGACTTTTTAACATACATAGGACTGCTTGCCTTCTAGGGGAGAGGGTGGAGGGAGGGAGGGGAAAATCGGAAGAGAAGCGAGTGCAAGGGATAATGTTGTAAAAAAATTACCTTGGCATGGGTCAATAAAAAGTTATTATTTAAAAAAAAAAAAAAGAATGACAAAGGCCAACCAGCTCTATAAGAAGCCCCAAAGGATGATATGAGTTGGTCCCCCTTTCACAAGTTTCTTTTGGAAGAATTCAAAAGAAATCATAAAAGAGAATTAGAAGAAAAATGAGGAAAGGGAATAAGATCTTTGCAAGAGGCTATGGAAAAAGGAAAAAAATAACAGAAATTATCTGAAGAAAACACCTTAAAATAGATTTAATTAAATGGGAAAAGCATATAATTTCTTACAAAATAGATTTGAGGAAATGAAGAAAGTATATAACTCCTTGCAAAATAGATATAAAAAAACAATTAATTGAAAAATTGAATTTGTGAAATGGAAAAAATGCAATAAACAAAATACCTCATTTTAAAGTTCAATTGGCAAAATACAAAAGGAGATTAAAAACTAACTGAAGAAAATAATTCACTAAAAATTAGAACTGAACAACTGGAAGTGAATGGCTCAATAAAACATCAAGAATAAATCAAACAAAATCTAAAACTATACACTAAAAAATACAATTGTGGGCTTCTGTATCTCCCAGAGTGTTCCTGGCTCTCAATCCAATTTAGCTCAATTCTCTTCACTGGGCCTCTGATTTCTTCTTATATACCAGAGAGAGGGATTAAGAAGTTCTCCTTTAAAATTTCTTATTCACTGGACCAAAACGAAAAAAAAAAAATGAAAAAGCATCATTTGTCTGGAAGAGAATTCTTCCAATCCAATTTGAGCCACAAATTTTGTTTTTAACATTATTTGCATCATTGTACATTTAAATTGTAAGTCTGACTTTTGTTGTTGCTTTAGGAGAAGTTGATTCCATTTTTTAAAAAATGACCTCTTGAGGGATGTGTTTAGTTTATTCAGGCTTGACCACTGCCATCTAGGGAAAAAAATTATAATCTCCATTTTAATTCAATAATATATGTATTTAAGTTAGAAGAAAAAAAATTCTATAGCTTGAACATGAGATTATTAAGAATAAATACCAAAGTAAAGATCTTAAAACATTTTTTGGATAGGAAAAAAATGCCTGTAATGCCTTTACCTTCAATATATCTTAAGTTCCTGAAGAATAATTTACCATTTGCCACAATATTTATATAATTTGAATGTCACATGAGGTTCTTAACTCTCATGTGCCCACCCAGAATCTGACTTGGGAAAAAAATCCTCAAACTCCAGCTCATTATGATTGATCTTTTCCTACAAATAGCACTAGGACTTCAAAAGCATTGCATGTATTTATCAAATATACAAAATTCACTACAAAATATGGGCAGACAAAATGTTTGTGGCAGCCCTGTTTGTAGTGGCTAGAAGGTGGAAAATGAATGGATGCCCATCAATTGGAGAAGGGTTGAATAAATTGTGGTATATGAATGTTATGGAATATTATTGTTCTGTAAGAAATGACCAGCAGGATGAACACAGAGAGAATTGGTGAGACTTACATGAACTGATGCTAAGTGAAATGAGTAGAACCAAGAGATCATTATATACTCCAACAACAATACTGTATGAGGATGTACTCTGATGGAAGTGGATTTCTTTGACAAAGAGATCTAATGCAGTTTCAATTGATCAAGGATGGACAGAAGCAGGTAGGTACACCCAAAGAAAGAACACTGGGAAATGAATGTAAACTGCTTGCATTTTTGTTTTTCTTCCCGGGTTATTTATACCTTCTGAATCCAATTCTCCCTGTGCAACAAGAGAACTGTTCAGTTCTGCACACATATATTGTATCTAGGATATACTGTAACCTATTTAACATGTATAGGACTGCTTGCCATCAGGGGGTGGAGGGAGGGAGGGGAAAAATTGGAACAGAAGTGAATGCAAGGGATAATGTTGTAAAAGATTACCCAGGCATGGGTTCTGTCAATAAAAAGTTATTTTAAAAAAATAAAAATTAAATAAAAATTTAAAAAATGACAAAAAAAAACCCAACAACAAAATATGGGCAGAAAATGAAAGGACTATCTATATTTAGCCACTGAAATATAGAATATTAATGTTACTAATCATAATGAATTTCAGCTATTTTTCTTTACTACCCTTCCCCAAAAGCAAGGTAGTCATCACATACCCTTCCATAACTTGTGATGTTGATCGGTGAAGTTGATGTCTAGTTTATTCTGACTATTAGCTTTGGAGAAAGTCTATGCCATGCAGCTCTGTTTCTTTTCTTTTGAAACATGGTGCTGACAGCATGGACGGAGATTGGATTATATCATTTTCCTCTTCATTCTTCCTGCTTCTTATATTGAAGTATAGCTTGCACTGCTGCTGATACTTGCACTGCACTGATACCTCTCTATTTCTTTGTTGTTCAGTGAGCTTTCTCTTTTGTCAATAATGAAGTTCTTGTGGCTACCTTCATCACTCTGAACCACCACAAAGATGACTTACATTTTCTCTTGCAAAGTTTTTTTTCTCCCTCTCAGATAACATTTTCTCATATATATTTTGTTATAAACTTCATCTTACAGTGTTATGAGATTTGTGCAATCTTTCAGGCATCTCAGAATGGTTTCAGAATATCAAGAAGATTGAAACTTGGTTCTGAGAAAGTTAAGCTAACAGCTCAACCAGCAAAATCTACAGTCCAGGATCTAGTAGGATGGACATAAGAATGACCTTATATCAGAAAAACAAATCTTTGGAAATGACTAGAAACTGATATTGAGATCTTGTTATAGCTAAGATAATGCAAAACTTTTCCTAACACATCCCATTGTCCTAAGAGCAGTTTTCAAGGTTCCAGTGAAGATGATTAATGAGAAAAATCAAGAGTAACAATGGTAAGGTTTGGGAATAGAGAAAAAGTTTTGTGGAAGCCTAATACAGTTTAAGATAAGTTATAATTTTACTTATCAAGGCCCAGCATCAGAAAGAAAGATTTAAAAAAAATTATATTCTTGTTGAAGGTCCTCGAACTAGCTAAAAAGATTCTTAAAATGTAGAAAGTACAGGGATGATTCTTCTTTTATTCCTATCAGTCTTTGCCTTGATTCATTTTTGTGATTCTTTCTTTCTTTTTGATGAATAATGTCTTCTTCTAGAAAATAATGGGGAGAAAATTAAACAGAGAAGCAATGGGTTATACTCAATTCTACTCACATATGAAGGGTCTTTTAGAATAATTTTCCCTGACTCAGAAGTAATATGCATTAGTTAAGGACCATCAAAACACAAATGGAATGCCACCTGTACTTCTGCAATCATCAGTGTCATTAGTATTAGTAGTCATCATTTCTTGACATTCAGTTCCTAACCTGATGAGCCATGTTACCATCTAGTTATATAGTAAATCTTGGAGTAGTTTGTTTTATTCCCTCCTCATTTTTGTTGGGTAGTTTAGGAAAGAAATGTATGTGATTAAATATATTTATTGAAATTAAAAGTAAGATATATTCAAAAATATATTCATTACCATTATATTTGGATTAAAAAAGATTGCACATTGCACATTTATAGCTATAATGTTTTTCTAAAACTAGAATTGTAAAGAAATATTTGAATTTTCTTCTTCCCATGAGTTGAAAGATGTAATTAAACAACAGAATGGAGCAATATTTAGAGAGAGAAAAGTTAACTGAATGTATTAAGCTATTATTATATTACTATTTGCATGAGAAATTCTCTTATTTAGGTAATATGATATTTTATCTATTTTTATATGTTTTGTATATATGTGTTTATAGATGTATTTTACATGTGTGTATATATATGTAATTGTCCAATATCTTCAATTTCATAATATGGAAAGTGGATCATAATGGTGGCTGCTTGTTTTACTAAAGTCTTAGAATTTTAACTCAATATAAAAATTTATAATTTATTTTAAATATATATATTTAATCCCCCAATCTATAATACATAGTCATTGTTTCACTTTTCTTTGTCAGATTATAGCAATAAGGTTTATTTAAAGAAGTTTATATACGTGGTAAATGATGTCTTAGGCATAAGAAATATCCAGAAAACACGTGAATAGGGAAAAAAATGAGGGTCAATTATGTAATAGCAAAGAGGGATTGTACATAGAGAGCCCAAGGTCTATACAGATACACACAAGATGCTAAATGATCTACAGGCATAATATAATGGGTAAATCACAGGTCTAAGAGTCAAGAAAATCTGAGTTCAAATCAAGTCTTACTAGCTGTTTGATCTTAATCAAGTCACTTCATTTCTGTTTGCTTTGGTTTCATCAAATATAAAATGTTTGAGAGAGTTACTTCTCACTGCTGTTGGGAAGATTAAATAAAGTATTATTTATAAAGTCTTTGTTATTGTGCCTGGTACATATTAAGTTCCATGTAAATTATAGCTATTATTAATATTGTCTTCCCTTTTGGGCTTTGTTTCTGACTCTCTAGACTTCATCACAATGCCCATTCTACTTGGGTACCTTTTCTCCCCCATGTTTTAGCTCCCACTTATATATCTTCTCCCATTAGAATATAAGCTCTTTGTAGGTTAATGGTATTTTTCCTTTGCCTGTATTTGTATCCCTAACACTTATGACAGTGACTGATACTTAGTAAATCTTCATATCTGATTGTTGACTGATTGAT
Source organism: Antechinus flavipes (assembly GCF_016432865.1). Lineage (NCBI taxonomy): Eukaryota > Metazoa > Chordata > Mammalia > Dasyuromorphia > Dasyuridae > Antechinus > Antechinus flavipes. Next base: position 231,043,749 of record NC_067398.1, read on the forward strand.
TAATATGTTGGATAGATATATTTTGGATTTGTGGTTTAGATCTGGCCAAAAATCTCACAGTATGAGAAAAAAGTGGCATTTTTCTCTCTTTCCTGGTCTAACTCATACCCACATTAATGAAATCATGAAATTGATATATTGAAATAATTAAGTATAGCAATGCCATGTATTGTTAGAGCTAAAAGGTAATTTTTAGAGGCAGCATTATGTAATAGAGTACTCAAGAGCTTATGTAGCTCTGGAGTACAGAGATCTGGATTGAGTTATAACTCTTATATGTAGTATCTATGTAAAATCTCACTGTTTTAGTTTGATTAGTTACAGAATGAGGATATTTATATAATACTACATAATTTATTGTAGATCATCTTCAAGTTGCTAGTATATAAATACAAGTCATGCAGTTCTATCTCCCCATTTAAAAATGAGGAAATTAAGGCTGAGGAACATGAAATGACTTACTGATCACATAGAAATTAAGTTAGAAACAACTCAATACAAATCTTCTGGATCTCAGGCTTTTGAATTTTTTTTCTTTGAGATTGATTCTCCCTGTTTTGCCTTGGGATGAAATACAACAGCCACTCAGCAATCATTTTTAGCCACAAATATCTCTACTGATTGACTCAGGAACATAGGCATACTCTGTTTTTGACCTGGACCAATTCATCCCTCCTAGAAAGTATCCAAAAGCCTGGTATAGTAATGCCTACCAATAATGTGAAGACTAAAGCAGGGGCATTTCTTGAGCTCAGGAGTTCTGAGTAGGCAATATGTCTGAGCCAAACCTGCCATCAGTATGATACGGAACAAAAGATCTATCTAGCTTTTAAAGGAGGGATGAATTGATCCAGGACATTTGGTCAATAATGAAATAAGTTAATAACAATAGAGAAATACTATAATGGCTACTTTCGGTGTGTGTATAATTGTGCTATTACTTTTCATCCTTTATAGATAGCTTCATTTTTATAAGTTTAATATTATGTTTCTAGTGCACCAGTAGCTCTCATACTGGGACAGTGATTTCATAAACACTATTAATAAAATTAAAAAATACCACCCTTAACCAGACATTTTTTAAACACATTTTACTTATCCTCTCATTTAAAAATAACACACCATCTTGTTTTAGCTCTTATACAGTTATTATACTTTGTTCATAAGATTATAGAATTTATAACAGAGAGAGGCCATAGAGATCACTAAATTCTACTACCTTTTTTTGCAGATAGGAAATGGGGACTGACAGTGACTTGCATAAGACCAGTGATACAGTGATTATTAAAGCCAGTAGTTAAAAATACGTGTTGTTTTTCATTCCTTTCTATAAAATTAGAAAAATATTTTGTTGTCTTTTTGCTTTTGCCTCAATCATTCTTAATGACTTCATTTTGATTTAAAAAAAAATCCTTTTACTGAATAAAATATAATGGAGCAAAATAAATTAACGTATTGGCCACATCTTACAACATAGGCCTTATTTAGAATATATCTATCTCTATCTCTATCTCTATCTCTATATATATATCTATATCTATCTACCTATCTAATTATTCTGCCTTTCCAGTGAGAGGAGAGGAGTCTGTAACCCATAGTTCATTGAAACGACTTAGTTTGCCTTTATATTATGATGAATTGTGTAAATTCATATATGACTTTTACTCACTTGACTGGGGATCAGTTTACACTATCTTCCTATTTTTCCCTGAATTTTTGACATTTTGACATTTACTATTTCTACATTTGATTTTGGGGTTTTTATGCCCTTATACAGGGTTTTTGTATAAGTTCATAATTCTATTTACCTCCTTAATTTTTTTTTTAAATTTATTTTGTGATTCAATTTATCTAGTTCTAAGAAAGCAGAGTTGAAATTCCTTGTTAGTATAGTTTTGCTGTCTAATTCTTCTTGCAGTTCTCTTAACTTTTCCTCTAGGAATTTGGATACTATACCACTTGGTATGTAAAAAAAAAAAAAAAAAAAAAAAAAAAAAAACAGGGCTAGCAATCCTGACCTCAGATCAAACAAAAGCAAAAATAGATCTAATTAAAAGAGATAATGAAGGAAACTACATCCTACTTAAAGTTTCCAGAAATAATTTTTTTTACCTCCTCATGAGTTGTAATTTATCTCATTTTACCTTTGTTTTCCTCTTCTTCCAATAGAATCACCATTTCTCCTCTAATTTCTTTGTTAAATCATTAAATATATAATCAAATTATACCAATAACAGAGATATAGAACTCAAAATTTAAATACATCAGGGATAAAATCGTCACCAGGATAATACACTATGACCAAGTAGGATTTATACCAGGAATGCAGGGCTGGTTCAATATTAGGAAAACTATTAGCATAATTGACTATATCAATAACCAAACAAACAAAAACCACATGATCATCTCAATAGATGCAGAAAAAGCATTTGATAAAATCCAACATCCATTCCTAATAAAAACACTTGAGAGAATAGGAATAAATGGACTTTTCCTTAAAATAGTCAGGAGCATATATTTAAAACCATCAGTAAGCATCATATGCAATGGGGAAAAACTGGAACCTTTCCCAGTAAGATCTGGAGTGAAGCAAGGTTGCCCACTATCACCATTATTATTTAATATCGTATTAGAAACACTAGCCTCGGCAATAAGAGTCGAGAAAGATATTAAAGGAATTAGAGTAGGCAATGAGGAAACCAAACTATCACTCTTTGCAGATGATATGATGGTATACCTAGAGAACCCCAGAGATTCTACCAAAAAGCTATTGGAAATAATTCATAATTTTAGCAAAGTAGCTGGCTACAAAATAAATCCCCATAAATCCTCAGCATTTTTATACATCACCAACAAAACCCAACAGCAAGAGATACAAAGAGAAATTCCATTCAGAATAACTGTTGATACCATAAAATATTTGGGAATCTATCTACCAAAGGAAAGTCAGGAATTATATGAGCAAAATTATAAAAAAGTCTCCACACAAATAAAGTCAGACTTAAATAATTGGAAAAATATTAAGTGCTCTTGGATCGGCCGAGCGAACATAATAAAGATGACAATACTCCCTAAACTAATCTATTTATTTAGTGCTATACCAATCAGACTTCCAAGAAAATATTTTATTGATCTAGAAAAAATAACAACAAAATTCATATGGAACAATAAAAAGTCGAGAATCTCAAGGGAATTAATGAAAAAAAAATCAAATGAAGGTGGCCTAGCTGTACCTGATCTAAAATTATATTATAAAGCAGCAGTCACCAAAACCATTTGGTATTGGCTAAGAAATAGATTAGTGGATCAGTGGAAAAGGCTAGGCTCACAAGACAGAATAGTCAATTATAGCAATCTAGTGTTTGACAAACCCAAAGCCCCTAACTTCTGGGAAAAGAATTCATTATTTGATAAAAACTGCTGGGATAATTGGAAATTAGTATGGCAGAAATTAGGCATGGACCCACACTTAAGACCATATACTAAGATAAGATCAAAATGGGTCTATGACCTAGGCATAAAGAACGAGATTATAAATAAATTAGAGGAACATAGAATAGTTTATCTCTCAGACTTGTGGAAGAGAAAGAAATTTGTGACCAAAGATGAACTAGAGACCATTACTGATCACAAAATAGAAAATTTTGATTACATAAAATTAAAAAGCCTTTGTACAAATAAAACTAATGCAAACAAGATTAGAAGGGAAGCAACAAACTGGGAAAACATTTTCACAGTTAAACGTTCTGATAAAGGCCTCATTTCCAAAATATATAGAGAACTGACTCAAATTTATAAGAAATCAAGCCATTCTCCAATTGATAAATGGTCAAAGGATATGAACAGACAATTTTCAGAGGATGAAATTGAAACTATTACCACTCATATGAAAGAGTGTTCCAAATCATTATTGATCAGAGAAATGCAAATTAAGACAACTCTGAGATACCACTACACATCTGTCAGATTGGCTAAGATGACAGGAAAAAATAATGATGAATGTTGGAGGGGATGCGGGAAAACTAGGACACTAATGCATTGTTGGTGGAGTTGTGAACGAATCCAACCATTCTGGAGAGCAATCTGGAATTATGCCCAAAAAATTATCAAATTGTGCATACCCTTTGATCCAGCAGTGTTTCTATTGGGCTTATATCCCAAAGAAATACTAAAGAAGGGAAAGGGACCTGTATGTGCCAAAATGTTTGTAGCAGCCCTGTTTGTAGTGGCCAGAAACTGGAAAATGAATGGATGCCCATCAATTGGAGAATGGCTGGGTAAATTGTGGTATATGAATGTTATGGAATATTATTGTTCTGTAAGAAATGACCAGCAGGATGAATACAGAGAGGACTGGCGAGACTTACATGAACTGATGCTAAGTGAAATGAGCAGAACCAGGAGATCATTATACACTTCGACAACGATATTGTATGAGGACATATTTTGATGGAAGTGGATTTCTTTGACAAAGAGACCTGAGTTTCAATTGATAAATGACGGACAAAAGCAGCTACACCCAAAGAAAGAACACTGGGAAACGAATGTGAACTATCTGCATTTTTGTTTTTCTTCCCGGGTTATTTATACCTTCTGAATCCAATTCTCCCTATGCAACAAGAGAACTGTTCGGTTCTGCAAACATATATTGTATCTAGGATATATGGCAACATATCCAACATATAAAGGACTGCTTGCCATCTAGGGGAGGGGGTGGAGGGAGGGAGGGGAAAAAAAAATTGGAACAGAAACGAGTGTCAATATAAAGTAATTATTAAATAAAAAATTTTAAAAAAATAAATAAATACATCAGGGATATAAACTTTTTAACTTTTTTCAAAAAAGTTATTTTTTTCTTTCTGTTGTATGCTTCTCTTGAATTATGTGAATTCTCTTGAATTATTTGAAGATCAAGTTTTCTATTCAGCTCTGGTCTGTTCATAAGAAATAGATGAAATTCACCTGTTTCCTTGAATGTCCATATTTTTCTCTGAAAGATGATGCTCAATTTTGCTGGATAATTGATTCTTGGCTGCACCCAAGTTCCTCTGTCTTTCATAATATCAGATTCCATGCCCTTTAATCTTTTAAAGTGGAAACTTCTAAGTTCTGGGTATTCCTGATTGTGTCTCCTCAATATTTGAGTTGTTTTTTTCTGGCTGCTTGCAATATTTTCTCCTTGTTTCAATAATTCTGAAATTCAATTATGATGTTCCTTGGAGTTTTCATTTTGGGATCTCTTTCATGAGATGATCAGTGAATTCTTTCAATGGCTATTGTACCCTCTGGTTCTAGGACACATGGACAGTTTTCTTTGATGATTTCCTGAAATATGATGTCCAGGCTCTTAGACATCCTGGTTTTCAGGAAGTCCAATAATTCTTAAACTATTTCTCCCATAATTATTTTCTAGGTCAGTTGTTTTTCCAATTAGGTATTTTATATTTTCTTCTATTTTTTCATTGTTTTTGGTTTTGTTTGAATTGCTCTTAAAATCTCATTGATTCATTTACTTCCATTTGTTTAATTCTAATTTTAGTGAATTATTTTCTTCAGTTAACTTTTTATTTCTTTTTACATTTAGCTGTTTGAACTTTTTAATGAAATGTTTTTAATTGCATTTTTTCCATTTCACATATTTTATTTTTCATTGAATTGGTTTCTTTTTCATATCTATTTTGTAAAGAATTATATGCTTTTCCCATTTCAACAAATCTATTTTTAAGGAGTTCTCTTCAGATGATTTCTGGTTTTCCTTTTACATACCATCTTACAAATATCTTATTTTCTTTTCCCATTTTTCTTCTAACTCTCTTTTAAGGTCCTTTTTGAATATTTCCAAGAGAGCTGTGTGAAATGGAGGCCAACTTTTGGACTTCATCTGGTGTGATTTGCTTTCAGGATCCTCAGGATTTGAAGTCTGTTCTTTTCTTTCTTCAAAAAAGATGTCTGTGGTCCGAATTCTTTTTTGCTTTTTTGCTTATTTTTTTAAAGGTTGAGGTCTGCACTTAAGGCAAAGAAGCAAAAGCCGGTTTAGTTTGCCCTGGGGGGGCTGGTATTGCTGACTGACTTCTGGACTAGGTAATGTGAACTAGTCTTGTGTTCTTCCGAGGATTGGTAGCTTACAATTTGCCTTTTTTTTTTTTTTTTTTTTTTTTGGTGGGGTGGGACTTTTGGGTGTCTTGCAGTAAATCTGTTAAATCACCAGTTTACAACCTGAACTGAGTAAAACCTTAGAACCTCACAGAAGATTTCCTGGTGTGTGGATGCCACAGAGCTCTGGCTCCTCCATCCCAGCTCCTTGCCATGTCCCAGCATTGTAGTCAGGTTCAATAGCATCTCCTCCTGCCTGATAGACACAGACTTTTCCTGAAGTTCTTCCAAAGTATCTTCTTCTGCAAATTTGTTGTACTTCAAATATTTGTGGGTTCTGTCACTCCAAAACCAGTTTAGAGGCTTAATTTTCTGTTAATTTGAGGGAAGCTTGGAGGAGGTCACACAGACACTTGTCTATTCTTCTGCCCTCTGAATTTTTGACATTACTAATTTATGTATTTCTAATAATATATTCTGTTGCATTCATGCACAACAAATTGCTGTCATTTTTCAATCAATGGAAATTCACTTTTTTCTAGTTTTATGAGTTCTTATTTTTAATAAAAATAATATTAAATGTTTTCAAAGTTCAGTATAAATGAATTGATATCATTTATAACTTTATTTTCTCATAGAATTACATGTACATTATGCCTTAATTGCAATGGAATAATAAAACTGTCATACAAAAATATATTTTAAATGAAAAACATTCCTACATTTCTATTCTCACAGATGAGGGAACTGAGGCTCAGATGAATTATATGATTTGTTTTTGTTAAGTATATGAGTTGCTAGAAAAAAATGTTTCTGTAATAATGGAAAATTTTGCTTCTAGTTCATCTGCTGAAAAAGTTCAAAGCTTCATTGAAAAGCTCACTTCAAGAAAATATATGTTTTAAAGAATTATTATTCTATTTTTATTAATAGTGGTGATGTGATATAGTAGTGATGATGATGGTATTTCTTTAGAAAATTCACACACACAAGCATATATATATAATTCACACACACACAAGTATATATATATATATACACACACATACATATATACATGCATCTTTATAACCATTAACTCTTTTGATCTTTACAATAATCTTATGGAGTTGATTTGACAGGTATGAATTCATTGAATTGGTATTTTTTTCATTTATTATTTGTATGTTAATTTTCCAATCTCATCTGATTAAACTCTAATACTATTATTCACCTTATAAGCTTTACTTTGTCAAGAGCCATTCAGTAAGTGTCCCCTATTTCCAATTATAAAAATAAGTTCCATGTATTTTAATTTGTTTCTCATTAATGAATTCCTTTAAAAAGTACTGTCAATCACATTGTGAACTAATAATACTTCTATGAAATAGTATCTGAAAAATGAAAGTCCAGACCAATTACATCCCTTTTTTGTAACACCTACTATTGTATCTACTATTTGATTGTGATTTCAGTATTGGTTTTGGTCAATTGGTGTACTCTTTTCTGTGAATACTTCTTCCAGCGATGGAGACTGAAATTCATCTTTTCCCTCTTATCCAGAGATTTAGACGTAGAATGATCTCTAGGATCCATCTTTAATGTGGCATTAAATCATCCATTGATGTCCCTTAGTTTTTGCTAAAGGAGCAGCCTAATCGCCTACTCATACTGAAAAAAGTTTAAAGCTTCAATCACTAAGATCTTAGCTTTAGAGATGGACAGATTCTATTCTTCAGTACTACTAATGCTATTACTCATCATTTTTTTTTCTTTTTAGAATGTAAGCTTTTCTCAATGCAATATTTTTCAAACTATATCATTTTTCATAGACTCTAAAAACAAATCCAGATCTACACGTCTCAATGTGTTCTAAACTTGGTTGTCCAATACTAATTTTAAGAAAATGACTATCTGATCAAACCAGTTTGGTTATCATAAACGTTTTTCAATATATTGAAAAAAAACTATGTAATTTTGCTATTTTCTCCATAAAAACAAAAACAAAATCAATGTTGGATAAAAATATATCATTTTACTTTAGAGATTGACTTCAAAAAATATAAGTTCTTATTGAGCAATTATGCTAATATAATCATATTTATAATTTCAAGAATATTTTTAAATGGTCTGTTTAAGCAGCATATTTCCACTGGGTCTATTTATTGCTTATTGACTATCTGCATTAGCAAGCCATTTGGAATCTGATTATTCTGAAGCTTATTGTTTTTGTAATAGAAAATACATTTGGTCTCTCAAAAGACTACTTTGTAGCCAATAAATGTTTGTAATTAAACAGCGCTAAGTGGTCATTGAAACCATGGCATTAAATAACATTTGATCTAGTACAAGTGCTGGAAAAACAGAATATTATTCATACAACATCATTAGTTTGTATTTTCATTGATTTGTTTTAAACTTTTAAACATACTTTATATTTAATACATTCCTTTAAAAACTCTAATGAAATATACTTTATGAAAACTAATCAAATACCAAAGTAATTGGGTATTTCTAATATTGTTCAGAATTTTATTAAAGTTAAAAAACAGGAAAGTCATGGGGAAGTTAAGAGACACAGATGAATAGATGATAGATATGCACAAAAATGCATGTATACATATGAATGCATGCATTTTCTTGTGTTATCTAGTTCCTTTTTTCTTCACATTTGAAGGGAATCTGGTCCATACTTCTTTTGGATTTTTCCATTTGTACATTGTTATAGATGAGAAGAGTAAAATGATAGTAGAATTGGGTGTGTTCCTAAGAAATTGTGGAGTTCTATTTGTGGATCCATATGTAGAGTAGTCAGAATAATATGGACTAGAAAGAGGGGAGACCAAAGAAAATCTCTAATTAGTAAGACAAGAATGCCATAAAGTCAAAGTTAAAGTGATCTTGAGAGAAATCAATTTCTTTTTAAAATTTAATTTAATTTTTAATTTATAAAATAAAACAAGCATTTCCATAACAGTACAATAAAAAATGATTGCATATGAAACTACAAATCTACTATCCACAGCTTGATATTCCTTTCAAATATACAACAAAATTATTGTGTAAATTCTTATTTCATCTTTCTCACTTCCCTAATATTTTTATAAAGATGACTATCATTAGACACAAGTGACATGTGTGTTTCTGTCTCTGTGTATGTATGTATATGTGTATATATATATATATATATATATATATATATACATATGTGTAAACACATTTTATATATCTTTCAATACTCTGGATTCAGATTGCATCCTTTTCACAATGTTATAGTTAATTAGGGTATTTATAATTATTAAAATAACTTATTCACTCAAAAGTTGTGATTAAAACAATATTGCTATTACTCTACATAATGTTCTCATCACAAATGTCAGCTTATTAATAATAACAGTTAAGAAGTCCAAACTTCAATTTCCACCACCACCACCACTTTATTAATTTCTTATAAGTAGGACCCCAATAAATATCAATGGATTTTAAAATTTTTCAAACTCCTCCCAACAAATCCCTAACACTTCAATTGAATGTTGATGGTGTTTTTCTTCTTTATAATATAATCATTCTCTCTGGGAGAAGGTTTCTTGGGGAGGTTTTTTGGAGGCAGCCTTAGTTGCAGTTAAGAATAATAATCACCCAAAATGCAGCCAGCTGGTAAAAATGCAAACGTTTATTTTCTCCTTCCAAAATAACCTGGTTACTTTTTTTTAGTGGCCTATCTTTCTGCTTGGTTCCAAGAACTCCCTCCAAATGTCTCCAAATCCAAAGGTTTGTCCTTCAGCCTCCAGCCAGCCAGATGGAAAATGGAATGAATCTCTCTCTTGCCTCCTAGAGAGAGCTTCTGGCTCTCAATCTCCCAGAATGCTCTGTGTCTGTCCCAGAGTGCTCCTCTCCAATCTAATTCAGCTATACTCTCCTAACTGGGCCTCTGCTTTCTTCTTATATATCAGAGAGTGGGATTATGGGTTTTCTCCCATAATGCTCTCTGGCCCTAAGAGCTTCAAGGGAGGTGTGAATTCAAATATGTTATACTAAACCCTGAAATCTCCCAAATGTGTGAACTCCAATGAGTAAAGGTGTGAACACAATCATTGTATCAATTAGTTCTACTTAGTACCTTGTTTCAGATTCTGGCCCAAAGCATCTCCTTGTAAAATTAGATCAAGGATACTGAACTATGCTAAATTAGATAATTATTGTCTCTAATTCTAATGACTTAACAGTTTGTAAAGATGCCAACAGAATGTGACAATGTCGACCAGGGATTGTCAAGCATTTTTGCTCTCTGGACTCCTTTATGCTCTTAAAAATCACTAAGGATTCTCAAAATACCTTTTGTTTATGTAAGTTATTATTTGCTGATATTAACCATTCTAGAAATTAAAATCTAACTATCATTATAGAAATATTTTTTTATCTCATGAGCACCATAAAAAGATATTGGGTACCAATAATTTCTTTACGATACCTTGAGTACCCCCAAGCTACAGACACAATTCCCCCTGCAGATATATTTTAAAATAAGACTACAATTATTCAATTATATTCTGTGTTTTTTAATTTTTTTCTTTTTTTTCCTCTTCTTTTCAGACTAATAAATACTTTGTAATTGTGTAAGAATTCTGCTTCATCTTTTTATCCTCTCTCAATTGCATTTTTTCTCCCTTCACCCAGTCCAATTTGATATTAACCCAGAGCCTTGTCCTCTGAAGAGTTTAGTATACTTTCTATGAGCCTTTAGCTACAACCAAAACTTCTGATTGTGACCTGAATAAGGTGATGGCCCACTCCTTCTCCTGAACAACTCTTTCAGCTGACATTTCTAAGATAGTAGCCTTTGATCTGAAAAGATGTCACCACAGGCAGAGCCAGGCCAAATTTGAGAATAGGAATTTTGCAAAGATATAAACGAACCAAAGACAACCCTATGATCAAATGAAAAAATATGTATTTATTCTCAAAACATCCTTTTAAGGGAAACAAGAAGACATAAACTTCAAATATGATGTTGACCATGGAATATCTGTCAAAAACACAGAGCACAGCAAGGTTCTTGGCAGCATGTGGCAAAAAAATGACTGAACCTTGAGAAGGAGAAACACTAAAGCCAGCCATAAACTCTATTTGAATCCACATCATCAATGGAAGTTTCTTTAAAAAAAAAAAAAAGAAAGAAAGAAAGAAACGGGTAAAAGCTAAATTTAAAATATCAATACATTTGATTTTGGTTTTGGTGGCTACAGGAGCCTCCTGTGTTACTCTCTGTTGTATTCTTAATTTTAATCCTTTTTTTGTAGAATATTTAATTCATAACTATAATTTATATATATTTATACACAAATGTATACACACACACACGTCCATACACATATACATACAATAAAATATACACGATAAAAATTAAGATTTTTTTTAAACTTGCACACATATAAAATACTATTTTCCCTCTAAACTTGCTACAACATTTCATATTTTACCTTAAAAAATATGATAATCTAATGCAGGAAAAAAGGAAATAGAAACATTTGGTTTAATTAAAACATGTACAATTAAAATTACTATGGAATATTACAATATTACTTCATATACTGATTTTTTTCATTGATTTAGAAAGGAAATTTCCCTTCTAAAAATTAGATCTGTTATGAATGTTTTGTTTCAGTACTGAGTATAGATATAGTTTTTGGATACTGAACTCTGTCTTGGATTTTCTCTTTTACTTACAGAAATAAAGATGTATTACAAATGAGTCCAGTGTAAAAGTAGGCCCTGTTGTTTGAAAGAGCATGAGGCACAAGCTAAATATATGGTATGGATAGAGATGGCATTTGTGATTCCTCACTCTATAAAACTCCTGGTAGAGGACTTTCTCCACCAATGCGAGGCATTACCTACTTTACAACTCACAGAGCTATTGAAATAATTGCTCAGAACCCTGAAATATCAAACCAATATGTGTAAAAGGTGGAAATTTTTCAAGCTCTAATAATTATGGCACACTATTTCCCCCTACACAAATGTAAATCAGTCTAATCTCACAAACAAAAGGTCCTTCTCTTCTTTGTCAACAAGTTTGGCAGGATATGACGATGAAATTAATAAAGGGGCATTTTTTTTTAATTTTTAAGATTTAAAGTGAAGAAAAGAAGAAGTTTTGAAAAATTGCTTTTATTCCTAGTTTTCTTTTCTTCCTTTTTCCTCCTTCTCTTCAGAAATAGATTAGCCCATGATATTTCAGACTGCTTCTACCCTCATAGCCATCTTCTTATATTGGCAATGTCTTCAATGGTAATGATCTATTCAAACCTGTACCAGTCCATGGTACTCTAAATTATCCTTTCACTTTACTTACACAAATACTTTCCCTAGTCTAATTCTACATTTTTTGCTCCCCTGTATTTTCTTCCCTCATTAAAAAGTAGGCATTTTGAGGTTAAAAAATGCCTTTGTATTTGTATTTGTAATCCCAAGCTTTACAAAGTTCTTGGTACATAGTAAGAATGCAGTAAATGTTTTATCTATATTATTCATCTCTCTCTCTCTCTCTCTCTCTCTCTCTTTCTCTCTCTCTCTCTCTCTCTCTCTCTCTCCCTCTCTCTTTATCATCAGAGGTGAACAGAGGGGTGGGTGAAAAAAGAATAAATCATTAGAAGTATGAGGAAAGAAGTTTTGCCATATTTGATATTGATACTGAGCAATTAAGACTACTAGATTCAAAGCAATCTGGCTTCATATTCTGATATCAACACTTACTTTATGAAATTGCGCCTCTTTTTTATTTTCTAAAATGGAGATTTGTATACAGCACTGTTGTAAAGAAAGTACTTTGGGATAATGGAATACCATATAAATACAAGCTATTATTATTCCTGGGTTAGGCTGCTATCCCAGATTTATACAGAGACAAGACTTTTTATTTTGTTTCATTTGGCTCCATAGGTTGCCTAAGTATTTTGCCTTTCTGTGTAATAGCATTTTTGGCAGTTGTACCTACCTATTACTTTAATGGCAATTACTTTGCTTCTGGAGGTTAAACAGCTCCTTTAATTTCCAACACCCTGGTGCCTGTTCTTATTTTTTGCTATCCATGTCTATGCCTTCTCATTTTCCATTCTCTTGGCTTCTGCTGAGCTTTTTTTTTTTTTTTTTTTTTTAACATTTACTAACCCCATTATGTTTTGAGCTACCAAGTGATGATACTGGTGGGCTGGCAAAGTAACAACTGTGTCAAAGTACCACATGTAGTGTTTATTAGGCTCTTACAAAGAAACAGTCCATGCCTGGTTGAGATTCTGCCCTCAATAATAGAAAGGAGAAACATTCACTTCATTGATGCTTCTTTTCACTGTAATCCTATGCTTATATTTCCTTTTATTTCAGAGACAATTATCCCTGGTACAGGTTCTCTGTTTCTCTCCTTTTTTGTAATCAAATAATACTTAGTGATATATAATACAGATTAAGCTTTATAAACAATTGATATAAAAATAATCAATATAGAAAGTATCCTACTTAGAATATAAGTTCCATCAAAGGAAATACTATAAATTACCAAATTTTTATAGGTCTTCCAGCACTTAACAATTTTTAATGGAATTGCTTGAATTAGGAATGTTAATTTAAATTAGAGATTGATAAAATAATAGAAGAGATGATGCAATAAATCCATACATCATCTAAAAATGTCATCTCAGCCATTTGTTTTAACTTGCTTCTCCAATAAACTTGTATCTAAAAAGAACTTTGTAAATTTGACAGATTTGAATTTTGTTTTTGTTCCTTTCTCCATATCACAGCAGAGATACTTAAGAGAAATATGGTACCTTAAAGAGAAAAATTAGACTGGAAAGAGGACAGAAAAAATAGAGCTAAAATGTCCAAAGTATATTATCAACTTTGGATAATAATTCTTTCAAAAATTCTATCATCTCTTTGATATGGATATATTACATAAAACTGGTGCAGACTTAAATTTGTTCATTAATCTTGGTAGGTTATTTCTTTTGTTTGGTAATTACTTCCCCTACATATATCAAATAGAGGATTGATCCCTGATTCTGGGGAGCTTTGTCTAGGAAATCAGCATTTTTTTAATAAGAGGGGCTAAAGGGAAAGGAAGAAATATCATTGTATCCTTAAGACTGTTTCCCTTTTGTTTTTCTTACAAATTTAGGCTAATTGCCATTTCTTTTAAAACGCAAAGCTTAAGCAGTTCAGCCAAGGCCATGGAACAAGGGAGCATTTTGTTAAAACATTCTAACATTCCCCTCAAAACAGCTTAAAAATATATCATGAGGATGTCTGAGAGCAGAGATGAAAGAGTAAGCAGTAAATCACCATAACTCTCCCATATTCACTAATAAACAACCATAAAATAGCTTTCCAAAACAAATCCTGGAGCAGAAGAGCCAGCAGAGTATAATAATATTTTAGTTCAAAAAATCTAAAAGTTCAGCAAGAAAGGTCTGCCCCAGGTAAATGGGAAACTCCTTCCAGGTCAGGAAGTATCTCAGGAAGCCAGCATCAAGCCCCACCTTAAAAAACCATTGAGGGATCCATAACCTCATGGAAAGGAGCAGATGAATGCCAACACAACCTCACCATACTCACTCCTGTACCCCCACATACTTAATGTAATCAGGAAAATGGACATACTGCAGTTCCTAGAATCTTCACATACTTCTGTATAGCCCCCCAAACCAGGAAGGTTTCAGAAGCCAGAACTTCACATACTTTAGCAAAGTCCTGGAGAAAAAAGGCAATCTTTGGCTGCTAGATAACTATGAACTTCAGTGTAGCCCCAGAAAAATGCACAATCACCCCAACTGCCCCAGCACATGCCAGACTCCCCAAGTAGGACCCTGTTCAGCACTAAGAAGTCAAACTTCTACAATTTCCAGCATTACCAACCACCACCACGCAAACTCCTCAGTTCAGCAAAAGACATGAGGGTATGTGGAGGGACTCAAGGAAAAAGGTATGCAGTACCAGGTAAATAGCCAGTTGGGACAAGAAGTTGGAAACAATACTCCTTCCATAGCAGGGACAGAGTTTCAATTAAAAAAAATAAAGGAGAAAAACCAAAAGAGATGAGAGGGAAAAAAAAAACTAAACAGAAAGTAAAATAGAAAATTATTATGGCAGTAGGGAACATCAAAACACAAACACAAGATAATAATGGATGAGAAAACACTTTTGGGCAAAACCACAATGAAAAACAGGAAATGATCTAAAGCCCAGAAAGAATTCATGGAAGAGTTCAAAAAGGAGCTTAAAAATTATTGTAAAATAGAGGTAGAAGAAAAAATGTGAAAATAAATAGAATCATGCAAAAAGAAAGAAAATATTCAGTTTTGAAATGTACTTTAAAAGTAGAACTGGTCAAATGGAAAAGGAGATACAAAAATATACTCAAGAAAACTACGCTTTAAAGAACATAATTGTCCAAATGAAAAAGAAAGCACAAAACCCAATTGAGGAAAATGCATCTTGAATGTTAGGTTTAGCTGATGGATGAGGGTCTTTTCAACAGCAATGTGATTCAGGACAGATCCAATGGACTGGTGATGAAGAGAGCCATTTGCACCCAAAGAGAGGATTGTAGGGACTGAGTGTGGACCACAATATAATATTTTCATGTTTTTATTGTGATTTACTTGCATTTTGTTTGCTTTCTCATTTTTTTTTCTTTTTGTTCTAATTTTTTGTGTGTGTGCAGCCTTTTACCTTTACTCTGTATGTATAGTTATGCTTTAAATGTGTTTATTGTAACATATTGTAGGATTCTGGTTTTAAATCCAGTCTGCTATCCACTTCTACTTTATAGAAGAGTTCACCCCATTCACATTTATAGTTAAAACTACTAAGTCACTATTTCTCACCATCTTATTTATCCCAAATTATACTTTTCTCTTTCCTTTTCCCTTTCCCTCCTCTCCAGTATTTTACTTATGAACCCCCACTTGCTTCAAGCAGCCCTCCCCCTTTAAAGCCCTTACCCATTTCTTATTTTTTCCCCTACTATTTCTGTTTTACCTTTTATTAGTCTACTCCTTTCCTTTTCCCCTTTCCCCTCCCACTTTCCTATAAGTTGAGAAAAGTTTCTCTGTGAAGCCAAATATGTCTAATATTTTTTCTTTGAGCCAAATCTGATGAGAGTAAGATTCACACAATGCTCATCTCCCTTCCATCTTTCCTTTAATTATATTAGGTTTTCTTTGCCTCTTTATGAGATGTGATTTTCCTCTTTTTATCTCTACTTTCTTCTTTTTCTGGGTACAATCCCCTTTCCAACTCTAGTTTCTTTTTTATATTATGACAGTAAAATCAAATTATACATACACTCTCTATGGATGTATACCCATAACAGAGATACAGTTCTCAAGAGTTTTTTTTTTTTTTTTTACCTTTTATGTTTCTCTTGAGTTCTATATTTAGAGATCAAATTTTTTGTTCAGTTCTAGTTTTTTCATTAAGAATAAATGGAATTCACCTGTTTCATGAATGTCCATCTTTTTTCCTGAAAGAGAATTCTTGGCTGCTACCCAAGTTCCCACTACCCCACAGAACCTCACCTTCCTAGGGTCTGTGCTGCCTGCACAGGTGTCTGATTGATCTTGGCCCATCTCCTTCCATGCCTGATTGAAATAGATCTTTTCTGGAGATCTTTGAAATTATCTTCTGCGGATAATTTATTACACTCCCAATATTTGTGGGTTCTGTCAGTCCAGAACTAATTCAGAGGCTGGATTTGCTAGTTAGTCTGATGGTTGTGGGAAGAGGTCAGGAAAAAAAAATGTGTGTTCTTTTCAACATATTTAAGAATCCTCTTTTCCAAGAAGGGATTGCTATTTCACGAGGCCCAGAAATGAGTATGTGAAGTCAATGGAGAATTATTCACTATTTTTTTGTGGATGAATTTGTATTAAAGGCATATTCAGTATCCTTGAATAGGTATACACAAGAAAATAATTTTAGCTAATAGAGACATAAAGAAGGTAAATTTGAACCTTGCTGTTAAGTAAAAACTTATTAACTTAAAAATCTACTTCTATGCTTTTTTATACTTTCAGGTTTGGCTGGATTCTTTATATTTTTCTATAAATATTAATAAGATAGATTAGACAATTCTCCCTTGTGTCTTGTCAAGTTTACAGAAAAGAACTCCTATCTTTCACCAATACAGAGTTGTATAGTTGGTCTTTTTCCTTGTAGACTTTTCAGTCCATTTTATTTAAGCCAGATTTACTAAAAAGGAAAGTTTAAATGATTTACATTCAATTAAGGTTATGTGCTCTCTCCTCAGTTGTTTAATTGATGTTATTAGGCCCTATATTTTTGGTGACCAATTTCTAGTCTAAATCTCCCTTTGATCAAATCAAATTCTAAAGCAGCATAATCAACAGAAGATGAGACTGAGACATATATTTTTTTTTCCCAGCCAAGGATAATTTAGGAGGATAGAAGGAGAAATCTATGATACTGGATAGAGGCTGGCTGAAAATTAAGCATGGTACTAATATGAACTATAAACTTTAGAGGTGGAAATATACTAGCAATGTACAAGGTAGAGTACCAGCAATATTGGGAGCTCTCAACTTAAAGAAGCTAAGAAAATTAACACTTCTCTGAAAGAGATAGGAGGTCCCTTCTGCTAGCATCATATTCAGGAATAGATGTCATTTATCTATTACATTGCTCATTACATAGTTTGGGTTCACAGTTCCATGGCAGAGATGAGGGTCAGCATTTGTAGTCACAAGGGAGCAGGGACCCTATATGAGCACTGGTTGCAATTTCAGGAAAGAGAAGAATTGCAGTAGAATAGAGTAGGGATATTAAATAGATAAGGATCTGTGTTCATATTAGGAGATCAAATTATCACATCTCTTTCTGTAACACATCACCCTAGAATTACTGAAAATCCAGAACCCCAGAACTAACTGAAAAACGTAGGAGGAAAAATCCAGGAGCTTAAAAAATTCTGAATTGGTCAAACTGGAAAAGAGGTACAAATCCTCACTTAAGAAAAGCGTTTCCTAAAAATTAGTTTGGGTCATGTGGAAACTAATGGAACCATGGGACACAAAGAAACAATAAGAAAAAGTCAGAAGATTTTTTTTTAAATAGAAGAAAATGTAAAATATTTCATAGAAAAAATAATTCTCCTAGAAAATAAATTGAGGGGAGATAATTTATAAAAAATTGGACTTATGAATATCATGATCAAAGAAAGAATCTAGATGTCATTTTTCAAGAAATTATAAAGTAAAACTATGCAGGTATATCAAAACCAGAGAGGTAAATTTCAAAACAGACATTGAAAGAATTCATCAATTACTTCCTGAAAGAGATCCCAAAATAAAAATCTTTAGGAATATTAAAATCAAATTCTAGAGGTTCCATGTTAAGGAGAAAATATTACAGTAAAAAGGAAATAGCTTAAATACCTCAAATTCATAGCTTTGTTTTGAAGTTGCAATGAAAGGAGGTGAGGAAAAATGACTTTTGACTTTTTGGAAAGTAAAGAGAGTTATACACTAAGAGTAGAAATTTTAATTCTAATTAATAAACAGCGCACAGAACAGTACCAGCTTCCATGGCAACTTCAGCAGCAGAGGCTTCTTGGTATGAGGTGGAGGTGGGGAGGGTCAAAAAGGAGATTATTCTGGAGCAGCAGTGGCACTTCCTCGAAGAAAAGGAACTGCTCGTGTACATCATGGGCAAGGAGATGCTCATCAAGAAGTTCACACTTTGGGTCTAGATCTACTTAGGCTATTACACATTGGGCTATGCAGGACAGGTATGTGGAAGTCAGTGGGAACCTAAGAACTTATGATGACAAGGATAGGTTAAGGAAAAAGGACATCTGTGCTATTTCAGGACCAAATGAATTAACAGAATTTTATAATAGACCCAAACAGATAAAATAATTCCACCAGAAGCACCCAAATGAGATTTGTGTGCCGATATCAGTAGAATTTAGGGAGCTCCTAAAAGCCAGAGAAAATCCTAGTGAAGAGGCTCAAAACATGATGGAGTTCACAGTTGAAGAAGGATATGGCCATTACCTGGATCTTCATGATTGCTATCTTAAGAACATTAACTTAAAAGCATCTGAGAAATTGGATTATATCAGATATTCCTAGGGAAAGGAAGAATGAAGAGAATAAGAGATATCCATAAATGCTGCTGGAGTACCTCCAGGGCTACATAAGGTGAAGTTCCTACATCAGGATGAACTGTTTGGGAACATTCAGAATTAATTTGAGAAGAAATAGGACAATGGTAGCTTCCCATTCTGGCCAAAAGAGACAAGCAGTGCACTGACCCATGCTGAAGCCATTCTTGATCTCTCCACCTTGCCCTCCTGGGAGGAGTTGGTCTCCTTGGGTCTGGATAGACTGAAATCTGCACTCTTGGCTTTAAGACTGAAATATGGCAGTACATAGGAATAGCATGACCAGCACTAAAGGCAAGTTCCTGGAATCACTTGACTCCTCTCTGTTTGCTTATAATCCCTAATCAAAGGGAACCAAGAGGAACACTGAGAGGAATAAAGACATTGTGTTCCTTGAAGCCCATATCTATGAATATATAGAGATTCTTGGGGAATAGTGACATCTCACTTATGAAAATGTGCAGTGCAAATAGATTCAGACAGGAGAAGAGAAGAGGAAAAGAAAGAGCAAATAAGTGAGAGTGAAAGTTATGATGAAAAGAATGAGAATATCTATAATCCCAAAAACCTGCCTTTGGGTTGGGGCAGCAATCCCACTTCCTACTGGTTATATAAGATACATGGTCTCAAAATCAATTATAACTGTGAGATCTGGGGCAACTACATCTTCCAAGGCCCCATGGCATCATGCTCATGGCATGAGGTGCTTGGGCATTCCAAATACAGCTTACTTGGCCAATGTGACTCAGATTGAAGATGCTGTCTCTTTGTGTCAAAAAATAAAACTTCAGAAGGCTTCTGAACAATGGCAGTCTGACACAGAGGAAGGCTAAGAAGATTCCAGTGGAAATATTGTGAATAAGAACATATGAGGATTTGAAATATCAGGGACTGCTCTAATGATTGAGGACAAGCTCTGTGACTGGTTAAGCAGTCTAGGAGTTGGCATTTTTTTTTATTCCACAGAAGCACATGTATCCAAAGACTCTGCTATGTGATCTAACATTTTAGCATGTGTCTTGTGAAGACAAGAATTGAGGACATAGTGAAAGTAATTTACAAGTTATATGTATGGAAAATTTTACAATATTGACAATTGCCAAACCTTTTGTTCCATTTTTTTCCCTCTTTCCCCTCACTCCCTCCCCTAGATGGTAGGATAACCAGTAGATGTTAAATATATTAAAGTATAAATTAGATACACAAAAAGTATACATGACCAAACCATTATTTTGCTGTACAAAAAGAATCGGACTCTGAAATATTGTACAATTAGCCTGTGAAGGAAATCCAAAATGCAGGCAGGCAAAAATATAGGGATGGGGAATTCAATGTAATGGTTCTCAGTCATCTCCCAGAGTTCTTTTGCTGGGCATAGCTGGTTGAATTCATTATTGCTCCATTGGAATTGATTTGGTTCATCTTATTGCTGAAGATGTCCGGATCCATCAGAATTGATCATCATATAGTATTGTTGTTGAAGTATATATGGATCTCCTGGCCCTGCTCGTTTCACTCAGCATCAGTTCGTGTAAGTCTCTCCAGGTTTTTCTGAAAACATCCTGTTGGTCATTTCAAATTATGGTATATGAATATTATGGAATACCGAACAATGATATTCCATAATATTCATATACCATAATTTATCCAGCCATTCTCCAATTGATGGGCATCTATTCAGTTTCCAGTTTCTGGCCACTACAAAGAGGGTTGCCATAAATATTCGTGCATATATAGATCCCTTTCCCTTCTTTATGATCTCTGGGATATAAGCCCAATAGCAACACTGCTGGATCAAAGGGTATGCACAGTTTGATAATTTTTTGAGCATAGTTCCAAATTGCTCTCCAGAATGGCTGGATGCATTCGCAATTCCACCAACAATGTATCAGTGTCACAGTTTTCCCACATCCCCTACAACATTCCGCAATATCTTTCCCTGTCATTCTAGCCAGTCTGACAGGTGTGTAGTGGTATCTCAGAGTCGTCTTAATTTGTATTTCTCTGATTAATAATGACTAGGAGCATCTTTTCATATGGCTAGAAATAGTTTCAATTACTTTGTGTGAGAATTGCCTGTTCATATCCTTTGACCATTTATCAATTGGAGAATGGCTTGATTTTTTATAAATTAGAGTCAATTCTCTATATATTTGAGAAATGAGGCCGTTATAAGAACCTTTGACTGTAAAAATATTTTCCCAGTTTTATTGCTTCCCTTCTAATCTTGTCTGCATTAGTTTTGTTTGTACAAAAACTTTTCAGTTTGATATAATCAAAATTTTCTATTTTGTGATCAGTAATGATCTCTAGTTTTTCTTTGGTCATAAATTCCTTCCTCTTCCACAGGTCTGAGAAGTCAACTATCCTATGTTCTTCTAATTTATTTATAATCTCAGTCTTTACGTATAGATCATGAACCCATTTTGACCTTATCTTGGTGTGTGGTGTTAAGTGTGGGTCAGTGCCTAGTTTCTGCCATACTAGTTTCCAATTTTTCAAGCAATTTTTGTCAAACAGTAAGTACTTATCCCAAAAGCTGGGGAATCTGGGTTTGTCAAACACCATATTGTTACAATTATTGACTCTTTTGTCTTTGAACCTAACCTATTCCACTGATCAACTAATCTATTCCTTAGCCAATACCAAATAGTTTTGGTAACTGCTGCTCTATGATATAATTTTAGATCTGGTACAGCTAAGCCACTTTCATTTGATTTTTTTTCATTAATTCCTTGAAATTCTTGACCTTTTGTTTTTCCATATGAACTTTGTTGTTATTTTTTCTAGGTCATTAAAATAGTTTTTTGGGGGGAGTCTGATTGGTATAGTGCTAAACAAATAGATTAGTTTAGGTAGTATTGTCATCTTTATTATATTTGCTTGCCCTATCCAAGAACATTTAATATTTTTCCAATTCGTTAGATCATACTTAATTTGTGTGAAAAGTGTTTTGTAGTTTTGCTCATAAAGTTTCTGATTTTCCCCTTGGCAGATAGATTTTTAAGTATTTTATACTATCAGTAGTTACTTTAAATGGAATTTCTCTTTGTAACTCTGACTGTTGGATTTTGTTAGTGTTATATAAGAATGCTGATGATTTCTGTGGGTTTATTTTGTATTCTGCAACTTTGCTAAAGGTGTGAATTATTTCTAATAACTTTTTTAGTAGAATCTTTGGGGTTTTCTAAGTATACCATCATATCATTAGCAAAGAGTGAAAATTTGGTTTCCTCATTGCCTACTCTAATTCCTTCAGTCTCTTTCTCAACTTTTATTTTCAAAGATAGCATTTCTAATATAATATTGAATAGTAACGGTGATAGTGACAACCTTGTTTTTCCCCATTACATATGATGCTTACTGTTGGTTTTAAATAGATGCTGCTGATTATTTTAAGGAAAAGTCCATTTATTCCTATACTCTCAAGTGTTTTTAATAGGAA
Organism: Antechinus flavipes; assembly: GCF_016432865.1. Taxonomy (NCBI): domain Eukaryota; kingdom Metazoa; phylum Chordata; class Mammalia; order Dasyuromorphia; family Dasyuridae; genus Antechinus; species Antechinus flavipes. Next base: position 231,066,449 of record NC_067398.1, read on the forward strand.
TTGATGTTGGATTTTATCAAATGCTTTTTCTGCATCTATTGAGATGATCATATGTTTTTGTTAATTTGGTTATTAATATGGCCAATTATATTGATAGTTTTCCTAATATTGAACCAGCCCTGCATTCCTGGTATAAATCCTACTTGATCATAGTGTATTATCCTGGGGATGATTTTCTGTAGTCTTTTTGCTAATATCTCATTTAAGATTTTAGCATCAATATTCATTAGGGAGATTGGTTTATAATTTTCTTTCTCTGTTTTCAACCTACCTGGTTGTACCATGGTACTGGACAGTACCATATCTGTGTCATAAAAGGAATTTGGTAGGACGCCTTCATTCCCTATTTTATCAAATAATTTATATAGCATTGGGGCCAGTTGGTCTTTAAGTGTTTGGTAGAATTCACATGTAAATCCATCTGGTCCTGGGGATTTTTTCTTAGGCAGTTGATTAATAGCTTCTTCTATTTTTTTTTCTGAAATGGACTATTCAAGCAATTTACTTCCTCCTCTGTTACTCTGGGAAGCCTATATTTTTGGAGGTAGTCATCCATTTCACTTAGGTTATCAAATTTATTGTCATAAAGTTGGGCAAAGTAACTCCTTTTTATTTCTCTTATTTCCTCTTCATTGGTGGAAAGTTCTCCCTTTTCATTTTTAAGACTACTAATTTGATTTCCCCCCCTCCTTTTTCTAATCAGATTTACCAAAGGCTTAACTATTTTATTGATTTTTTCATAGAACCAACTCTTAGTTGTATATATTAGTTGAATAGTTTTTTTTTTTTTTACTTTCAATATTATTAATTTCTCCTTTTAATTTTAGAATTTCAAATTTAGTATTTGATTGGGGGGGGTTTAATTTGGTATTTTTCTAGCTTTTTTAGTTGCAATCTCAATTCATTGATCTTCTCTTTCTCTATTTTATTCAAGTAAGCCTCTACGGATATAAAATTTCCTCTTATTACCACTTTGGCTGCATGCCACAAATTTTGGTATGATGCCTCATCGTTGTCATTATCTTGAGTGAAATTATTAATTGTGTCTATAATTTGCTGTTTCACCCAATCATTCTTTAAGATGAGATTATTTAGTTTTCAATTACTTTTTGGTCTATTTATCCCTAATTTTTTGTTGAATGTAGTTTTTATTGCATTGTGATCGGAAGGAAAGCATTTACTATTTCTGCCTTTTTGCATTTAATTTTGAGGTCTTTATGTCCTAATATATGGTCAGTTTTTGAAAAGGTTTCATGGACTGCTGAGAAGAAAGTATATTCCTTTCTGTCTCCATTCAGTTTTCTCCAAAGATTTATCATATCTAATTTTTGTAATATTCTATTTACCTCTTTAATTTCTTTCTTATTTGTTTTGTGGTTTGATTAGTCTAATTCTGAAAATGCAAGATTGAGATCTCTCACTATTACAGTTTTGTTGTCTATTTCTTCTTGCAACTCTCTTAACTTCTCCTTAGGAAGTTAGATGCTATACCACTTGGTGCAGATATGTTTAGTATTGATATTGCTTCATTGTTTATGCTACCCTTTAGCAAGATATAGTTTCTTTCCTTATCTCTTTTGATTACATCAATTTTTGCATTTGCTTGATCTGAGAGAAGGATGACTACCCCTGCTTTTTTGACTTCACCCGAAACATAATAGATTCTGTTCCAGCCTTTTACCTTTACTCTATATTTATCCCCCTGCTTTAAATGTGTTTCCTGTAAACAACATATTGTAGAGTTCTGACTTTTGATCCAGTCTGCTATCCACCTCTGCTTTATGGGAGAGTTCATCCCATTCACATTTATGGTAAAAAATGACTAATTCTGTATTTCCTGCCATCTTTTATCCCCAGATTATGTTTTTCTTTTACTTGCCTCCCCAACCCTCTTTTCCAGTTTTAAACTTATGCACCCCACTTGTATCATGCCATTCACCCTCTTTAGGATTGCTCCCTCCCCTTTGAATTTCTTCCCTGTTCTTGTGCCCTTCCCTTATTACTCTTTTTCTTTTCCCTTTTCCTCTTCCCCTTTTCAATGGGGCAAGAGAAGATTTTCTGTAAAACAAGTATCTCAATTATTTTCTCTTTGAGCCAACTCTAATGAGAGTAAGATTCAGACAATGTTCCTCCCCCTCTCTGAGTTCCCTTAGATATGATAAATTCCCTTTGCCTCTTTGTGGGATGTAATTTCCCTCTTTTTATCCCTTCTTTCCTCCTTTTCTGACATTATCCCTTCTCCATTTCTACTTTTCTTTTTTTATGTTATATCAGTAAAATCAAATTATACATGTAGTCTTTTTGCATATCCACAACAGAAATATAATTCTTAAGAATTTCTTTTACCTTTTCTGCATCTCTTGCGTCCTATGTTTGGAGATTAAATTTTTTGTTTAATTCTGTTTTTTTTTTCCCTTAGAAACAAATAGAATTCATCTGTTTCTTCCCTGGAAGAAAATGCTCAACTTAGCTGGGTAGTTTATTCTTGGCTGCATTCCAAGTTCTTTTGCATTTTGGAATCTCAGGTTCCAGGCTCTTCAATCCTTTAATGTGGAGGCAGCCAGATCTTGGGTGATCCTTATTGTTGCACCTTGGTATTTAAATTGTTTTTTTCTGGCTGCTTGTAATATTTTTTCCTTATCTGATAGTTCTGAAATTTGGCCACAATATTTCTTGGAGTTTTTATTTTAGGGTCTTTTTCAGAAGGTGTTCAATGAATTCTTTCAATGCCTATTTTACCTTCTAATTCTATTTCCTCTAAGCAGTTCTCTTTGATGATTTCCTTTAAATAGTGCCTAGGCTCTTTTTTTCATCATAATTTTCAGGAAGTTCAATAATCCTCAGATTATCTCTCTTAGATCTATTTTCCAGGTCTGTTGTTTTTTCCAAGTAAATATTTAATATTTTTTCTATTTATTCATTTTTGGGGGGTTTTGCTTAACAGATTGTGCTTTTTTAAAACTTGTTTTTATTAGTTTTCCTTGGATAAACATTTTTATGCCTCTTTCAGCAACAAAAAAAAATTACATATGAGAAGAAATGTAAGACATATCTTATATTTTAATGAATTTAGAGATTGAAAAAGAGATACAAATGACAGAAAATACAAATTATAAAAAGTTTGTAAATCCTTTTTCAAACTTCCAATGAAAACTCACTTCAAAGGGTGGCAAGCCACAATTAAATAAAGATGAGAATTTGTTTACATTTTTCTCTATGTTTCACTTAAATGCATTTCTTTATTTAAAAAATTAAGTTTAATTCAAAAATTATCAATTAATTTTAAGCAAATAAATTACTATTACTATGCTAAATATTGCTTAGCTTTACCTTACCTTGAATAGAAGAGGTTTTCATCATCAAAAGACAATGGATAATTAAGATGGTGATCTGCATGACAAGAAAATTAATAGCCCAGGATCTATTATACAATTTTTTATACCTTTTTCTTTACAAGATATATGCATGGGTAATTTTTCAGCATTGACCCTTGCAAAACCTTCTGTTCCAAATTTCCATTCCTTCCCCCCACCCCTAGAGGGCAGGTAGACCAATACATGTTAAATATATTAACATATATGTTAAATTCATATCCATACAGTTATTTTCCTGTGCAAGAAGATTCAGACTTTGAAATAATGTAAAATTAACTGGAGGAGGAAATCAAAAATACAAGTGGACAAAAAGAAGGAGTGGAAATGCTATATTGTGGTTCATACTCATTTCTTAGAGTTCTTTCACTGGGGGTAGCTGGTTCTCTTCATTACTGAACAAATGGAACTGATTTGGTTCCTCTCATTGTTGCAGAGAGCCAAGTCCATCAGAATTGATCATCATATAGTATTGTTAAAGTATATAATGGTCTCCTGGTCCCGCTCATTTCATGCAGCATCAGTTCATATAAGTCTCTGCAAGCCTTTCTGAAATCTTTCTGCTGGTCATTTCTTACAGAACAATAATATTCCATAACATTCATATACCAAAATTTATTCAGCCATTCTCCAATTGATGGGCATTCACTCAATTTCCAGTTTCTAGCCAATATAAAGAGGGCTGTCACAAACATTTTTGCACATACAGGTCCCCTTCTCTTCTTTGAGATCTCTTTCGGATATAAGCCCAGTAGTAACATTGTTGGATATAAAGGGTATGCACAGTTTGATAATAGTTCCAAATTGCTCTCCAGAATGGCTGGATGCATTCACAATTCCATCAACAATGTATCAGTGTCACAGTTTTCCCACCTTCCCTCCAACATTCAGCGTTATCTTTTCCTGTTATTGTAGCCAATCTGACAGGTGTGTAGTGGTGTCTCAGAGTTGCCTTGATTTGAATTTGTCTGATTAATAATGACTTGGAGCATCTTTTCATATGGCTATAAATAGTTTCAATTTCTTCATCTGAAAATTGTCTGTTCATATCCTTTGACCATTTATCATTTGGAGAATGGTTTGATTTCTTATAAATTAGCATCAATTCTCTATATATTTTGGAAATGAGACCTTTATCAGAACCTTTGACTGTAAAAATGTTTTCCCAGTTTATTGTTTCCCTTCTAATCTTGTCTGTATTAGTTTTGTTTGTACAAAAACTTGTCAATTTGATATAATCAAAAATTTCTATTTTGTGATCAATAATGACAGTTAATTCTTGTTTGGTCACAAATTCCTTCCTCCTCCACAGGTCTAAGAGGTAAACTATCCTATGTTCTTCTCATTTATTTATAATCTCATTCTTTATGCCTAAATCATGAACCCATTTAGACTTTATATTGGTATACAGTGTTAAGTGTAGGTCAATGCCTAGTTTTTGCCATACTAATTTCCAATTTTCCCAGCAGTTTTTGTCAAAGAGTGAATTCTAATTCCAAAAGCTACCCTTTAGCAAGATATAATTTGCTTCCTTATCTCTTTTTATTATATCAATTTTTGCTTTTGCTTGATAAGGATGGCTACTCCTTCTTTTTTGACTTCACCTGAAGCATAATAGATTCTGCTCCAGCCATTTATTTTATTCTGTATGTATCACCCTGCTTTTAATGTGTTTCCTGTAAACAACATATTGTAGGGTTCTGATTTTTGATCCAGTCTGCTATCTGCCTCCACTTTATAAGAGAATTCATCCCATTCATATTTACAGTTAAAATTACTAATTCTGTATTTCCTGCCATCTTATCCCCAGATTATGCTTTTCTTTTTTTACCCACCCTTACTTCTTTCCACAGCATTAAACTTATGGGCACTACTTGCCTCATGCAGCTCTCCCTCTTTAGAATCCTCTCCACCCCCTTGGAGTTCCTTCCACTTTCTTATACCTTTCCCTTATTACTCTTTTCCTTTTCCTTTTTCCTCTCCCACATTTTAATGAGGTAAGAGAAGTTTTTCTGTAAACCAAATATATCTATTATTTCTCTTTGAGCCAAATATGATGAGAGTAAGATTCATACAATATTCCTCTCCCTCCCTAAATTCCCTCAGATATGATAGGTTTCCTTTGCCTCTTCATGGGATGTAATTTCCCTCTTTTTAATCCCCGCTTTTTGCTTTTTCTGATACTATTCCCTTTTTATATTATATCAATTAAATCAAATTATACATGCACTCTTTATGTTTGTCCATGACAGAAATATAGTTCTCAAGAGTTCTTTTTATCTTTTTCTGCTTCTCTTGAGTCCTATAGTTGAAAGTCAATTTTTTTAGCTCTGGTTTTTTCCTTAGAAACAAATGGAATTCACCTGTTTCATTAAATGTCCATCTTCTTCCCTGCAAGAAAATGCTCAACTTAGCTGGGTAGTTTATTTTTGGCTTCATTCCAAGTTATTTTGCCTTTTGAAATGCCAGATTCCAGGCCCTTTGATCCTTTAATGTGGGAGCAGCTAGTTCCTGAGTGATCCTTATTGTGCCTCCTCATTATTTGAATTGTCTTTTTCTGGTTGCTTGTAATATTTTTTCCTTAGTCTAATGGTTCTGAAATTTAGCCACAATATTCCTTGGAGTTTTTATTTTAGGGTCTCTTTCAGAAGGTGTTTGATGAATTCTTTCAATGATTATTTTACCTTCTGATTCTATTACATCTGGGCAGTTCTCTTTGAAGATTTCCTGTAAAATAGTGTCTAGGCTCTTTTTTTCATCATAATTTTCGGGAAGTCCAATAATCCTCAGATTATCTCTCTTAGATCTATTTTCCAGGCCTGTTGTTTTTCCAAGTAAATATTTAACATTTTTTCTATTTATTCATTTTTTTGGGGGGGGGGGGTTGCTTGACTCTTTCTTGTTGTCTCAACAAATCATTTCTATTTGTTTAGTTTTGATTTTTAATGAGTTATTTTCTTCATTAGCTTTTTTTTTTTTTTTTTACTTCTTTTTGTATATGTCTAATTGAATTTTTATATAAGTTGTTTTGCTTTATGGAATTTTTTTTTTCCAATTCACTGATTTTTTGTTTTTTTGTACTGATTTATTTTCATTTTCCACTCCACAAATTCTGTTTCCCTGGGAGTTCTTTACCTTTTTCAATTCACATTTCAGAAAGTTGTTTTCTTTATCCACTTTATCCAATTTTTCTTTTAGTGAATTATATGCCTTTTCTATACTCTCTTGCAGAGCTTCTCTTTCCTTTCCCCATTTTTCTTCTAGCTCTCTTTCAAGATTTTTTATAATTTCTTATAGTAGCATCCATAGATCTGGCTATTTTTTCACTTCACCTAGCAGGGATCTCATCCATCCTGGGAGCCATTAACTTTATTACAACAATCATCAATTAAGCCTCCTGCAATATCCCAATATCAGACACCATTGTTCATCTGATCTGTAATAATTACAGCAGTACTACTTCTTCTATCTCTGCCAGTTTTAGCAGCCAGTATTACAATACTCTTAACAGAACACAATCTAAACATAACATTCTTTGACCCTCCTGGAAGAGGAGACCCGATCCTATGCCACATCTATTTTGATTCTTTGGACATCCAGAAGTTTATATTCCAATTCTATCAGCATTCGGAATTATCTCTCACATTGTTATATACTATGCAGGCAAAAAAGAACCTTTTGGTTATATAGGAATAGTGTGAGCAATAATATCCATTGGATTCCTAGGCTTCACTATATGAGCTCACCATATATTTACTGTTGGGCTAGATGTAGACACATGGGCATATTTCACATCAGCTACAATAATCATTGGTATCCCTACTGGTGTTAAAGTATTTAGCTGACTGGCTACACTACATGGAGGGAACATTAAATGATGTCCAGCCATAATGTGAGCCCTGGGCTTTATTTTCCTTTTTACAATTGGAAGCCTCACAGGAATTATACTCGCTAACTCATCCCTAGATATCGTCCTTCACAACACATATTATGTTGTAGCACACTTCCATTATGTAATATCTATGGGAGCCGTCTTTGGAATTATAGGAGGCTTCATCCATTGATTCCCACTATTCATAGGCTATATACTAAATGACCTATGGGCAAAAATACACTTCTCTATTATATTTGTAGGGGTCAACATAACCTTTTTCCCTCAATACTTCCTAGGCCTTTCAGGAATACCTCGATGGTACTCAAAGAGTACCCAGATGCTTACACAGCATGAACCGTATTATCTTCATTGGCTGATTTATTTCTCTTACAGTAGTTATCTTAATGATCTTCATTATCTGAGAAGCTTTTGCATCAAAATGAGAAGTTTCTTCTGTAGAATTAACCACTACTAATATCGAATGACTCTACAATTGCCCTCCCCCATACCATACATTTGAGCAACCAGTATTCATTAAATCTTAAAACAAGAAAGGAAGGAATTGAACCCCCAAAAAGTTGATTTCAAGTCAACTCCATAACCATTATGACTTTCTCAAAAAGCTATTAGTAACAATCATTACATAACTTTGCCATAGTTAAATTATAGGTTTAAGCCTTGTGTATCTTATCATGCCTTATCCTATACAACTGGGCTTTCAAGATGCTACCTCTCCAATCATAGAAGAACTTATATGTTTTCATGATCACACACTAATAATCGTCTTCTTAGCTCACTAATTCTTTATGAGTTAATTCTCATACTCACAACAAAATTAACCCATACCAGCACCATAGATGCCCAAGAAGTTGAAACCATTTGAACCATTATGTGTGATGGTGACTAGGTTACATCCCCCTTTGGGGTTTTGTCTGGAAACTGTCTGCTATTAGTCTCCTTAGGGTTGAAAACCTGCTCTCTTTCTGTATAGAAGCTATTGATGGTTCCTTTGGCTTTTTCACTCATTTTTAAAAAGCCCTTAGGGTTTGCCTTCAGGTCGAGGAAGTTACCAGCTTCCTCTACGGACTGGGATAGATAGATGAACAGTAGCTGTCCTGCAAATGGATTGCAAAGAACAAGTAAGCTGTGGAAATGACCCAGGAAGAGCCTGGCAGTGGAAGTGTCTGTGCCCTGGGAAGCATGGTGAACTGCAGAAGTTCCACTGCCCCGAGTAGAGCTCCCCCTCCCCCTTTGTGGTATAGATTTGTGACTGCTCTGGGCAAAAGCCTTGTGCGGCAGAATGTGGCTACACAGCTATACTGTGGTCCATGCTGAGTCACTTCTGGTGCTGGGTGGATTTAGCCAGGTCCTGTTAAATTTTGGCATTTTTTTTGGAGTACACTCTACCTTTGGCATTTGTGTAACTTCTCTGCTGATTTACTGCTTTGCAATCAAAGAAGAACAACTAACCTGTGATAGAGTCCATCCTGCAAATTCTCCATCCATGGAGACTGCCCCTGCCCCAGTCTGCTCAGCATGCTAGCCTCTGGTTCCTCCTCCCTGCCTGCACTGCCCACTGATCAAGGCAGACCTTTTCTGGCAATCTTCCAGATTATCTTCAGCTGATAATTTGTTGTACTCCCAGTATTTGTGGATTTTACCAGTCAAACACTATTTTGTTAATTAGTAGTAAGGGTAGAAGGGGAGCTTAGAATGACACCTGTGTCTTCACCATCTTGGCTCTGCCCCTCTACAATGTTTTAAGACTGAAATGTAATATCATATGAAAGTGCTTTGAAACTTTAAAAGCAATCTACAAGCAGCAGTTATTATTATGACTATTTGCAAACTCAAGACACAAATAAAATTGTCTAGCCATTAGAGTTAGAATTTCTAATTTTCAGTGCTGAGTGATTAAGTTACTGTAGAAGATACAATAGGCACTTGTCTTACATGATACAGCATGAAATTCTGTACTTTGACCATAATCAGTACATATTTTGAGAAAACTATTTCAGCTGAATTTTCATTCTGAAAGTTTCATTCTTTCTATCTCTTAGCATTTAGACAAAAGCAAGGCATTTTAACAGAAATTCTATATGTCATGACATTATATAGAAGCATAATTTGAGCTTTTCTTTTGTTAATGATAATTTAAAAAGCAAACTTCTCCAGAGAATGGAAATTAATCTTCTTAATGGTAAAACTGAAATAATTTAGAATCAGTAAATATCATCTATGTAATTTTGTGAAAAATTGCAAAATCTTGATAATTATTTTCACTATCCACTTCCCATTGGCAGTAAAGACTCTGTCACAAGATGTTTTGTTCATATGAATTCAACAATTTACTTCCCTGATAATATAGATGAATCCAAATGTTTTTTATTTTAAAAAATTGTAAACCTAAGAATAGAAGAATACTCACAGTTATATGTGAAATTTGTTTTTAAATAAATTAATGTTTTAATAAATAAATAAATTGAAAACATAAAATCTCCACAAATACGGAGATAACCAGTTCAAAACTTAGCTTAAAAATTTTTCTATAAATTCATAATAATTTTTACCCATACGTAATACTAAGATCCGATCAATAGGAGCCTAACTCTAATAAGATGCCTAGTGTACTTTTTACTTGCTGACAGATTCCATGGAAGAAGCTGGGTAACTTCTAAAAAGGTTTGTGATGATACATAATGGAAAGATCCTTCTTCTCCATTAACAGCCTTCACAGGTATTCTGTTTCTGGTCCCTTTATTGCCTGAAGAATAAAAGCCTTTTGATTGGAATCAGGGAATACATTCAAAGGGGAACACATTCAAAGTCATAATGAGCTATTTCCCTCCTTTCTCCAGGTGAATTCTATTCAAGTGAAAAGACAAAAATGGTTCTAACTTTCTAATGCGGATTAAGTCCTTGCAATGTAACACATACAAGAATGATAGTACTTATTCCAATTCCCACTTTCACAGATGAGTCCCTAAGGTCGAATCTTTCACTATAAGGTCTCTAGGCAAGTCTTTGATGTGTTGGTTAAGATTTCTTTTCTTTCACTTCCGGTTAAGATGGCGGAGAGGAGGCTCACAGCTGCATAAGTTCCGCGCTTTCTCTCACTATCCACTTCATTACAAGCCTCTGAATTAATGCTTGACTGAAAAAAAAACCCACATATACATACCAAGAGAAGCCATCCTTGAGATTCACCAAGAAAGGTCTGTCTTTACTGGAGGGCTGGGACGGTTTTAGATCGGGCGCAGGCGGCGGGCAGCGGCAGTGAGAGCACGGGAGCAGACTGGAGAGGAGGTGGGGAGTGATCGCAGCCGTCTCTGCGGGGAGAGCTTCGTTACAGGTTTGGATACTTTGCTCCAGCAGCAAGTCAGCAGCCCAGCAGAGAAGCTAAAAACACCAGGGCTGAAGAATACAACCCCAAACAGCTGGAGTCTCTCGGGACCTGGCCGCCCCCCCCACAGTGACTCAGCACGCTCTGGGATCTCAGAGCGCAGGCACAGCACAGTCCTGCTAGTGCCTCACTGCTGCCCCCTGCAGCAGTCTGGAGAGGAAGCTCGATAACACACCCAGCCCCTCCCCCAAAGAAAGACTCCAGTTTTTTCTGTTTTTCTTTGCTAGTTTGTCTCTGATTATTAGACAGAATAAGCAAGAAACTGAAGAGGACTTTAACCCTAGACAGCTTCTATACAGATAGAGAGCAGACTCTAAATCCTGAGGAGACTAAAAACAGACAGTCTCCAGGTGAATCCCCAAAGGAGGAGATCATCTGTTCCTCAGCACAGATGAACCTCATAGAAGTAATTAAAAAGGCTCTCACAAGGAAGCTAGAAGAAAAATGGGAAAAGCAGAGTGAGGCTTGGCAAAAGAGCCTGGAGAAGTCAGTTAAAGAGAGAGTGGATAAAGAAGTAAAATCCTTGAAAAAAAGGATTGGTGAACTGGAAACAGAAAATAGCTCTCTAAAAAACAAAATTGGCGAAATGGAAAAAAATTCCACTGAACAAAAGAACTCAATTGGACAATTAGAAAAAGATCTTAAAAAAGTGAGTGAAGAAAATACGTCACTGAAAATCAGGGTCGAACAAATGGAATTGAATGACTCGAGGAGACAAGAAGAATCAGTCAAGCAAATCCAAAAAAATCAAACAATGGAAAAGAATGTGAAATAACTTCTGGGGAAGACAACAGACCTGGAAAAAAGATCCAGGAGAGACAATCTGAGAATCATTGGACTCCCAGAAAAGAATGATGAAAAAAAGAGCCTGGACACTATTTTCCAGGAAATTATCAAAGAGAACTGCCCAGAAGTCATAGGAACAGAGGAAAAAATAAACATTGAAAGGATTCATCAATCACCCACTGAAAGGGATCCTAAAATCAAAACACCAAGGAATATAGTGGCCAAATGCCAGAACCCTCAGATGAAAGAAAAAATATTGCAAGCGGCTAGAAAAACCCAATTCAAGTATCAAGGAGCCACAATAAGGATCACCCAGGATCTGGCAGCATCCACATTAAAAGATCAAAGGGCCTGGAATATGATATTCCGAAAGGCTAAGGAACTTGGTATGCAACCAAAAATAACTTACCCAGTGAGAATGAGCATCTTTTTCCAGGGAAGAAGATGAACATTCAACGAAGTAAGCGAATTTCATCTATTTCTGATGAAAAAGCCAGAACTTAACAAAAAGTTTGATCTACAAATATAGAACTCAAGAGAAACCTAAAAAGGTAAAGATTAATCTTGGGAACTATATTTTGACTATATAGATGTATAAAGAATACATGTATACCTTGTTCTAGAAATTGATGTGGAAAGGACATTGTACCAGAAAAAGGGTAAAGTGGGGGTAGTACATCTCATGAAGAGGCATAGGAAACCTATTATATCTGAGAGAAAGAAGGGAGGGGGATGAATATAGTGGGTATCTTACTGCCTTCAGAATTGGCTTTAAGTGAAAAATTTTAGACATATTCAATCTATGGTGAAACTTCTCCCACCTCATTGAAAAGTGAGAAGGGAAAAGTGAAAAGGGAAGGAATAAGCTAAGTGGAAGGGAATACGGGAACTGGGAGGGAAAGGGGTAAGATAGGGGGAGGAACTCTAAGGCGGGGAGAGGGATACTAAAAAGGGAGAGCTGTGAGAAGCAAGTGGTGCTCACAAGCTTAATACTGGGAAGGGGGGAAAGGGGAAAGAAGGGAGAAAAGCATAAACCGGGGTTAACAAGATGGCAAGTAATACAGAATTGGTCATTCTAACCATAAATGTGAACGGGGTAAACTCCCCCATAAAGAGGAAGCGGTTAGCAGAATGGATTAAAAGCCAGAATCCTACAATATGTTGTTTACAGGAAACACACCTGAAGCGGGGAGATACATGCAGGTTAAAGGTAAAAGGTTGGAGCAAAATCTACTATGCTTCAGGTGAAGTCAAAAAAGCAGGGGTAGCCATCCTGATCTCAGATCAAGCTAAAGCAAAAATTGATCTAATTAAAAGAGATAAGGAAGGGCACTATATCTTGCTAAAGGGTAGCATGGATAATGAAGCACTATCTATATTAAACATATATGCACCAAGTGGGGTAGCATCTAAATTCTTAAAAGGGAAACTAAGAGAGCCGCAAGAAGAAATAGACAGTAAAACTATAATAGTGGGAGATCTTAACCTTGTACTCTCAGAATTAGATAAATCAAACCACAAAATAAATAAGAAAGAAGTCAAAGAGGTAAATAGAATACTAGAAAAGTTAGATATGATAGATCTCTGGAGAAAATGTAATGGAGACAGAAAGGAATACACTTTCTTTTCAGCAGTTCATGGAACCTATACAAAAATTGACCATATATTAGGACATAAAAACCTCAAACTCAAATGCAGTAAGGCAGAAATAGTAAATGCATCCTTTTCAGACCACGATGCAATGAAAATTACATTCAACAAAAAAAACAGGGGGAAGTAGACCAAAAAATAATTGGAAACTAAATAATCTCATACTAAAGAATGATTGGGTAAAACAGCAAATCATAGACATAATTAATAACTTCACACAAGAAAACGATAATAATGAGACATCATACCAAAATGTATGGGATGCAGCCAAAGCGGTAATAAGGGGAAATTTCATATCTCTAGAGGCCTATTTGTATAAAATAGAGAAAGAGAAGGTCAATGAATTGGGTTTGCAACTAAAAATGTTAGAAAAGGAACAAATTAAAAACCCCCAGTCAAACACTAAACTTGAAATTCTAAAAATAAAAGGAGAGATCAATAAAATTGAAAGTAAAAAAAAAAACTATTGAATTGATTAATAAAACTAAGAGTTGGTTCTATGAAAAAACCAACAAAATAGACAAACCTGTTGTGAGTTCAAATGTGGGGTTCTTGTTCTTCTATAAAATATTATAAAAGTTCTCTCTGGGTGCCTTCCCTGGAATCAGGATTTTGTCGGCCCCACTTTGGGTGCCAAAATGTTGTGATCTTTTTCTTCTCAAAACGCAGCTAGGTGATAAAAGTTCAGATCTTTTATTATCTCCAATATAGCCCGGTTAGCTTAAAGGCCTATCTCTCTGCTTGGTTCCAAGAGCTCTCTCCAAATGTCGCCAAATCTAAAGGTCTGGTCCTTCAGCCTCTGCCTCTTCTTTCTTCAGCCTCCAGCCAGCTCCAACTCTTCATGCCATTCCGGTGAAAATCCCGACTTGTAGCTTCTTCTTCTGAAGAACTTCTTCGACTGGCCCATTGGCCTATTTATGCTCCTTCCAGAGAGAGGGATTATGGATTTTCTCCCATAGTGCTCTCTGGCCCAAAGAGCTTCAAGGGAGGTATGAACTCATTGAACTCCAATGAGTAAAGGTGTGAACACAAGCCTTGTATTAATTAGTTCTACTTAGTACCTTGTTTCAGGTTCTGCCCAAAACATCTTCTTGTAAGATTAGATCAACTCTAATTAGTTAGCAGTTAGTAAGGATTTCAACACAAACCCTTAGTAAATCTGATTTAAAAAAGGAAAGAGGAAAATCAAATTGTTAGTCTTAAAAATGAAAAGGGAGAACTCACCAGTAACGAAGAGGAAATTAGAGCAATAATTAGGAGTTACTTTGCTCAACTTTATGCCAATAAATTCGACAACTTAAATGAAATAGAAAAATATCTCCAAAAATCTAGCTTGCCCAAACTAACAGAGGAAGAAGTAAATATCCTAAACAGTCCCATCTCAGAAAAAGAAATAGAACAAACTATCAATCAACTCCCTAAGAAAAAATCCCCAGGACCAGATGGATTTACATGTGAATTCTACCAAACATTTAAAGAACAATTAACTCCAATGCTAAATAAACTATTTGAAAAAATAGGGATTGAAGGAGTCCTACCAAACTCCTTTTATGACACAGACATGGTACTGATACCTAAACCAGGTAGGCTGAAAACAGAGAAAGAAAATTATAGACCAATCTCCCTAATGAATATTGATGCTAAAATCTTAAATAAAATATTAGCAAAAAGATTACAGAAAATCATCCCCAGGATAATATACTATGACCAAGTAGGATTTATACCAGGAATGCAGGGCTGGTTCAATATTAGGAAAACTATTAGCATAATTGACTATATCAATAACCAAACAAACAAAAACCACATGATCATCTCAATAGATGCAGAAAAAGCATTTGATAAAATCCAACATCCATTCCTAATAAAAACACTTGAGAGCATAGGAATAAATGGACTTTTCCTTAAAATAGTCAGGAGCATATATTTAAAACCATCAGTAAGCATCATATGCAATGGGGAAAAACTGGAACCTTTCCCAGTAAGATCTGGAGTGAAGCAAGGTTGCCCTCTATCACCATTATTATTTAGTATCGTATTAGAAACACTAGCCTCGGCAATAAGAGTCGAGAAAGATATTAAAGGAATTAGAGTAGGCAATGAAGAAACCAAACTATCACTCTTTGCAGATGATATGATGGTATACCTAGAGAACCCTAGAGATTCTACTAAAAAGCTATTAGAAATAATTCATAATTTTAGCAAAGTAGCTGGCTACAAAATAAATCCCCATAAATCCTCAGCATTTTTATACATCTCCAACAAAACTCAACAGCAAGAGATACAAAGAGAAATTCCATTCAGAATAACTGTTGATACCATAAAATATTTGGGAATCTATCTACCAAAGGAAAGTCAGGAATTATATGAGCAAAATTATAAAAAAGTCTCCACACAAATAAAGTCAGACTTAAATAATTGGAAAAATATTAAGTGCTCTTGGATCGGCCGAGCGAACATAATAAAGATGACAATACTCCCTAAACTAATCTATTTATTTAGTGCTATACCAATCAGACTTCCAAGAAAATATTTTAATGACCTAGAAAAAATAACAACAAAATTCATATGGAACAATAAAAAGTCGAGAATCTCAAGGGAATTAATGAAAAAAAAATCAAATGAAGGTGGCCTAGCTGTACCTGATCTAAAATTATATTATAAAGCAGCAGTCACCAAAACCATTTGCTATTGGCTAAGAAATAGATTAGTGGATCAGTGGAAAAGGTTAGGTTCACAAGACAGAATAGTCAACTATAGCAATCTAGTGTTTGACAAACCCAAAGCCCCTAACTTCTGGGAAAAGAATTCATTATTTGATAAAAACTGCTGGGATAATTGGAAATTAGTATGGCAGAAATTAGGCATGGACCCACACTTAACACCCTATACCAAGATAAGATCAAAATGGGTCTATGACCTAGGCATAAAGAACGAGATTATAAATAAATTAGAGGAACATAGAATAGTTTATCTCTCAGACTTGTGGAGGAGAAAGAAATTTGTGACCAAAGATGAACTAGAGACCATTACTGATCACAAAATAGAAAATTTTGATTACATCAAATTAAAAAGCCTTTGTACAAACAAAACTAATGCAAACAAGATTAGAAGGGAAGCAACAAACTGGGAAAACATCTTCACAGTTAAAGGTTCTGATAAAGGCCTCATTTCTAAAATATATAGAGAACTGACTCAAATTTATAAGAAATCAAGCCATTCTCCAATTGATAAATGGTCAAAGGATATGAACAGACAATTTTCAGAGGATGAAATTGAAACTATTACCACTCATATGAAAGAGTGTTCCAAATCATTATTGATCAGAGAAATGCAAATTAAGACAACTCTGAGATACCACTACACACCTGTCAGATTGGCTAAGATGACAGGAAAAAATAATGATGAATGTTGGAGAGGATGCAGGAAAACAGGGACACTGATGCATTGTTGGTGGAGTTGTGAACGAATCCAACCATTCTGGAGAGCAATCTGGAATTATGCCCAAAAAATTATCAAATTGTGCATACCCTTTGATCCAGCAGTGTTTCTATTGGGCTTATATCCCAAAGAAATACTAAAGAAGGGAAAGGGACCTGTATGTGCCAAAATGTTTGTAGCAGCCCTATTTGTAGTGGCTAGAAACTGGAAAATGAATGGATGCCCATCAATTGGAGAATGGCTGGGTAAATTGTGGTATATGAATGTTATGGAATAGTATTGTTCTGTAAGAAATGACCAGCAGGATGAATACAGAGAGGACTGGCGAGACTTACATGAACTGATGCTAAGTGAAATGAGCAGAACCAGGAGATCATTATACACTTCGACAACGATATTGTATGAGGACATATTTTGATGGAAGTGGATTTCTCTGACAAAGAGACCTAACTAAGTTTCAATTGATAAATGACGGACAAAAGCAGCTACACCCAAAGAACGAACACTGGGAAACGAATGTGAACTATCTGCATTTTGTTTTTCTTCCTGAATTATTTATACCTTCTGAATCCAATTCTCCCTATGCAACAAGAGAACTGTTCGGTTCTGCAAACATATATTGTATCTAGGATATACTGCAACATATCCAACATATAAAGGACTGCTTGCCATCTAGGGGAGGGGGTGGAGGGAGGGAGGGGGAAAAAAATCGGAAAAGAAACGAGTGCAAGGAATAATGTTGTCAATATAAAGTAATCATTAAATAAAAATTAAAAAAAAAGATTTCTTTTCTTTGAAGCTATTAGCTAAAATTCTCACTCTATTGTGTTCTCCCTTCCCCACAAAATTAACCACCAGTGAATTATACCCTATTATCATTTAACTATCAGTTGTTCATCAACTAAAATCAATTATATTTATAGAGAGATATTAACTGAAAAATATAGCAAGACATACAAACATTCATTCATTTTCTTCTCACAGCACTTGGGTACATATTCATCCGGATAGTCCTTCAGTCCTTTAGGATAGTAGCTTAAACAAAATAGTTGCTACAAAGCATTCATCTCTACATGTTTGAGTCTGAATTCAGCGGCCAATGGAGAGAGTGACCTCCTCACTTGAAGGACTTCCATTTGAACTTCAAGTTAAGCCATTATGAAATGTCCTTGCTACTCGTCAGCATTATGCTGACAGAATACACTGACCTAGACTTCAGCTTCTGCTTTAGAACCTTGCCATCCTGACTTCCAGAAGCTCAAAAAGTTATAGTTTGTTCTATTGCATTTACAGTTTTCCATGTAGAGCAAGAACAGACAAAACAGTAAGAGAAAAAAGAGCAATGCTCTGTGTTAATGTGACATTTAAAGAGGCCTAAGTAGCAAAAAAAAAAAAAGGCTGAGGTCTTCTTCTCCCTTAGAAAGCTCATAGTAGCCCTTAAATACTTCTCACTGTAAGATAGATAGCAGAGAAAGAAAAAACAACTAAAACAAAGGAAAACATGGCCATTCACAATTTTTTGAAGACCCTCTCAGTTCTGGCTCAGCAGCCCATCAAAAGGATCCTCTCTTTTCAAATAAGAAGAGGAAAAAAACCAGTAAGATTATCTGTATATGCTCTGAGGATGGTATTGTCATTCACCAGGCTACTGTTACATTCTTCAGCTATGGTTATAGAAACTTGACATGAACTACAATAAAGATTTCAGAGATCCATTTGAATAAATATTTCACTTTTGAACAAATTTGCCTATTTCATTGATAAGCACACACATATACTATTATTAGAGATTGCAATTATTCAATACTACATTACAATTTCACAACTTGCTTGATATCTGTTCCCACTTACCCTGTTTCCTAATATGTAACTTCAGTCTGGATCACTTTTCTGAATTCCAGACTTGTTTCTTCAGTTGTTTACTGAAGTTTTTTACATCCTTATCTGACTATCTCTCCAGTACCTGAAACTCAAAATGTCTAAGACTAAACTTTTATTTCCCTCTGATACCTTCTCTTAGTTATGTTTTATTATTTTTGCTTCAGTTGCAGATGCACATTTTCCTCCTCTGTTCCAAACATTTTGGGACTACTTTTCAATTTGCCCTCTCTCTCAAACCATATCTAATCATTTGCCAATTCTTGTTGATGCCACTTGCATAGCATCCCTTGAATGTATCACCTTCTCTCTGTTTATGTCTCTTTGTCTCTGTCTCTCTCAATTACTCTTTATCTCTCTCTGTCTCTGTCTCTTTCTTTGTTTCTGTTACACACACATACACATGCATTCATTCTCTCTCCATCCCCCTCGTTATTATCATCCTAATATATTTTCACCCTCCTAGATTATTAAAAAAAAATCTCCTAGATAATCTCATCTTCTCTCTCTTCTACTTCCATACCATTCTTCATACTATTGACAGAATAACCTTTGAGTACATGCTTCTTAGCAAAGTTAGAGAAAATCCCACAACTGTTTTGTCTGCCCTCAGTGCTTCTAGGAAATCCTGTAATATTTGTTATCAATTTACTATTCAACTTTCTACAGTGTCTATTCTAAATCTTTTTATTTCTCCTCATAACCTACTTAACTCCCTTCCCTTCACTTTTACTGCTGAAAACCTTCCCTCATATTTTATTGAAAAAAATGGGGCTATTATCTTCTTGATATTACTCCTAACCCTTCTATCATTCAGATTCTTTTTGAGTTTCCTCTTTCATTCCTGTTTAATATGAAGTAACCTTACTCCTTACCATTCTATTTGTTCAGATAATACATTCTATCCAGTCTTCTCCAACAAATTGCCCTTCTGTCATCTTCATTCTTTTACTGCTTTTTAAACCTCTCTCAGTCTTAGCTCCTTTCTTACTGCCTACACTCTTTCCCATATACACTCCATCTTGAACAAAAACAACAAAAAAAAAATGCTTCACTTGATTTTTCTATCCCTGTTAACTATTATCTTACATCTCTTCTGCCTTTTGTAGCTAAACTCCTGGAAAAGTCTATTTATATTAGATAAACTCCACTTTCTTTCCTGTGGATGTCTTCTTAACCATTATAATCTGACTGCCAATCTTATCATTCCATGGAAATTGCCCTACTCAAAAATTACCAGTGATCTAGTAGTTGCCAAATTTTGAGACCTTTTGTCAATCCCTATTCTCCTTGATTTCTCTGCAGCTTTTGAATTGTTGACCACCCTTACTTCCTTGATAATTTCTTCTTTCTAGGTTTTTGGGATATTATTTTTTCCTGTTTCTTCCTCTTACTTATTTGACCACTATTTCTCTGTCTTCCTGCTGGATCCTTTTCCATATGATGGCCTCTAATTGTAGGTTTCCCTTAACATTCTGTCATTGGTTTTCTTCTATTCTCCCTCTATTTGATAGTTTCATAAACTCCTATGGATTTAATTACTATGTCGATGATTCACAAATTTATCTTTCCTGCCCAGATCTCTCTGCTAACTTCTATTTTCACATTTACAATTGCCTTTCAAATCTTTTGAGGAAGGTATCCAGTAGACAATTTGAACTCACTACATCCAAAACATAACCATTACCTTATCCCTAAACTCTTTTTCCTTCTACTTTTCCTTTTCCTATAGAAGGCAACAATACCCTCCTAGTCTTTAAGATTTGCAACTTAGGTATTATCTTCAACTCTCTCTCATATTTTGCTAAGCCTTTTCATTTTCACCTTTGCAACAACTCTCAAATGTGCTCCCTCCTCTCCTCTGATACTGCTATCAGTCTAGTGTAAACATATCATTTTATGCCTAGATTATTATAATAGCCTTTTAGTGGGTGGATTAGCCTTCTTCAAGTACATCCCAACTATAATTCCTTCTTCATTCATCCATTGAAGGGATTTCTTCCCTTCAGTTGTTGTGTGTGTGTGACTATATCACTCCTCTCTTCAATAAATTTTAGTTGTTTCTTAGTGCTTTAAGGACCTAATACAAAATGCTGTTTGGCATTCAAAATGCTTCATAACTTAGCTCCCTTCTACCTTTCCAGTCTTAGACTTTATTCCCTTACCCAAACTCTTCCTTCCATGAAGCCTTCCTGACTGCTCCAAAAATTAAGCATTCTTTTTTTTCATTTCAGGAATTTTCTTGGACTATTTTCCATTCCTGAGATATTCTTCCTTCTCCACTTTATTACTGATCTCCCTGCCTTCCTTTAAGTCTCAGGTAATGTTCCAATTTCTACAGGAAGCCTTCTCTAACACTTCTAAATTCATTGCTTTCCTTCTATTAATTATTTTAAAATTCATCTTTTAGGTAACTTGCTTTGTAAATATTTGTGTTTATTTTATTTCCCCTATTAGATTGTAAGAGTTTTTAATCCAGTTCTTAATGCATTTTCTGACAGTAGATGTTTAATAAATGTTTATTGATTAATTCATTGACATAGATATGGTCATAAAATTTTTTATACTCAAAGATTTTCTAAACTAAAATTCAAACTCCTCATTTTCTACAACTTCTAGTGTTTTCTTCATCCTTCCTTTGTGGACATTTCATGGAATATCTCTTCATGTACTCTATACTCCAGTCAATTTTTCTACTCTATTTCTCTTCACCTTACTACAACATTTCTTCACTCCTCCTTGCTTTGGTTCATATTGTTCCTTCAAAATACCTTCCATCTCCTCTGTACCTATTAAATTCTTACTGATCCTTTGTTACACTCAAATATTCCACTTCTATGAAATTCTTTTTTTTTAAACAGCTAGGCAAGTAAAGACTTTCTTCCTCGGACTTCATTCTTCCATACAATTCTAGTGTAAAATTGTATTTTATAGTTATCTATGTTTGTTTTGACCTTCTACTAAAATTTAAACTCAAGCATGTACATTGGTATTCTAGGCTGTTTCTAATCTTTTTACTATTTGAAAAAAAATAGCCTTTTGATTGGTTACTGAGATAAAAGGAAACATGCTGTATTTAAAAGGCTGGCAGAGGCTTTTTTGTTGAAATTAACTATGTATCTTGCCCAGCTCTCATCAAAAGTTTTTGAATGAATAAATGAACATAGCTTACATTGGTCTTTTAGTATAGTTTCTGTATTAATTACTCAATGCTAAAAAATATAAAGTTAAATACTAAGATTCTAGGGTGGCAGAACCTTGGAAATTAATGGTCTTCACAGTGTGGATAACTATGTATGAGCCACAAAGTAGCTTTGACTGAATAGCATGACTTGGCAGTGCTGTATAATCACATTGTCAAGATGTTTCTTCCTCAATCACAGTAAAAGCTTTTAGACCATTATTCTTACTTGATTCAATCCCTCACTTCAGGACACTGTGATCAAAGCTACTGATTTTTTTTTTTATCTTCTGACTGCTTCCATGGAGAAAAAGCACAGCAGATCCATTCCACTGAAAGTTAGAGTCTGCGTCATTCAGGAATGGGTTTTGTCATATTCAGAGAAACAATGTGAATGTTCAGTGAGCAGAGCTGTCCACTGGGATATTAGAGATGTCTATATTAAGCTAAATTGGACTTTATTTGACAACTTCATTTCTTATCTGGCTAAATATCTAGGCAGTCATACTTTCACTAAATTTAAAATTTTCAAGAACTAAGAATGAGATATTTATACAATGCCCTAAATCTTAAGTGACATCTTCAAAGTTTTGAATGCCTGATACAGATGAGCATAAATAATCTGAAGTACTTAACAAAGAAAACAAGGAAGCAGAGGACTCACCTGAGCTCACACCCAAACCCATCCAAATATCTTCAAAAAATCAAACAAACTCTAGAGTGGGAGAACCACAAAAAAAGAAAAGTGAAATAATTTTTTAGGCCAAGACAACTTACAAGCTCATAGGAAAGTTCTGTTGCACCAAGGTGAGAATGAAAAGTAATTCAGTTCAAGATGCCCAAGTGCAGAAAAGGCCCAGCAAAGCAAAAACAGATGTTAGGATGACTGAATCAGTTGCAGAAGTGGCAGTTTCCAGATTTTTTGGCCCATAAACAGTAAGGGGATTGGGCAACAAATTAGAAAAAAGATTTAGAGGGGTACCTTTGTTTTTGTTTTTATTTGTTTTTTGTGCAGCTGTTTTCAAGAGATAATTCCAAGGACTTTATTGCATTGCCTGTACTTGGAATTGAGTCACAGGCTGGAAAATGAGCTAACAATAAGCATTACATTCAGAATATTTCTTTCATCTTCTAAAGAATAAAATTAAAAATAAGGCAAAAAAATATTAGTGACTATTTTGGACTGAAGGAGAAAGAATATTTTTTCCATTTTTATTTATTTTTATTTTATTTTTTATTATAGCTTTTTATTTACAAAACATGCATGGGTAATTTTTCAGCATTGACCCTTGCAAGACCTTCTTTTCCAACTTTTCCCCTCCTTCCCCCACCCTCTCCCATAGTTGGCAGGTAGACCAATACATATTAAATATATTAAAGTACATGTTAAATACAATCTATGTATACATATCCATATCGTTATTTTGCTGCACAAGAAAAAATGGACATAGAAATAAGGTAAAATTAACCTGAGAAGGAAATAAAAAATGCAAGCGGACAAAAACAGAGGGAGTGGAAATGCTATGTTGTGGTTCACACTCATTTTCCAGAGTTCTTTCACTGGGTGTAGCTGGTTCTCTTCATTACTGAACAAATTGAACTGATTTGGTTTATCTCATTGTTGAAGAGAGCCACATCCATCAGAATTGATCATCATGTAGTATTATTGTTGAAGTATATAATGATCAAAGAGAAAGAATTTCAAGAATATAATACAATAATGAAATTTCCCACCACTATGATGTAGTCATAATTTGTTTCCCAAATTGTTTAAGTAGTCTTAAGTTTACTCTAATGAAAATGTTTCCCTTATTTCTGTCTCTGTTGCTCTTCAGTCAAAATCACTCTATCATGATCCCTTTCACAGTTTACAAAATTTTCTGAACCTAGATAGCTCTTTTTAATATACAATACTTCTTACATCTTTTTCTTAAGATATATTCTTCTCGTGTTTTATTCCAAATAAGAATCTCATTGCATCAAATATAAGTAAGATTACTTTAGATTTGAATCTTTAGTTCCTTTTGTGTTGCTAATACTTTTTGCATTTGTACATAGATATCTAAGGCCAAAGATTTTATTGTTGACTACTTCTGTGAATTCTTAGGCATCTACAATGATATTTTTCCTATGTTGTAGCTATTCTTTATTATTTTTCACTCAATGAGATAGGCAAGATACTTATTCCCATTTTTGCTTCTTTTTTTAGGCTAAAGTATTCTCTATTAACTTTGTAAAATTTAAGAAAAATATATTTTCCCAGCCTTTGTTAGGTCCTATGGCCAGAAACTCATAATTCTTATATTTTAAGAAGTTGTCTTTGAACCTAAACCCCAATATTATATATGATCTTAGATTTCTTTTTAATTTCTATATCTGCTGTTATTTTCTGAAACCCTCTCTAAGATGAGAAATAGTGAAGAAAATACTACCTCTCTCCCTTAGGTTTGTTTCATGCCTATGACTTCTTTATTTTTACAAATATTTTCTAAATTTATCTTTTGTATCTAAACAAATCATCAAAATAGTTAATTATATAGTTCAATGAATTTAGGAAAATTCTTAAATAATTTTAAGTGAATGAATAAATTATTCAGAAGTCTAAAGAAAATTTGTTGAAAACTAAAGAATAAATATAAGCAAAACTATATTGCCAAAGAGCTATGACATATATTCAGACATTAAACAAATTGAAGGCAAAAATAAAATATGGCTTTTTTATCCTCATATACAAATTAGTTTGATTTTATTTATTATGTATCTATACTTTGCAAGGTGATTTTAGATACACAGGATGAAAAATGCCATTGTTTCTGTCCTCTAAGAGTTTAATAGTCTAATAGAGGCAGTAAAAGCAGGTATACAGATACTCTATGAAGAAGAACATAATGGATTAAAGAAGAGACAAGGAAAGTTCTCTGAGAATTTTGAAAAATTGTATTAACAAAACTTAAAGACCCATTAAGACAGAGATATACATATGAATAACAAAGTATTATGACTACAAAGAAGAAGTCATCTTAGAGGTAATTTGCCATCACATAATAAAATAAAGTACTAGCAAGAACAATTTAATAGTTCTGTTATGACATTCAAGTAGGTTAAGATAATGACAGTATTGTCAAAGGCTGTTTGTATGTATAACAACTGAACGAAATTGGCTATGGATAGTTGATTACAGGTTTTAATTCAACATGATTTCATATGAAAGTTATATAACCAATAGAAGTAACATTTTAAGCCTCTGTATCTTGTAAGGCAAAGATTGTAGACAACAACAACAACAACAACAACAAAACATCTATCTGTATCTGATTCTGTTGTGCCTGTATTGAGAAATTTGATACTTGACACATCATAGGAAGCATCAGAATTCATTGTGAACTTCTCCGAAATACTAGGTTACTCTTAAAATCCTAAATCCCATGACTAGTTTTATTTTTTTCATTAGTGGTACTAATTCATATATTGTATTTAACTTATACTTTAACATATTTAACATGTATTGGTCGACCTGCCATCTGGGGGAGGGGATGGGAGAAAGGAGAGGAAAAATTGGAACAAAGGGTTTTGCAGTTGTCAATGCTGAAAAATTACCCATGCATATATCTTGTAAAAGTAAAGTAAAACTATTTAAAAAATGAAAAAAGAAAAAAAGGAAGTAGTACTAATTGAAAATGTGCTAATTTAGTTAAACAACATTTTGTTTCTTATAATATATAACGCATTGGCTTATAGGACTGAAAATTGACGTTATTCTATTAGCACTAGAATAATCACTTGTCACCTTCCCTACAACAAAGAATTTTCTAAAGGCAGTTATACCCTGTAATTGTTCTCTATTGACTTTGACATTGGGAATATCACAGTTATGGCACAAATACTTATCCAATGTGATATTGAGGATATTCTCTTAAGAACCCCTAAAATAAATTTTAATTTTATGTCTCCAGAGTAAATAAACTAATAAATGATATGGTAGAAATGTGATTTTCTACTTTTACATGTCTAAAACTTTTACATAAGTTCTCAACTAAGTGTTACTAATGAAAGCAGAAGAAAATATCAGGAAGTCACTATGAATTTTGTGTAAAACATGACCATCTTTTAGGCTTAGAAATTTTCCAATTTATTATAATTTCACTGTGCTTTCTGGCTTAGGACTTGTGATTATAAAAGGTTGTAAAAGAGAAAAAGAACTCCATGGGTGAGAAAGACTATATGATACAAGAGTAATTTGAGCATAATGTGCTTCTTGACTGATGGGCTCATTTGATAATGTCTAACATTGTTAGATAAATTGGATTTTCAAAGAATAATTTCTTTTGGATTGAGCAGTAATAATTAAAGTAAAATTTAACTACATGTAAAGATCCTCCTAGAAATCCCAAAGAAGTCTATTTCAGTGATGCAATACATATTTATTAAGTGCCTACTGTGTAAAGAGTGTTTTACTAGGCCTTTGTCAGTAATTTTTTAAAGTCTTAAAACTGTCATCTGAAAGAATGTTTCACCTCCATAGACAATATTTTATCTTAGGTAAAGGGGTATCAGAACTACTGAGGACAACTGAAATGAAAAGGATTTTCATGGCAAATAGGGAAAATGATCATGGAAATGGCAAGGGGCAGTAATGAATTACACAATCAGGATCATGGAGAAACAGCAAAGAAATAATCTAATTCTCTTCATCTCCTGCAAAAAACTGATATTTCTTTTTTTAAATAACTTTTTTATTGATAGAATGCATGCCAGGGTAATTTTTTTACAGCATTATCCCTTGCATTCACTTCTGTTCTGATTTTTCCCCTCCCTCCCTCCACCCCTTCCCCCAGATGGCAAGCAGTCCTTTACATGTTGAATGGGTTACAGTATATCCTAGATACAATATATGTGTGCAGAACCGAACAGAAAAACTGATATTTCTATCAATAAAGTACAACAGGAAAAAAAAGTGGGACAAAAGGCAAGATCAGATAATAACGTGTCTGAAAGAGGAAACACAATATGTACTTATAATCTTTTATTCCATGAGAAATATAGAGAATGAAAAAGGAATAAGTATAAGATCCATGAATTTAAGGATAAAAGCCTATTATAGAAAAAAAAAAAACAATGAAGAGAACAAGGTAAAGAAATCTCTTTTAGGAAAAATGCAGAAAAATAAAATCCAATAAAATAAGATGAAAGGGAAGAAAAGGAGAGAAAATTACTTTCCTGGAAAATTACTTTATTGCTTAACTCAGAGAAGTCCTGAAGGGTTACTAGAACTAAAAGATGTATGTTTTTTTCTAAACTAATTCAAGAAAATTCAAAATATCAAGTTGCATATATACCATAGATAACAGAATAATTTGGTAATGGGTAAGAAATCTGCATAATTATTCAGATTAAAATACAGTGTAAAGCATCTCTATCAAACTTAAAGCAAGCATTATGTGTGATTGGAATAATACTTTCAGTCTTCACAATAAATATTGGAATCAATTCAGGAAGTCCACTTCAGTCCATCTTCCAATTAATCATTAAGTTGATCTTCCTGGAATGCAGGTCTGATCATGTCAGTCCTTGTACTTAATATACTCTGATGGAGGTGTATGGGTTGTTCAGGAATTACTAACACCTCTGGTATAAGGCTTGCTTAGCCTCCTTCACAGCTTCTCATTCACCTTTGGAGTCCACCTAGCATTCTCACCTGTGATTCTAAAGAGTTCTAACAAGTACAGCAGCTAGAGTTCAGTAAAATTGTCTCACAACAAACAATAAACCAGATTCACGGTACTCAAGCCCTTCAGTGAGTTATAGTTGTTTACTTCAAGCAGGTGAAGATTTTCTCAGGGGAAAGATGGTGGGGGAGGCAAATGAGAAAAAAAAAAGTATTCTAATGACCATGAAGGTAGCTGAAGTAGATGCTGAGGAGTACTTGGACCTTGGTCAGACACCAAACATCCAAGGACACCAACTGAATCCTGGGCATATTCAATTGTTTTGATTTTTGTTTTGGCATTGGACTTCAATAACTCTGGAAGTGAGAGTGAGATTGATAATTTTGTGCAACTCTACCTTACATTCAAGTCATAGGCAAGTCAGCATATTACCCCATGATGCCATTGGTGATCTTTGCAAATGAAGGATGAACAATACTACTAAGAACATTCAAGTGGCTCTCCATCATTTCCAGAATTAAATATAAAAAATATGTTTGGCATTCCAAAGCCTATGTAACCTATGTTTCCCTACATCTTACTACCCTCAACTTTGTGTATTTTTAATCTGCTTATACTAACTTCTTTTCTGTACTTTATATACAAATTAAAAAATATTCAGTTTCTAAGCATTTTCTTAGGCTATTCTTTATAAGAATGCTCTCTGGTATTTTAATCTGTGCTTCCTGGCTTTTTTAAAATCCCACCTAAAATCCCATCTTTTTCAAGAAGCCTTTGTTTTTTGTTTTTGTAACTTCACTTAAAGCTAGTTAATTATCACCTCTGTTGATTATCTTCAACTTTTTACAAAACATGAATTATTTAGAAATTCCCTATTTAAGGAAAAATTAATTTCTGGGACAAAGAAAAATCAGTATGGCAGAAATTAGGCTTATAGTAACACCTTATGCCATTTCCCAATATATTTTATAATTAATATGTCATTAATATTTAAAAAAATTAAAAACAGAAAAGAGGCAGATCATTTGTCTTTCATGTGTATAAGTTTGAGATGCATTCTTAAACAAAAAAATTAATAGAGGAAATAATAAAAACAAAAGTCATAACTTTAATTTCATGAAACTGAAAAATACTTTCATATAAATAAAATTAAGACATTGAAGATAAAAAGCAATCAAATGGGGCAATTGTTTGTCATATTTCTCTGAAAGTTTATCTAAGATATATAAACAATGAACAATTGACATTTTGGTACACAACAAAAAGAGTAAGTATATACGCAAAGGTATATACATGGTCATATATATAATATGATATTTGAATGCAATCATTCTTTGCTTTTTCTCTAATCAGTGATAATTTTGAGAATTCTTTGTTCATATCCAAAGTATAGGAACAATTATTAAAAGAAGAATTGGAAATTATTAACAACCATGTGTAAGAAAGCTCTAAATTATTAATATTAAAATTTACAAATCAAACGGTACCGGAGTTTTGCTTGATACAACAATGAGAGTTGACAATGTTCTTAAGTTTGTTGAAAGATAAGCACACAAACATTATTGATATAGTGGTGACTCAGTATGCCCACTTTGGAAACAATTTAGAATTGTGAAGATGAACTACAATATCCATATCCTTTCACCCGTAACTTTCTATTCTAGCTTTATAACTCAACCAGGCTGCGGATAAGAAGAAAATTTCTATCTTCATAAAGATATTTATATCAACTATTTGGGGTAGCAAAGAATTGGGGGGGTAATTATCCACCAATTAAGGAATGGCTAAAAAATGGGTACCTGAAAGTAGAATATTATTATTCTGCAATAAGTGACATATAATGAATACAAAAATTGTGGGGTTACATGAAATGATTCAAATTGGTATATAGTGAAGATAACTACATACACAAGAATAAGAACAATGCAAATGAAAATGAGCACAAAACAATTAAAAAGTATTATAAAACTACAAAGAACAAGTATCATTTCAATAAAGTTATAAGAAGATATTCATCCTATTTCTTTACAAAAGTGGGAGAGGTACAAGGGTGTCATACTTGCACATATTTTCAGACTTTTTATATGACCTTTTTTTTTTCTTCACAATATGATGTGTTATATGGGATGGTGCTTTGTGAGGGGAAAAGGAAAGAATACAATTGAAATTTGATTTATGTAAAATATTAATAAAGATTATTTTAATAATTGACTGTAAAATACTCAGGAGACAGAAAAAGAAAGTTCAATAGAAGACTTAGATAAATAGTACTAATTTAAAACAGCCTCAACAAATTTAAAAAAAACACTTTATATTATATGTAAGGTAATTATATATTATATATATGATATAATGCCTATATTATGTTAAAATAGATTTTGGAACTCAACTTTTTTGTGAATGTATTTAATTTACGTGTTAATGTGCTTAACTTGTGTTAATTGTGTTTATAGAATATTTCTGTCTTTCTACTTAAAAAAGACTACCCTGACCACACTTAGAATATGGTATTCCTATGCAAAGAATCTAAAGAAAGTCACTGACAAACTTGGTTCTAAAGAGTCTGGGAAAAAAAGTCATTCGTCAAAAGATGAAGATAAGTATGTGGATCTTGACTATAAGAAAGAGAAAACTTAATGGACACATGTTTATGTTTTATGAATGAAAATATTATAGTAAGGATTCTTGTCCCAGATAAAACTAGATTACCTTTCAACTCTATATAATTCTTCATGGTTCTTTAAAGTATTTTGGACAGTTCAATACAATTGACAAATATTTATTTAGTGCTTCTTACATGTAAAATATTGTGAACTAGTCAGAGGGAAGAACAGTCACAAATTGTAATTCCTGTGTTTAGGGAAGTTTACAATTTGGACTATTTCTAAACTTGCCAAAGGACATTCAAGCCTCAGAATGTCATAGATTCACTCATAATTAGGAAACATCAACTGTTCTGGCATTTGCAAAACTCCTGTATACTTTTCAGTTCAGTTGCAGTGTATGTGATCATGTGCCAGGAATCACATTTTTTCCTGTAACCTTTGGAGATGCTATTAGGGTCATCTTGGTTAATGTCACATTGCTTTTTATAAGTTATTAGAGATGGAGACAAGTCCAAGACTAAATTACTTCCTCAATGTAATTGGGCATTTTTCAAATTGTCTAATGGTACAATCTATATATTTTTTTGCATACTCATAAACTGAGAAGCTTAAGGCAACAGTGATCTGCCAATTTGGCACCTGTCCAATAGCTTAGACTCTTGGGAGTCTACCTTATTTTCTATTTGTATTGATTCCCACTCCCTAAATAAGACCATGGACATTGACTTAGAATAGAGAAGTAAACAAAAACAAAATTTGATATTAAATTATTACCATGTAAATTTTAAGCATAAAACCAGGGTTTCAATAATGTTCTAGGTTTCATTGTTAGTAAACATGGAATTTTAATACTTTGCTTTAAACAACATTTTAAATTTGCAATACAGATGTATAAACTATACTTGTGTAAATTGAACACACATTTTCAATATCAGTAAATACTATGAGTACAAGTAATTGAAGGATAAAGCTTGAGGTATTATTATTGCATTAGCTTAAGGGGTTTATTTCCCAGAAATTCAACTACTCACAAACAATTTACTGCAGTGGTGCCAAGGTGAGAGGGAATCCTTAAAATACAGCTGGTTATGGTTTTGAAAGTGATTCTGAGGCCAAACTGCCAACATTTTGTAGACGTTTATTTTAGAACACAGAGTTTACACAGCACTCTAGAAATAAGATATTTCAATACTTAGCTCTAAAATTATTAAATTGGTTAGAATGAATTTATATATCTATGGCTAATGCCAAAAGGTATCAGGATATATTATATAGAGAACTAATCTTGGAGTTAGAATCTGTATTTTAATCCTGCTTCTCATATATACTAATTTTTTTTTTTACTTTGCTCATACCAATCAATTTTTCAATGGCTCAGACAGATTTCTATAAGTTACAGATAAATAGATTACATACATTGGCTATAGGTCAAGGGGGAGATTAGTTAATGAGGGTTCCCCATAGGGATGAAATCACAGGTTTGGACCATTTTTAAAAAGAGAGATTTCCCCTTTTGCTTGACTTTTCTTCTCTCCTGCTACCCATTTTTGTTTTTTTCACAATTTTAAGACACAATGGCTTCATTTTTCTTACCCTCATCAAAACTTGTTCTCAAAAGTATACAGTATAAATGTAAATTTTCCCATGGTTTGGTATTTTTATAGGAATTTTAAAGAATTTCAGACATCATTGATGGGAAGAGGAGGAGATTTTAGGTTTTAATGCAAACAGCCTTTTAGATAATTTTGAAATTACATTTGAAAGGCAATCACATTTTCAAGCTTTGTTAAAGAAGCAAAAAAAAAATACTTTTAGTGTCCTTTGCTTTTGACTACACTAATAATTTTTTTTTTGTAAATCTACACAAATATATGACTGTTGCATTTCTTTGGTACATCTTGTCATAAAATATGCACAATGCAATTTATATATAAATATAATGAAGCACATGCAAGTAAATATAATAAGAAGCATTTATTAAATTTCTATAATATATAAGCCACTCTTCTATCTCTAGTGATACAAAGACAAAACAAACATTTGCCCTAAAGAAATTAAATTTTACTGAAGGGGGTAAGGGAGTGAGGCACAATTTTTTTTTGGCACACTGTAGAGTTTTCATAAATGTAAGTGTAATGTCTAATAATTTCTGACCTAAAAGAAAAGATAGTGGATGCAAAGTGATAGGCCCAATCCAATATTGAGCCTTTATTGAGCAATAGTTTTAACTATCACTGTGTCACACACATACTCCACCTTCTCTGAAGTTATCTATCCCACCTTTTGTTTGTTTCTTGGGTTAGCCATTCAAATACTACTAACTTGGAGCATTAAAAACATTACCAGAGTGTTTGGAAAACCTATGTTCAAATTACAGTTCTGCTACTTACTAAATATATGCTATTAGGCAAGTCATTTAACTTTTTGCATCATCTTCATCTAAAAATAATTGATTTGGAAGGTGACTTCTTTATGGTTTACAAGAGTTCTAAATTTATCTTATGTCACATCACTTCTTTTTCAGAAATATATTTCTTCTGACCATCTTTATCTCTTTATAAAAATATTACTCAATGTCAATTTTAGGAATAATCATAATCTAACACTTTTAGGCAGTTTGTCTTTAGATTAAAAAAACAGAAATTTAAGACATGTTAATTTGTGTTTCATTTATAATTCCTCATATTGCATACCTTTTCAATAAGAAAATTAAGCTCCCATTATCTCAATCCTACTTTTTCATCATGTTTATGGAGAATAATTCTCACTTAGTTTCTAACCTAAGGCTTTTTCCCCAGCAATAGAGGATAATATAAGGAATTTTTAAAAAGAGTATTCAGAGGATAGCTATGAAGCAGTTATAGAAGAGGTAGTTTTATTTCCACACAGAAAAGCAATTGTTAATAAAAAAAAATAGGAAGGAAGGAAAGAAGGAAAAAAGGGGGGAAGGGAGAAAGGAAAAAAAAATATTTAGTTAGGCATTGATTTTGCCTCTTTTGGCATTCCAAGTATCTAGCACTATTTCTAATATACAGTAGGTACTTAATAAATAAATGTTTACTAGTTAATTCTCTTACTCTGTGCCAAGTACCATATAAGTTACACATATTATCATATTTGATAACATAAAAATCTTAAGAGTTAGTTGGCAATATTAACTCCATTTTATAGATGAGAAAATCGAGACATGTAGTTGTTAAATGACTTTCCCAAGACAATGAGTGTCTGAGGGCAAAACTAAAGTCTTGTCTTTCTGAATTCAGGCCCATCCACCACACCATATAAAACTGCCTCTAAGAAAAAAAAAGTTCATTGCTTTAGAAAGTAATAATTCAAGCCTCATTAGGACATTTGCTATAATGTTGCTCATTAGCTATTTTACATTTAACCTCCCCTGGGTACAGCCTGATCAATGCCAAATGGGCTTTTAAATTTGATGTTTTCTTTCTTTGCTGGTGACTCTTTTCTTACAGGCCAGTCTATTTCTGTTACTGCTAATGTTGCTGAAATAACTGCTCTACTATCAATAAACCTTTGCTCATTGCCTAGTAGATATGGGGGAAAATACTAAATACTTTTTGATCTCTCACAAGGCTTCTTTATTGTTGATGACGTCTAAAATGTCAAGAACTCAGTCTTTTCAGCCCTTTGTGAGTAAAGGCATTCCCTTTCTCTATTCCATTCCCCAATACCACATACACACAGAGCCATTGGAGCTCCCATAATTATAAAATTAGGATTTTTCAGTAGGGTAACTTAAGGAATCAAACATTTTCCCCTTGTATATCTGGAGTAAGATGGTAGTACTCTTCTCAGTCTGGTCCCTAATTCCAAGCAGGCACTAATTACAAGCTTCCAACTCACAAGAGAAGGAAAGGAGTGGATGACTATTTGATAGTAATTCTCAAAACAATATTTGTTCCACCACAAACACCAAGAGACAAAGTGATGAGAAACTTTAAATCAGTTAACAAGGCCTGCATAGAAGGTAGTAATAGAGTTAGCTAGTGAAGGTCTTGAGAATCTGTTAAATTTTCAGTGAAGGTGTTTCTACCTTATGAAGTCACAGATGAAGTCTTGGTGTACTGTTTCATTATCTGTTTATACTTAAGAAAATGATAGAGAAACTGTAAATAATGCAGAGTAAACTTAAAGTTGCGATTCTGGGTTTTTTTTTTTTGTTTGTTTGTTTTGTTTTTGTTTTTTTTGGAACTGGTTGTTAAACATTTACCTGTAATTGTAGCTTTAAGATTACTTTAAAACCATTTCAAATTTATTGTTCAGTTGTTATTTTATCATGCATTTGGGCAGGGCATTAATATTCCCTTGGCCCTTGATACACCTGTCATAATATTTTTCTTGATTTCCTGAGATAATTTTTTAAAATGAGTAATATTATTATGCTTTATGTTAACTTTATTACTTGCTAACCAATGTTTTTCTGTCAAGAAAATCTTAGTTTTAATATCTCAAAAATTTCTAGATCAAATTCAATCTAATAATTTATAAACAGATAAACTGGGAAAGTGTTATAATCCATTTGAATTAGAGTCCTTCTGATATCCCTATAACTTGAAGATAAAGAAATAGTATCTTTACAATTGAAGATATGTACTTAAGGAAAAACAGTAGACTAGTTTTCTGAGAGTTCAAGGTATTCAATGAGTACTTTTTTTCTCTTACTGTTCATATTGCTTCTGAAGATATGAGGATCTGGGGGCAGGATGCAAGTTAAGCTATCAGAAAACCCAAAGATAGAGATAACTTGATTTTATCTTACTGAAAACAGTTTGAAGCTATGAGAAGTTAAACACTTCTCCAAAGAAGATATAAAGAAGGGAAACAAATAAAGACCAAAATAAATAAATGAGGGAAAAATAAAGTTTGGAGTCAGAGATAGAAAGGAAGTGGAGTATAAGACACATCAGCCAGAGTCAACTCCTTCTTGCTTATCATCTCTGAATATTATCCTTTTTTTTTCATTTTTCAAGAAAGTTTTCTTTCTCTATAAAATGGAAACAATTCAGTTTCCTGGCATGGAATTTCTGTCCTGTCCAGGTTTCACAGGCATATGACAATGACATCAGTGCAACAGCTCTGTAGACCTTCAGTTTGTTATCAGTCTATTAAGTCTCCTCTTCCACACTTTCCTTCCAAATCTCCCAAACACTGACCTAACTCTAGTAATGCGTTTGACAATCTCATTGGAATACCAAGATGCTGAGGTCTTTCTGGAACTAAACTACCAAGCATTCTAACTCTACTGCAGAAAGCACAACTCTGTTGGACTGGCTATATTGTTCAAATGCCAAATGTATGCTTGCTGAAAAAGATTATTTTATGGAGAGCTCACACAGGGCAAGTGCTCAGAAGGTAGTCAGAAAAAGCAGTACAAAGACATGAGTCTCTCTTAAGAACTTTAGAACTGATTATATGATAGTTAAGACACTGGCACAGGATAGCCCAGGATGATGTGCCATCATCGGAAAGGTCTATGAACAAAGCAGAATTTAATTAATTCAGAAGAAACATGAGTTGCACAAAGTTAAAGTCCACCCCAATGTTCATAGAGACTATTTCTGTCCAACGAATGGCAGAGCATTCTATGCTCATATTATTTTGATCAGTCATAGTAAGATACACTGTAATTCAATGTTGACATAGTGATATCATTTTACTCCTCTTTGAGAATTAAAAACAACAAACTTTCCATTTAATCTATCCTATTTCTGTGGGAATTTAAATCCATATTTTGCCATTTATTTATATCCTGTCAATTGGAACAGACTCATTCTGGGGAAGTTTTTTTTTTAAATCATTTTATGTGATTCTTATGTGATATTCATTGTACATTTTTGTGCTTGTATAAATGCATGTGTTGCTTTTTTTCTTATGGCAATTTGGTCTTCATGACAAAAATCTACATACATGTCTAAAACACCCTCAAAAAACAAATGAACACATATTTATTAAACATTATGTGCCAGGGACTACAGATAGAAATACAGAAGCAAAAATTAAATACTTGCCCTCAAGGAATAGGATTTACATTTTACATGTGCACAAATGTGTAAATACAAAGGAATTTCATGGAGGAAAATAATTTGTAAATTATGGAAGGCCTCAGCTGGGGAGGCTGTACAAATCTGAGCTTAAGATTCTACAAGCCTGAGTGGAACTTGAACAAAGACAGTAATTATACAATGCTGACAAGAGGCATGAGAACTATCTGTATTTAAGGTTTAGGAACAATCTGTATAAGAGTATGGAGATAAAATGAAAGAATAGGCAAGCTTTCACAAACAATGTACTGCAGGAGACCACATCCTTATAGTCAGCCCAACTAAAATCTGTGGAGAATACAAGATTTTATAATGTTTATTTTTTTGCTGACTATAAAAGAATTTGTTTTCTTTCTTTCTTTTTTTATTATAGCTTTTTATTTACAAGATATATGCATGGGTAATTTTTCAGCATTGACAATTGCAAAACTTTTTGTTCCAACTTCCTCCCTCCTTCCCCCAACATTTTCCCCCAGATGGCAGGTTGACTAATACATGTTAAATATGTTGAAGTATAAGTTAAATACAATATATGCATACATGTCCAAACAGTTATTTTGCTGTACAAAAAGAATTGGACTTTGAAATAGTGTACAATTAGCCTGTGAAGGAAATAAAAAATGCAGGCAGACATAAATAGACGGATTGGGAATTCTATGTAGTGATTCATAGTCATCTCCTAGAGTTTGTTCTCTGGGTATAGATGGTTCTGTTCATTACTGCTCTATTGGACCTGATTTGCACAAAGTTAAAGTCCACCCCAATGTTCATAGAGACTATTTCTGTCCAACAAATGGCAGAGCATTCTATGCTCATATTATTTTGATCAGTCATAGTAAGATACACTGTAATTCAATGTTGACATAGTGATATCATTTTACTCCTCTTTGAGAATTAAAAACAACAAACTTTCCATTTAATCTATCCTATTTCTGTGGGAATTTAAATCCATATTTTGCCATTTATTTATATCCTGTCAATTGGAACAGACTCATTCTGGGGAAGTTTTTTTTTAAATCATTTTATGTGATTCTTATGTGATATTCATTGTACATTTTTGTGCTTGTATAAATGCATGTGTTGCTTTTTTTCTTATGGCAATTTGGTCTTCATGACAAAAATCTACATACATGTCTAAAACACCCTCAAAAAACAAATGAACACATATTTATTAAACATTATGTGCCAGGGACTACAGATAGAAATACAGAAGCAAAAATTAAATACTTGCCCTCAAGGAATAGGATTTACATTTTACATGTGCACAAATGTGTAAATACAAAGGAATTTCATGGAGGAAAATAATTTGTAAATTATGGAAGGCCTCAGCTGGGGAGGCTGTACAAATCTGAGCTTAAGATTCTACAAGCCTGAGTGGAACTTGAACAAAGACAGTAATTATACAATGCTGACAAGAGGCATGAGAACTATCTGTATTTAAGGTTTAGGAACAATCTGTATAAGAGTATGGAGATAAAATGAAAGAATAGGCAAGCTTTCACAAACAATGTACTGCAGGAGACCACATCCTTATAGTCAGCCCAACTAAAATCTGTGGAGAATACAAGATTTTATAATGTTTATTTTTTTGCTGACTATAAAAGAATTTGTTTTCTTTTCTTTCTTTTTTTATTATAGCTTTTTATTTACAAGATATATGCATGGGTAATTTTTCAGCATTGACAATTGCAAAACTTTTTGTTCCAACTTCCTCCCTCCTTCCCCCAACATTTTCCCCCAGATGGCAGGTTGACTAATACATGTTAAATATGTTGAAGTATAAGTTAAATACAATATATGCATACATGTCCAAACAGTTATTTTGCTGTACAAAAAGAATTGGACTTTGAAATAGTGTACAATTAGCCTGTGAAGGAAATAAAAAATGCAGGCAGACATAAATAGACGGATTGGGAATTCTATGTAGTGATTCATAGTCATCTCCTAGAGTTTGTTCTCTGGGTATAGATGGTTCTGTTCATTACTGCTCTATTGGACCTGATTTGGTTCATCACATTGTTGAAGATGGCCACGTCCATCAGAGTTGATCATCACAGAGTTTTGTTGTTGAAGTATAATGAGTTTCTGGTCCTGCTCATTTCACGTAACATCAGCTCATGTAAGTCTCTCTAGGCCTTTCTGAAATCATCCTGTTGGCCATTTCTTTTCTTTTCTTTTCTTTTCTTTTTTTACAGTTTTTATTATTATTATTATTTTTTAATAACTTTTTATTGATAGAACTCATGCCAGGGTAATTTTTTACAACATTATCCCTTGCATTCACTTCTGTTCCGATTTTTCCCCTCCCTCCCTCCACCCCCTCCCCCAGATGGCAAGCAGTTTTTTACATGTTGAATAGGTTACAGTATATCCTGGATACAATATATGTGTGCAGAACCGAACAGTTTTCTTGTTGCACAGGGAGAATTGAATTCAGAAGGTATAAATAATCCGGGAGGAAAAACAAAAATGCAAGCAGTTTATATTCATCTCCCAGTGTTCTTTCTTTGGGTGTAGCTGCTTCTGCCCATCTTTGATCAATTGAAACTGAATTAGCTCTCTTTATCGAAGAGATCCACTTCTATCAGAATACGTCCTCAAACAGTATCATTGCTGAGGTATATAATGATCTCCTGATTCTGCTCATTTCACTTAGCATCAGTTCATGTAAGTCTCGCCAGTCCTCTCTGTATTCATCCTGCTGGTCATTCCTTACAGAACAATAATATTCTATAACGTTCATATACCACAATTTACTCAACCATTCTCCAATTGATGGGCATCCATTCATTTTCTAGCTTCTAGCCACTACAAACAGGGCTGCCACAAACATTTTGGCACATACCAGTCCCTTTCCCTTCTTTAGTATCTTTTTGGGGTACAAGCCCAGTAGAGACACTGCTGGATCAAAGGGTATGCATAGTTTGATAACTTTTTTAGCATAGTTCCAAATTGCTCTCCAGAATGGCTGGATGTGCTCACAATTCCACCAACAATGTATCAGTGTCCCTGTTTTCCCACATCCCCTCCAACATTCCATATTATCTTTCTCTGTCACTCTAGCCAATCTGACAGGTGTGTAGTGGTATCTCAGAGTTGTCTTAATTTGCATTTCTCTGATTAATAATGATTTGGAGCATATTTTCATATGTCTATAAATAGTTTCAATTTCTTCATCTGAGAATTGTCTGTTCATATCCTTTGACCACTTATCAATTGGAGAATGGTTTGATTTCTTATAAATCAGAGTCAATTCTCTATATATTTTGGAAATGAGGCCTTTATCAGAACCTTTGATTGTAAAAATGTTTTCCCAGTTTATTGTTTCCCTTCTAATCTTGTCTGCATTTGTTTTGTTTGTACAAAAACTTTTCAATTTGATATAATCAAAATTTTATATTTTGTGGTCAATAGTGATCTCTAGTTCTTCTTTGGTCTGTTGGCCATTTCTTACCTAATAATAATATTCCATAATATTCATATATTACAATTTATTCAGCCATTCTCCAATTGATAAGTGGTCAAAGGATATGAAGGATAAGGCATCCTCTCAGTTTCCAGTTTCTGGCCACTACAAAGAAGGCTGAAACAAAGAAGGAATTTGATTTCTTAGAACAAAATATCATTCTTAAAAACTTTCTCTTCCAATAAACTCTCCAAACATGAAAATATTAAGATAGCACAATATTCTTTGAGATACAATAGAGATAACTTTTTTGACAATATTCTGCTTCTTAATATAAACCCAGACAAAAAACATGTATATGTGTTACTTAATAAATGTGCTTGTCATTATTATATAGGATTGCCGGTGGAAAGTCCAAATGGAAGTTTTATTTTTGTTTGTTTTGTTTTGTTTTGTTTTGTTTTGTTTTTTCCCCAAATCTGTTGAAATCTACCAGATGTTCCTATTTGTAGATGACATTGTACTAATTGCATCAAAATCTGAAACAACACTGTGTCAATGTTGATACTTACCTGGATCTTGATATTAGAAGTCAACTTTTTGGTTTAGTTCTAGTCTTTTTATGGAAATTTAAAATCCTTCTGTTTCATTGAATGACTATTTTGTATTATGCTTAATTTTGCTGAGTAAGTGATTCTTAGTTGTAACCTTAACTGCTTTGCCTTCCAGAATATTGTGATCCATGAACTTGAATGTTTTTGTTGCCAAGTCCTATTTAATCTTGGTTATGGTGCCCTTATATTTGAATTGTTTCTTTCTAGTCACTTGTGACATTTTTTCCTTGACCTGAGAGTTCTGAAATTTGGCTATTAGATTCCATGGAGTTTCTATTTTGGGACTTCTTTCCTGAGATAATCAGTATACGCTTTTAGCACCTATTTTGCCTTCTGGATCCTGGACATCAAGACTTTTTTTTATAATGTCTTTAAAGATACTATTCAGTTCTTCCTTTTGATTATGGCATTCAGATAATCCAATGATGCTGATTTTGTATCTCCTGTATCTATTTTCTAGGACAGTCATTTTGAATTTATTTAATTTATTCTTTTTAAATATATTTTAAAATGTTTATTTAAAACTGACTAGAAAATAAGAAAAGACAAAATAGAAAAACAGAAAAAGAAAATAAAAACAGAACATTTTCATGTGTCCAGCAGAACATCGATTCAAAATATATAACAATAAATTTCTAGTTTAAGTAAGTATATATAATAATAGAAGAGATTATATTCATGCCTGCCCCATCTTTTCTTTGTTTCCTTGTAGTTTATTCTTTTGTTCTTTGTTGTGCACTTTTTAGTTTAATTTTTCCTCTTTCATGTCCCCACCTCTCCTAAACAGGCTACAGTTAAGCATGGGGATATTTATATAATACATATATATTCATGTCCACATACATTCATATAACACATACATCTGTCTTATATATACACATGTATACAAACACAATCACATATATGTACACATGTATCTAAAATAATATTAATATGGCTGACACATTATATAAATTTCTCTCTTGATTGAATCCTTAAGTTTGACTTTTATCTAAGATAAACGATTACTAGTTCTTTTTTTTTTCTAATAGAATATGCTCCTGATCCTTGTTATAATATTTGTGTATATCTGTTATTTCTTATCCCTCCTAACTCTTCTACTATAATTCTATTACTTAATTGTAATGTTCTGGTTAGCTTTCTGGAGGTCTTGGGAATAATCTTCATTTCAGCAGAATAATCACCACGAGAATAGTCAGGGATAAAATCCAAAGTTTTTATTCTCTCTTTCACAGTCTGTCTCCTTCACCTGAGGTCTGGCTAGCTTTCTGGAGGCCCTCTTGGATCTTGGTTTCAGTGGAGGAAATTCAGGAGAACAGACCACCCACCATGATGGTGGGAGATGGAGTATCTCTCTCCCAGTCCTTATTGGCTCTCATATACTCTATCTCAAATACATCATCATAGGTGTCAATCTTATAGAATTATATTAAGTATTAAGTACATGTAAACTAGAAAATCATTATCGTAACTCCACTGAATTAATAACACCTTGTTGTAATGTTATGGGCCAGAACTCTACTTGGAAAAAAAAAAGGATTCTTACGAGGTGCTAAGTGGAATTGATAATTGACCTCCCATTATTTGTTGTATGATTAAATCAATCATACTAAAGCAGAGAACTATTAATCACCATGCTAAACTAGATAACCATTATCTTACCAATTCTACTGAGTTAACTCCTTCTTTCAAGTATACTTCTCCAGAGTTTTGCCCTTTACACTTAACTTGTCCTGTTATCACTTAACCTCCCACCACCCATGGTTCCCTCACTTATCTTCTCCCCTCATGCTTTCCCTCCCTCTTTATTCCTTTCCCATTAATCTACATACACACCTTATCCCACTGTCATAAATCTATATATTCATATATCCTATTTTATCCTATTCACTCCCTCCTTATTTCTTTATAGATTTTGGAGGATGCTATACTCTTATGGTACACATGAGAGTATAGCATATCTATATATGTGTACTTATATGTATATACATATATAAATATGCATATGTGTATGTACATGTATATATGTATGTGTCTGTGTGTATGTAATGCATGTGTATTCACAACTATATATATATATATATATATATATATATATATATATATATATATATAGTTTTCTCTTTAACCCATTCCTGATGTAAGTAGTTTTCAGAACTACAAACCCTCCTCACCCTCTAATAACTCCATTAGTTTTTCCTCTGTACCTTATTTGTAAAGCACAATTATTGTGTTTTTTTTTTTTTTTTTTTTTTTTTTTTTTTTTTTTTTGCTGTAGACAGTTTTGCTTTTTAGAGACAGATCATATTCAGCTCTGCCCCAATCTTTCTTCTTATTGTTGTTGTTGTTGTTGTTAAATATTAGTATTAGTTTTGCTGGATATGATATTTTTTGGCTCTATAGGCCTAATTCTTTTGATGGCTGGCATATATTATTCCATAACCTGTGGTCTTCTATTGTAGTTAAAGATAAATCCTGTATTCTATGTAGCTCCAGCATATTTGAATTCTTTGTTTTTATTGTTGTTGTTCGTCTGTTTGTTTATTGCTTGTAAAATTTTCTGTTTGGTCTGGAGATTTCAAAGTTTAGCAATAATATTCCTATATGTTTTTCTTGTAGTATCTCTTTGAGGTAGTGATCAGTGGATTTTTTCTATTTTTACTTTCTCCTCATTTTTATCACTCCAGCAAATTTTCCTTAATTATTTCTTGTATTATTGTGTTGAGATTCTTTTTCTTTTTTTTTTTTTTTTTGGGGGGGGTCATACTGTTCCATTATCCAATTATGCTTATGTTTATTCCTATTGATTTCTTTTCCAGATC
Source organism: Antechinus flavipes (assembly GCF_016432865.1). NCBI lineage: Eukaryota > Metazoa > Chordata > Mammalia > Dasyuromorphia > Dasyuridae > Antechinus > Antechinus flavipes. The sequence continues at coordinate 231,109,206 of NC_067398.1, forward strand.
TATTGCTTTTTTGTGTGCTTCATATTTTCTTTTACTTTTTTCATTTTTGTATTTTGTTTTGTTATTTCTTCCTCTTGCCCAATTCTAATTTTCAAAGAGTCATTTTCTTCTTTAAGACTCTGGATTGTTTTTCTAGTTGGTTGACTTTCTGTTCATAATCTTATTTTTCTTGGGTGGTTATTTAGTTTTTGTTTTTTCTTTAATTAAATTTCATTCAATTTTAAAGATTTTTTGAGCTCTATAAATTATTAAAGGGCAGGTTGACATTTATATTATTCTTTGGGGGTAGAAGAGACTTTTATTTTATTTTTTACTTCAGTGTTCTCCTCTGAAGATGAACCCCAGTCTTCCCTATTCCCATATGGAGTTTCTATGGTTTGGTTCTTTTTTTGTAGGTTCATTTTTTAAAATGGTAAATTTAATGTCATCATCTTTAATACTAGGGTGAGGGTCATAGTGCCTCTAGTTTCACTTGAGTTTTCCCCTCTGATCTGGAATTGCAATCCAAAAGTTCTTACCTCATTCAAGTGCCAGCAACCAACAGCTCACTGCCTCTGCACTGAGTAGGTGTGCTGGTTCCTTCTGCCCAGGCCATTTCTTCAGTAAAGCCAGGCCTGAAGGGCTTAATCAGCAGAGTTTCCTTCAATCTTTCTTGATGGGCTCCCAACTTTTCAGACTGTCCTGTGGTTCTAGGATTCCCCATTTGCTGTTTCTTCAGAGGTAATCTTTCACTAAAATTCCAGTGCTAGGGTCTTTCTTTGGATCTTCTCAGATTTTCCCTGGAGGACTTCTGTTCTGCCCCAAGTCTCATTTTTTTCAATTGGTCTTTGTTCTCCCTGAAGCCCAATCTTGTTTTGTTGGTGAGGGAAATATGGAGAGCTTGGAATTTTCTGACCTATTCTGCTATCTTCCCAGAATCCTATCTCTATTTAATTGATTCTTGTTATCTCATAAGAGTTATTGGCATTTACTTGTCTAATTCTAATTTTAAATTTGTTTTTTTCCCTTCAGTTAGCTATTTTCCTTTCTTTTCCATTTGGTCAATTGTATCTCCTTTTGCCATCTGGCCTATTCTAGTTTTAAGCAGGTTTTTGTTTTCATAATTCTCTTGCATCATTCATTTTTTCCCTAATTTTTCTTCTACCTCTCATGTAATTTTAAGTTCTTTAAAAATATATGAGGTAAAAGAAAAGCTCTTTTTTGAGCTATTTCATAAGTTTTTTTCTGTTTTTGTTTGTTTGTTTGTTTGGGGGGAGGGCAGGCAGAAAGGGGTGTTTATTCATAAGTATTTTGACATTGTGGTCTTCTGATTTTGTGTGTTGGTCTTCCATGTTACCATAATAACTTTGCATGGGTAGATAACTTTTTTCATTATGTTATGCTTTCTTTTGGTTGGTAGAAAGACCTTTTTTCTTTAAAATTTAGGTTCTGCTCCCAAGATGGAAGACATACTGTCTCAAGCTTCTTGTGCCACTGGCTGAAGGCTGTGGCTGTTGACTTGGTGCTGTACTTTGAGCTTACTTTGAGCTCTGTGGGACCCTCATGTTTGCTGATGTACTGGCAGGAGTACTAAAACTTTTAAATAGGGGGCCAGTTCACTGTCCCTCAGACTGTTGGAGGGCCAGACTATAGTAAAAACAAAAACTTTGTTTTGTGGGCCTTTAAATAAAGAAACTGCAGAGCCCTGGGTGAGGAGGATAAACACTCTCAACTGCTGCATCTGGCTCATGGGCTGTAGTTTGAGGACCCCTGTGAGGGAATGAGAGAAGGAGGTAGGTGATAGTTCTGAAAGCTCTAGGGGTCTGTTAGCTTGCTTGATGTTATGTTGGGGTCCTAGTGTTAGGGACTGGTATCTGTTGGAGTTTGGCAGGTTGTTCCTTTATTTCCCTGGGACTACTCAGGCACTTGATAGTCTGGCATCTAGAGGACATCTACCTGCCCCAAAGTATCGAGACCAGGAGTATATCTCCTTATGTGGGGCTAAGCCAAAGTTTGGGGTGATTTTCAGAGGTGGATTCTACCAGTTTCACTGGCATGTAGGGAGTCCTATTATTGTTGTTCATCTGCTCCATCACACTGGGTGTCAGAATTTCCAGCTAATTTGCTGAATTGCAACTTACTATTGGTTCTGTAGGAAGTTCTGTCCTGTGCCCTCTTCCCCTATTTCTCCCCCACCATCTTTATCTGATTGAGAGATCCTCCTGCTAATCCTGTAAATTTCCTGGATTAACAGATTGTTTCATCTCATATTCAAAATCTATTATATGACACTATTTTATGATAGCCTGGAGGTGAACATGAGAGAGTTACAATAATTCACTAGTTACTTCCCCATCTTAACTCTCAGTGCACGTGTTTTTAAGAAACTTTGATGTGTTCAATTTATCTAAAAATAAATTTTCATGCCTTACATTTGCACTGCTAGTGAAAATATAGTTGTGTTAATCTAACAGGCATAGTTATTATTAGCATTAAAGGCCAAAGAAGCTAAAAGAAAGAAGGAAAACTTGATAGAGTGAGAAATGTATCCCTGTATGGTACCAACCAAGCTTTTGTTATTTCTCTTCACATTATTACTATATTTTTCTAATACTACCTTTTCTTCCCTTTCTTCTGATCATTTCATTCACCCTGGATTAGGGGGAGGTTTAGAGGTCCAATAGGTGGGTGAACATCCAATTGTCAGTGAAGCTAATGAGGCTGTATGTTAGCAACATAGAGAGATAAAAGAAAGAACAAGGTTTATACTTAATTTGGTCTGACATTTTATGTCAGGTAACTATTTCAGAAATCGTATGAAGAATGTTGCTGCTCTTTTCTCCTCTGAGTTGAAAGAATATATTCTATCAAGGTCATTTGAGCAAATCTTACATCACAGCACTATTCTCATTATGCAGGGAAGAAGTTAAGACAGGAAAATGGAACCTGAGAAATGGAGGAACTCATGGTAATATCTCTATCAGGCTACTTGGAGATTCAAGGTATTTGTCCTTTTTTCTCCTTCCTTATTGGGTATATATTGAAATCCAAATAGGAGGAGTAGGGAAGGTGGAAGCTATAACCTTAAATGCTTTCTCAAAACAAACAAAAACAAAAATGAAAAATAAAAAAAAACTCATTAATTCACAAAGTATTATGATCACTACAGAGGTGAAAGCTACAAATCATGATCACAGGCATAAAGTACTAATCAGGATTCACTTAATTCAACCCCCTACCAGATTGTGTTGGGTGAACAAGAGATGCTAAACTATCCAGAGATGTATGGTGGGGAGAGTGGGGAAGGGAATAATATACCCACTCTGCCTCTGTGAAATCATGGCTTTATTTTCTTAATTATTTCCTTCTAATCTCCAAGAACAAGGGTGACAACAACTACTACATGGCTATTGCCAGAGATTTGACAGGAAAAATAAAAATTGCTTGTGCTTTGTATAGTTGCTATCTGGGGCTTATTATCAACTTGTATCTCAGGAGATTCACCCTGAATATAACTAATTTTTCACTCTTTATTATATTAATTTCAGTTAAAACATATGTATGAATACCCAGGAAGTTTAAGTTGACAAATCTAAATTGGGGCTATAAAATCTTAATGATATCAAATTGTTTCCCTTCTGGGTTTGACCATTACTAACATTCAATAAGTAGAATTGATCCAGGTTCTAATAGTTTTTTGGTTTTTAATATGTCATTTAGTATATACTGAAAATAAAAAATACATATATATAAACAAATTCAATTTGTTGTCTGAAAGTAGATGGCTGCTCCCCTCAATAGCAATACAGAAGTAGAAATAATATGGCTACTTTTCCACTCTCTCTGAGGAAAGGATAAGTGAAGGTGGCAAGAAGATAAGGTTGATAAAAATGGAACAAATCCCTATTTCCAAAAATATGTCAGGAGGTAAGGCAGAGAGGGAGGAAGAACGTTCAAGATGTTCGAAACAACATATTTCATTCCTGCATCTCAGTTGGATGCACAGAAAGAAATATTCATTTATGTTTTTCATGGCTCTTTTCCAATACTTATTTTGTTGAGGAGAAAAAAATAGGACTTATGGCTACAGATTAATCCATGATAAAAGAAACAAAAAACAGCATAGGTAACCAGGTTATGTCCTCAATCCAATTTATACCACCTTCAAAATCAATATCTTCTTTTCCAAACATGTGAGATTGAAATTTGCCATTTAAAATATATATATATATATATATATATATATATATATATTAAATTGTAGATGAAAATGCCAGCATCTCTGTTCAGTTTCCATAGTTTCCAGATATTCCAAAGATAATCCCACCAATATGTGAGATGAACAATCCTTCATTTATCCCTGGAGCCAGAAATTTTGCAGTACCTTAAAAAAAGCCTGATGTTATTCTTCATAACTGTTAAAGCACATTGAAACATAAAAAATAAATGCCTGTATCTAACAGAAAAAGAATGATATACTCCTTGTCCTAAAAACATCTAAAAACATTTATCATTAACAAGTTTACAACATTTGCAAAATTCAACATATTCAGCATTCAAATAAGAATTTGCATAATGATTGTGTACAAGCAAAAAAAAATGCAGTAGCAAAACAAATACAAAAATAGCAATAGGCCTACATAATTATAAAGCACATCTAAGTAGCAGCATTTCTTCAAATAAACAGGAAAATTATTTATAACTAAACAGAAAATGAAATTATATTGATACATTAATAGAGAATCATGTAAAACATAAACAGCAAACTAATAAAACAGAAAAGTACTTACAATATGGAATAACTGATGTATAATAATAAACATATATTATCTACAAAGCCCACATGAGATAATTAGAACTTTATATTGTCTTATGGCTACATGTACAACTCATTATTCAGTTTTGTTTGTGACATCATGTTAATCTTGCTAAAATTTGAATAAATATAATTTTTGTGATTTGCTAATTTATATACTTAAAAACTTGGCCTAATTATATGACCTACTAATAATGATTATCAGAAAAAGTGAACTACTTTCCTAATCCTGAGTTAATTGAAAGGTTCTATTCTGTGAGATATATGTTCAGTAAGAATTATCACACATGAAGTTGTATCAGAAAATGTGTTGTGCCTGGATTCACTACTTTTCCTCATCTGAAATGGACTTCTCTTCATTGTGATGGAATGCCTTTAGTTTTAGTGAAGAATGTAATATGTATTTGAAATATCACTTGTTAAATCATTGATATAATCAGAGAGTCTTTATATCACTGCCATGTCATCTCTTTTTATTTAGTCTGTTGAACTAGTATTGTCAATCAATCAGTTAATTTATTAACAAATTAGGGTAGTTTATGAAAAAAAAATTTACAAAGGATGGTGTCTTATCCATATGAAATCCAAAGCAATTTTATAAAGGAGCAGTCATCAAAACCAGTTGGTACTGGCTAAGAAATAGATTGGAAGATCAGTGGAATAGATTAGATACACAAATACAATAATCAAGACCTATAAAATACCCAAATTCCAACTTCTGAAATAAGAATTTGCTATTTGACAATTTTGGGGGGAAACTGGAAAGTAATATTCAGAAACATGGCATAGATCTACATTTCACTCTCCATACCAAAATAAGGTCAAAGTGGTTTGGACATGATTTGGACATAAAAGATGATACTATAAATGAAATAAGAGAATAAGGGATAATTTACCTATCAGATCTTTGGAGAAGGGAGGAATTTATAAATAAAGAACAATTAGAGAACATTATGAAAGGCAAAATGACAACTTTGATTACATTAAATTAAAAAATTAAGTTTTGTACAAACCAAATAATAGAAACAAGATTTAAAGAGAAGTACAAAGATGTAGAAAAATCTTTATAGCCAGTGTTTCTGATAAAGATCTCATTTCTAAAATATATAAAGAACTGTGTCAAATTTAAAAGAATACAAGTTGTTCTTCAATTGACAAATAATCAAACCATATGAGTGGATAATATTCAGATGATGAAATTAAAGCCATTTATAGTTATATTTAAAAAATGCTCTAAATCACTATTGATTAAAGAAATACAATTTAAAACAACTTTGAGGTACCGCCTCACAACTCTCAGATTGACAAAAATGACAAAAAATAATAATAATAAATGTTGGAGGGGATGTGGGAAAACTGGGACACTAATGCATTGATGGTGGAGTTGTAAAATGATCCAACCATTCTAGAGAGCAAAGGGTTATAAAACTATGCATACATTTTGACTTAGCAGTGCCATTACTGGGTTTGTAGCCCAAGGAACTCTAAAAGGAGGGGGAAGGACCCACATGTGCAAAAATGTTTGCAGCAGGGCTTTTTGTAGTAGCAAGGAATTAAAAATGAGTACATGCCCCTCAATTGAGGAATTGTTGAACAAGTTGTGGAATATGAAGATAATGGAGTATTATTCTTCTATAAAAATTGTGAACAAGTTGATTATAGAAAGGCCTGGAAAGATTTACATGAACTAATGCTGAGCAAAGCAAGCAGAATCAGGAATACGTTGTACACAATAACAGCAAGAATGTGCAATGAATAACTATGAAAGACTTGGTTCTTCTCAGTGGTTCAGTGATCCAAAACAATCTCAACAGAATTTAACCAGAAAATGCTACCCACATCCAGAAAAAGAATTAAAGAGAATGAATGTAAATCATCACATGCTATGTTCCCTTGTTTTTTACTGTTTTTTTTTCTCTCTTCCATGATTCTTCTCTTTTGCTCTGATTTTTCTCTCCCAGCATGATTCATGAAACTATGTGAATAAACAACAAATAAATTTATTAGAAAACATATTTTAAAAGAACGTATGATGAAGTAATAATTTTATTAAGTGCAAGTCATATAAAGAAAGGTGAAAACATAAGCTTTCCTCAAGATGCTCATTTTCTAATTCAAAAATGTACATATAAGATATGGGAGGTAATTTCAGAGGGAATGCATTAGTAAGTCAAGAGGATGAGAAGACAAAGGAGGAGAAAGAGAAGGAAGAATAGAATGAAGAGGAGAAGGAGGAAAAGAAGGTAGAGGAGGAGGCGATGTTAGAAGAAGATAAGGGAGAGGAGGAAGATGAGGACAAAGAAAAGAAAGAAGAGGAGGAGGAGAAAAAAGAAGAGAAGGAAAAAAGGAGGAGAAGAAGGAAAGAAGATAAGAAGAAGAAGATAATGATGATAATGAAGAAGACAAAAAGAAAAAAGGATGAGGAGCAGACCAAAAATTAAAAGAAATGCAAGCAATTCTCCATATAGAAAATATACACAGGATAAATTAGAAAGAGGTAGTCTTAGAAGAAATGATAGTTCCTCCTAAGCTTAAGAAATATTTGTGGTAAATTATATTTACAAGTTTTCCACATCTCAAAGCATATTTTGTAAATAGTGATCTTGCTCTATCTCTATACAATTAATATATTATAATCTGCTCCATGTGTGTGTTCCTTGAACACCAGAGTTTCACAGTATAATCCCATCATCTTGTTGAATATCTTGACAATGACATTTATTGGAATTTTTCCAAGATGACATCACAGCTAATTGGTAAGCTTTTCTTTTTTTTTTTTCATATTTACTCAAACAAGAATGCTTTTTTTTGTGAATATGCACATACTTTGAATCTACAAAGAATAAATTAGTAGGCAGATGGGGCACTCCACCAAATATTAGCAAGTATTGTGTGAATTCTATGGAGTCATTCTGTAGGGGACCACAGATAATGGGGGAACTTTCAGTGAGTATAAGATCCTTCAGTCCAAAGGGAACCTGATCACAATGTTTGGTTCAGTTCTCATCTCCCTTTGAGAATGTGTCAGCCTTCCTGAGAAGTCAGGGAAGCATGACAATCTGTTTTCTATTTGAAGTTCTACTTTACTTGCAGTAAAGAGGTATTTACATATTAATAGCAGGGTGCTTATAGGTAGCATATAGGAAGTGCGCTATGATGATGTAAGTGTATTATAGTTAGCATACTCTCAGTGTGCAGAGGTGATGTAGTTGTACTAAGGTATTTGAGGTTGAGAGAACTTGAAATAAAAGGACTCCATCTTTAACCATCCTTCTGGGTGTCTTGCCTTCTTCACTTCTCCACTAAGACCAAGAACTCAGGCTGGTCTGGAGGTCCTCCAGAGAGCTAGTCCAATGGAATATTTTGGAACCCCAGTGTGGGGGCTCTAGAAAGCACACTACATCATTCCTGTGGAATTGTACACATATATTTTTATAAGATACCACATGTCAAATATACTGAGAATTTGCTCTGATCTCAGTATTCCCACATATTGGCTGTTCTTCAGTTGTTTCAGTTGTGCGTTCAGTGTTTCAGTTGTGTGTTCAGTTTTTGTGACTCTATTTGGTGTTTTCTTGGCAAAGATACATGAGCAGATTACTATTTTCCTCACATCATTTTGCAGATGAAGGAGCCAACGCAAGAAGAGGTAAATCACTTGCCCAAAGTGCCTGATGTCAAGAGTTGAACTCAGAAAGATGATCTTTTTGTCTTTAGACCCAAAACTCTGTCCACTGTGCCATCTAGATGCCCTAACATAGTAACTTGTGATCAAAACATTTGAATTTTGTGTCTCCCTATAGAAGGGAAAGTATAATTTTAGAATTTTTTATATATGCCAAAGTTAGTATCTCTTTGAGTAACATGTTGTTGAAGTGTCTGCCTTGGTTAACATGGATCCTGGCAGGAAATCCATACATAGAAATTATTCTACTAAAAGTAAGCAAATGTGGATGCTTTCTAATTCCTTGATAGTAAACTTGGGCATACCAGGTGAAATACTTGATAACTATTAATATGTGATTCATGGTCTTATTACATTAAAGACATGCACACAATTTCAATTGCGACTAATTCCTAATGTTTGCTTATATTCTCTTTATTTTATCTCACAACTCCTATTCCGAAACCCATTGTTATGGGACTCTGTCCTAACTGGTGGATCTGGAAGTCATGCAGTACGGAGAGGAAGAATTAGCAAAAATGGAAGTATTCTAGTCTTCTCAGTTTTTGAGGCTTTTATTTTTTGAGTCACTGAGTCTTTTTGGACTTCCAGCACTTCTAACAACTAGTTCAAGAGAGAAGATTAATGGGGCAATCTTCATTTAAGATTACTGAAGTAAAAAAAAAATCTAGGAATAAGCTAGAATGAGAGAAGCTAACAGTCTCCATCACATTCCTATCCCCTGCTTTTTAATATTTCACTGTAGGTAAGGGAAGAGAGACATCTAAAACTTTCTCTCTTGTCTGAGTTATCTTGCTCCCAATCAGAGCACTCTTTTGTTTGTTATACATTCTCAAATGTATACTTTTTCTGATTTCTGTTTTGATATAATTTGGATAAATACTGTTTTTATTGTATGATCATTGGAATACTCATTTGGTGGGAAAGGGGTCAAGCTTTGTAAATGAAACTAAAAGTTTTCCTTCCCCCTTACATGATGGAGCAGTTAGAAGTTAACTTGAACCTCAAAATCACAGTCCCTAGAATTAAAAAAAAATTCAGCAAACAAGATAAATATGCTAGCCTAATGCCTACTCTACTCTTTAAGAGTGAAGAAAAGGAATGATCTCTGGTCCCAATGTATTATTCTTTCTTCTTGGAGAAATTAAAACTCTGTTGAAGAGGGATAGAAGAACAAGAGTCTAGAGATATCTATTCTACCTTCCTTTCAAGCCACATAACATTGCATGTTATATGGTCTGTATGTGGTGGTGGTGATGGTCATGGGGAAGCCCTCACTATATAATAAAGATATAAAAGATATGACAGCACTTTTCTTTACAAACAACAGCACCAGCCTCATATTTCTTCATGATGCTTGCTGTCATTTTAAACCAATTAATTCTATTTCTTGTAAGCTCTAAGGGTCTCTCTTGACTCATATGTCCAAAATTATTATATAAAACGTTTGTGCCCATACAGTAATACTGATTATTTGGCACCAATTGCCTCCTGTGTTATATGATGCATTTGAATTTCCTTGGAGCAAGTTCAGATATTTCTTGCCAATCATCTGCCCAGAAACTTGTAGGATATGGGGAAGGAGGAGGAAGGAATGTGCCTTTGACTATATATATTTTCTTTCTTTTACTTATTTATTGTTTTATTTTTCTGGCTATATATATTAACTTTTTAATTGCACATTTTTTATGAACCATGTTAGAAGAAAAAAACAGAACAAAAGGGAAAAATTACAAAGAAAAAAAGCAGACAAAAAGTGAACATAGAATGTGTTAATTTACATACAATCTTCATAGTTCTCTTTCTGGCTGCAGAAAAAAACCAAGAGACATATGGTAGACTGCTTATTTTAAAAGATTAAAGACTCGGGATTTGTACAAAATCACACTACTCAGCAATTTAAGGTCCTGAAGTATTTCAGGTGATTTCAACTGAATTCCAAAAGTTGGATGGAGGAAGGGGCAATTGCTCCACCTGCATTTCACATGAACAAATGTCTACTTCTGGGTTTTTTGTGCATATTATTTTTAAGTGAATGATTATTCCATTGTGAATGAGTCCAAGACTATTGGAGATATTAGTGTTCAAAAAGGTCTGAAGGTTTTGTAAGGATTTTCATTGAGGTTGCTGTAATGTCCTTGGTAGTGGCAAGAATAGAATGGTAGCAGAGAAGGAATTTCTTGCAACCACTTCAATGAACTTAAAAAGATTTTCATCTCCAGGAAAGGAGTCAGAGATGGCCCTTTTGACCACTAGAGTTAAACTATATTATTGGGACTTATCTGATTGGAAATATGAAATGAGTCATGAATAGAATTTCAAAATAATTTATTACCTGTTGAGAGCTAATAATAGATATCCCAGCAGATTGTAAGAACAGTCATAAGTAATCTAGTCATGAAAAAATTGCTCTAAATCACTATCATTTAGAGAAATGTAAACTAAAACATTCTAAGGTAGCACCTCTCACATACCAGATTAGTTGATGTGACAGAAAAGGAAAAGGACAAATATTGGAGAAATTGTGAGGAAATTGGGATATTAATACACTGTTTTTAGAATTGTGAATAGATTTGACTATTCTATAGAGCAATTTAGAATTATGGATACTTTTGAACCAGCAATATACTACAAAATTTATGCTCCCTCCTCCTTCTCTGCCTCCTCCCCCCAAAGGGAGAAAGAACCTATATATACAAAAATATTTATGGTCCTTTAGTGGTGGCAAATAATTAGAACTCAGGGATGTATGTCAGTTAGGGAATGGCTGACCAAATTATGGGATATGATGGAGATTTAATATTGTTGTTCCATTATAAGAAATCATGAGTAGGATGCTCTCAGAAAAACCCGGAAAGACTTACATGAACTGATTAAAAATGAAGTGAACAGAACTAGGATAACTAGTAGTAGCAATAATGCAAGATTATGAGCTGTGAGAGTCTTAGTCTCAGGAATACAATAATCTAAAACAATTCTACAGGACATAGATGAAAAACGCTTTGCATCTCCAGAGAAACAACTAACTAGTGAAGTCTGAATGTAGATTGAAGCATACTTAAAACAAAACAAAACAAAAAACTTTCTTTTTCTTGTTTTGTTGTCTTTGTTTTTGTTTTTGTTTTTTGCAGTTAGGGGAGTTTGTAAGAGGGAAGTCTGTGTTGTTGTTGTTTTTATCCCCCACAACATGATTAATAATGAAAATCCTTTGTATGGCTACACATGTATAACCTGTATCAAGTAGGAGTTGGAGAGAGGAAAAAAGAGAATATGTAACTCAAAATAAAAAAAAACCCTAAATAAAATAGTGTTTTTTTTAAAAGATTAATTATAATTTAATCATGTTTAAATTCATTCTCCTGACTATAATCCTTTTTATGTTTAGTATTTTTTGTGTAAGAACAAACTACTTAACCCATGTGTTGACCAATATCCTAACCCTTCTCCAGTGAAATTTAGAATACATTTTATTAAAATTTATTGAAATATACTTGAATCTAGATTTTATTGACTTACGGGACTGATGACTCAGTTTCCTGATACCAGTTTCTAGTCACCTGAGTACAAAAAAAAGTATTCTAAGTGCTCTCTCTCTCTCTCTCTCTAGGTACATAGTTAATGGAAAAGTATGTTTGACTTAAGCAAGAAAGATTTGTTCAGCTGAGTCACCTTAAAATAGTTTTAATACTAATCTTATTAAATAAATTTATCCTACTAAAGTTATATCAATCTGCTTTTGTTAAATTTTGAATGACCTATGTATGCTCAATATTCCTATGTTAAACATAAACTATCACAAGATTAGCTTCTGGCAGTCTCAGCCCAAAATGTACACCATATATGATTCAGATGCTCCTTGTTTATGTCACTTAACTACAGCTTTTGGGAATATCCACATGAACAATAAACTAAACAATGATTAAAATTATTCCCTATGACAGTAGAGTGGGAATTGTGATGAACAAAAAGTGGTTTTTTTAAAGGACAGTCTAATATTGACGATGTTTTCTCAAGTTCTAAATATAGTCCCCATGTGCAGGTTCAAGACAGGAATAGGCAGATCCCCAGATTTAAATTCACAGTAATATTTTCTATATGCTAGACATAGTAACAATTTAGTGTAATGGAGAGACTTGAGAAAAGAATGGAATTAGAATTATTCCATTATCTCAATAGTAATTTGCCTCTAAGGATTTAGAACTCAAGTCCTTTTTCATCACTACCTCACTTCTTGATTTATTTAACTCCTATGAGTCATTTATCTGCCATCTGTTTTCATTGGAAATTATCCACAGACAACTTGCAAAGAGATTTGTTGGCTCAATGTATCATGTTTTCTGCTGGCATGTAATCTGGGATAAATCTCAGATTCTCAACTGCTATTTTCTTGAAGACTAGGTCCTCCAGAAAATATTTAAAATTCATTTTTTTCTCCTTGAGTATTTCTTTTGTTTTAATGTCACTTACATTTAGAATGGGCCATCTATATCCATATTAGGCTTTCTTCTCTTATTATGACTACTGAACTTCTAATTGAATAGTACAAATATGCAGCCTTGTTAAACACCATCTAACATGGGTCTGGTCAAAATATTCATAGGATTGTTGTCACTATACATTTTCAACTTCATTCCATACACATAGTATTTTATTTTCTCAGTAACATCTCACTTCAAAAGCAAGAACTGTAGCTTATCTTCTATATATGTCAATATTATTGATACATGTATGACACAAATGACAATTTTTTTCAAATTTATCTGCTGATTAACTACTAAAGAGTTATATGAGTTTTAATACAATTCAGCCTTTTTTGTTTTCTTTTCTAGTTCTCTTTAATCAATTTAAATGACAGAGGTCATTTAATAGTCTAGCATAATTGCACCATAAGTCTTTTTTTTTTAAAGGATAATAAACACCAAACCAGAGAAAATTTGTTAGATTCACTGAAACTTGTAAATGATAAAAGGGAATAGGTGGTTTTCTTTGTTTGTTATTGTTGCTTTGCTTTGGTTTTGAGACACGGTCTTACTATCTTGCCAAAGTTAGAAACATAGCAAAGATTCATGATCTGATCCATATACTCATGCTCACACAATCTGGTGTCCCTCCAATCCCAAGATCTTACTATGCGGATTATAGACTTACTGTAGATGCCCAAGAAATAAGCTATATACCTCCTATAATTCTGAATTCTATCCTCCCATCAGTAGCAGAAATTTTAGATGTGGGTCACAAATCTTTACTTATAATAAGGTGAGGTTTTTTTTTTTTTTGAGGGTGAAAAAAACCTAGGCTATTGAACATGCAAAAAATTCTCCAAATTGCTAACAATCAGATAAATTAAAACCAAAATAATGATATTGACCTTATTCCAATCATATTCTAAAAGTTGATATCAATAGAAAAGAATTGTATGTGGAGTCGAGAATTGAACTCAACATTCTGGAAAGCAATTTTGGGTCCCTGAAGAGATCAAAGAAAGAAGTGCTCATATGTACAAAAAATATTTATAGCAGTTCTCTTTGTAAGGGCAAAAAAATCCAATTAGAATGAATGAAATAATATGCTTAAAAGTTCAATAAAGCTCAAATTGGGCCTGAAGGTGACATATTATATGAATCTAAGTCTAACTATTAATGATAAAAAAGATAAATTTTCAGTAAAAAACAAAGAGGGGAGTGGAAATCCAAAGCATGAATATTAAGAAAACTAGACCTGAACAAATTATTTGACTTTCAAGTATCCTAGACAAAAATACAACAAAGATTAACAAATACAGCAATCAAGTTATTAAATAAATTATCCCAAATTGGGGAAAAAAACTAAAAAAAAATAAAAGTACCTATCACATTACCAATGAAGGAACAACAACAACAACAACAACAACAAAAAAAAAAAAAACAGAGAAAACATTAAGAGTTTTTTTTTTCTTAAAGTACAAAAGAAAACAATAGTGAAGGTGGAAATTAAACAGAAAAATGTGATGATGGACAAATGGAAACATCATGGAAATGGAAAATGGAAGCATCTTACCTATATGTGAATCATTGTTTTTCAAGGACCTCAGAAGGCAAATGTGATGGTGAGTGAAAGAGAAGGTTAGAAAAAGAACATAGAATAGATTAAATGTGGGAGGAACTCTGAAACAATGCTTATAAATGAAGGGAAATAAGTTTTGTGGTCTCTCAAAAGAAAGAGACCTTTAAGAAAATGGATAAAAAATCAAGTGATTAAAATCAAGAGAAAAAAGAGGGAGTTCTTTCAGTAACAGTAATAGAAGGTGATAACACTGAAGAATGTTTATATGGGGAAAGAAAGGCAATTCTGGTTTGCTTAGTTTATACTGAGGATAACTAATGAATAAGAAAGGTATACATAATTGCATTTAAGCAGCCAATAATTTAATCTCAGAGGATGTCCTAGAGAACTGGATTTCTAGAAAGTGACTAAGTGTTCAGCAGAAAACTATCAGACAATCAAAGTCTCTTTCTTTGTAGTCAAGAACAATGGTAAAAAGTATATCAGTATATAAAGTTATTTGTGAGGATGCAGGACTCTTGAAATCATCATTAGCTCATTGTTCTGTTAAATGATTCATGTGAAGTCATTATAAGAAAAAAGGAGGTATCCTTTCTGTCAGTCAGAGTATAATGGGGAAGGGAAAGAACCTTTAAGTGAATCTTAGTAATTAACCCTACTCCTGCATTATATATGGGTAGTGGAAGCCATTTCTGACTCTCATGAATACTTTGAGTTCCTTGACATTGGGAAGCAAGTTCATTCTATCTGGCAAAGTTCAGCTACAGAAGAACTGGGTATGAGACCAGTCTGGCTTCAGTGTATCCATTATTCTTCCACTATTCATAAACTTAAGGTCAAGTTTCTGTTCTTCCACTCAATAATGTTGAACTGGAATTTGACACTATTCTTGGATCAGTGAAATCCCCAAATGCAGCAGATAAAACCATCAGCACTCTCTGTCCAATTCTCAGACCTCCAGAGTTCTCTCTAGTCTCTGAGAGTGCTAAAGGTGCATTTCTGAGTTAATATCTTTATCTAAGGAAGGTACCTGGCATTGTTGTGAAGATGAAATATTTTGCTGAAGACAGCTCCTGCTGTCACAAGATATTATAAGTACAAAGTAGACAGTTCCCTGCACAGAAATGTCCAAGCTTGGGAAATCATCCAAAAATGTCCAGCTTTCAGGACTGCCAAGTATTCCTGGTATTCTTCATGGGTAAAGAACTCCATCTATTTAGTAAGAGGATCCAATTATGGTCAGAAGCAAATAAATCTCCATCCTCAGCAGAAGCAAAAAAGTTATGATGACTTTTGGAAATTAAAGTTTTATAGTTACATATCAGTTTTTGGAATTATATTATTCTGCTTGATTCAGACACAAAGCAGTTTTCAAACAAATTTACAATAAAAATGTTCACTTCAATAATCCATGCGCATACTTCAGAGACGATGCTTTAGAATTATAATTATAGTCTCATTTATTTCTTGATAGTAAGGAATATTTCATGATTTGGTGATTTATTAAGAAACTATTTTTTGAATCTTGTTTCAAATGTTTTCTTTTTTTAACCAATTAAATGTTCTGATTCATGATTTGTTCTGTTCAGAAAAAACAAACAAACAAACAAACAAACAAAAAGAAAAAAGAGCAACAATATTCTTCACCTTCTAGTCATTAAAGGTTAGGTTGATAATATTCTCCAAATATAGCTAGATTATGTAATAGACCCAAACCAGAAACCCATAGAGCTCTTGCACTATTGTCACATTCTTGAAAAACTCAAGCTGACCTCCTCAGCAGGGTGAAACATTCATGAAGAACTACAATGGAGGAATGCAAAAATAACATCTAAAAAAAGTTCCTTCTGGACACAAGGACCTCTGCTAACATTGAATGACTACAAGAATCCAAAAAGAAGCTAACATTTCAGATGAAGATCTCTGACATCCTGGCAAATAATGATAAAAAAAAGTCAAGTCTTTAATATAAGTTGATGTGCAATTTAGAGTGTATTTTACATTGTGGATATATTATCTGTAATGAATCAAAACAAAAAGACAAGATCGAAACTTTTTTTTTTTATAAAAGGTAGAATTTTTCAAGGGAATTAACAAAAAAATGCAAATGCAAATGACTAGCTGTAGCAGACCTAAAACTATATTATAAAGCAGTGCTTATCAAAACCATTTGGTACTGGCTAAAAAATAGAGTAGTTGATCAATGGAATAAATTAGGTTCACAAGAAAAAATAGTCAATAATTATAGCAATCTAGTGTTTGACAAATCCAAAGACTCCAACTTTTGGGATAAGAATTCACTATTTAAAAAAAAACCTTTGGGAAAATTGAAAACTCGTATGGCAGAAACTAGGCATTGACCCATAACTAACATTTATAACAAGACAAGGTCAAAATGGGTTCAAGATTTAGACACAGAGTAATATTATCAGTAAATTAAAAAAAAGTAAGTTGAAAGATCTCTCTCATCTGTGAAGAAGGACTGAAGTATATTGTTGAATACAAAATAGATAATTTTGAATATATTAAGTTAAAATGTTTTTGTACAAGCAAAACCAATGCAGGACGCAATAAACTGAGAAAAAAAATTACAATGAAGGGTTCTGATAAAGGCCTCATTTCCCAAATATAGAGAAAATTGACTCAAATTTATAAGAATTCAAGCCATTCTCCAATTGATAGTCAACAGAAATCAACAGACAATCTTCAGATGAAGAAATTGAAACTATTTCTAGTCATATGAAAAGAGGCTCCAAGTTACTATTGATTAGAGAAATTCAAATTAAGTCAGCTCTGAGGTAACCCTGCACACATCTCAGATTGGCTAAGATGACAGGAAAAGATAATGTTAGAGGGGATGTGGGAAAAGTGGGACACTAATACATTACTGGTGTAATTGTGAACAGATCCAAATATTCTGGAGAGTAATTTGTAATTATCCTCAAAAAATTATCTAACTGTGCATATACTTTGATCTAGCATTTTTTCTACTAAGCCTATATCGCAAAGATATCTTAAAGAAGGGAAAGGGACCCACATGTGCAAAATTATTTGTGGTAGCCATTTGTGTAGTGGCAAGAAACTGGAAATTGAATAGATGCCCATCAGTTGGAGAATAACTGAATAAATTATGGTATATGAATATTATGGAATAATATTGTTCTATAAGAAATGATCAGCAGGATGATCTCAGAGAGACCTGGAGAGACTTACATGAACTTATGCTAAGTGAAGTGAACAGAATCAGATCATTGAACATGACAATAGCAAGATTATACAATGATCAATTCTGGTATACATGGCTCTCATCAACAATGAGAAGATTCAGACCAGATCCAATGGTCTTATGATAAAAAGAGTCATCTACACCCAGAGAGAAGATTGTGGGAACTGAGTGTGGACTACAACATAGTATTTTCACTTTGTTGTTGTTTGTTTGTTTACATTTTGTTTTCTTTTTTCTTTTTTAATCTGATATTTCTTGCGCAGCATTATAATTATGGAAATATGTATAGAAGAATTGTACATATTTAACATCTTGAATTACTTGCCATTTATGAGATGGGTTGGAGGGAAGTGAGGGAAAACATTTGGAACTCAATGTTTTTCAAAAGTGAATGTTGGAAATTATCCATGCATATATTTTGAAAGTAAAAAGCTTTAATATAAAAGAGAAATTAATGTTTTTTTTTTCAAAGGCTTTGTTTGAACTTCTACTCAGCATCCAATTTATGCACTGAAATCACCAACCAGGTATGATAGTTGTTTAGTCTGACATTAAGAAAATATGGGAGAAAATCTAAAAATTGTTGTTTTAAGCAGTTTGTTGTATTGCATTTCTGATATGCACAAGAAAATGTATTCTGGAACAAAAAGTTCTAGAATAGTAAGAGAATTAGTTATAGCATGACCATGTGCATATAATTTTTCTTTCCATCTTAGTCACATTATGGTTTAATAAGGAAGAGGAGTACATATTGTACCTTAGGGTAATAGAAAATTGGGAGATGCAAAGACCTCCACAATATGGGGGTGGAGTGATATTTCTCAATGATATTTCTCTGAGTTGCATTCCCATCTTATTTCAAAGACTTCTAGACATCATGTGATCGAAGATCCAAATGTTACATGAGAGGAAACTGTGGTTGACAAGAGTTAAATGACAGAGACTAGATTTAAACCCAAGATGTGTTAAATTTTAGTGGGAATTTTTTCCACAATATTATGCAAAAAATATTGGAGTAGGCAAAAGAAAATGTCAGTAAAAAATACAGGACTTTTTCTATTTGTAAGCCTCTTTCCCCATCTTACATTTTCTTGTCCCTCCAACATAGATGCCAAACAAAAATTTATTTTCTTTATGTTTTTTGAGAAAAGGATACATTAAGATATCTCTTTCCCTAGATCTGTAAACACTGTTTCTCTAAATATAGTTCAAATTCCTTGGAGTTAGTATTTTGTCTTTGTATTCCTAGTGCCTAGCACATAATTGGAATTTAATAAATTCTTGATGATTGATTTATTGTTTAATAGATCACAATCTATTTCAACTTATTATTAAGACATGTTAAATTGTGAGTTTATCCAATTTGAAAAACTTCTGGCAATCCATGCTACTGAAAAACCCCATCTCCAATGTGATATCGCCTTAGTTATGTGGCATTAGCATAATGGAGTCTGTTTTTTACAGAAACAGACAAATATGTTTAATTCTGTAGTTAGCTACATAACCATACAGTTCTTATAGTTAATCATACAGTTTTTTTTTACTTGACTTAGAATTCCTAAGCAACAAAAAGTACATAATTATAAGAAAATAATTAATAATGTGCTATCTAAATAGGAGGCCTTAAAAAATTTATCTGGGAGTCAAGAAATTCCTAGGTATAGAACTGATCCAATTTCAGGAGTTTTATAAAGTACACAGGTTGAATTTTTAAAGCCCTTCCTTTTTTTTTTTCCCTTGGTGAGTGATTGTAGGAACAAATGAAATAACACATAGTTTCTGTAGGATTTTTAAACTCCAGTCGGACCAGTTTCATCCAGATGAAGATATAGAAACTCTGGACTAAGTATCTTGATATTTAGTTTGAATTTTGTGACACTTGCAGAGTCAGGATGCTTCTTAGAAAATGTAGCATCATAGTAACTTCATTCCTTATGGCTGGCCTCATGGCAGATTATCATTCTGCCCAACATATTGCCTTATTCTTTAAAATTATCCACTTCACACTTTAGTTCAAAATTAAGAGTGTCCAGTGTACACTAATTACAGCTTTCTGGTAGAAGGAAAAATATTTCTTATAAATTTAAATTCATAGTAACATGAAAATGCTTGATAAACTATTGTGTTATATATATCAGGGCCATCTTCATTTTTAGAAAAGATTGTGGGAGAAATGAATCTTCAATGGTATAATTTTGGCAGATGATTAGGGAAGATATTTTGGGGTTTTCTTGGCATCCCGCAAATTAGAGCACTGCAGCAACTACCTACACTACACATTTGTAAGACCAAACCTTGACTTTCACCACACCATTTACTGTAGTTTTATTCATTCATTTAATTTAGGACAACAGTCAAACAGAAGTTAGCAAGTACACTATTTTCTAGGAAGATTCTAAAATTTCAGTGATTTCAAACTTGGATGAATAACAACTACACAGCAAATAACTTAAATGTTTAAAAAGTATGACAGGTACCAAAAGGATAAATAGTGTTGAGGATTGATAAGATGTAATTGAATTTGCATGTGGCTTATATAGGTGATATGCTATCATTTGCAAGAAGCATCAGTAAACTTAATTGTCAGTCAGGATTATTATTCATTGGATTGCCTCTTTTCATTGGTAGCAGAACTTAAAATGCACAATCTGTTCTACCAGTAGTAAAAGTTTTGAGTTCCAAAGTTCTTTTTTTTTTTTGATTATTCCATTTTTTTCTTAATTTAGGGATGAAAGGAAATCATGATTTAAAAAAAAATAGACATAGTTCCATTACTGTAGAGAAAAATACACAGTAAGCTCCCTCTGCTACAGCGATATAGTAATAAATCTAAGTTTGTATTTTGCACTATACCTGATTCACTTTCAAAAGTAAAACAATAAGGTATGTTAAAAATTGATATTAAGGTAATTTCAGGAAAACTTGGCTATTAGTAGATTTTGCTAATTTCATCATCTAAAATTTTCTATTATCATATTTCATTGTGGCACAAAGTCATTCTGAGCTCTTTAAGGCTCTTAGCTTTTGCATATTTTAGCTAGTTAGATAGTCTTTAGTCATATGACCATTATTCAACTTATTATTATTAAATTATTTTATTTATTTAAATTATTTAAATTAATTAAATATAAATTATTAAACAAAAAAATAAATAAAAATAAATAGAATTAAATTACAATTATTTGGATTAAATTATTATTATTCAACAATAGAGTAACTTGTTATTTGAGGCCCTAAATTGGACCTAAATTTTCTATTCTATGAAATGAGAAAGGGAATTGGTTGACTTGCATATAATTCTGTAATTCTACATCCCATATTTCCAAACATTGATAACTTCAAAGAAATACATCATCCCAAAGTTGGCCACAAGATGATGAACTTTTGTTATTGTTGCTTGTTTGTTTTCATTTTTAAAATGTCTGGTTTATCTATTGAGTTTTGTCTTTCTTTCTTTTTTTTTTTTTTTATTTTCCTACTGAAAATCATGAAGACTACTAAACTGAGAGAGGGCTGCTATACTCTTAGGCCCAAGAAGTACCCAGTCAAAGAAAATCAAAATTCCTTGATATTAGTTAAATAAAATATGTATGTAGCAAATGTTTAAATGTTATTCCCTTTCCTCATTCTTCACTCTTTGAGTGACTGGGAAATAATTTATCTGTCCCAAACATATACTGTATTATCATAGGTTAGTAGCCAAACTGAGAAAGGATGAAGAACAACATGTATTATCTTGTAAAAACAAAGTGGAAAAAAGAATAGAAGAAACAAAATAGGTTTACATCAAGGACATAGCACTGAGATATATTAAACAAACAAATAAAAACCTCTCTATTGGGAATTACATTCACTGACCTAAGAAACTGAGTTCTTAATGGCCATGACATAAAAGTAAGAGAATTAACTGAAAGAAAAGAAACAAAACATGAAGGTGTACCACTTTAGCAATAGTAAATGGATAGGGGATAGAAGCCAAAATCAAACAAAACAAAGATCTTTTTAACAGAAAGGATCTCATTTTTCTAGATAATTCTGGGCCCTGATTTCCAGGGATGGAGCCAAGATGGTGAAATAAAACCAGAAAGCTGCCCAATTTCCCTCAAAAACCACATGAAACCAAACTTCTGAACAGAGTTTGATGGAATAAAAGCACTTGCAAACTCAAAATAGACTGAAAAAAAAGTTCAAGAAAAATCATTCTTACTGGTGTGAAAAGGGTATTCAGCCCAAATCAGATAGACTCTGGGAAAGCTGGTGAGGGAATATTAATCACAGCAAATTGGCAACTAAGACCCTTAGTCTTGGCTCAGGAAAGGAGCACACTGGCAGAGCAGCCACCAGTTTCAGCTCAGAAGGCAAACTCTAGGAAACCAGATTGTTTCCTGAACAGTGCTCTGTAGTACTGCTCCAGTAGCAAAGCAATTCCCTGAGAACACAAGGAAGTACTGTGCTCAAAGCCAAAGCTCAGAGCTGTCCAGTAAGTTGGGAAGAGCGCCCCCTTTATTCAAGGAGCAGAGCTCCACATTCAAAGTGAAAAAGAGGAAATACCAAAAGAAAAGGAAAGAAAATGAGCAAGAAACAGAAAAGAACATTGATCATAGAAACCTACTATGTTGATAGAGCAGACCAAAACATGAACTCAGACAGAAGAGAATGTCCACAGAAGAAATCTCAAGAGTGATGTGAATCAGTTTCAGGCTTCTTGGAAGTGTTCATAAAAGACTTCAAAAGGCAAATAAGAGAGGTAGAAGAAAAAATGAGAAATAAAATTAAAATTATGCATGAGAAAGTCAACAGCTTGGAAAAGGAAGGAAAAAATTGTCAGAAGAAAACAACTCCTTAAAAAGTAGGATTAACCAAATGGTAAAAAGAGATACAAAAGATAACAAAGAAAATCACACTAGATTTTAAAAACTAGAACAGGCAAATAAAAGCTAATGACTTTGTGAGACAGCAAGAATCAGTCAAACAGATGAAAATGAAAAAAAAAAAAAAGGAAGAAAAAGAGAAATACTTCATTGGCAAAACAACTAAACCGGGAAGTTGATGCAGAAGAGACAATTTAAAATTATTGGCCTATTTGAAGCCATCATCAAAAATTTAGCCAGGACAGCATTCTTTAGGAGATCACTGAGGAAAACTGCCTTGATATTCCAGAAATAGAAGGGGAAATAACTCATTAAAAGAATCCTTCAATCACCTTCAGACAGAGATTCCCCAACAAAAACCCCAAGAAATATTGTTGTGAAACTTCAAACCAACAATCTCAAGGAAATAGTACGGCAAACTGCCAGGCAAAAACAATTCAAATATCAAAGAGCAACAATTAATTTAAATTAGTTCACATTAAGAGGCCCCAAAGACCTATTACAGTGGAGGGAAAGAAGAAAGAAGGATGAGCATTGTCTGAAGCTTGAACTCATTAGTTTGGCCCTAAATGTACAAACAAGGGAGAAAATAGGAAGAAAATACAGAACTGGTAATCATAACTTTGAATGGGAATGGGATGAACTCCCCCATCAAATGAAAGCAAATAATAGAGTAAATTAAATAACAGAATCTTAAGATATGTCATTGACAAGAAACACATTTGACACAGAGGGACACATACAGAATAAAGCTAAAAGACTGGAACAGAATTTATTATGCTTTAGCTGAAGTAAAAGAAGGAGGCATAGGAATTCTGATCTCAGATGAAGCAAAAGTAAAAATAGTACTTATTAAAAGTGATAAGAAAGGAAAGTACATCTTGATTAAAGATACCATAAATAATGAATTAGTTATAATATCAAATGTATATGCACCAAGTGGTAGAGTAACCAAATTCCTAGGGTTTTTAAGCCAGTTACAGGAAAAATAGTCAGCAAAGCTATATTTGTGAGGGATCTCAAACTTCCCCTCTCAGAATCAGACAAATCTAATACAAAATAAAAAAGAAAGAAAGGAGGGAGGTTAATAGAATCCTAGAAAATCTAGATATGATAAAAAATTGAATAAGGACATAAAGGAATACACATTTTTTTTCTCAGCAATACATGGCATCTACACAAAAACTGAGGACATATTAAGGCATATAAACCTCACAATTAAATGCAGAAAGGCAGAAATAATAAATGCTTCCATTTCAGAATATACTACAATAAAATTATATTCATAAAGGGGCAGGGAAATATAGGCAAAAACTAATTGGAAATTAAACTATCTAATTCTAAAGAATGAGTGGGTCGGGACTTCCGGCCAAGATGGCGGAGAGGAGGTGCACAGCTGTGTAAGCTCTGCATTTTCTCTCAGAATCCATTTAATTACAAGCCTCTGAATTAAAGCTTGACTGAAAAAAAAAAAAAACCCCGCAAATAGTTACAAAAAGAAGGCATCCTTGAGATTTGCCAGGAAAAGTCTGTTTTTGCTCAAGGGTGGGGAAGGTTTTAGATCTGGCACAGGCTGAGGGCAGGAGGTAGCAGCGAGAACCCAGGAGGCAGCTCCCAGCTGAGCAGACCAGAGTGGAGTGGGTTGTGATCTCCACCAACTCTGTGGGGGGAGCTTTGCTACAGGATTGGATATCTTG
Source organism: Antechinus flavipes (assembly GCF_016432865.1). Classification (NCBI taxonomy): domain Eukaryota; kingdom Metazoa; phylum Chordata; class Mammalia; order Dasyuromorphia; family Dasyuridae; genus Antechinus; species Antechinus flavipes. Next base: position 231,133,522 of record NC_067398.1, read on the forward strand.
CTCTGGCAGCAACTCAGTAGCCCAGCAGAGAAACTAAAAACACCGGGGGTGAAGAATACAACCCCAAACAGCTGGAGTCTCTTGGGAACTGGCCACCCCTCCCCAACAGTGTATCAGCACGCTCTCTTGGAGTCTCAGAGTGCAGGCGCAGCACAGTCCTGCTAGTGCCTCGTTGCTGCCTCCGCAGTCTGTAGAAGAAGCTCAGTAACACCACTCAGCCCCTCCCCCCCAAAAAAAAAGCAGACTCCATTTAGAGGTTTTTTCTTTTTTTTTCTTTGCTAGTTTGTCTTTGATTCTTCTCTGACAAAGTGAGCAAAAAATTGAAAAGGACCTTAACCCCAGCTTCTATATGAATAGAGAGCAGATTCTAAACCCTGAGGAGACTAAAAACAGACTGTCTCCAGGTGAATCCCCAAAGGAGGATATGATCTGTTCCTCAGCACAGATGAATCTCATAGAAGAAATTAAAAAGACTCTCATAAGAGAGCTAGAAGTAAAATGGGAAAAGGAGAGGCAGGCTTGGCAAGAAAGTCTGGAGAAGTCATCCCACTCATTTAAACACAGAGTAGATGAAATTAGTTCCTTGAAAAATAGTTTTAGTGAACTGGAAACAGAAAATAGCTCTCTAAAAAATAAAATTGGCGAAATGGAAAAAAATTCCATAGAACAAAAGAACTCAATTGGACAATTAGAAAAAGATATTTAAAAAGTGAATGAAGAAAATACTTCATTGAAAATCAGAATTGAACAAATGGAATTGAATGACTCGAGGAGACAAGAAGAATCAGTCAAGCAAAACCAAAAAAAAAAAAAAAAAAATCAAACAATGGAAAAGAATGTGAACTACCTTCTTGGGAAAACAACAGAGCTGGAAAATAGATCCAGGAGAGACAATCTGAGAATTATTGGACTCCCAGAAAAGTATGATGAAAAAAAGAGCCTGGACACTATTTTCCAGGAAATTATCAAAGAGAACTGCCCAGAAGTCATAGGAACAGAGGAAAAAATAAACATTGAAAGGATTCATCAATCACCTACTGAAAGGGATCCTAAAATCAAAACACCAAGAAATATAGTGGCCAAATGCCAGAACCCTTAGATGAAGAAAAAAAAATACTGCAAGCAGCTAGAAAGATCCAATTCAAGTATCGAAGAGCTACAATAAGGATGACCCAGGATCTAGCAGCTTCCACATTAAAGGATTGTAGGGCCTGGAATATGATATTCCGAAAGGCTAAGGAACTTGGTATGCAACCAAAAATAACTTACCCCGCCAGAATGAGCATCTTTTTCCAAGGAAGAAGATGGACATTCAATGAAATAAGCGAATTTCACCTATTTTTGATGAAAAAAAAAACAGAACTTAACAAAAAGTTTGATCTACAAATATAGAACTCAAGAGAAAACTAAAAAGGTAAAAATAAATCTTGGGAACTATATTTCGGCTATAAAGATGTATAATGAATACATGTATACCTTGTTCTAGATACTAGTTGTGGAAAGGACATTGTACTAGAAAAAGGGCAAAGTGGGGGTACTACATCTCATGAAGAGGAAAAGTAAACCTATTATATCTGAGAGAAAGAATGGAGGGGGATGAATATAGTGGGTATCTTACTGCCTTCAGAATTGGCTTTAGGAGAAAAATTTTAGACATATTCAATTTATGGTGAAACTTCTCCCACCTCATTGAAAAGTAAGAAGGGAAAAGTGAAAAGGGAAGGAATAAGCTAAGTGGAAGGGAATACGGAAACTGTGAGGGAAAAGGGTAAGATGGGGGAGGAACTCTAAGGCAGGGGGGAGGGATACCAAAAAGGAAGGGCTGTGAGAAGCAAGTGGTGCTCACAAGCTTAATACTGGGAAGAGGGAAAGAAGGGAGAAAAGCATAAACAGGGGTTAACAAGATGGCAAGTAATATAGAATTGGTAATTTTAACCATGAATGTGAACAGGGTAAACTCCCCCAAAAAGAGGAAGCGGTTAGCAGAATGGATTAAAAGCCAGAATCCTACAATATGTTGTTTACAGGAAAAACACCTGAAACAGGGAGATATATGCAGGTTAAAGGTAAAAGGTTGGAGCAAAATCTACTATGCTTCAGGTGAAGTCAAAAAAGCAGAGGTAGCCATCCTGATCTCCGATCAAGCTAAAGCAAAAATTGATCTAATTAAGAGAGATAAGGAAGGGCACTATATCTTGCTAAAGGGTAGCATAGATAATGAAGCAAGATCAATATTAAACATATATGGACCAAGTGGTATAGCATCTAAATTCTTAAAAGAGAAATTCTTCTTCTGCAAGAAGAAATAGACAGCAAAACTATAATAGTGGGAGATCTCAACCTTGCACTCTCAGAATTAGATAAATCAAACCACAAAATAAATAAGAAAGCAGTCAAAGAGGTAAATAGACTACTAGAAAAATTAGATATGATAGATCTCTGAAGAAAATGTAATGGAGACAAAAAGGAGTACACTTTCTTTTCAGCAGTTCATGGAACCTATACAAAAATTGACCATATATTAGGACCATCAAATGCAGTAAGGCAGAAATAGTAAATGCATCCTTTTCAGACCACGATGCAATGAAAATTACATTCAACAAAAAGCCAGGGGAAAGTAGAACAAAAAATAATTGGAAACTAAATAATCTCACACTAAAGAATGATTGGATGAAACAGCAAATCATAGACATAATTAATAACTTCACCCAAGAAAACGATAATAATGAGCCATCATACCAAAATGTATGGGATGCAGCCAAAGTGGTAATAAGGGGAAATTTCATATCTCTAGAGGCCTATTTGCATAAAATAGAGAAAGAGAAGGTCAATGAATTGGGCTTGCAACTAAAAATGCTAGAAAAGGAACAAATTAAAAACCCCCAGTCAAATACTAAACTTGAAATTCTAAAAATAAAAGGAGAGATCAATAAAATTGAAAGTAAAAAAACCTATTGAATTAATTAATAAAACTAAGAGTTGGTTCTATGAAAAAAACTAACAAAATAGACAAACCTTTAGTAAATCTGATTACAAAAAGGAAAGAGGAAAATCAAATTGTTAGTCTTAAAAATAAAAAGGGAGAACTCACCACTAACGAAGAGGGAAATAGAGCAATAATTAGGAGTTACTTTGCCCAACTTTGTGCCAATAACGACAATTTAAATGAAATGGAAGAATATCTTCAAAAATATAGCTTGCTCAAACTAACAGAGGAAGAAGTAAATATCCTAAACAGTCCCATCTCAGAAAAGGAAATAGAACAAGCTATTAACCAACTCCCTAAGAAAAAATCCCCAGGACCAGATGCTTTTACATGTGAATTCTACCAAACATTTAAAGAACAATTAACTCCAATGCTAAATAAACTATTTGAAAAAAATAGGGATAGAAGGAATCCTAACAAATTCCTCTTACAACACAGACACGGTACTGATACCTAAACCAGGTAGGTTTAAAACAGAGAAAGAAAATTATAGACCAATCTCCCTAATGAATATTGATGCTAAAATCTTAAATAAAATATTAGCAATAAGATTACAGAAAATCATCCCCAGGATAATACACTATGACCAAGTAGGATTTATACCAGGAATGCAGGGCTGGTTCAATATTAGGAAAACTATTAGCATAATTGACTATATCAATAACCAACCCCAAAAAAAAAACATATGATCATCTCAATAGATGCAGAAAAAACATTTGATAAAATTCAACATCTATTCCTAATAAAAAACACTTGAGAGCATAGGAATAAATGGACTTTTCCTTAAAATAGTCAGGAGCAAATATTTAAAACCATCAGTAAGCATCATATGCAATGGGGAAAAACTGGAATCCTTCCCAGTAAGATCTGGAGTGAAGCAAGGTTGCCCACTATCACCATTATTATTCAATATTGTATTAGAAACACTAGCCTCTGCAATAAGAGTCAAGAAAGATATTAAAGGAATTAGAGTAGGCAATGAGGAAACCAAACTATCACTCTTTGCAGATGATATGATGGTATACCTAGAGAACCCTAGAGATTCTACTAAAAAACTATTAGAAATAATTCACAATTTTAGCAAAGTAGCTGGATACAAAATAAATCCCCATAAATCCTCAGCATTTTTATACATCACCAACAGAATCCAACAGCAAGAGATACAAAGAGAAATTCCATTCAGAATAACTGTTGATAGCAAAAAATATTTGGGAATCTATCTACCAAAGGAAAGTCAGGAATTATATGAGCAAAATTACAAAAAAGTTTCCACACAAATAAAGTCAGACTTAAATAATTGGAAAAATATTAAGTGCTCTTGGATAGGCCGAGCGAATATAATAAAGATGACAATATTCCCTAAACTAATCTATTTATTTAGTGCTATACCAATCAGACTTCCAAAAAAATATTTTAATGATCTAGAAAAAATAACAACAAAATTCATATGGAACAATAAAAAGTCGAGACTCTCAAGGGAATTAATGAAAAAAAAAATCAAATGAAGGTGGCCTACCTGTACCTGATCTAAAATTATATTATAAAGCAGCAGTCACCAAAACCATTTGGTATTGGCTAAGAAATAGATTAGTTGATCAGTGGAAAAGGTTAGGTTCACAAGACAGAATAGTCAACTATAGCTATAAAGTGTTTGACAAACCCAAAGATCCTAACTTTTGGGATAAGAATTCATTATTTGATAAAAACTGCTGGGATAACTGGAAATTAGTATGGCAGAAATTAGGCATGGACCCACACTTAACACCATATGTTAAGATCGAAATGGGTCCATGACTTAGGCATAAAGAACGAGATTATAAATAAATTGGAGGAACATAGGATAGTTTATCTCTCAGACTTGTGGAGGAGAAAGAAATTTGTGACCAAAGATGAACTAGAGACCATTACCAATCACAAAATAGAAAATTTTGATTATATCAAATTAAAAAGCCTTTGTACAAACAAAAAGAATGCAAACAAGATTAGAAGGGAAGCAACAAACTGGGAAAACATCTTCACAGTTAAAGGTTCTGATAAAGGCCTCATTTCCAAATTATATAGAGAATTGACTTAAATTTATAAGAAATCAAGCCATTCTCCAATTGATAAATGGTCAAAGGATATGAACAGACAATTTTCAGATGATGAAATTGAAACTATTACCACTCATATGAAAGAGTGTTCCAAATCATTATTGATCAGAGAAATGCAAATTAAGACAACTCTGAGATACCACTACACACCTGTCAGATTGGCTAAGATGACAGGAAAAAATAATGATGAATGTTGGAGGGGATGCAGGAAAACTGGGACACTGATGCATTGTTGGTGGAACTGAACGAACCAACCATTCTGGAGAGCAATCTGGAATTATGCCCAAAAAGTTACCAAATTGTGCATACCCTTTGATCCAGCAGTGTTTCTATTGGGCTTATATCCCAAAGAAATACTAAAGAAGGGAAAGGGACCTGTATGTGCTAAAATATTTGTGGCAGCCCTGTTTGTAGTGGCTAGAAACTGGAAATTGAATGGATGCCCATCAATTGGAGAATGGCTGGGTAAATTGTGGTATATGAATGTTATGGAATATTATTGTTCAGTAAGAAATGACCAGCAGGATGAATACAGAGAGGCTTGGAGAGACTTACATGAACTGATGCTAAGTGAAATGAGCAGAACCAGGAGATCACTTTACACTTTGACAACGATATTGTATGAGGATGTATTCTGATGGAAGTGGATTTCTTTGACAAAGACTCAATTTCAATTGATAAATGATAGACAGAAGCAGCTACACCCAAAGAAAGAACACTGGGAAACGAATGTGAACTATTTGCATTTTTGCTGAATCCAATTCTCCCTGTGCAATAAGAGAACTGCTCGGTTCTGCACACATATATTGTATCTAGGATATACTGCAACATATTTAACATATATAGGACTGCTTGCCATCTAGGGGAGGGAGTGGAGGGAGGGAGGGGAAAAATCAGAACAGAAGCGAGTGCAAGGGATAATGTTGTAAAAAAAAAAAAATTACCCTGGCATGGATTCTGTCAATATAAAGTTATTATAAAATAAAATAAAATATTTTTTAAAAAGTGTTGAAATGAATGTTGAAAACCATCTTACATGTATTTGGAAAAACAAAACACTTCTAAATTTTTTTTAAAATCACAATTAGACATAGAAATTTACACATACACACTTGCATATATCTATATATACAAATAGATTATTGACACATATATGTGTATATACATACACACATATATATCTATATAAACAATCATATATACATATTTACAAACAGATATGTTTGATTATGCAAATATACATGCATTAATATGCATCTGTGTAAGACCACACTATGCTTTTGTTGCTACTCTGTTTCTCTGAAAGTGATCCCAACTTGCTTCATAAATCCATTTCTTTCCATCTCATCATGTCTGATATCATAGCAATGCTCTAAAATTTTGTCTAGTAATTGTGAATAGTCTAAAACAATATTGATTCATATGGCTGACATAGTTATTGAATGGATGAATATAGTGAAGCAAGAAAGCAAAGAAAATAGCAAAGGAAACAGTTATGTCCTAGTTCATTCTTAGGAGATAATATATATTCCAGCAAATCAAATTCATCAAACATACATGTTAAGATATCTCTTTGTTAAAAAAGAAAAATTAGGTTGGCACTTTACTAAATTTAGTTATAAGGACAAGTTGTGAAATGCACTTTTATTGATGTCAAGACAATAGGAATTATTTCATCACACATATCTGAATTGAAATTATATTGTGTGACCATGAATAAGAGAAAAAATAAGTATTCCTCTGTTTCCCAATGATCCCCCAAATCCATTTTTTAAATTTAAGATCATTATTCCAAGTAGCAAATCAATTATAATAAACTAGAATTTTTTAAAGTATGCATCTCCTGTAATCACATGAATGACCATAGTATTCCACAATAGATGAAAGAAAGAAAAAAATTCACTACTTCAAATAGCAATATATACACCAGTTATCATGATAAGACTCCCTAGCAGCAAAGGAGAAGTCAACAAATATATCAAAGACAGGAATAAAATATCATGATAGCCAAAGTGACTTGAAATAGTTATTGAAGATCTGTGGAAAAACATTGAAAAGTTATATCAGTATCTAACTGGTATTTGTAGTGGAAAAACTGACTATATATACATACATACATACATATATATATATTTCTTATAGCCATATAGATGAACAAAAATTTTCGAGATGCTCCTTCTTTTAGGATTGTAACTTTTTTTATTGATATGTATGTATGTAGTTACTCTAGAAAATTTAGAAGTTAAAAAAAAAGTCCAAAAAAGGAGACAATTCTAAAAGAAGGAGCATCTGGAAAAATTTTGTTCATCTATATGGCTATAAGAAATGAAATATATCAAAAATGAAAGGTTAATAAAATGAGAAATGACAAACACAAAAATTTAATGAATGACAGAGAAAATAACTCAAAGAAGGTGACTGAATATACTTTGCAAAATTAGAATGAGACATATAAGATCAATAATTATTGGTTCAAATGCTTCACAATAGATATGAATTATTAACAAAGGACTTAATTACTATCTTCTCAGGAAAAAAAATCTTTCTTGAGAGGGGCATCATGTATCTACCAACAAAAAATGAAAATGAAACAATGTTTCAAATATAAGTCAATCATATGGTTATGTGCTTGATAGAAAACTTTCTAAATCTGTATAACTAAAAAGACAAAACAACAATAACAACAAAATAACCCACAAAAATATTAACAATTACAAGAAAATCATATATTGGCAGAGGATCTGGAAGGCTGTGCCAACAAATCCAAGGGTGGCAAGAAATAATTTATTAAATTTCAGAATAATTGAATAAGCTGCCAAAAAGAAACATAATATCTGTTGATTATCATTAAACCTTTAATTCAATTCTGAACTACTGGTTTATTTATATGTAGCAAATACATAAAATAGATTTCAAGTATAGTAAGAATGCCAGGGTATTTGATATACACATATAAAACTTTACTCTTTTTGAAAATAGGAAACTACATAATAATATCAGCACTAAATAATATTGTGGAAGTATACTATGCATCTTCTCTCCTCTCCTATTGCCTTATTCCTGAGGTATTACATAATTATATTAAGACAATATTTTAATCTAATGTCTGTTGTAATATGATTGAGAAACTTCATCACTCTTCACTTAACATTCAATTCAGAAGCAATGTCCTGCCAAAATATTTTTATGTCCTTTTTATTAAAAGCTTAATCAGTTTCTAAAGCAAAAGACCTAGCAATTAGGACAATGGTCAGGATAAAAATAAAAGTTTCTATTTAATTAAAATAATATAAGTATCTCTGAAGTTCCCATGTGTACTAGATTGAAATTTAAATTCTCAAAAGGAGTAATTAGAAAGAAACTGAAAAGTTTTGGAGAATTATTCTACACGATGCATTGAAAATTGTTTCTATTTTTGTGTTGATGATCCAAAACTTTGTACTTTCATTTAATCTTGATTATGTAACTTTATCTTTGAACTTGAGCCTTATCAATTGTAAATAAAAATAACTTTGGCAGAGAATTTCCAAAAAGATGCATCTCTGTCCCTTTCCATTTTTTTTCTCTCTAAACTGAGGTGCTTAGAATTAGATAACACATTAATATGTGTCTAATAGGCTTGTGCCAGAAATATAAAGCACTGACTATTTATTCCAAAATGTAAAACAAAACATTTTCCCCAGGAATATGATTTAAACTTCTTATTGTCTCCCATACCTTAAATCTATGATTTCTTCTAAATTAAAATAAGTATAACTTCCAAATTAGAGAGTTAATTGAAAATATTTTATGGAAAAGTCCCCACATACCTGATGTTTATGGATATTAGCAAGCTATATTTTTTCCAGAATAAAACACATTAAACACTTCTTTTTTTCCAATAATATCAAATGTCATTTGAACTTGTTAAGTGTAAAATTCTTAATGTACTGAATGGAAGATAACCTGAAGTCTTTCAGCATATCTGAAGGTCACATCAAGTCAAAAGTTAAAGATAAAGCATTAACTCCTTGATATCCTTTAGGCATAATATATCAGGCATAAGAATGCCTGGACAAATTGGGTCTAAAAAGTCTGAAACGACTTGTTGATATCTTGACATCAAACTTCCTAAGAAGAATATGTTTAAATCAATTGATGTCTATCTAATTATGTCATTAATGTATTTGTATGCTTTTAGAACTATAAAATGAATAATCACAGATTTGAAAAATATATTCTTTTTAAAAGCTTTTTATTTTCACAACATAGGCATAGAAAATTTTTGGAAAACCTTATGTTCCAAATTTTCTGCTCCCTCCCTTCCCCTCACTTCTTTCCCTAGATGGCAAGTAATCCAATATATGTTTAACAAGGGCATATCTTGGCTAAGATGACAGGAAAAGATAATGACGAATGTTGGAAGAGATGTGGGAAAATTGGGACACTAATACAGTTTTTTGTCACTACAAAATGGGCTGCCACAAACAATTTCGCACATGTCAATCCCTTTCCCTCTTTTTATGATCTCTTTGGGATATAAGCCCAGTAGACACAGCTGGATCAAAGAGTATGCACAGTTTGAGAGTCCTTTGGATGTAATTCAATGTTGCTCTCCTGAATCATTGAATCAGTTCACAACTCCATCAACAATGTATTAGTGTCCCAGTTTTCCCATATCCCCTCCAACATTATCATGATGTTTTCCTGTCATCTTAGCCAATCTCAGAATTGTGTAGTAGTATCTCATAGTTGTGTTAATTTTCATTTCTCTGATGAATAGTGATTTAGAATATTTGAAAATGTGTTCTAATAAAATTCTACATTATAGAAATGTAGGGTCAGTTAGTAATTGCAGCTAATAGGTATGGATAGAGGGCTAGAGCTGTAATGCAACTTCTGATGCTTAGTAGCTGTGTGACTCTGGGCAAATCATTTAATCTCAGTCTCCATTTTTTCAACTGTTAAATTAAAATAATAATGCAGGGCTGTTTTAATGATCATGTGAGATCATATGTATCAAAAGTACTTCTCACTTTATTTGGCATATAATAAGTTGTTTTCAAATACTTTTTCCCCTTCCTCATTTAATCACATTAAGTGATGACATTGTCATTTATGGAATGATTAATTCATCAAATAGATGAAATGACTTCTTACCAAAAAAGAAGAATGGCATTTTACTTTTAAGACAGACTTTCTCAAAAGATATGATAAAAGGGTTAAAATAACAACAGTAATAATGTTTCAGAACAGAGCAAAACATCACTTCATTTCAGAATAGTAATGCCTAAAACAATAACTAATTAGCCATGCAATAATCTATAGATGGAGTATGGGATGCAACCAAGATTTGAGAATGGCATAAAATATCCCTTTAGATGTAATATCACCAGATAATGTTGATAGAGAAGTAATGAACAAATGACTAAGTCATATTTGTTTGTGCAAACAGCTGTGAATTCAAAGACAATTCAGGGCCAGGCCTTTGCTAACAACAACAACAACAACAAAAAAAAAATGGACTTAAAAGCAATGCACTTTAAGCAAGAAGTGGCATAAACCATACAATGTATTCTAACAGACTGTAAAAATTTAAGCCTTACTAAACACCAACAACATTTGACTTGGTGACTAGAATCATGCATTTGAAAGTCACTATCTTTCACGTCCTAACAGACACAACAAAATACAAAAGATATAGACCTCAATATAATTTGTAACTCTTAAGCAACTGATGATATTAGAACCAGACCATCATTACATGCTAAATTGTAGCTCACAATTAACTTTATATAGCATTGATCCAGAAAAATAATTATGAACAATTTAATAGGTGATGCTATATAAAATAATTATAATATTTAAGTTAACATAAAACAAAATCTTCATATAGGAATAAGATTAGGGACATAGAGTATCTATTGCCCTATGGTGGTGTTGTGCCAAGCGTATTTTTGGGTTACCCTACAAATGTTGTACTCTTTTTTTAACTTGATAGTACACTTCAAACTTTTATTCAACTTCAAAACACAACTTCATTCTGTCTTCTTTAGGGTATATAGAACATTATTAAATAGAACAATTAAAGGATAATAAATTGTTATAGTAATATTTATACATGGTACCTTTTGAGCAATATTATAATAATGGGAATAGAATAATTATAACTGCAAAGATAGCTCAATAGCAATCGAAACATATATTTTTTGTGGTGAAATACATGATAATGGATACATGGTGTACCAAGAAAAACTGATATAAAGCTAAGGAAACACAGGACTCATCTCCCAAAATCAGCTAAACAAACAAAAACTAGTACTCCTTTATTATAAAGGAAAGAAGGAATTAATAGATGTCCTTAGAATTCACAACTGAGTATTTTTAAAAGTTTGGAAAAGTTTAATTTCATAAATTAATAAATACTGAATATAAATAATCGTCAATTGATTTGTGAAATGTAACCGAACTTATTTCATCTCTAGACAGATCCTATAAAATGATTAACTTTTTCCCTTTGTGCTTATAGTATTTTTCCTTTCTATAAAGATAGTTATCACCATTCATTTTCTATAAGACTTTTGAGTTTCAGTTTTTTTTCCTCTCTTTCCCATCTCTACTCTCCAAGAGGGCAAGCCAATCTGAAATAGGTTATACATGTATAGGTTATACATGTATAATCATGTAAATATATTTCCACATTACTCACATAAAGAAACAAAATAAAAGTGTAAAGTTACAAACAACAAAGAAGTGAAAGTAATATGTTTCCATTTACATTAAGAATGTTCATGTAAGTTTTTCTAGTTTTTTTTTAATGAAATCCATCTGCTCATCATTTCTTGTAAAATAATATTATTCCACTACATTCATAATATGAATATGAATCCAAATGCTGCCAACAACAATCAGCATACAATTTTGATCTATTAAGCATTTAAGAACAAGGTTTTTAATATGTACATTGTAAGGTTTTTGTAGGGTCACACATATTAAAAATAATATGTCCAATCTATAAAATACCCAAACCAACAACAAATATCATTCCAGTGTTTGATGGCAATTCAGAATGGAGAAGGTACTTGATGGTAATGCAAGACCAGGCCAACAAAAATTTACAAGGAAGCTATTCATTTTCATTTTATATTAATTTTCAAGATAATTTTCAACATTAATTTTATAAGATTTTAAGTTCCACAAATTTTTATTCCTCCTTTACCTTTCCCCTCCCCAAGACAGTAAACAATTAGTACATGTTACACGTGCAGAATCATTTTCATATTAGTCATGTTGTGAAAATAATCAGAACAACAACAACAAAAACTATAAGAAAGAAAAAACAACAGCAACAAAAGTGAAAATAGTATGTTTCAATCTGCATTCAGTCTACACTATTCTTTCTTTGGATATGGATAGATTTTCCAGTTTTAGAAAAGTTATTATTACATAACATGGACTTATGATCAATATATTTTATATGAGAACACTGAATAAACTGTGAAAATCATCACAGCATGCTAAAAAATTGAACATCTCTGAGTGCCTGCAAGACATGACTTAGTGACAAGAATCATGTGTCAGAAACTCTGTACCTTTCATCTGTATATAAACTAATAGACAAAAACCGAATTTCCACATGAATTAAATATCTTACACAATTATAGACCAAGCAAAAGAATTATAACATAAATAAGAACAGGACATGGTACTTGCCATCTTTTGAGTTTCTTGGAGAAACTAGACTCTCAAAAGGAGTTAATATCACAGGATAATTTCAATATGTAAATGAAATCCAAGGCTGAAGTCCAAGGGTAGATTGAGTTTCCTGGGTTAATTTGTTTCTGAGACATAGTTGAGAAAGACCTAGAAAATTCAGATTGAAACACAGATGGAAATAAAAACAAGCATCTGCAAACACTGACTGTGCCAGTCATGGTGGTAAACACGAGGAATACAGAGAAAGGTAAAAATGATCTCTGTCTTTAAGGAGCATGGCTACCTCTCCTTAGACCACATCTATCTGAATCCCATCAAAAAAGATGAAAAAGTAAGATGAGGAGAAGGAAGGAAGGAGGAAAGGAGGGAAGCAAGGAAGGAAGGAAAGAAAGAAGGAAGGAAGGAAGAAAGGAAAGAAGGAAGGAAGGAAGGCAGGTAGGAGTGAGGGAAGAAGGGAGGAAAGGAAGAAAGGAAGGAGGGAGGGAGGGAAGGAAGAAAGGATGTAATGGGCTGAAGCTCAAGTTGATGCACTGAGGTCTCAAGAATGTGAGGCTAAATAGTAATTGGACCATACTCCATTAATATATATGCTTGGAGAAAGAATGGCCCCTGCCCACTCTTTGTGCAAGTCCTGATGTGTTGTATAGAAAATGATGATTTTGGTGGGTGGAGGCAGAGGGGCAGATAGAGAGGCAGAATAGATTGCTGGCTGGTTCCTGTCACAGCTGCTCACATTGCTAATCACCCTTCACCTCAAAAAGATTAAAGATTTTCCCTTAATCTGAATTCCTGACTCCGGCTGATTTTAAAATATGTGCTCATCACATTTAGTGCTCAAGCGTGGGAACCAAGGACCCTACTTTCACTGAAGAAGTCTCCGGTGACAGGAACTTAGGTGAGTATTGTAATAGACAAACAGGGAACTTATTTTCTTAAAGACTAAACTAGTAACCTTTTTTGGCTAAAATGGGACAGATACTAGCTAAAGATTCTCCAATCCCCCCCACTCCCCACCCCTACCCAGGACTGGCGCTATAGAAAGCATACTTAAGCTGATAGAAGGACAAGGGCTACTTATAACTTGGGAACAGATAGCTAGCCTTCTGAGTACATTAAAATGCACCTCCCCTTGGTTCTTAGAGAAAGAACAAATCTGTCCAGATAATTGGACATTAATTGGGCAACAGCTCTCCACATATTACAATGAAAACAATCCTCATTCAATTTCCATCGAGGCATTCAATATAATACAGTTGGCCTTAAAAAAATCGTATAAGTTATAGAAAAAAGAAAAGTTCTAGAAACCCCCAAATGGGGAAGCCTGAGATAAAGGAGGAAGACAATGAACAGATTAATGACCATATCCCCACAGGGGATGGGGACTTAAGTGAGGCTCAAGGGTATGGTGAATCTGAGGTAGCTTCAGCCCCACCTAAGGAGCAGGTAATTGACTCTCCTCCATCAACTCCACCCTCCGGGATGGAGGGAGGAGAGGTGGTGGGGGTTTGGGGGGGGGGTGGGCATTGACAACACCAGCACTCCCCCCCCCCCCCGGCCCCCACCAGCATCCAACCACTCTTATGACTAGATTGCAAAAGGGACTAATTAAGGCCAAGGCGGAAGGGAGAGATGTAACGGAACTTCAAGCCCACATTTTTCCTGTGATTCAACAGTTTAACTCTTCAGGTCAAGAAAGTAGAAAATATGCTCCTTTTGATATAGAAATCCTCAAAGACCTAAAAAAAAGGCTTGCACTCTTTATGGGGCTACATTAGTTTATGTTAAGATGCTATTACAGAATTTGGCTTTTGAAATCTTGACCCCTAATGACTGGAAATCTATAGCAAGGATATGCCTAGAACCTGGACAAAACTACTTGTAGCTTTCTGAATAGAGTGAGCTCTGTAGGATACAAGCCCAACAAAATAGTCAAAGTGCCGTTCATGTTGCAATTACCTGTGACCTACTAACAGGTGTAGGTTCCTATGCAGATGTCGCAGTACAGATTAATTATTCTATAGCAGCATATGAGCAAATAACTGCTAATGCTATCAAAGCCTGGGCTTCTCTCCACAATAAAGATGACAAGGGTGAGGCCTTCACAAAAATAACACAAGGGCCAAATGAACCCTTGGCTGACTTTGTGAGACGTTTGCAGAAAGCTATCACAAGAACAATGGGGAAAATGCAGTAACAGACATTTTGATAAGGCAACTTGCTAAGGAAAATGCTAATGAGGTTTGCAGAAGAATTATACTAGGACTATTCAAGGATGCTCCATTAGAGGAGCTCATAAGACACTGTGCTACAGTGGGCACAAATGCCTTTTATAGCAAGGCTATGATGCAGACTTCCCAAGATCCCAACATGGCAAGACAGGGTCCCTTCTGGCAAGGGACTTCCAGAGAGACTCATCAATGCTTTCAGTGTGATAAAGTAGAGCATCTGAAAGCTCAATGTTGGTATAGAGACAGAATGAGAAAACAGGGTGGGAGAACAAAACCCAATACCTGTCCAAAATACAATAGAGGCTTCCATTGGGCCTCAGAATGTAGACAGATTCAGGGAAAAGGAATGAGGGGCCCAGCCGCAAGGCCCCAGGCAAAAAACACTTGGAACATGATGGCAGCCAGTGGTGTACCCAGAGAGGGCCTAGAAGCCCAGTACCCAGACATGACCAATTAGCCAGAAAGCCATATGATGGGAGAAAGAGATTACACAATCAAACAGCCAGGAAGCAACCTGATGGGAGAAAGAGATTACAATTGGGGAGAATAGAGCTGTATGCAGCTGGGACAATGGAGATACCTCCTGGAGAGGTGAAATCTGTTCCTCTCCAGCCTATGGATCCCTTACCTCCAGGCACAGTAGGCTTGACCATTTCACCTCCTTTTGTATGTACAAAACAGTGTCCATCTACACACTGATGTGGGAAACTGGGGAATGTACAGATAATATCCCAGTCACTAATACAGGTAAACAATGTGGGACTTATCACCCAGGAGAAGTAGTAGCATCAGGTTTACTCATGCAGAATCCTAATAAGCAACCTGGTGATAGTCACCCAGATTCTGACTCCAGACCACAAAATCAAGGAATATACTGGACAGCAGCTGTAACAGCTGACCAACCTATGCTCATGATCTATATAAATTGCCTACCATTAGAAGGATTGGTAGACATATGTGCAGATAGTACAGTCATTAGAGGTGACCTTGGCCCAGTCACTGGCCAAAGATTAAAGCAGACACCTACATGTCTGGCATAAGAGAATCAATAGTAGCTGAAGTTAGTGCTGCCCTTATAAGATGGACTTTTGAAGGGAAAACAGGAGTTTTTACTCCTTTTATGGTTGAAAAATCCCCATCAATCTGTGGGGAAGAGACATTTTACAGCAATTAGGGTTAAAAATGAGTACTTCATTTTTTTTTTAAGCAGGGCTGCTGTTGAAGGCCTGCCAACACTATCATCTGTTCCTATCCAATGGAAAACTGATACACCAGTGTGGATAGAACAGTGGCCCTTAGGTAGCGATAAAATCCAGGCCCTATTAGATATAGTACAGGAGCAGCTTGACCAAGGACACTTACAACCTTCTCTAAGTCCTTGGAATTCCCCAGTATTTGTTGTAAAAAAGAAATCTGGAAAATGGAGGATGCTCACTGATTTAAGAAAGGTGAATGAACAGATGGAAACTATGGGAACTCTTCAGCCTGGACTTCCATCTCCTACTCAATTGCCTAGAGAATGGCCTCTTTGGGTCATAGTTATTAAGGGCTATTTCTCCTCATTTCCAAAATATATAGAGAACTGACTCTAATTTATAAGAAATCAAACCATTCTCCAATTGATAAATGGTCAAAGGATATGAACAGACAATTCTCAGATGAAGAAATTGAAACTATTTATAGACATATGAAAATATGCTCCAAATCATTATTAATCAGAGAAATGCAAATTAAGACAACTCTGAGATACCACTACACACCTGTCAGATCGGCTAGAGTGACAGAGAAAGATAATGGGGAATGTTGGAGGGGATGTGGGAAAACAGGGACACTGATACATTGTTGGTGGAAATGTGAACACATCCAGCCATTCTGGAGAGCAATTTGGAACTATGCTCAAAAAGTTATCAAACTGTGCATACCCTTTGATCTAGCAGTGTTTCTACTGGGCTTATACCCCAAAGAGATACTAAAGAAAGGAAAGGGACCTGTATGTGCCAAAATGTTTGTGGCAGCCCTGTTTGTAGTGGCTAGAAGCTGGAAAATGAATGGATGTCCATCAATTGGAGAATGGTTGAGTAAATTGTGTTATATGAACGTTATGGAATATTATTGTTCTGTAAGGAATGACCAGCACGATGAATGCAGAGAGGACTGGTGAGACTTACATGAACTGATGCTAAGTGAAATAAGCAGAACCAGGAGATCATTATATACCTCAACAATGATACTGTTTGAGGATGTATTCTGATGAAAGTGGATCTTTTCGATAAAGAGAGCTAATTCAGTTTCAAGTGATCAAAGATGGGCAGAAGCAGCTACACCCAAAGAAAGGACACTAGGAGATGAATATAAACTGCTTGCATTTTTGTTTTTCTTCCCGGATTATTTATACCTTCTGAATTCAATTCTCCCTGTGCAACAAGAAAACTGTTCAGTTCTGCACATGTATATTGTATCCAGGATATATTGTAACCTATTCAACATGTAAAGGATTGCTTGCCATCTGGGGGAGGGGGTGGACGGAGGGAGGGGAAAAATCGGAACAGAAGTGAATGCAAGGGATAATGTTGTAAAAAATTACCCTGGCATGAGTTCTGTCAATAAAAAGTTATTTTTAAAAAAGGGCTATTTCTATTCTATCCCTCTGGATAAGGAAGATATGAAAAGATTTGCCTTTTCAGTGCCCAGCATTAACTTAGCTGAGCCTTATAAAAGATATGAATGGACAGTTTTGCCACAGGGGAATGGAAAACACTCCCACTACATTGACATACTGTCAAATGTATGTTGCTACTGCTCTTGCTCCAGTAAGAAAAGCATTTCCAAAATTTATGCTATTACATTATATGGATGATATATTGGGATGTGCACTAAGGAACAAATGTTAGAAGCATGTCTACAAAAGATCATAGAAACACTAAGGAATTACAAATTCTGCATAGCTGCAGAAAAAAATTCAAAGACATGCTCCTTTTCAATATTTAGGATATGAAGTATACCCTAAGGTGCTTACAGTACAAAAACTGTCCTTAAGAACAGAGAAGCTAAACAAGTTAAATGATTTTCAGAAATTGATAGGATTTCTATCCATTGATGAGACCAGTGTTAGGCCTGACTACCTATCAATAGCAACCGTTATATAATATTTTAAGGGGAGACAGTGCTTTAAATTCACCATGCCAACTTACAAAAAAAGCTCAAGAGGCTTTGAGAAAAGTTGAACTGGCTTTATCCAATGTAGTTGAAAGAGTCACTCAAAAACCCTTAGAAATATCAGTTTTTGCCAAGCAGTCCTTCATCAAGGAGACAGTGTGACAGAGTAGGTGAACCTCCCGGTACAACCAGAACAAAGCCTTACTCCTTACCCAGTGCTTGTGGCTAGAATTTTATTAAAGGCCATTAAGAGAGCAGTACAATTATCTGGGACAAGACCTGACAAGATATACACCTTTTATTCCAATACACAAATTAATGTGTGCTGTGAGACCATCCCAGAGTGGCAAATTTTATTAGCCATGGCTCCAAATTTTACACATGGGTCTCCATTAAAGATAACCAGACTCCATTAAAGATAACCAAACTATTACATAATTGGCAATGGATTCTTGAAGAAAAAGTTTCTAAAATTCCTCTCAAAGGACCAACTATCTTCTTTACAGATGCATCCAAACGTAATATTTGTGCTGTATACTCTCATGACTTAACTATAAAGAGAGTAGTCAGAACTCCTTTTCAATCCACTCAGCAGAATGAATTGTATGCAATCATTCTAGCTTTTACTTATTATCCAGGAGATATAAATATAACATCTGATGCGGCCTATTCAGTAGGTGCGGTACAAAGAATTGCCACAGCCCAAATAAAATTTGCAGCCTCTAATATATATCAGATCTTTAAGAAACTTCAAGAGCAAGTGAGAAAGCATCCAGGTAAGATTCATATTTTACATGTCTACTCTCATAGTGGACTTTCAGATCCCATTTTTGATGGTAATTCAAAGGCAGATAGCCTTCTAACTATATTGGTCAATACTCCTTTATTCCAAGAAGCCCAGGAATCTCATTCTAAGTATCATCAAGCTGCTTGAGCTTTACATTCACAATTTGGAATAACACGAGAGGAAACTAGGGGCATAGTAAAAGCCTGTACAGCTTGCCTTCCTTGCCACACTCCTACACTGCCTCCAGGGAAGAACCCTTGTGGTTTGAGACCTAATGAAATCTGTCAAATGGATGTGACCCATTAAAAGTCTTTCGGTCGTCTGTCTTTTATCCATGTTGTGTTAGACACCTTTTCAGGATTCACTTTTGCAATACCAGCAGCAAAAGAGAGCCTGAGTGGTCACTGAATTCCTCACACAAGCATTTGCCATTATTCCAAGCAATAAAAATAGACAATGGTCCTGCATATATTTCCAAACATTTTGCACACTTTTGTGCACAGTATAAGATTTTACACATACTGGCATATCTTTTAAGCCTTTTAATACAGGCAATAGTAGAGAGGAGAAACAGAGACATTAAGACGGTCGTCCAAAAACAAAAGAAAGGGGGAGCCACAGGTAATCCTAGAGAACTTCTAAATCTAACCCTTTATACTATTAACTTCTTGATTTTTGACAAACATGCACTGGCTCCAGCAGACAGGTTTTATAACCCACCAGAAGGGAAGTGTCTAGTGCGAGCACCCCAATATCTTTAGATAATCGCCAGGTAATGTGGAGAGACCCAGAAAATGGTGAATGGACAGGACCAGATAGGCTAACTGCTTGAGGGAGAAGGTTTGCTTGTATCTCTCAATAGGTAGAGAAGGAATAAGATGGGTGCCAATGAGCCATATTCGCCTTGTCCATTGCAGAGAGACAGAGCAGACCTTTGAAACGAAGGAGAAGACCCAAGAAATATTGGGTGGTCCTGTTGCTGATTGTGCTCACCATTGAAAGAGCATGGCAGTTATGGTGTTTGACTCATGGACATAAGATTGTAGGACTTGAAAACCCTCAGGAATCATTGGATTCTCTGAGGTATGATAAGACTGTTGTAGGACTTGAAAAACTTGCGGGGATCATTGGATTCCCTGACACATAAAGCAATGGACAATAGATTGGTTTTGGACTATCTCTTGGGTACTCAAGAAGGCATATGTGTGACTGTTGTTTACATACCCTCCTTCCAGGACTTCTGGAAATCTTTTACAACACCATGTTGATTCATATTGTTTGTTAATCACAATTTGCATGTACAATTCATGTTTGTTGCACCACATTGAGCTTGCACTGGCTGTGGGGAGAGTCATCACTAACAGCCTGTATGTTATTGCTATGTGCTTGGGTAATACCTCCCATGCTGATGGGTTTGTGCATACCTGTTTCTAATAAGACCCTCCAGCCCAGAAGCCTGCTAGCAATCCCCACTTCCCTTTGGTGCTTTTCATCTCCCTTCCTGAGATGTCAGGGAGGGTGTGATCATCTCCTTTTTAGTTCTTTCACCTCCTTTCCTGAGAAGTCAGGGAGGGTGTGATAACCTCCCTTTGGGGGCTCTGACCTCCCTGCAGAGTCAGGGATGGCATGACCACTTGTGTTCTAAAACAAAAGAAAGCAGGAGATGTAATGGGCTGAAGCTCGAGTTGATGCACTGAGGTCCCAAGCACATGAGGCTAAATAGTACTTGGACCATACTCTATTAATATATATGCTTAGAGAAAGAATGCCACCCCCCCTCCTTTGTGCAAGTCCTGATGTGGTGTATAGGAAATGATGATTTTGGTGGGTGGAGGCAGAGGGGCAGATAGAGAGGCAGAAGAGACTGCTGGCTGGTTCCTGTCATAGCTGCTCACATTGCTAATCCCCCTTCACCTCAAAAAGAATTAAGATTGAAGATTTTCCCTTAACCTGAATTCCTGACTCCGGCTGATTTTAAAATACGCAGTCATCACAGAGGGAGGGAGGGAAGGAAGAAATAAGGAAGGGAGGGAGGGAGAGAGGGAAGGAAAAAGGGAAGGAGGGAAGGAGGGAAGAATGAGGGAGGGAAGGAGGGAATAGGGAAGGAGAAAAAAAAATAAAGCACCTACTTTTTTCTAGGCAATATGCTAAGAAATAGGGATACAAAGAAATATGTAAGGCAGTCTGCCCTCAAAGATCTCAAAATCTAACTGGAAAGTAAATAAATAAAAAGGAGCTAGAAAGGAGGTAAACCAGATAGTTAGGTGGACAAATCAGAGATATCCTAGAGTAGTGTGGCCGGGAGAGAAATGAGATGTTCTGAACTACTGGTTTTGGAGTTCATGGCTGCATCCTTCAATCACATGGCAGAGGTTAATGATGAGGTAGAGTATAAAGGCTAATAAGATCTTGCAGGATGAAAAGGTTTTTCCAATAATGAGATTTCTGGTACACAGGGAAAAGGCAGGGATATCCCAAAGTCATGCAGTGAGGTGAATAAAACACTAGGACTTCTAATAGAAAATCCAAACAGGCCCTCCTTTCAAGGAGCTAAAATTTTAATTATAGGAACTAATGCATATAACATCAATGAAAATGCCAAATGGCACTTAGTGTACAGTGGGGGAAATATCAAGATAAATGGTGAAATATCATGAACCTTGGGCAGCAATGGCAGAGCAAAAAGTACATGATCAATAACTGTTGGGAAGAAGCTTGTTTCAAAGATGGTTGAATGGGGCTTTGGACTACCTCTGTAAGAATGGGCATCCAACTACTGATAATTGAGAAATGGAATTAAGGGATTGAGAGGAAAGAGTTCCCATAGGCATGCTTCTGATTCTCTTATGAATTCCTATTAGGAAGCAGGAGTCAGAAAAATGAAGGGCCTAGTTCACCATCACAGTGCCTGTTGGCTTCCTATTAGCCAGATAGCTCCCTGTCTCCTCCAATGGAACCTACTGATGCTAGTCCATTGACTACCCATAAAATGGAAAGCTTTCAAAATAAAGAGAAGTGGGACTTGATGGTAAAACCATGTATGAATAGGGCAAGATACATGATATTCTGTTCCTCCCCAAATTTTTATTGTTATATAAAGCATTCATTTTATCTGAGCAATTCTGTCTTCAGAATCTTAGATATACAAGAATATACAAGATTAATAAGAAATAAATAATTTGTTCTTAGAGTTTTTTCATTTGTACCCCATCAAGCATATTAAAAGAGTGAAAGAAGTGATAGTTATAATAATAACAAAAAATTTTAAAATACCTTTATTTTTGTAATGTACTTTCTAATAATAACCTCATATGAACTTCATAACATAGTAAGTTAGATATCACAGGTAACAGAATTTTTATCCACAACCCTTTACTTTTGATACAGTGGTAATGAAGCAAATATTTAGGGAATGTGTGACTAAGGAAACAATATCAAAACTGAGGGTCTTAACTGTTTTATCTTCATTTTAAAGATGAAGAAATTAAGGAGTAGAAAAGTTAAATCTCTTTTCTATGGCCATACAATTTTCTGACTAGTAAGTCTGACCAACTTTTTCTTTTGTTCCTATTCTGCTTCTATTGTTTTCTATAATTTCTGTTCATGAATAACTCCCATCAACAAACATTGTACTTCAACCAAACTAGACAATTTGTCTTTCTTTGAATCTTTCTTACTCTTGTGCCTTTGCTCATTTTGGTCCCATTTTCTAAAATGCTAGCTTGTTGACTCTGCCTATCCACAACTGGCCTGATGCCATTTTAAAATTTTTTTTATTTATTTATTTTGTTTTATATTGCATATACTTACATATGAACATACCTCTTTGATGGAATAAAAGCCCCCTCTTGACAGGAACTGTTTTATTTTTGTTGTTATATGTTCACCAAACAGCACTGTTCTTGGCACATAGTAGGACTTTAATAAATGCTTTCTTGTTGATTCCTAAAAACTGAACCTTCTTCATGAAACTTTTAATTACAGAGAAAAGAGATTTTTTCATCTTTTGACTTAAATAGTATTCTGTTCTTCACTTTATAGATATTAAATTATGCCTAATATGCTTATTTGTCTTTAAGACAAGTTCTATGAAGGTTGTATGTGCTCAGTATCATTTGTTTTTTTTTCTTTTTAAAAAACTTTTTATTTTTCAAAACATATGCGTGCACAATTATTCAACATTAGCACTTGCAAAACCTTGTGTTCCAATTCTGCCTCTTTTTCTACCCGCTCCCCTAAATGGTAAGTATTTCAATATATGTTAAACATGGTAGAATTAGGTAATAAATCCAATATATGCTATGTATTTATACAATTATCTTGCCACACAAGAAAAATTGTCAAACCAGAAAAAAGATGAGAAGCAAAATAACATGCAAGTGACAAAAGAAAGAGTGAAAATACTATGTTTTGAGCCACAGTCAGTTCCTACAGTTCTCTCTCTGGCTTACTTCATCACTGAACGATAGGAACTGGTCTGAATCATCTCATTGTTGAAAAGAGCCACATTCATCAGAATTGATCATCATATAATCTTGTTGTTTCCATGTACAATGATCTCCTGGTTCTGCTCATTTCACTTAGTATTAGTTCTATAAGTCTCTCCAGGTCTCTCTAAAATCATCTGCTGATCATTTCTTATAGAACAATAATATTCCATAACATTCATATGCCATAACTTACTCAGCCATTCTCCAATTGATGGGCATCCCTTCAGTTTCCAGTTTCTTGGCACTACAAAAAGGGCTTCCACAAACATTTTTGCACATGTAGGTCCCTTTCCCTCCTTTAAGATCTCTTTGGGATATAAGCCCAGTAGAAACACTTCTGGATCAAAGGACATGGGCACTTTGATAATTCTTTGAGCATAGTTCCAAATTGCTCTCCAAAATGGTTGGATCCATTCACAGTTCTACCAATAATGTATCAGTGTCTCAGTGTTTCCACATCCCCTCCAGCATTCATCATTATCTTTTCCTGTTATTTTAGATAATCTGACAGTTGTGTAGTGGTATCTCAGAGTTGTCTTAATTTGCATTTCTCTGATCAATAATGATTTAGAGCATCTTTTCATGTGACTAGAAATAGTTTCAATTTCTTCATCTGAAAATTATCTGTTCATATCCTTTGACTATTTATCAATTGGAGAATGGCTTGACATATTATAAATTTGAGTCAATTCTCTATCTATTTTAGAAATGAGGCCTTTATCAGAACCTTTTAATGTAAAAATGTTTTCCCAGTTTATTGCTTTCCTTCTAATCTTGTCAATAGACATTTGTTAAGTGAATATACTTTAATCATTAATTTCTTTGAGAAAGAAGGTGAAAACTTAGAAATTCATTCTTAAATAGCACAAAGGGAATCACATTTTGAAAAACTAAACAACAAAAACAACAGTCTATAAAAATCCCTCAGCCTGAAAATATATCAAGGTGTCTTTATTGTAAAAAGAAACAAATAATCACATAAATAAAAATAACAAAAAACAGCACAGGCTATACACAAAAAGGAAACAAAACAAACATTCTTCTTTTTTTATTTTCCTTTTCTTTCTTTCTTTTTTTTTTTTTTTTTTTTTTTTGGTTATACCTCCTGTATTGCTACTCCCCTTCAAAAGAAATTTTCTGATGATGGAAAATCTTCCAATCTTTTTTTCACACTCAAGACTTCTTGTTATTTAGTTTTTATCTTTACTCCTTTACTGAGACAGCTTTTTCACAATCTTACATTACTCTAAGTCTTTTTTTTTTTAAAGGGCTTCAACCTTCTTGACATTTCTGAAGCAAATGTCACTGTGAACCATCCTTTCCTTCTGCTTTCCTTATGATTACCTTTGAATTCTGTAACACTGCCTACCCATCTCCATCTTTCTCTTTGGATGTCTCCTCAATCTCTTCTTATCCTTTAAGATTGGATATCCTCTAAGCTTCTGTCTTTATTCACTTCTTTTCTGTTTTCTTTCTCTTAGTATTCTATTCCAATTTCATGGCTTTATTTATGAACTTTCTGCCAGTTCCTGCCAATTTTAACCTGTTTCTCCAGCCATCTCATTCTAACTATCTACTAATTATCTCTATCTGAAAAATGTCCTCAGGTTCACTCTATACAAATACATAATTATCATCTTCCTTCCAAAATCTGCTTTTACCCTTAAGAGTTCTGATCATCCTTATTCCAACCACATATATTTGAAGCCTCAAATAATCATTGCATATTTCTGTATCTAGTGTCTCTCCCCTTTCTCCCAGCCACACATATGTTCTTTAAACTTTCTCAGTGACCTTGGCTAGTGATCTGTCTTTGAAGCCATGGATGACTGACATCACATTTTACTTCTAATATTGTGGGTCTATGAACAGTTTATTTAACTTCTTCAAATATGAATTTGCTTCTTTTTGCAAAGGGAAGAATAGAACCTATTTCAATGGATTATCATGTCAAATAAAATAAAATATGTGTAATATCTCCTCTGGGCTACTCCCCCAAAAGTAATTGCTATATCATATTTTAAGGAGTACTAAATACATACTACTTTGATTGTTTGCTTCCCATGCTTCAATAGACTGAATTAAATCATAGCAAAGATATTTGTTCCTTTATATAACATAGCATTATTAATAATTGTAAAACACCCTCCCCCACAAATACAAGGCACCTTTTCAGATAAAAATACATTATACTCCAGGGAAGGGTGGAGAAAAACTTATAAAAAGGGTGAAAACAAGCACATAAGTCAGGATCATATGTGGCCAGAAAATTCACAACACAGGAATAAAGCAACCTTATTATCCATGCTCCATATAGAGTCTTCTTGAAGTTAATCTCTGAGCAAAACATTGTAATAGTTGTTTTTTATACTTTGTTTTGGAATAAAACCAATTGACATCAATAACTGATGTCTTGACTAGCAAGTGAAATGGATTTAAGTGAGAGATGATAGTGCAAAGTCACCAAATTCACTCTTCCTTTCAAAGCCATCTTGGTCCAGTGGCAAAACAGATCAGTATTTTTGGAGATGGTTTTAAATTCAGTGAGAAACCTACTCCTTTTTAAGCTTGTCTTTCCCAGGTCTCAGTTTTTCTGCATCAGTGATTAAACCTAGATAAGAAATAAGGCCAAAAAAGGTGGGGACACATGTATAGTCTACATCAGATTGCTTATTTTCTACAGACAAGGGAAGAAAAAGGAAGGAAACAAGGAAAAAAATTGGAACTCAAAAATCTTACAAAAATGAATGTTGAAAACTATCTTTACATGTAATTAGAAAAACAAAATACTATTGATTTTTTTTTTTTAAGTATATAAAGGAGCGGCTAGGTGGCACAGTGGATAGAACCCTGAAGTCAGGAAGACCTGAGTTCAAAAATGACCTCAGACATTTAATACTTCCTAGCTGTGTGATCCTAGGCAAGTCAAAATCCCAATTGTTTTAGGGGAAAAAAGCATATAAAAATAATTTGGGAGCATAAACCCTTAGAATTTCTGGCAAGAAAAGAAACAAAAGCTATTTACACTTAATTTGAACCATCAAAACCAGAACAGTGATTGAAGGCTTATACTCAATCATTGAGAGTAAGAGTTATGAGCAGGGCAAGGCATTGGTACTAGAAGGGAAATGCAGCAGAATTTTCTTCTTAGAAGACATATTTCTCTATTGGATGGGTCAATCTTTTGCCTTCTTTGGGATTGCTACTTGATGGGCAACTTTAGTGTCTACCACTTCCAGCTTTATGCTAAACTACATTCTTCAACTGTGGTACAGCAAAGACTCAACCTAAGATGAGAAGAAACCTTTTTAATTGTATTCTCTAATTTCTATAGTTTGTGACTTGTCAAAAAGGAGGTGAGAAAAATTAAGTCTTTCATTTGTGGTTCAGAGCTGAGCTATCCTTGATGAGGGACTTCATGCTAATTTTATGGTGAATATCATATATATTTCTAAAATCATCTCTAAATATTATAAATGACACGATAGCTATTAGTTAATAAACAAACTGTTCTGTGGTGTAAAGCTCTCCAGTTGTTTTATTTTTAACTCTAAAAATAACTGTCCTGTTAATCTAAGCCAGTTTGAAGGAAAGGAAAAGGGACAGACACAAAAATATATCCTAGAGGCAAGTTCATCACATAGGATGTTTTTTTAAATAAGAAAATTAACTACACAAAATTCCCATTTTAGAAGTTACAAAAAATTGTATTCTTATCTGAAGAAGATTCACAGTCTATTAGTTGTAAATGTAGTTTTAGCCCTGGAAAACTCATCTGTATGCCATTGTCTCTGTAACTTACTCTCCATAAACTGCATATTATAATTCTAAAAGAGGCTAGTAGTGAATCCAAAACACTTCTTTTACAAATAATTATGATTCTTCAAAAGCAGTTCATTAGTGTTTTTCATGAAGAGGAAGGCCATAATTTAAGCAAAGTGATGGGGCCTGCATATGTACATTAAAATGTTTACACAATCTAATCTACAAGGGTGACCCAGAAGACATAATGAGAAAGGGGCAGAGTGTTTATAACTAGAAAGCTCTACACAAATAAAAACAATTAACATTATAATGGTACCATTCTTTCCCCTATTTTTGTAATTTATAAAGAAGAGATAAGTCCTAATCATCAGGTTTTCTTAGATAACACTTTTCTTAGAATACATTTGGTGATGCTTTTTATATGTTATTTATGCAAAGAAAAACATTTTAAACATTGATTTTTGAGAATAACAATTGCTCACATCTGCCTCTCTTCTTTGGGCACTAGGATAAAAGAACAAATGGAGAAACTAAGTGCTTTTAGGTTCTGGTTCCTTGAACTTATGTGGTGTTTGTTGTTCTTCAGTTGTTTTAATTGTGTCCTTCCTTCATGACCCTATTTGCAGTTTTCTTGGAAAAGATACTGGAATGGTTTGCCATTTCTTTCTCTAGATTATTTCACAAATGAGGAAACTGAGAGAGTTGGGGTTAAGCAATTTATCTAGGGTCACACAGCTAGGAAGTATGTGAAGCCAGATTTGAATTTAGGAATTTGGATCTTCCTACTCCAGAACCAGCATGCTTTACACTATGGTACCTAGTTGCCAGACATGAGGTTTTAGCAAATAAAGTTTATATTCTGCTTTTAAGAATTATGGAATCATAATTTTGATAGTCATGGAAGGGACAAATAAATATCATCTAGTTCAAATGTTGCTCAGAACAAAATAAAAGCATTAGTTACATTGATTTTTTTTTTCATCACAATCAATTCCAGATTTACCCACAGTCACCACCACTAAAAGAATTCTCTTCACAACAAAAATAAACTTTTAAGCAAAATTATCAGATATACTGTCCTATTTTACAATGTATTTGATATCCTTCATCACACCACATATCTACTAAAAGAAGATAACTACTTAATCACCTCCTGGTCTAAATTTGGTCCTTATATTACATTTAACTTAGATAATTCATTTTACTTATATTAATATTTTTGTAATATCTTGATTTTTTATTTATTTTGCATCCGTTCAAGGAAGTCTTTTGATGTTCCTCTGAAGTCAAAGTATTCATAGTTTCTCAAGGTACAACAGCATAAAGCAATATTCTTAAATTCATTTTTTTTCATTTGTTCTCTTATTCATGAATAACCTTTATTTCTGTATTGGATCTTTTTAAGACCTACATCTAATTGTGATATCAATGAGTTAAAGAGCATGATTCATCATCAAACTTTACTTTCGGAGAATAGTTTAGTCAAATGTCTAAAACCATTTAAAATTATTTTCCTGAATTGTCTTCCAAAACAGAACTAATATGTCTAGTTTTCTGCATAACCTGTCACAATGATTGTTTCTGCCTTTTATCACCTTTGAGAGAAAAAATCTGTTGTGGTAGATAAAATGAAGTTAAAAAAGCATGGAGTCAAATCCCACCTTAGATATATACTGTGTGGCATTGGGCAAGCCATTTATCATCTCAGGGTTCTCAAGTTATTTCTTGAGGGGGAAATACTACAAAATCATATAATTTTTATTTGTTTTCTTTTGTGAGGTAGAAGCACACTACTTGAAAGCTGGGAACCTGAGTTCTCAGACTAACTTTGGTAAAGGATTTATTGTTGAGTCACTTTACATATCTCTTGCACTCAAATTGCTCATTCATAAACTAAAACACTTAGAGACATTTCCTAATAGATAGTTAATAAAAGGAGAAAAATAATTTGCAAAAGTAGATTCTA
Organism: Antechinus flavipes; assembly: GCF_016432865.1. Taxonomy (NCBI): domain Eukaryota; kingdom Metazoa; phylum Chordata; class Mammalia; order Dasyuromorphia; family Dasyuridae; genus Antechinus; species Antechinus flavipes. Next base: position 231,162,688 of record NC_067398.1, read on the forward strand.
TGACAGGAGTCTGAAGATAGTTTATCCCACCCATCTCTTTGAACTTGAGAGACAGGGCCTTGGGCCAATAGAGAAGCAGTGCTGACCATATCTCCAACTTGAAGTAGGACATCCTTGCTACTTTGTGCCCTCTGGCATTTCCAGAAACCTAATAAAGTACATATTAGATACTGTTAATCACATCCTAAATATTCTCTACTTTATAGGTTTTCATGACATTCTTTCGACATTCATTTTTCTTTAGTCTGCTTTGTATCTGTATGATTACTACATATCAGTCTTTTTTATTGTATCTTAATTTATTTCAAATTAACTAACTGTTGATGTCCACCAAAAGTGTGATTAAAACCCTTTTCTATTTGTACTTAATACTTGAACATTTCATCCATGAGAAAATTATCATAAATATATTGATGATTCTCAGATTTTTTTATGTCTAGTCCTGGTCTCTTTCTTTCCCTTCAATCCCATACACCAAATATCTATTAATGAATTGGATATCCAATGGATATACTTCAAATTTTACATGTCCACAATAAAACTATCTTCCCTCACAAACCCTTCCTTCTTCTGAACTTTCCTATTGCTATTATGGCAACTGCAACCTTCTAATTGTCCTATTCAACAAGCTCTTTAATTCCTCTTGTTCACCCTGATATAGGTAGTCAGCTGGCAAATCTTGTCATTTTACCTTCAGAGTATTTCTTGTATGTGTTCTATTCTCCGTATTCCCACATTGTCCTAATATTGTTCCTCATTACTAGATTATTGGAGTAGCCCTCTAATTGATATAATTATATTAAGTATCTTCCTATTTCAATCTATCCTCCACATAACCTGTCAAAGTGAGTTGCCTAAAATGTAGGCAGGATCATGTGATTCCTCTTCCCGACTCAATAAACTCCTTTGGTTCCCTATTATCTCCAGGATCCAATATAGTCACTTGTTGCTTACATACTTTTTTATAGCTTATTTTTTTCCCACTTTTCTACTGTTTTTATATTTTCTCTATTCTTTGTGTTATAAAGTTCAGTCATACTGAACTGTGTAGAGTTTAATATTTAATGCAGGTCACAGTTTGTAAATTTCTTTCAAGCATTTAATTCCAATATTTTTTTATCTAGATCTTGACAAGATGATTTTTAGTCCTTCTAAATGAAGAAAATAAAACAGCTTTTGTGTGAAAAAAATCAGAATCTATCTCCTAACCTGACATTTACCTCAGTAGCAATAAGCAAATCATTTTATTTCTGTAAGTCTAAAATTCTTTGTATAAAATGAAATTTTAGTCATGATACTACTTTTCTCAAAGTTATTGAGGCAATGTAGTTTTAAAATTAGAAATAAATTTATAAACTATGTTGAAATAACATAAGCTTCAAATATTACAATTAAAGTTTCTTCATTACCTACAATTCAATTCAAATGAACAAGTGTCTCCTAAACATATACAATATAATGTTTTGGAATTGTCATCATTGAATAAAGATGAATAAAATATGGTTCATATGTTCAAAGACCTTGTAATATTCAGTGAACATAAATAATTATATTACAAATTAGAATAAACTGAAGGACTTTTAACCAAATGTCTTCAGAATTTAGTGAGGTATAGCTCATATAAAATTAAGTGGGTAAGAAAAACTTTATAGTAACTGAAATAGGTTTTGAATGAAGGGGGATTCCTGAAAATAATAGCTTTTATACTCTCTAAGAGGATTTAGTTTTTCTGTTTTATGAGCCAATTATTAAGATCAGCCATATCTTTATGGAGAAAAGATAGGAAAAAAATATTTGTTCTATGCATGGTGGAATGAAAAGAGTTGTAAACTTGGAGTCAGAAGACCTCAAATTTGCTACTTCAATTCAATTCAAATCAGCAAGAATGAATTAAGCTTCAGTTATATATAAACATTGCATCAGGGATATAAAAACCAAAGGAAAATAAACTAGTACCTACACTCAAATCTACATGACATGTGTCATTATAATAGATTAAAATATAGTATAATTTGATGAGAAAATTCTTTGTTGTTATCCACACTCAGTTCTCACAGTCCTCTCTTTGAGTGTAGATGGTTTTCTCCATCACAAAACCATTGCAACTGACCTGAATAATCTTATTGTTGAAGAGAGACACATCCATTAAAATTGATCACTATGTAATCTTGTTGTTGCCGTATATAATGATCTCCTGGTTGTGCTTATTTCACTCAGCATCATTTCCTGTAAGTCTCTCCAGGTCTCTCTGAAATCATGCTGCTGGTTGTTTCTTACAGAATAATAATATTCTATAACATTCATATACCATAACTTATTCAGCCATTCTCCATCTGATGGGTATCCACTCAGTTTCCACTTTCTTGCCACTACAAAAAGGGCTGCCATGAACCTTTTTGCATATGTGGATCCCTTCTTTCCCTCCTTTAAAATCTCTTTGGGATATACTAGAAACACTGCTAGGTCAAAAAGGTATGCACAGTTTGATAACTCTTTGAGCACAGCTCCCAACTGCTCTCCAGAATGGTTGGATTCATTCACAGTTCCACCAACAATCTACTAGTGTCCCAGTTTTCCCACAATACTCCAATATTCATCATTATCTTTTCCTGTCATCTTAGCCAATCTGAGAGGTACACAGTGGTATCTCAGAGTTGTTTACATTTCTCTGATAAATAGTGATTTAGTGCACCTTTTCATATGACTAAAAATGGTTTTAATTTCACCAGAAAATTGCTTGTTCATATCCTGTGTCCATTATCAATTGAATAATGGCTTAGATTCTTATAAATTTGAGTCAGTTCTCTATATATTTCATAAATGAGATCTTTATCAGAACCCTTGAAGGTAAAAATGTTTTCCCAATTTATTGTTTCCCTTCTCATCTTGTCTGCATTATTTGTGCAAAACCTTTTTAACTTAATATAATCAGAATCATCTATTTTGTTTTCAATAATGACCTCCATTTCTCCTTTGGTCACAAATTCCTTCCTTCTCCATGGATCTGAGAGGTAAACTATTCTATGTTATTCTAATTTGCTTATGATATCATTCTTTATGTCTAAATCATGAACCTATTTCTATGTTATATAGGTATGTGGTGTTAGGTATGGGTCAATATCTAGTTTCTGCTACATTAGTTTCCAATTTTCCCAACAGTTTTTGGAAAACAGTATGTTTTTATGCACAAAGCTGGGTCTTTGTGTTTCTCAAACACTAGATTATTATAGTTATTGACTATTTCAAAAATGTTTGTGGCAGTCCTTTTCTTGGTGGCTAGAAACTGGAAACTGAATGGATGCCCATCAATTGAAGAATGGCTGAATAAATTATGGTATATGAATGTTATGGAATAGTATTATTCTATAAAAAACAACCAGCAGGATGATTACAGAGAGGCTTAGAAAGACCTACATAAACTGATGCTAAGTGAAATGAGCAGAACCAAGAAATCATTATATACAGCAACAACAAGACTATATGATGATCAATTCTGATGGACATGGCTCTCTTCAACAATGAGATGATTCAAACCAGTTCCACTTTTTTCAGTGATGAAGAGAGCCAGCTACATACAAAGAGAAAACCATGCAAACAGAGTGTGGACCACAGCATGGCATTGTCACTCTCTCTGGTGTTATTTGCTTGGATTTTGTTTTCTTTCTCATTTTTTTTCCTTTTTCATATATATATATATATATGATTTAACATGTATTTTAACATATTTAACTATATATATGTATATATATATATATATGATTTAACATGTATTTTAACATACTTAACTTGTATTGGACTACCTGCCAACAAGGGCAGGGGTTGGGTGGAAGGAGGGGAAAATTTGGAACAACACATTTTGCAAGAGTCAATGTTGAAAAAATTACCCATGCATATGTTTTGTAAATAAAATTCTTATCCCAAAAGCTGGGTTCTTTGGGTTTGTCAAATACTAGATTGCTATAGTCATTAACTATTTTGTTCTATGAACCTAATCTATTCCACTGTTTAACTTCTCTATTTCTTAGCATCACCAAATGGTTTTGATGACTGCTGCTTTATAATATAGTTTTAGATCAGCTAAGCCACCTTCATTTGCTTTTCTCTTCATTAATTCCTTTGAATTTCTTGTCCTTTTGTTCTTCCAGATGAATTTTGTTGTTATTTTTTTCTAGGTAAGTAAAATAGTTTCTTGGGAGTTGGATTGGTATAATACTAAATAAATAGATTAGTTTAGGTAGTATTGTCATCTTTATTATATTCAATTGACCAATCCAATAGCATTTGATATTTTTCCAATTGCTTAGGTCTGACAATTTGTGTGGAAAATGTTATGTAGTTTTGCTCATATAGATCCTGATTTTCCCTTGGCAAATAGATTCCTAAAATTTTATACTATTAACAGTTATTTTAAATGGAATTTCTCTTTGTATCTCTTGCTGTTGGATTTTGTTAGTGATGTATATGAATGCTGATGATTTGTGGGGATTTATTTTGTATCCTACAACTTTGCTAAAGTTGTGGATTATTTCCAATCGCTTTTTAGTTGATTCTGGAGTTTTCTCTAAGTATACCATCATATCATCTGCAAAGAGTGATAATTTGATTTCCTCATTACCTCTCTAATTCCTTTGATCTCTTTCTCAACCCTTATTGCCAAAGTTAGCATTTCTAATACAATATTGAATAGTAATGGTGATAGTGGGCACCCTTATTTCACCTCTGATCTTATGGTTCCAGTTTATCACCCTTACAAATGATGCTTCTGAGATGCAGAAAAAAGAGATTATCATGAGATAATCATATGTTTTTTTGTTAATTTGTTTAATTATATAGTCAATTATGCTAACAGTTTTCCTAATATTGAGCCAGCCCTGCATTCCTGGTATAAATCCTACTTGGTATTTTATCCTGGGGATCCTTTTCTGTAGTCTGCTAATATTGTATTTAAGATTTTTGCATCAATGCTCATTAGGGAGATTGGTCTATAATTTTCTTTCTCTGTTTTCAACCTACCTGGTTTAGGTATCACTACCATTTCTGTGTCATAACAGGAATTTGATGGGAGTCCTTCATTCCCTATTTTTTTTCAAATATTTTATATATTATTGGAATTAATTGTTCCTTAAATGTTTGATAGGATTCACATGTAAATCATCAGGTCTGGAGGTTTTTCTTAAGGAGTTGATTAATGGTTTGTTCTATTTCTTTTTCTAAAATGTAACTGTTTAAGTAATTTATTTCCTCTTCTGTTAATCTGGGCAATCTATATTTTTGTAGGTATTCCACCATGTCACTCAGGTTGTCAAATTTATTGACATAAAGTTGGGCAAAATAACTCCTAATTATTGTCCTAATTTACTTTTTCATTGGTGAAAACTTCTCCCTTTTCATTTTTGAGACTAACAATTTGATTTTCCTCTTTCCTTTTTCTAATAAAATTAACCAAAGGCTTATCTATTTGTTGGTTTTTTTCATAAAACCAACACAGTTTTATTTATTAATTCAATAGTCTTTTTACTTTCAATTTTATTGATCTATCCTTTTGTTTTTAGAATTTCAAGTTTGGTATTTGATTGGGGGTTTCTAATTTGTTCTTTTTCTAGCTTTTTTAGTGTCAAGCCCAATTCATTGATCTTCTCTTTCTCTATTTTATGCAAGTAAGGATCTAGAAATATAAAATTTCCCCTTATTACTGCTTTGGCTGCATGCCACAAATTTTAGAATGTTGTCTTATTATTGTCATTCTCTAGGATAAAATTATGGATTGTTTCTATGATTTGATCTTTCACCCATTCATTCTTTAGGATGAGATTATTTAATTACCAATTACTTTTTGGTAAAAATATAATATATATAATATAATATATGTAAACATAATATAATATGATGGTTTTCTCTGGGAGTGAGCAGATTTCTCAGGGGAAGTTTTCTAGAGGTAGTCTTAGTATCAGTGAAGATTAATAATCACTCAAAATGCAGCCAGGTGATAAAAGTTCAGATCTTTTATTGCCTCCAATATAGCCCGGTTAGCTTAGAGTCCTATCTCTCTGCTTGGTCCTAAGAGCTCCCTCCAAATGTTTCCAAATCCAAAGATTTGTCCTTTAGCCCAGCCAGCACAAAGGTGAATCTGTCTTGCCTCAGAAGAGCTCTTGCAGCTTTGTCCTTTGCTTCTGCCTCTGCCTTCAGCCAGCACCGAAGTAAAAGTTGTAATGAATCTTTCTTGCCTCCGAGAGAGAGTTTCTGGCTCTCCCAGAGTGCTCTGTGTCTGGCCCAGAGTGCTCCTCTCCAATGTAATTCAGCTGAATTCTCTTAACTGGGCCTCTGCTTTCTTCTTATATATCAGAGAGGGGGATTATGGGTTTTCTCTCATAGTGCTCTCTGGCCCTAAGAGCTTCAAGGGAGGTGTGAATTCGGATATCTCATTCTAAACCCTGAAATCTCCCAAACTTGTGAACTCCAATGAGTAAAGATGTGAACACAAGCATTGTATCAATTAGTTCTACTAAGTACCTTGTTTCAGGTTCTGGCCCAAAACATCTCAATTCTAGTGATTTAACAGTTTGTAAAGATTCCAACACTATTTTACCTTGGTCTTTTATTGAATGTAATTTTCAATGTATCATGATCTGAAAAAAATGCATTTACTATTTCTGCCTTTTTGCATTTGATTTTAAGTTCTTTATGTCCTAATATATGGTCAATTTTTGTATAGGTTCCATGAACTGCCAAAAAGAAAGTATACACTCCTTTCTGTCTCCATTCAATTTTCTCCAAAGATCTATTATATGTAGCTTTTCTAGTATTCTATTTAACTTCTTTCTTATTTGTTTTGTGGTTTGATTTATCTAGTTCTGAGAGAGCAAGGTTGAGATCTCCTACTATTATAGTTTTGCTGTCTATTTCTTCTTGCAGCTCTCTTAACTTCTCCTTTAGGAATTTATATACTACACCACTTCATGCATATATGTTTAATATTGATATTGCTTTATTATGTATGGTACCCTTTATCAAGATATAATTTCCTTCCTTATCTCTTTTAATTAGATCAATTTTTGCTTTTGCTTGATCTGAGATCAGGATGGCTACCCTTGCTTTTTTTACTTCACCTGAAGCATAATACATTCTGCTCCAGCCTTTTACCTTTACTCTGTATGTATCACTCTGCTTTAAATGTGTTTCTTGTAAACCACATATTGTGGGAGTCTGGCTTTTAATCCAGTCTGCTATCTGCTTACGCTTTATGAGAGAGTTCATCCCATTCACATTTACAGTTAAAACTACTAATTCTGTATTTCCTGCCATGTTATTAACCCCAAATTATACTTTTCTCTTTCCTTTTCCCCTTTCCTTCCTCACCAGTATTTTACTTATGAGCAGCACTTGCCTCAAGTAGGGGTTCCCTTTTAGAGACCCTCCCCATTTCTTATACCTTTCCCCTACTATTTCTGTTTTCCCTTCCATCTATCCTACCCCTTCCATTTTCCCCTTTCTCCTTCCACTTTTCTATAAAGTGAGTGAAGTTTGTCAGTGAAACCAAATATATCTAACATTCTTTCTTTGAGTCAAATCTGATGAGAATAAGATTCAAACAATATTTATTACCCTCCCTTCTTTCCCTCAAATATAATAGTTTTTGTTTGTGTTTGTTTGTTTGTTTTGCCTCTTCCTTCTTCCTAAAGTCTTTTAATTCACTAGGTTTGCTAGATCTGAGATTAGGATTGCTACCCCTCCCTTTTCTACTTCACCTGAAGCAGAATAGATTCTGCTCCAGCCTCTTACCTTTATCACTCTGATTTAAATGTGTTTTTTGTAAACAACATGTTGTAAGATTTTGGGTTTTAATCCAGTCTGCTATGTACTTTGATTTTGTGAGGGAATTCATTCCCTTCACATTCAAAGTTAAAATTGCTAACTCTGTATTTTCCTTCATCTTATTTTCTTTAAGTTATACTTGTCTCTTTCCATATCCCCTTTCTCTCCTCCCCAATATTTTGCTTCTGACTGCCACCTCCCTCAAATTGCTTTCCCCATTTACAGCGCTTCCCCCTTTTCTTTCTTCTTTCCCTTCTCACTTTCATAGAGGTGAGACAAGTTGATCTATGAAATGTTTGATATTCTCTCTTTTAGCCAAATCCAGTGAAGTTAGGTTCACATAATGTTTTTATCTCCCTTCCTTTTTTCCCTCAATTTTAATAGGTCTTTTTTTGCCTCTTCATGACATATAATTGACCCCATTTTACCTCTCCTTTCCTTTTTTTTTCAGTACAATCCCATTTCTACCTCTAGTTTCTTTTTTAAATTGTTTTAATAAAATCAAATTAAACCTACATCATCTAAGTATACCCATAAGAGAGATACAGTTCTAAAGATTTAAACATATCATCTTCCTATATAGGGATGTAAACTTTTTAACTTTTAAAAGACGGGGGATTTTTTTTCTTTCCTTTTTATCTACTTATGGTTCTCTTGAGTTCTGTATTTGATTATCAAGTTTTTTGTCCAACTCTAATCTTTTTATCAGAAATAAATGAAGTTCGCTTGTTTCATTGAATATCTATCTTTTCCCTTGAAAAATAATGCTCAATTTTGCTGGATAGTTGATTCTTGTCTGCTATCCAAACTCCTTTGTCTTCAGAGTATCATATTCCAGGCCCTTTGATATTTTTTTTTTACCCTGAGGCAATTGGGGTTAAGTGACTTGCTCAAGGTCACATATCTAGAGAGTGTTAAGTATCTGAGACTAGATTTGAACTCAGGTCCTCCTAACTTTGGGGCTGGTGCTCAATCCAGTGTACCACCTAGCTGCCCCACTTTGATCTTTTAAGATGAAAGTTATGAGTCCTGGGTAATCCTGACTGTGGTTCCTCAATATTTGAATTCTTTCTCTCTGGCTGTTTTTCAATATTTTCTCCTTGATCTTATAATTTTGAACCTTAGTTACAATATTCCTTGGAGTTTTCATTTTGGACTATATTTCAATAGGTCATCAGTGAATTCTTTCAATGGAAAATTTACCCTCTAGTTCTAGGACATCAGGGCTGTTATGCTTGATAATTTCTTGAAAGATGTTGTCTACACTCTTTTTTCATCATGGTTTTCAAGAAGTCCAGTTATTCTTAGATTGTCTCTGAGATCTATTTTCCAGGGCAGTTGTTTTTCCATTGTGGTTTTTTACATTTCCTTCTATTTTCCCCCCATTTTTTTTGTTTTGTTGAACTGATTCTTGATGTCTCATTGAGCCATTCACTTCTATTTGTTCAATTCTAACTTTTAGCAAATTATTTTTTTTTTGAGTTGGGTCTTTTATCTCCTTTTGCATTTGGCCAACTGAAATTATAAATAAATGTTTTGGTCATTGGAGTATCTTTCCCATTTCACAAATTCTATTTTTCAATGAGTTGGTTTCTTTTTCCATTTCACCAAAACTCTTCTTTAAGAAGTAGTTTTCTTTGAACAATTTATGTGTTTCCTTTTCCAGAACTCTCATTTCCTTTCTCCATTTTTCTTCTAAGTCTCTTTTAAGATCCTTTTTGAATTTTTCCAAGAGAGCCTTGTGAGATTATGATCAACTCACATGACTCTCTGGGGCTTCATTTGAAAAATATTTGTCTTTAATGTCCTTAGTGTTTGAAGAGTGTTCTTCTCTGTCTCCATAAAAGCTATTTGTGATCAAAGCTTTTCTTGCTTTTTTGCTTATTTTTAAAAGTTGAGGTCTGGTTTTAGGGCAAGGGAGAGATTGTCCCAAGCTTCCTCTACAGACAACAGAGGCAGCATGCTGCTCTGGAGCCAGTACTGCTGACTTCCTTCCTGTGCTGAATGGGCGTGGCCAAATCCCACTTTATTCTAGAGTTCAGGAGCTCATTATCTGCCTGTGAGATGTGGTTAAGAGCCTCCTGGTTGATTCCCTCCAATGTGGAGGTTCCTATATTGCCCTGTTGCTTAGCTGCCTCCTATATGCTGGGTTGAAACAGAACTTTTCTGTAGTTCTTCAAAAATATCTTTTGCTGGAAATTTTTTACACTCCAAATATGTGCGGATTTGGCCCCTCCAAAACCAGTTCAGAGACTTGATTTGATGTTGATCTAATGGAAGCCAGGAAGAGCTCTGACAAAGATTTGTTTACTCCCACCATCTTGTCTCCACTATATTTCCTTATTTGTGAAATGAGGGTAAACATTCCTATTTTGGTATGCAGGAATGCAATGATGGGACTTTGTTTTAGTCTCCATTTTAGTATCATTGTCATATCACAGTGACAAAGTTATTCAATTATTATATAACTACTTATGTAAAGCCTTGTGTAATCATACATATGACCATGGACCATTACTTGGCAGCAAGACTTTCATATTCTGTTTTTCCTACATACAATTTGATTATTTTGGAATTTGGCACTCAGATCTACTACTGTTTCTTTTCCACCAAGGACTGGCCTTGTACATAACTCTTCCCAAATAAATCCTATTTATTTTCACACTGGCAACAGACTGCACCTTCAGCATTACAATCCCCTCACTTTATGTTCAGAATGTCCCTCTGAATGACCTGCTCCCTGAGAATTGTTATAGTTTCCAGGAGATAGAAGAAATGGGCCTAGAGAGAAAGGCTTCTGTAGGGAAAAGAAGCCTGTCTTGGATCATCTCTGTGTAGGTATAGACAGCACTCATGCTAGGTGCTAGTAGCCCACTGCATAAGTATGGAGTCACTTGCTAAGTGCCAGGAATTTGATTGAAGAATTGAAGGTGTTTTATTTCAGCAAAGCAAGCCAGTAGACTGTAGCTATCATTTGCTGGCTGCCATCTGGGTCAGTGAATCCCAGCTAGAAGCAGAAAGGAAAATGAGGCACTAAGAGAAGGAACTCTAATGAGAATAACATGTTCACTCCTCCACAATCTTACTAGCTACAGGGTTCAGAAAAAAAATAAATAAAAGGGAAACTACTCTCCCTTGCCTGTTGTTTTGCTCAACTGGGAGAGGTAAAAGTTTCCAGGCCACGTGTCCAGTTAATTGTAAACAGCAAAGAATGTTGTGCTAAAAGCCAGAACCCCTGGGAAGATACAATGCAGAAGATTCATAGGATGGTATAGAGATCATAGATGATGAGGAAGAAATTGCACACAGCCAGATAGTTGACTATATGAGAAACATAAATGGAGACCTAGTTACACAGCAAAAGTGGCTGAATTGAATGATTTATTGGCTAAGTTCCAGCAGAAGGGAAAGGAAAGTGTACTCATTTAGATAATGTAACAGCCATTGGAGGGAAGAAGGGGAGAATATTGTATCTTATCACATTCCTAACAAGTGGTAAGATAGAAAAAATAAGTAATAAAACAACGCAACCCATCCTGTACCAATATATCCATAGGACCAAACAGTCAAATTATTTTGCCCATAAAATGGGGCAAAGTAACTACTAATTATTGCTCTAATTTCCTCTTCATTGGTGGAAAGTTATTCCTTTTCATTTTTAAGACTAACAATTTGGTCCTGATGTCTTAAAACTACTGAGAAAAAAGTGTTAAAGGAATGCACTAATTCCTTCATGAAAGAAATCCCAAAATAAAAATTTCAAGAAACATTATTGCTAAATTTCAGAACTATCAAATCAGGGAAAAATTACTGCAAGTGATCAGAAAGAAACAATTCAAAGATTGGAAGGCCACAATCAGTTTATACAGAGATAAGCAAAGGCAACATTAAAGAATCAAAGAAGAAAAATATTTTTGGGAGCCAAGATGGTGGACAAAGCAGTGAATCATGGTAATTCGTAATTGGTAAAAATCGTAAGCTGTGTCCTGGAATAGTAGAATCAGAAAGGAGATGGAGCGAAACAATTCAAGAAACTTCCAAGAAACTTGGAAGATAGAAGGGGTTCATTTCCAGGGTTGAGATGCACTTAGGGGCAGGATTTTTGTTAAGCTATTTTCGGAGATCCTTCAAAAAAACTAACCTGAAGTACTCTTTTCTGTCCTGGAGCTGTGAGAAGTGTTCCCATTGCAATAAAGCTGTAAGTTCTAGTATGCTAAAGTAACAGAATCCTTCCTCATTGGTAGTAAAGAGATCTCCTAAGAGGTCAAGGTTCCAGAGACTGTCATTGTCCACTCTTCCTACGCCCACTCCTGGTTTGCTGATTTCCCAAGATTCTCTCATTCTACTGACAAACCATTCCTTTTTTTTTTTTTTTAAATAACATTTTATTCAAACCATTCCTGCTAACCTTCCACATCATCTTTAGGATGTGAAATCTGGAAACAACCAGTACTACTGCTGATTCACAGACCCCAAGGCTTTCTCCTGCTTTTTTTGGTTCCCTAGCTAGGACCTCTTGAACAGGCAGTTTTCAACTGAAGAAATCACAGCTCTCTATAGAATAAGCACTCTAAATCATCTTTGGGTAGAGAAATGCAAATTAAATCAACTCTTAGGTATCATCTCACATTTATTAAATCAACTAATATGTCAAAAAAGGAAAATGATAAATGTTAGAGAGGATTGGGAAAATTGGGACACTAATAAACTGTTGGTGGAGTTGTAATCCGAGCTAATCATTCTTTAGAGCAGTTGGAGCTAGGCCCAAAGGGCAACTAAACTGTGCATAGACTTTGACTCTGCAGTACTATTACTCAGTCTATATCCCAAAGAGATAAAAAAAATTTGCCTTTTTAATGGTGGCAAAATATTGAAATTGAGGAGATTTCTATCAATTGGAGAATAACTGTGGTATGTGAATATAATGAAATACTATTTTGCACTAAGAAATGCTTAACAGACAGATTTCAGAAAAAATCTGGAGTTATACACACTGACGCAAAGTGAAATGAGCATAATTAGAAAAATATATACATTATCAGCTACTTTGTGTGATGATGCATTATGAATAGCTCAATTCTTCTCAGTAACACAATGATCCAAGAGCAATACAAAGAATTCAAGAAGAAAAGATGCTATACTTATCCAGATAAAGAACAATGAACTCTGAATGAAGATTAGAGCCATACTTTTTTCATCCTATTTTTATCTTTACCTTTTGATCATTTTCTTCTTTCATAACTGTGACTCTTATAGAAATATTTTTTATATGTTCAATCTCTCAAACTGCTTGTTATTTTGGTCGAGAAGGAGAAAAATTTGGCATTCACAATATTGTTAAAAAATTCAACTTTTTAAACATATAATTAAGAGAAAAATAAAATAATATTTAAAAAGTAGTGTTCCTGTTTATTCTTACTACTCCATGGCAAAGAGCCAAGACCATTAGGAGAGGAATAGAAGTAGGTGTCATGATATGGACCACAATTGTGCCTGTCATGCTGACAGGTCCTTCCTGTGCCCCCTTAACTTGTGTGGTTTGTTTCACCTGTCAGAGTGGCAATACTGTGCAGTATAGTCTATCTCAAATGAAGCCACCAGTATTATATTGAAAGATAGCAAGGACTTATGTCTTGTTGTATCTACTACACAATTATATTTTTGACCCTAGCTTTGGCTTGTTTCCCATTGTTGATCTCTAGTGGAATCTGCAGTATGTTTCTACAGTGGATTGCCTCTACGCTGGAGTAGCAAAATTTAATGAACTTTTGGACATGTGGCCACCTTCCCATGTCTAGTATGCTTGATCTTCCCTTATCAAGGGCCTCTTTGCAGAGGAAGAACTGAGATGACTTGAAGGAATGAACATCTCACAACACCAAGCAAATGACAGAAAAGTCTGTTAACACCACAGTTCTGGATCATGGCCAGTTCTTCTCTCCAATAATCACGGAACTGTGGAGCATTAACTAAGTGTCCAAAAACATACTCTGGGACATGATCATGTGGTTTATTCTAAGATGGCTAATATAGATGGCTCCCTCATGTTAGGAACAAAATCCAAATCTATGTACATTCTCTCTGTTATATTATCTTTAAGCAGCAACACCAAAATGGAATGACAGGTGTTGTATGGGCCCCCTGAGTGTTGAATGGCCAAATGGCCAATGAGGAAATGTGACTGGGATCCAAGAACAATGTCAATGTGACCACCCCCAAATGGTACCCAAAGATTATGTGGACCATACTTGTGGTCATGGTAACCAATAGTTATATGTGGCTGTTGCACATGATGATATATTTTTGCTCAGGGTAATATTTTAGAGACTTATTTTAGAGACAGTACCCACTAAATATGTAGCTAATGTGCCCTTTTTCAAAGCCTGATGGATGAAAAATGATTTCCATTAGTATTATCATCTTTTGAATATCATCATGCCCAATATTGAACTAAAAGTTGTAATGACCCAGGTTAAAGACTTCAAAAATTTCATACACAACATTTTAATGATAGCATGTAGGTGTAAAGGTTGTTAACATCAGAAGCAATGCAAATGCTTAAAGTAATATTACAAAGTAGGATGGCACTGGACATCTTAATCTCTTCCATGGTAGACTACATGCTGTTATACAAACCTGCTCTTTTACCTGATGAATCATGTAATATCACCAAATTGCTGCAACATTTGCAGGCTCAAGTTTCTGTCCTAGAACAATTTCCAAATGCCTTGTTCTTTTTTTTTTTTCTTCTCACTGTGTGAAATGGAAGATGATTAGGTCAATTATGGCAATTCTCCAGTTGATCTTTTTTTTTTCTTGTATTGCTGTTGTGAATTGTGTTTCCAAAGTAGTTCGTTGCTGGGCTCTTCAGTTTCCTCCATCATAATGAAACAGTTCATGTACTATTCAGGGATTCTTGCAAAAGATATTTTTGGAAAAAATGTATGAGCAGCTACTGGGCCTGTATCCAAAGAGATCATAACAAAGGAGAAAGGAACTATGTTTGCAAAAATGTTTGTAACACTCCTTTTTGTAGTGCCAAGAATCTGGAAACTGAGTGGCTGCCCATCAGTTGAAGATTGGCTGAATAAGTTATGGAATACGAATGTTATGGAATATTATTGTCCTGTAAGAAACAATCAGCAGAATAATTTCAGAAAGGCCTGGAGAGACTTATATGAACTGATGGTAAGTGAAGTGAGTAGCAATATTATATGATGATCAATTCTGATAGACATGGTTATTTTAAACAGTGGGATGATTCAGGTGAGTTCCAATGATCTAGTGATAGAGAGAGCCATCTGCACCCAGAGAGAGGACTGTGGGGATTGTGGATCACAAGATAGCATTTCCACTTTTTTGTTGTTTGCTTGCTTTTTGTTTTCTTTTTCATTTTTTTCCTTTATGATCTAATTTTTCTTGTGCAGCATGATAATTTTGGAAATATATATAGAAAAATTGCACATATTTAACATATGTTGGATTACTTGCCATCTAGGGGAAGGGGGAGATGGAGAGGGAGGGAAAAAATTAGGAACACAAGGTTTTGCAAGGGTCAATATTGAAAATTATGTATGCATATTGTGAAAAGCTTTAATAAAATATTTTAAAAGAGTAAAATAAAAAAATGCATGAACAGGTCACAAGGGGATAGAATACATGGACAATACAAAAGCATGATCTCAATATAGTTTACATTCAGGCAACATACTTGTAGAATACTGATGCAGCTCTATTATGCCTATGCAAAAGCTTACATAACCCAATGACCATGGGCCATTTTTGACACTATCTTCTTTGTTCTGTTTCTATATGAAATTTGACTGCATCCAGTTGTGGCACAGACATCTATCTCTTTCCTGCTGCCACTTAGGATTTACTTTGAAGGTAATTTTCCCTTAATAAGTTGTATTTACCACCAGGCTGGTGAGAATGACTTCTTTTATTTTTTTTTATTTCTGAATTCAATAGAGTTTTATTTTTCCAATTACATGTAAAAATAATATTCAACATTCCTTTTTGTAAAATATTTGAGTTTCAATTTATTCTCCCTCCTTTTACCCCTCCCATAAGTTATTAATGTATAGTCATGAGTCATTTTGAAAAAGAAAAATCAGAAAAAAAGGGTAAAAAACACAAGAAAGAAAAACCAATCAAAAGAGATAGGCAGAGTTCAGAAAGGCCTGGAGAATGAACTCCATTACATGAACTGATGTTGAATGAAATGAGCAGGACCAGGAAATCATTATATACTTCAACAACAATACTATATGATGATCAATTCTGATGGACATGGCTCTCTTCAACAATGAGATGAATCAAATCAGTTCCATTTGTTCAACAAGGAATAGAACCAGCTACACCCAGCTAAAGAACTCTGGGAAATGAGTGTGAATCACTACATAGCATTCCCAATCCCTCTACTTTTGTCTATTTGCATTTTTTATTTCCTTCACAGGTTAATTGTACATTATTTCAAAATCTGATTCTTCTTGTGCAGCAAAATAACTGTATGGATATGTATACATATACTATATTTAACATAGATTTTAACATATTTAACATGTGGGGGCTACTTGCCCCCACAAAGAAATGGTGGGGGAAAGGAGGGGGAAAATTGGAACTAAAGGTTTTGCAATTGTCAATGCTGAAAAATTACCCATGCATATATTTTGTAAATAAAAAGCTATAATAAAAAAGATATGTGTTTACACACACACACACACACTATATATATATATATATATGGAGAGAGAGAGAGAGAGAGAGAGAGAGAGAGAGAGAGAGAGGAAAATAATATGCTTCTTTTCCACATTCAGTCTTCCTAGTTCTCTCTCTGAATGCAGATGACACTTTCCATTACAATTCTCTTGGAATCTTCTTGGAGCAATACATTGATGAGAAGAGCTAAGTTTGTCACAGTTGATCACATAATTTTGTTGTTATGGTGTACGATGTTCTCTTCATTCTGTTCATTACACTCAGAATTAGTTCATGTAAGTCTTTCTAGACTTACTTTCTAGATTTTTCTGAAATTGGCCTGCTCATTATTCATATGATCAATTATGTTGATAGTTTTCCTGATATTGAACCAGCTCTGCATTTCTGGTATGAAATCCATTTGATCATAGTATATTATCCTGGTGATAAGTTGCTAATATTTTATTTAAGATTTTCATGTCAATATTCATTAAAGAAATTAATCTATAATTTTGTTTATCTATTTTGGTTCTTCCTGGTTTAAGTATTAACACCATATCTTGTGTCATAAGAGGAATTTGATAGGACTCAATCTAATTTTTTTCAAATAGTTATACAGTATTGCAATTAATTGTTTTTTAAATCCTTTGATTATCAAAAATTTTAATTTTGTATTTATTTGAAGGTTTTAATTTGTTCTTTTTCTAATTTTTTAGTTGTATGCCCCATGTACTAATGTCTTCTTTTTCTATTTTATTCATATAAGCATCGAGAGATGTAAAGTTTCTCCTTACAACTGCTTTAGCTGTTGTCCATAAATTGAATTATTTTGTTTAATTATTTTCATTGTCTTGGATGAAATTATTGGTTCTATAACTAGCTGTTTGGCCCAGTCACTTTTTAGAATTAGATTAATTTTCAATTTTTGCCTACTTTTTCATGGCCATTTATTATTGCATTATGATCTGAAAAAGATACATTTACTATTTATGCTTCTCTGCATTTGATCATGAGATTTTCCTATGCCCTAACGCATGATCAACTTTTGCATAGGTGCCATATAACACTGAGATAAAAGGTATTTTCCTTTTTATCCCCATTCATTTTTCTCAAGATATTTGTCATACCTTAACATTTCTAAAATTCTATTCACCTCCTTAACTTCTTTCCTTATTTTGTGGTTAGATTTATCTAGTTGTGAAAAAGTGAAGTAGTGGTTCCCCACTAGTATAGTTTTTTTTTTTTTTTTTTTTTTTTTTTTTAGGTAACTCGCTTCTCTAAGAATTTGAACGTTGTAGCCTTCATGTGTGTGTTTGTGGAAAATTTCCTATTTTCTTTTATTTTCTCATCTTTAGAGTCTTGAATTTGAAAATCAAATTTTCTGTTCAGTTCTGTTTTTTCCTCAGAAATGAATGAAAAATCCCTTTTTCATTAAATTACTATCTTGCCCCTTGAAGATTATACCCAATTTTACTGGGTAGTTGATTCTTAGTTGTACTCCAAGCTCCTTTGTCTTCCATAATATAGTCTTCCAGGCCCTCTGATTCTTTTAATGTGGAAACTGCTAAGTTGTGGGTAATCCTACACATGATAATTGTGGAATTTAGCTGGAACATTCTTTGGAGTTTTTATTTTGGGGTCTGTTTCAGGAGTTGATTGATGGATTCTTTCAATGACTTCTTTTACACTCTGATTTTAAAATATTAAGGAAGTGTTCCTTGATTATTTCTGGAAAGATATTGTGCAGGCTCTTTTTTCTGATCATGACTTTCAGTGAGTCCAATCATTTTTAAATTATTTTCTTGAATGTCTTGTAAACAATGGGTCTGTTTTGTCTTGTTTGTTTGTTTTTTTCCTAATGAGGTACTTTACATTTTCTTTTTTTTTTTTTTTTTAAAGCTTTGGCTGATACTTGATGTCTAATTGAGTTATTAGCTTCCACTTATTGAATTCTAATTTTTAACTTTCTAACTTTCTCTGGTCATTTTTTTTTTTTGGTTTGTTCAGTGAATTTTTCCCTACTTCACCAATTTTATTTTTCAAGGAGTCGTTTTCTTTAATATATTCTTTTTTTTTTTTTTAACAAACTGTTGAATTTTGTTTTTCACAATTCTCCTGCCTAGCTCTTATTTCTTTCTCCAATTTCTCTTCTGTCTCTCTTACAAGATTTAAAAAATCTTTTTGGGCTTTTCCATGAAAACCTTATGAGCTTGAGATCAATTCATATTCCCCTTTGACATTTCTCTTCACATGTAGGCATTTTGCTACTGTTGTCTTCCAAGTTTATGTTCTGCTCTTTCTTGTCACCATAGTAGCTGTCTATGGTCAGGGTTCTTTTGCATTTTTTTGCTCAATTTTAATCTGCTCCTGGGGGGTGGAGCCAAGATGGCGGAGTAGGCACACACACGACTCTCTAAGCTCCTCTCATTACCCTCATAACCAACTATTTAATCCAGCCTCAAAAATAACACTTCACTGCTTAAATTCATGAAGATAAGAAGCACTACAACTTACCAGCCGATCTGGAAGCTTGCCAGGAAAGATTTGTCCTGAGGGGCCAGGAACAAACTAGCGCAGGCAGTGAGAGACTAGCGTCCTGAGCAAACCAGGGGCGGGAGTGATCTCTGTGGCTAGCGAAGCTATAGGGACCACTCTACTATAGGCTAACTGCTCTGCCTTGATTACAAAACAGTAAACTGGCAGAGAAGTTAAAGCCTAAAACGGGCCTCTAAAAAAACGCCAGAACCTAACGAGATCTGGCTGTAACCCCTCAAACCCGGAAGTGGTCAGGCAGACTTTACCGCAGCCCTGTGGCCACATCCGGCAGTTCAGGGCTTTTGCGGGGGCAGTTACTAATCTGCTTGGTAGCGGGGCACAGCCTGGGTAGCCTCTAATCAGCAGAGTGGGGGGCTCGGCCTGGGGCAATAGAACCTCCCCAGCAGATTGTGCTTCCTGGGCAGACACTTCTGGTCCCTGCAAATCCATTCACTGCTCAGCTGCTAATACCCACAGCCCCAGGGCAGGCTTTGGCTAGGGAAGTGAAACTCTCACTGCTCAGCATCTAGCCACAGGACAGTTGTTATCTCACACAGCTGGGGTTCTTTGAAGGGCACTTTCCCAGCCCTGCAAGCCTGAGTTACTTTTGGGTGGGGAACTCTTTCCTAGAGCACTCCAGTACCTTGCTGCTTTTTGTAGCCGGTTGGCAGGACAGCTACCTGTTCATATACCTTTCATTGCTCTGCAGAGGAAGCTGGTAACCTCCTGGCTCTGAAGGCAGACCTTACAGGCTTTAACAAAATGAGTAAAAAAATCAAAAGAATGATTGATAGTTTCTACACAGAAAGAGAACAGCTTTTCAACCCTGAAGAGACTAATAACAGACAGTCTCCAGACGATTGTAGGTCTCCAATACAAAAGGCTCTCCTAGAAGAGACTATTAAAAACCTTAAAAGAGAGGTAGAAGAGAAATGGGGAAAGGCACATAACTCACTAAAAGAAAAATTTGATAAAGTGGAAAAAGAAAACAACTTCCTGAAATGTGAATTGGAAAAGGTAAAAAACTCCCAAGAAGTACAGGGAAACAGAGTTTGCAAATTGGAAAAAGAAAATGACTCCCTAAAAAAAAAAAATTAATGAAATGGAAAAAAATTCCATAGAGCAAAACAACTCAATTGGACATATACAAAAAGAAGTAAAAAAAGCTAATGAAGAAAATAACTCACTAAAAATTAGAACTGAACAAATAGAAATGACTGATTCATTGAGACATCAAGAATCAGTCAAACAAAACCAAAAAAATGAAAGATTGGAAAAAAATGTCAAATGTTTACTTGGAAAAACAACAGACCTGGAAAATAGATCTAGGAGAGATAACCTGAGGATCACCAGACTACCAGAAAATTATGATGAAACAAAGAGCCTAGATACTATTTTACAGGAAATCATCAAAGAGAACTGCCCAGAAGTAATAGAACTGGAAGGGAAAATAGGCGTTGAAAGAATTCATCGAACACCTTCTGAAAAAGACCCTAAAATAAATACTCCAAGGAATATTGTGGCCAAACTTCAGAATTTCCAGACTAAAGAAAAAATTTTACAAGCAGCCAGGAAAAAACAGTTCAAATACCGAGATGCCACAATAAGGGTCATGCAAGATCTGGCTGCCTCAACATTAAAGGATCGTAGGGCCTGGAATCAGATATTCCGAAAGGCAAAAGAACTTGGGATGCAGCCAAGAATAAACTACCCAGCTAAGCTAAGTATTTTTTTTCCATGGAAAAAGATGGACATTTAATGAGAAAGAGGAATTCCATCTGTTTCTAAGGAAAAAACTAGACTTAAACAAAAAATTTGATCTTCAACAACAGGAATCAAGAGAAGTAGAAAAAGGTAAAAGGAACTCTTGAGAACTGTATTTCTGTTGTGAATATACATAAAAACGATATGTATAATTTGATTTTACCGATATAAGACAAAAAAGGGAAGTAGAAATGGAAAGGGGATAGTGTCAGAAAAAGGGAAGAAGGGAGATAAAAAGAGGGAAACTACATGCAACAATGAGGCAAAGGAAACCTATCATATATGAGGGAACTTAGAGAGGGGGAGGAACATTGTGTGAATCCTAATCTCATCAGAGTTGGCTCAAAGAGGAAACAATTGACATATTTGTTTTACACAGATTCTTCTCTCACTTCATTAAAAAGTGGGAGAGGAAAAGGGAGAAGGAAAAAGAGTAATAAGGGAAGGGTACAAGAAAGGGGAAGGGATTCAAAGGGAGGGGGGAGGGATACTAAAGAGGGAGAGCTGTGCGACATTAGTGGGACCAATAGGGAAGAAGGGAAGGAGGGCAAGAAAAAGAAAAGTATAATCTGGGGATATTAGGATGGCAGAAAATGTAGAATTGGTTATTTTAACCGCAAATGTGAATGGGATGAACTCTCCCATAAAGAGGAGGCGGATAGCAGACTGGATCAAAAGTGAGAACCCTACAATCTGTTGTTTACAGGAAACACATTTAAAACAGGGAGATAAATATAGACTAAAGGTAAAAGGCTGGAGCAGAATCTATTATGCTTCAGGTGAAGTCAAAAAAGCAGGGGTAGCCATCCTTATCTCAGATCAAGCAAAAGCAAAGATTGATCTAATTAAAAGAGATAAGGAAGGAAACTATATCTTGCTTAAGGGTACTATAGACAATGAAGCAATATCAATATTAAACATATATGCACCAAGTGGTATAGCATCTAACTTCCTTCAAGAGAAGCTAAGAGAGTTGCGAGAAGAAATAGACAGCAAAACTATAATAGTGGGAGATCACAATCTTGCACTCTCAGATTTAGATAAATCAAATCACAAAACAAGTAAGAAAGAAATTAAAGAGGTAAATAGAATATTAGAAAAATTAGGTATGATAGATCGCTGGAGAAAACTGAATGGTGACAGAAAGGAGTATACTTTCTTCTCAGCAGTTCATGGAACCTACACAAAAATTGACCATATATTAGGACATAAAGACATCAAAATTAAATGCAGGAAGGCAGAAATAGTAAATCCTTTCTTTTCAGACGACAAAGCAATAAAAACTACATTCAACAAAAATTTAGGTGTAAATAGACCAAATAGTAATTGGAAACCAAATAATCTCATCTTAAAGAATGATTGGGTGAAACAGCAAATTATAGACACAATTAATAATTTCACTCAAGATAATGACAACAATGAGACATCATATCAAAATTTATGGGATGCAGCCAAAGCAGTAATAAGGGGAAATTTTATATCCTTAGAGGCTTACTTGAATAAAATAGAAAAAGAGAAGATCAATAAATTGGGCCTGGAACTTAAAAAGTTAGAAAAAGAACAAATTAAAAACCCCCAATCAATTACTAAACTTGAAATTCTAAAATTAAAAGGAGAAATTAATAATATAGAAAGTAAAAAAAAACTATTGAACTAATAAATAAAACTAAGAGTTGGTTTTATGAAAAAACCAATAAAATTGATAAACCTTTGGTAAATCTGATTAGAAAAAGGAGAGAGGGAAATCAAATTGGCAGTCTTAAAAATGAAAAAGGAGAACTTACCACTGATGAAAAGGAAATTAAAGAAATAATAAGGGGTTACTTTGCCCAACTTTTTGCCAATAAATTTGATAACCTAAGTGAAATGGATGACTACCTCCAAAAATATAAGCTTCCTAGATTATCAGAGGAGGAAGTAAATTGCTTAAATAGTCCCATTTCAGAAAAAGAAATAGAACAAGCTATTAATCAACTCCCTAAAAAAAAATCCCCGGGACCAGGTAGATTTACATGTGAATTCTACCAAACATTCAAAGAACAATTAGCCCCAATACTTTATAAACTATTTGAAAAAATAGGGAATGAAGGAGTCCTACCAAACTCCTTTTATGACACAGACAAGGTACTGATACCTAAACCAGGAAGGTTGAAAACAGAGAAAGAAAATTATAGACCAATCTCCCTAATGAATATTGATGCTAAAATCTTAAATAAGATATTAGCAAAAAGACTACAGAAAATCACCCCCAGGATAATACATCATGATCAAGTAGGATTTATACCAGGAATGCAGGGCTGGTTCAATATTAGGAAAACTATCAATATAATTGGCCATATTAATAATCAAATTAACAAAAACCATATGATCATCTCAATAGATGCAGAAAAAGCATTTGATAAAATCCAACATCCATTCCTATTAAAAACTCTTGAGAGTATAGCAATAAATGGACTTTTCCTTAAAATAATCAGTAGCATCTATTTAAAACCAGCAGTAAGCATCATATGTAACAGGGACAAACTGCAACCATTCCCAATAAGATCAGGAGTAAAACAAGGTTGCCCACTATCACCGTTACTATTTAATATTGTATTAGAAATGCTAGCTTTGGCAATAAGAGTTGAGAAAGAGATTAAAGGAATAAGAAAAGGCAATGAGGAAACCAAATTATCACTCTTTGCTGATGATATGATGGTATACTTAGAGAACCCCAGAGATTCTATCAAAAAGTTATTAGAAGCAATCTACACCTTCAGCAAAGTTGCAGGATATAAAATAAACCCACATAAGTCATCAGCATTCTTATATATCACTAACAAAACCCAACAGTTAGAGTTACAAAAAGAAATTCCATTTAAAGTAACTACTGATTGTATAAAATATTTAGGAATCTATCTGCCAAGGGAAAATCAGAAACTTTATGAGCAAAACTACAAAACACTTTCCACACAAATTAAGTCTGATCTAACCAACTGGAAAAATATTAAATGCTCTTGGATTGGGTGAGCAAATATAAAAAAGACGACAATACTACCTAAATTAATCTACTTATTTAGCACTATACCAATCAGACTCCCAAAAAACTACTTTGATGAATTAGAAAAAATAACAACAAAGTTCATATGGAAAAACAAAAGGTCAAGAATTTCAAGGGAATTAATGAAAAAAAAATCAAATGAAGGTGGCCTAGCTGTACCAGATCTAAAATTATATTATAAAGCAGCAGTTACTAAAACCATCTGGTATTGGCTAAGAAATAGACTAGTTGATCAATGGAATAGGTTAGGTTCAAAGGACAAAACAGCCAATAACTTTAATAATATAGTGTTTGACAAACCCAAAGACACCAGTTTCTGGGATAAGAATGCATTATTGGACAAAAATTGCTGGGAAAATTGGAAATCAGTATGGCACAAACTAGGCATTGACCCACACTTAACACCGTACACCAAGATAAGGTCAAAATGGGTTCATGACCTAGGCATGAAGAATGAGATGATAAATAAATTGGAAGAGCATAGGATAGTTTACCTTGCAGACCTGTGGAAGAGGGAGGAATTTATGACCAAAGAAGAACTAGAGATCACTGTTGCCCACAACATAGAAAATTTTGATTATATCAAATTGAAAAGTTTTTGTACAAACAAAACAAATGCAAACAAGATTAGAAGAGAAACAATAAACTGGAAAAACATTTTTACAATCAAAGGTTCTGATAAAGGCCTCATTTCCAAAATATATAGAGAATTGACTCTAATCTATAAGAAATCAAACCATTCTCCAATTGATAAATGGTCAAAGGATATGAACAGACAATTCTCAGATGAAGAAATTAATACTATTTATAGACATATGAAAATATGCTCCAAATCATTATTAATCAGAGAAATGCAAATTAAGACAACTCTGAGATACCACTACACACCTGTCAGATTGGCTAAAATGACAGGAAAAGATAATGGGGAATGTTGGAGGGGATGTGGGAAAACAGGGACACTGATACATTGTTGGTGGAATTGTGAACACATCCAGCCATTCTGGAGAGCAATTTGGAACTATGCTCAAAAAGTTATCAAACTGTGCATACCCTTTGATCCAGCAGTGTTTCTACTGGGCTTATACCCCAAAGAGATACTAAAGAAAGGAAAGGGACCTGTATGTGCCAAAATGTTTGTGGCAGCCCTGTTTGTAGTGGCTAGAAGTTGGAAAATGAAAGGATGTCCATCAACTGGAGAATGGTTGAGTAAATTGTGGTATATGAATGTTATGGAATATTATTGTTCTGTAAGGAATGAGCAGCAGGATGAATACAGAGAGGACTGGCGAGACTTACATGAACTGATGCTGAGTGAAATGAGCAGAACCAGGAGATCATTATATACCTCAACAACAATACTGTTTGAGGATGTACTCTGATGGAAGTGGATCTCTTCGATAAAGAGAGCTTTAATTGATCAAAGATGGACAGAAGCAGCTACACCCAGAAAAAGAACACTGGGAAATGAATGTAAACTGCTTGCTTTTTTGTTTTTCTTCCCGGGTTATTTATACCTTCTGAATTCAATTCTCCCTGTGCAACAAGAAAACTGTTCGGTTCTGCACACATATATTGTATCTAGGATATACTGTAACCCATTCAACATGTAAAGGACTGCTTGCCATCTGGGGGAAGGGGTGGAGGGAGGAAGGGGAAAAATCGGAACAGAAGTGAATGCAAGGGATAATGCTGTAAAAAATTACTCTGGCATGCGTTCTATCAATAAAAAGTTATTTAAAAAAAAATTTAATCTGCTCCCAGGGGACAGGAGATCCCATTCTAAACTTCTTTTACAAGGGCACAAGAACCTCTCATTGCATGTCATTCTAGGGTAGGAAGTTCTGACAGTTCTGCCTCTGTGCTAGGTTGATCTGGTCTGTTTTGCAGGAGTTCTGGGGCTCACAATTTGCCTTCTATTATGGGGCTTGAGGTCTCACAGGTAGCCTTCTGAGTCACTAGCCAGTTAACCCAGGACCAAGGGGTCTTTGCTGCCGATTTGGCTGTAACCAAAAGCCTCCTGTTCATTCTCAGCACATTATCAGTGCTGGGACCCACTCTCTCTCCACCCAAATGAGATAGAATTTTTCTGAAGTCCTTGGATGCTATCATTTTTATTAAAGCTTTTTTTTTTTATTTTTCAAAACATATGAATAGGTAAGTCTTCAACATTAGCTCTTGCAAAACCCTGTGTTCCAATTTCTCATCTCCCTCCATGCCCTCCCCTAAATGGCAAGTAGTCCAATATATGTTATATGGTAGAAATATATGTTAAATTTAATATATGTACTTGGTATATTATCTTAAACTAGAAAGTTGCTTCAGTGTCAATTTTGTGAGTTCTGCTACCCCATAATCTGTTTAGAGGCTTTGTTTAGGTTGTTTCTGAGGGAAAATGGGGAGAATTCAGGAGACTTGCTGACTTCTTGTCATCACCTTTTTCTTCAGTTTTCCAGTATCCTCTCTTTATAGTGAGACTATTCCTCTAAATGATCTGCTCTCTGACATAGTACTACTCATTTTTTTTCTATAGAAAGGTGAATTATAGAAGGGCTAGAAAAGTATTAATACAAATAACTATTAGAATAAATCTAGAGACAACTTTATGAGTCAATGTAATATAAAATTTCTTGTACATAACTATTTAGTTCAGACACAGACACACAAACATACACATGTCTATCTACCTAAAGAGGAAAAAATGTAAAAATATATTTGGGGATTTATAGGCAAGGTTATATTAGAGACCATCTAGTCAATTTCAAGAAAATTTCAGTGAATTTCTTATACAGATCACTCAACTACCATTGGGGCAGAGCAGGGTATTGTTATTCTGAAAGACTTCATTCTTTCCTACCTTTGATAGAATTCTCTCAAACAGAATAGCTGCCAACATTTATTTCTGACTTAATTTTGACCAATAAGAGACACCAAGCTGTTGCTGTGGAAATGGTGAGCATCTGAGGAGAAGGCAAATAAAACATTTTAGAATTAATTTTAGAAAAACAATGCAGAGGAGGGTTGCAGAAGATTGTAATCACTATGATGTCATAAACCAGAAAAAGAGCAACACAATCAAAAACAGTCTATAGACAATGTGGTCACATCTCTTGAGTACATTACTAGGTATTAGGACCCAAAAGATGGAAAAGAGGCAGAGAATGGAACAAATTTGTTAAGATTTTTATTCTTTTCCATTAATACTAAGGGAACTATCAAATTTCAATACTACCAACTTGGTAAAATGGAATACGGATAGTGTGAGTGAACTAGACTAAGTATACATTTACAGGTGGACAACTAATCCTACTCAACATAGAAGAAAAGAAATTAGATAGCATCCAATTTTGAAAGTTGTATTTGTATTGATTCCAAATCATTTCACAGAACAAGAATGATATATTTTTAACAAAATAATTCCTTGATAAAAGGTACATTGTTCCAAATCTTAGAACACAAAATCACTATGAAAATAAGGTTGGTGACCTAAAAAGAAATGGAGTCATGCATTTTTATGGGGCCGGGGTGGGGGAAGGGTGGTTGGAGGCTGCAGAGCAAATGGACTGCAATATATATGCAATAATGATCTTTATAAGAAAGGAGTAAGAAATATATTCAATATGTATATTTTTGTAGTTATTTTATTTCCAAATAGTATTTTAATTTTTTTCCTAATTACACATCAAGACAATTCTTACATTTTTACAAGATGTTAAGCTTCCCCCTCTCTGTTTCCATCCTGTCTTCCTAAAATGGTAGGTAATTTGAGAGAAGTTATGCATATGCTATCATGTCAAACATATCTCCATATTACTTAAACAAAGAAGAAACTGATAAATGGGAATAAAAACTTCACAAAAATTAATTAATTGAAAAAAGTATGCTCTTATCTGCATTCAGAAACTATCAGTTCCTTATCCAGATATGGATAGGATAAGTTTGTACTTATCTTGGATCATTGTGTTGATAAATCATTCATAACATATTACCACTCAATGTTCTGCTCATTTCACTTTGCATCAGTGGGTATAAGATTTTTTTTTTCTGAAATTTGCCTGTTCAGCATTTTTTACTGCACAATGGTATTACATTACATTCACATACCAGATTATTGATAAGAATCTTCTCACTAATATTTTGCCACCACGGAAAAGGCTGCTATGAATATTTTTGGTGATCTCTTTGGTATGCAGTGGGTATGCAGATTGGTTACCCTTATAGAATAATTTCAAATTTCTTTCCAGAATGGCTGGCTCAGACCACAACTCTATTAACAATGCATTAGTGTCCAAATTTCCCCATTACCTCACAAAACGTATCATTTTTCTTTTTGTCATATTAGTCAATCTGATAGTTATGAGGGAGTGTCTCAGAGTTGTTTTAATTTGCATTGCTTCTTTCAAAAGTGAGTTAACTAACTTCTTTATAGACCTATTTATATTTTTGATTTTTTCATTTTAAACTGCTTGTTTATATCTTTTGACTATTGGGGAATGGCTTATATTTTTATAAATTTTATTCAGTTCTACATGCTTGAAACTTGAAGGCTTTATTCAGTATTCTTGTTGTAAAGAGTGTTTTTCAATCTTTTGTTCTACTTCTAATTTTGGTAGCATGGATTTTGTTTACATAAATAAATACATAAATTAAAAATTAAAATTTTAAATTTAATAAAATCAAAATGATCTCTTTTATATTTTGTAATGCTCTCTTTCTTGTTTGGTCATGAATCCCTAACACACATAACTTCTTTAAAAATTTCAATGTTCACAAGGCAAGCCAAGATGGCGAAGTAAAAGAATTGACTTCCTGAACTCTCCCTCAAACTCTTCCAAATGCCTTTAAATAACAACCCTAAACAAATTCTAGAATGACACAATGCACAGAAAGACAAGTAAAGCAATTTTATATCCCCAAATAACTTATACATCAGCAAGAATGATCTTGCACCAGAGTGAGAAGAGTGCATTCCTATGCAACCCACACCACTGCAGGGTGGGTCCCAGAAAACGAAGAGCAGGCTTTGAGGAGACCAAATTAATGGCAGCAGGGGCAATTTTCAGACCTGTCAGCTCACAGCTAGTACAGAGATCAGACAATAGGTCAAAAAGATATTTATAGGGATTTCTTTTTGCTGGTCCCCAGCCAGGACTCTGTGGTATCGTCTATATTTGAAATTGGATCACAGTCCTGCATCTTAGTTTCAGTATGAGAGTACTAGCATGGCAGAGCAGGTATCCTAATCACAGTTCCAAAGTTGAAAAGAATACTTATGGTCATTTATGAATCAGATATAGAGTACAGAAGAGTAGTAAACACACCTCCCCTTATATCATATCACTTGAAAGAGCCAACAACTTGTGGGTTTCCAGAATTACCCCCGAAAACAAAAACAAACAAACTAGAATTTGGAAGAGTAGCCCCTCCACTTGGGAAGCAAAGCTCTACTTTAGCAAAGAGTTAAAAGTTAAGAAATGGGCTAGGAAACAGAAAAAAATCTGATCAGAGAAAATTACTACAGTAACAAGGTAGAATGGAACACATACTCAGAAGGTGGCCAAAAGTCAAAATTCCTGCATCCAAAAATCTCAAAGAAAAGAATATGAATTGATCTTAGGCCATTGAAGAAAATAATTTCTTAAAAATTAGAATTGGGAAAGTGGAAACTATGATTCTACAAAACATCAAAAAACAACCAAAGAAAATCAAAGTACAGGAAAAAATCACATATAATGTAAAATATCATATTGAAAAAAAAACTGACTTGCAAAATAGATCAAGGTCATTATTGGATGAAAATCATTGGACTACCTCCAAAATCACATTAAAAAAGCATAGACATCATCTGTCAAAAAGTTATCAAGAAAAACACTCTGATATTCTAAAACTGGAGGGGAAAATAGAAATTTAAAGAGTTCACTGATCATTTACTGAGATTCAAAATTGAAAACTCCCAGGAATATTATACCCAAATTCCAGATCATACAGATTGAGGAGAAAATGCTGCAACCATCCAAAAAGAAATAATTCAAGTATTGTTGAACCACAATCAGGACAGCACAAATTTAGCAGTTTGTAGCAGCTCCGAAATTAAAAAGTCAAAGAGTTTAGAATATGACTATTCAGGAGGGCAAAAAACTTTTGAGTTACAACCAAGCAAGACTAGCAAGACTGAGTATAATCCTTCAGAGGAGAAAAGGATCATTCAAAGAAATACAGGATTTTAAAGCATTCTTGATGAAAAGACCAAAGCTTAATGGAAAAACTGACTTTCAAATATAAGATTCAAAAGAAGCATGAAAAGGTTTCTTACAAAAGAGAAATCACAAGAGATTTTTTAAGGTTAAACCAAAATTTCTTAAACTGTGAGATGATGGGATAATATAACTTTCTTTTTATTTTTTTAAAATAACTTTTTATTGACAGAACTCATGCCAGAGTAATTTTTTACAGCATTATCCCTTGCACTCACTTCTGTTCCGATTTTTCCCCTCCCTCCCTCCACCCCCTCCCCCAGATGGGAAGCAGTCCTTTACATGTTGAATAGGTTACAGTATATCCTAGATACAATATATGTGTGCAGAACTGAACAGTTCTCTTGTTGCACAGGGAGAATTGGATTCAGAAGGTATAAATAACCTGGGAAGAAAAAAACAAAAATGCAAGCAGTTTATATTCATTTCCCAGTATTCTTTCTTTGGGTGTAGCTGCTTCTGTCCATCCTTGATCAATTGAAACTGAATTGGCTCTCTTTATCGAAGAGATCCACTTCCATCAGAATAGATCCTCAAATAGTATCGTTGTTGAGGTATATAATGATCTCCTGGTTCTGCTCATTTCACTTAGCATCAGTTCATGTAAGTCTTGCCAGTCCTCTCTGTATTCATCCCACTGGTCATCCCTTACAGAACAATAATATTCCATAACATTCATATACCACAATTTACTCAACCATTCTCCAATTGATGGGCATCCATTCAATTTTCAGTTTCTAGCCACTACAGACAGGGCTGCCACAAACATTTTGGCACATACATGTCCCTTTCCCTTCTTTAGTATTTCTTTGAGATATAAGCCCAGAAGTAACCCTGCTGGATCAAAGGGTATGCATAGTTTGATAAATTTTTGTGCATAATTCCAGATTGCTCTCCAGAATGGTTGGATTCGTTCACAACTCCACCAACAATGCATCAATGTCCCAGTTTTCCCGCAACCCCTCCAATATTCATCATTATTTTTTCCTGTCATTTTACCAATCTGACAGGTGTGTAGTGGTATCTCAGAGTTGTCTTAACTTGCATTTCTCTGATCAATAGTGATTTGGAACACTCTTTCATATGATTGGAAATAGTTTCAATTTCATCATCTGAAAGTTGTTTGTTCATATCTTTTGACCATTTATCAATTAGAGAATGGCTTGATTTCTTATAAATTACAGTCAATTTTCTATGTTTTGGAAATGAGGCCTTTATCAGAACCTTTAACTGTGAAAATGTTTTCCCACTTTGTTGCTTCCCTTCTAATCTTGTTTGCATTCTTTTTTGTTTGTACAAAGGCTTTTTAATTTGATATAATCAAAATTTTCTATTTTGTGATCAGTAATGGTCTCTAGTTCATCTTTGGTCACAAATTTCTTTCTCCTCCACAAGTCTGAGAGATAAACTACCCTATGTTCCTCTAATTTATTTATAATCTCCTTCTTTATGCCTAGATCATGGACGCATTTTTTAAAATAACTTTTTATTGATAGAACCCATGCCAGGGTAATTTTTTACAGCATTATCCCTTGCATTCACTTCTGTTTCAATTTTTCCCCTCCCTCCCTCCACCCCCTCCCCTAGATGGCAAGCAGTCCTTTACATGTTGAATAGGTTACAACATATCCTAGATACAATATATGTGTGCAGAACCGAACAGTTTTCTTGTTGCACAGGGAGAATTGAATTCAGAAGATATAAATAACCCGGGAAGAAAAACACAAATTCAAGCAGTTTATATTCATTTCCCAGTGTTCTTTCTTTGGGTGTAGCTGCTTCTGTCCATCTTTGATCAATTGAAACTGAATTAGCTCTCTTTATCGAAGAGATCCACTTCCATCAGAATACATCCTCAAACAGTATCATTGTTGAGGTACATAATGATCTCCTGGTTCTGCTCATTTCACTTAACATCAGTTCATGTAAGTCTCGCCAGTCCTTTCTGTATTCATCCCGCTGGTCATTCCTTACAGAACAATAATATTCCATAACGTAGATATACCACAATTAACTCAATCATTCTCCAACTGATGGGCATCCATTTTTCAGCTTCTAGCCACTACAAACAGGGCTGCCACAAACATTTTGGCACATACAGGTCCCTTTCCCTTCTTTAGTATCTCTTTGGGGTATAAGCCCAGTAGAAACATTGCTGGATCAAAGGGTATGCACAGTTTGATAACTTTTTGAGCATAGTTTCATGGACCCATTTTGATCTTATCTTGGTATACTGTGTTAAGTGTGGGTCCATGCCTAATTTCTGCCATACTAATTTCCAGTTATCTCAGCAGTTTTTATCAAATAATGAATTCTTATCCCAAAAGTTAGGATCTTGGGTTTGCCAAACACTAGATTGCTATAGTTGACTATTCTGTTTTGTGAACCTAACCTATTCCACTGATCAACTAATCTATTTCTCAGCCAATTCCAAATGGTTTTGGTGATTGCTGCTTTATAATATAATCAGGTAGAGCTAGGCCACCTTCATTTGATTTTTTTTTTTCATTAATTCCCTTGAGCTTTTCGACTTTTTATTGTTCCATATGAATTTTGTTGTTATTTTTTCTAGATCATTAAAATATTTTCTTGGAAGTCTGATTGGTATAGCACTAAATAAATAGATTAGTTTAGGGAGTATTGTCATCTTTATTATATTTGCTCGGCCCATCCAAGAGCACTTAATATTTTTCCAAGTCTGGCTTTATTTGTGTAGAAAGTTTTTTGTAATTTTGCTCATATAATTCCTGACTTTACATTGGTAGATAAGATTCCCAAATATTTTATGCTGTCAACAGTTATTCTGAATGGAATTTCTCTTTGTATCTCTTGCTGTTGGATTTTGTTGGTGATGTATAAAAATGCTGAGGATTTATGGGGATTTATTTTGTATCCCACTACTTTGCTAAAGTTATGAATTATTTCTAATAGCTTTTTAGTAGAATCTTTGGGGTTCTCTAGGTATACCATCATATCATCTGCAGAGTGATAGTTTGGTTTACTCATTGTCTACTCTAATTCCTTTAATTTTTTTCTTGACTCTTATTGCAGAGACTAGTGTTTCTAATACAATATTGAATAATAATGATGACAGTGGGCAACCTTGCTTCACTCCAGATCTTACTGGGAAAGGTTCAGGTTTTTCATCATTGCATATGATGCTTACTGATGGTTTTAAATATGTGCTCCTGACTATTTTAAGGAAACGTCCATTTATTCCTATGCTCTCAAGTGTTTTTATTAGGAATGGATGTTGGATTTTATCAAATACTTTTTCTGCATCTGTTGAGATGATCATATGGTTTTTGTTTGTTTGGTTATTGATATCGTCAATTATGCTAATAGTTTTCCTAATATTGAACCAGCCCTGCATTCCTGGTATAAATCCTACTTAGTCATAGTGTATTATCCTGGGCATGATTTTCTGTAATCTTTTTGTTAATATTTTATTTAAGATTTTAGCATCAATATCCATTAGGGAGATTGATCTATAATTTTCTTTCTCTATTTTCAACCTACCTGGTTTAGGTATCAGTACCATGTCTGGGTCATAAAAGGAGTTTGTTAGGACTCCTTCAATCCCTATTTTTTCAAATAGTTTAAGTAGCATTGGAGTTAATTGTTCTTTAAATGTTTGGTAGAATTCACATGTAAATGCATCTGGTCCTGGGGATTTTTTCTTAGGGGTTTGGTTAATAGCTTGTTCTATTTCCTTTTCTGAGATGGGACTGTTTAGGATATTTACTTCCTCCTCTGTTAGTTTGAGCAAGCTATATTTTTTAAGGTATTCTTCCATTTCATTTAAGTTGTTGAATTTATTGGCATAAAGGTGGGCAAAGTAACTCCTAATTATTGCTCTAATTCCCTCTTTGTTAGTGGCGTGTTTTCCCTTTTCACTTTCCTCTTTCATTTTTTTAATCAGATTTACTAAAGGTTTGTCTATTTTGTTGGTTTTTTCATAGAACCAACTCTCAGTTTTATTAATTAATTCAACAGTTTTTTTTTTTTACTTTCAATTTTATTGATCTCTCCTTTTATTTTTAGAATTTCAAGTTTAGTGTTTGACTGGGGGTTTTTAATTTGTTCCTTTCCTAGCATTTTTAGTTGCAAGTCCAATTCATTGACCTTCACTTTCTCTATTTTATGCAAATAGGCCTCTAGAGATATGAAATTTCCCCTTATTACCACTTTGGCTGCATCCCATACATTTTGGTATGATGTCTCATTATTATCGTTTTCTTGGGTGAAGTTATTAATTATGTCTATGATTTGCTGTTTCACCCAATCATTCTTTAATATGAGATTATTTAGTTTCCAATTATTTTTTGGTCTACTTTCCCCTGGCTTTTTGTTGAATGTAATTTTCATTGTATCATGGTCTGAAAAGGATGCATTTACTATTTCTGCCTTACTGCATTTGAATTTGAGGTTTTTATGTCCTAATATATGGTCAATTTTTGTATAGGTTCCATGAACTGCTGAAAAGAAAGTGTACTCCTTTCTGTCTCCATTTTGTTTTCTCCAGAGATCTATCATATCTAACTTTTCTAGTAGTCTATTTACCTCTTTGACTTCTTTTTTATTTGTTTTATGGTTTGATTTATCTAATTCTGAGAGTGCAAGGTTGAGATCTCCCACTATTATAGTTTTGTTGTCTATTTCTTCTTGTAGCTCTCTTAATTTCTCTTTTAAGAATTTAGATGCTACACAACTTGGTACATATATGTTTAATATTGATCTTGCTTCATTATTTATGCTACCCTTTAGCAAGATATAGTGACCTTCTTTATCTCTTTTAATTAGATCAATTTTGGCTTTTGCTTGATTGGAGATCAGGATGGCTACCTCTGCTTTTTTTACTTCACCTAAAGCATAGTAGATTTTGCTCCAACCTTTTACCTTTAACCTGAATGTATCTCCCTGTTTTAGGTGTGTTTCTTGTAAACAACATATTTTAGGATTCTGGCTTTTACTCCATTCTGCTAACTGATTCCTCTTTATGGGGGAGTTTACCCTGTTCACATTTATGGTTAAAATTACCAATTCTATATTACTTGCCATCTTGTTAACTCCTGTTTATGCTTTTCTCCCTTCTTTCCCCCTTATCCCCCTTCCCAGTATTAAGCTTGTGAGCACCACTTGCTTCTCACAGTCCTCCCTTTTTCGTATCTCTCCCCCTGTCTTAGAGTTCCTCCCCCTTTCTTACCCCTTTCCCTCACAGTTTCCATATACCCTTCTGCTTAGCTTATTCCTTCCCTTTTCATTCTTCCCTTCTCACTTTTTAATGAGATGGGAGAAGTTTCACCATAGATTGAATATGTCTAAAATTTTTCTCTTAAAGCCAATTCTGAAGACAGTAAGATACCCACTATATTGATCCCCTTCCATTCTTTCTCTGAGATATAATAGGTTTCCTTTGCCTCTTCATGAGATGTAGTACCCCCACTTTGCCCTTTTTCTGGTACAATGTCCTTTCCACATCTAGTTTCTAGAACAAGGTATACATGTATTCTTTATACATCTTTATAGCAGAAATATAGTTCCCAAGATTTATTTTTACCTTTTTAGGTTTCTCTTGAGTTCTATATTTGTAGATCAAACTTTTTGTTAAATTCTAGTTTTTTCATCAAAAATAGGTGAAATTCATTTATATCATTGAATGTCCATCTTCTTCCCTGAAAAAAGATGCTCATTCTGGCTGGGTAAGTTATTTTTGATTGCATACCGAGTTCCTTAACCTTTTGGAATATCATATTCCAGGCCCTTTGATCTTTTAATGTGGATGCTGTTAGATCCTGGGTGATCCTTATTTTGGCTCCTCTATATTTGAATTGGGTTTTTCTAGCTTCTTGCAGTATTTTTTCCTTCATCTGAGGGTTCTGGCATTTGGCCACTATATTTCTTGGTGTTTTGATTTTAGGATCCCTTTCAGTAGGGATTGATGAATTCTTTCACTGTCTATTTTACCCTCTGTTTCTATGACTTCTGGGCAGTTCTCTTTGATAATTTCCTGGAAAATAGTGTCCAGGCTCTTTTTTCATCATACTTTTCTGAGAGTCCAATAATCCTCACATTGTCTCTCCTGGATCTATTTTCCAGGTCTGTTGTTTTCCCAAGAAGGTATTTCACATTCTTTTCCATCGTTTGATTTTTTTGGTTTTGCTTGACTGATTCTTCTTGTCTCCTTGAGTCATTCAATTCCATTTGTTCGATTCTGATTTTCAATGAAGTATTTTCTTCATTCACTTTTAAAATATCTTTTTCTAATTGTCCAATTGAGTTCTTTTGTTCTTTGGAATTTTTTTCCATTTCACCAATTTTATTTTTTAGAGAGCTATTTTCTGTTTCCAGTTCACTAATCCTATTTTTCAAGGATTTGATTTCTTTATCCATTCTGTTTTTAAATGAGTGGGATGACTTCTCAAGACTCTCTTGCCAAGCCTCCCTCTCCTTTTCCCATTTTTCTTCTAGCTCTCTTGTGAGAGCCTTTTTAATTTCTTCTATGAGGTTCATCTGTGCTGAGGAACAGATGATATCCTCCTTTGGGGACTCCCCTGGAGACAGTCTGCTTTTAGTCTCCTCAGGGTTTAGAGTTTGCTCTCTATCCATATGGAAGCTGTCAAAGGTTAAGGTCCTTTTCAATTTTTTGCTTATTTTGTCAGAGAACAATCAAAGACAAACTAGCAAAAAGAGAAAAAAGAAAAAACCCCTAAATGGATTCTCCTTTTTTGGGGGGAGGGGCTGGGTGGTGTTACCAAGCTTCCTCTACAGACTTCGAGGGCAGCAGCGAGGCACTAGCCTCGTAGCAGGACTGTAGTCGTAGCAGGACTGTGCTGCGCCTGCTTTCTGAGACTTTGAGAGTGTGCTGAGACACTGTCGGGGAGGGGTGGCCAGGTTCCAAGAGACTCCAGCTATTGGGGGTTGCATTTTTCACCCCCGGCATTTGTAGCTTCTCTGCTGGGCTACTGATATGCTCCCAGAGCAAAGTATCCAATCCTGTAGCAAAGCTCCCCCCAAAGAAATGGCAGAGATCACACTCCACCCTGCTCTGGTCTGCTCGGCTGTGAGCTGCCTTCTGGGCTCTCGCTGCTGCCTCCTGCCCTCAGCCTATGTCCAATCTAAAACGTTCCCTGCCCTCGAGCAAAAACAGACCTTTCCTGGTGAATTTCAAAGATGTCTTCTCTTGGTAACTATTTGTGTGTTTTTTTTTTCAACCAAGCATTAATTCAAAGGCTTGTAATGAAATGGATTCTGAGAGAAAACGTGGAGCTTACACAGCTATGTGCCTCCTCTCCGCCATCTTGGCCGGAAGTCAAGACCATGATTATAAATAAATTAGAGGAACATAGGATAGTTTACCTTTCATTTGTAACCAAAATAGAA
The DNA here is from genome assembly GCF_016432865.1 of Antechinus flavipes. Taxonomy (NCBI): domain Eukaryota; kingdom Metazoa; phylum Chordata; class Mammalia; order Dasyuromorphia; family Dasyuridae; genus Antechinus; species Antechinus flavipes. Next base: position 231,200,173 of record NC_067398.1, read on the forward strand.
AATTTTGATTATATCAAGTTAAAAAGCTTTTGTACAAGCTTTTTATCTAATCTAATTATAATCTAAACAAGATTAGAAGGGAAGCAACAAACTGGGAAAACATTTTCACAGTTAAAGGTTCTGATAAAGGTCTCATTTCCAAAACATATAGAAAATTGACTCTAATTTATAAGAAATCAAGCCATTCTTTAATTGATAAATGGTCAAAAGATATGAACAGACAACTTTCAGATGATGAAATTGAAACTATTTCCATTCATATGAAAAAGTGTTCCAAATCACTATTGATCAGAGAAATGCAAATTAAGACAACTCTGAGATACCACTACACACCCATCAGATTGGCTAAGATGACAGGAAAAAAAATAATGATGAATGTTGGAGGGGATGTGGGAAAACTGAGACACTGACCCATTGTAGGTGGAGTTGTGACATAAGCAACTACACTCAGAGAAGGAACACTGGGAAATGAATGTAAACTGCTTGCATTTTTGTTTTTCTTCCTAGGTTATTAATACCTTCTGAATCCAACTTTTCCTGTGCAACAAGAGAACTTTTCAGTTCTGCACTCATATATTGTATCAAGGATATACTATGACACATTTAACATGTATAGGATTGCCTGCCATCTGGGGGAGGGGGTGGAGGGAGGGAGGGGAAAAGTCAGAACAAAAGTGAGTGCAAGGGATAATGTTGTAAAAAAAAAATTACCAGGCATGGGTTCGGTCAATAAAAAGTTATAATTATTTTAAAAAATAAAATGGCCTTTTTTAACTACTCAAAAAAAATCAATCCAGTTCAATGGCAAGATATAGATCAGGATGACTGGAGATGATCCTTGATGCAATGGAACACCCTGGCCTTTTTAAGTTAAAATATTTCTCAAATCTCGATATGGTTGAGGCAATGCCCATTCATTAATTAAAGCTAGATAAGCAAAGGGGAAAAAAAAAGAAGTAAAGATAGACACAAACTAAAGATGTAACTTGCATGTTATGGTATGATTATCTAACAAAAATAAAACAAAATTAAGGAGTGACTAAAAGAATGCAATAGGAAAAAAGGAAGATATAGAATGGGATAAATTTTCTATTATAAAAGAGGACTGAAATAGATTTTATAATGAACAGAGAAATGTGAAAAATGGGGAGGGAAGAACATGAATCTTACTCTAATCAGAACTGGCTTAAAGAGAGAATAATATAAAAATCTGTGGGGTGCAGAAGTCTATATTACCATATAGGAAAGTGTAATGGGCTGAGGTCCCAAGCACATGAGGCTAAATAGTAATATACTCTATTAATATATAAGCTTGGAGAAAGAATGGCCCCCACCCACTCTTTGTGCAAGTCCTGATGTGTTGTATAGGAAATGACGATTTTGGTGGTTGGAGGCAGGGAAGTGGAAAAGGAAGGGGAGGAGAGACTTTTGGGATTGCCATTGCCGTGGTTGGCTCGGCTCACGTCTCTGTCTGTTAGCTGGCTTCCTGTCGCAACTGCCTATATTTGCTATCACAATCTTTATTCACCTCTTCACTTCAATAAATATTGAAGATTTTCCCCTTAACCTGAATTCCTGACTCCGGCTGATTTTAAATATGCGGTCATTACAGGAAAGTAAAAAGGCAAAGGAATAAGAGAAAAGTAGAGGAGCTAATAGAAGGGAGGATGGTTTGGGGGAGATAAAAATCAAAAGCAAAGCACTATTGAGAATGGACAAAGTAAAAGGATAATCAAGGGGGAAATGTGGAAGGAAATATATATATAGTTGCTCATCATTACTCTGGAGAAAAAAATACAATGAATTTCCTCTGATTAAAAAAAAAACTTCATTTCTCAAATATATAGAAAAAGGAATCAACTTGATAGAATTAAGAGCCATTCCTCAATTGATAAATGGCCAAAGGATATGAACAGACAGTTTTCAAAGTAATCAAATCCATACATAGTCATATAAAATAATGCTTCAAATAACTATTGATGAGAAAAATGCAAATTAAAACAACTCTGAACTACTATTTCATACATTTCAGATTGGCTGATGTGACAGAAAAGGAAAATGATAAATGCTGAAGGAGATGTGGGAAAATTAAAACACTAATGTTCTATTGGTGATGTATATTGGTTCAACTATTCTGGAAAGCAATTTGAAACTATGCTCAAAGAGCTATAAAACTATGCATACATTTTGACTAAACAATATCACCATTAAGCCTGTATCTCAACAATAAAAAAATTACATATCTGCACAAAAATATATATAGCAGCTTTTTAAGTGGTGGCAAAGAAAAGAAATTGAGGGAATATCCATTAATTGAGGAATGGCTCAACAAGTTATAATATATAATTGTAGTAGAATACTGGAGAAAATTTAGTCTTTAAAATTTGAAAAAAAATGTTTTTTACACAAAATTGGGAAAAATAAAATACTGAATAAAATAAAATAAATAATTTGAATGCTATAGCACTTAATGCATATGTATATATTGATATTACTTCATTGTCTATGGTACCTCTTAGCAAGATGTAATTTCCTTCAATTAGTTCTAAGTTTGCCTTTGTTTTGTCTAAGATCAGAATTATTACCCTTGCTTTTTTAAAATGTCAGCTGAAGCTTAATAGATTTTGCTCTGATTTACATTTACTTTATTTCATCCTTTCCATACTCTAAAGTATTTTGCTTCTGTCTATGGTCTTCCCCCATCTGCCCTCTCTTCTTTCTCTTCCCTCTCTTACTCATGCCTTGACATTACTTAATTTTTTTTCTTTTCCTATGTTCCTATTGGGTAAGATAGATTTTTTTTATTCAATTGGCTATGTATAACATCATCAGTTTGAGTCAATACTGATGAGATTAAGTCCAAATGGTGCTCTTTGCGCACTTTGCCATCTTTCCCTTCTTCCCTAAAGAATCTGAGATATGGAACGTAATATTCCACAAGGCAAAGAAGCTAGGATTTTCAACAAAAGAATCACCTATCCAGTAAAATTAAGTGTAATACTTGAAGGGGGGAATGGTCATTCAATGAAATAGGATTTCAAGAATTCATAAATAGAAGACCAGAATTGAACAAAAAATTAGATTTCCAACATCAAGACCGAAAAGAAGCCTAAAAAGAGAAAGAAAACATAAAGTACTCAATTAAGTTGAATTGTTTACATTCCTACATGAGAATTTAATAGATTCCCCTCTATATGAAATAATTTATATACCCAATGTACTCCTCCTTTCTTATACCTTAATTAAATTTTTTTATGTCATTCTTTCCAATTCACTTTATACTCATACTCTCTGATACTATGTAATATTAATGGTAATTTAAAAAAAAGAATTAAAAGTATTATTTTCTCATGTAGGAATGTAAACAATTCAACTTTATTAAGTACTTTATGTTTTCTTTCCCTTTTTCCCTTTTTAGGCTTCTTTTTGGTCTTGATATTGGAAATCTAATTTTTTATTCAATTCTGTTCTTCTATTTATGAATTCTTGAAATCCTATTTCATTGAATGACCATTCTCCCCCTTCAAGTATTACACTTAATTTTACTGGATAGGTGATTCTTTTGTTGAAAATCCTAGCTTCTTTGCCTTGTGGAATATTACGTTCCATATCTCAGATTCTTTAATGTTATAGGTACTAAGTTTTGTGTAATCCTGATTGTGATTCCCTGATATTTAATTGTGTCTTTCTGGCACTTGTAGTATTTTCCCCCTTGATCTGATATTTTTGAAATTTTGTTATAATGTTCCTTAAAATTCTTATTTGGGGATTTCTTTCCTGAAGTCATAAGTGAATTGCTTAATTCTAAGTGATTTGCCCAGTGTTGTACAGCTAGGAAGTGTTAAGTGTCTGAGACCAGATTTAGACTCAGATCCTCCTGACTTTGGGGCTAGTGGGGCTAATTTTGGAAAATCAATTTAAAGTCCCAGGGATTAGAGATAGAGTATCTTATGTAAGGAACAGAAAGGAGGACAGTTTGGCTATATTAATGAACTTAGGAAGAGAAATAAAAGTGATTAAAAGAGATTGGAGATGGATGACGGATGTTAAAAGCTAAATAAAGGAGCTTATAACTGTTCTTAGAGGAAATAGACAGCCTCTATGAGGAATTAGAATGAAGAGTTAAGAATGATGCTCAGGTTTTTAACCTGGAAATCAAAAGGATGGTGGTGCCTTCAACAGAAAAAAAAAGGAGTTGAAATAATGGTATATTTGGAAGATAAGATATTGCCATCTGTTTTAAATGTTTTGAGTTTGAAATATCTCAAGACATTCAGTTTGAAATACATCCAAAGAAAGAACTGATATGTAGAAAGAAGTATAGAATAATTTTACATACACACACATATGCACACATATGCCTACTTGTGTCTTAAATTGTCACCTCTAGAGATAGGGTGAGGGATGGGAAGGAAGAGAAAAAATGGAAAATATATTTATATAATAACTTTATTATATGTTTTCGGGAATATCAAGTTGCATATAATAGATTTGTAAATTTGTGTGCAATCATCATTTTTGTTATACATAACTATGGAAATATTTTGCTCCATAGATTAAAAATAAAATAAATACATATGAAAATATCTACAGATACAAATAAAAATAATTTGTTTATTCACATTTGAATTAGAGTGGTTTAAGCTAAATAGAAAGGGAGATGAGGGAGTTCAAGAAGAATGGTTATAATTTTCTTAGTTAAAGTAAGATGTGATATTCTTAGCTGAAAGTAGGTTGAAAAGATGTAAGCATGAAAAATTTGAACAGAGTAGAAAATATTTATAATAATGTCTACAGAGTGAGAACCAGAGAGTAAGAAAATGATTGCTTTTCTTCATTGAAAATGCAACTGAAGTGGGTTAACATGGATATATAATGTATCTAATGAATACAATTATATGATTTCTTCCAGTTCCTTTTTGCATATGAGTAGGAATAGAAAAGGTGTTTAATAGTGTAATCCTGGACTGAGTTTAGGCAAAGGATAAATGGCAAGAAGATAAGCAGGGAAAAGATTTGAGAAATGAAGACAGTGTTAAATTGAATTAGGAAAAGGAGAAAAATAAAGTTAGACCAGAGTCTAAGAAGTTATTCAGAAGTTGAAGAGTCTGGAATTCATGATGCACAGAAGAAATAATTTAAAAGAAAAGAAGAACCTAGAGGAAAAGAAGAGACTTAGAGGAAAGTAGAATAAAAAAAAATTATAGTCTTATTAAAACTGTATTGTGTTCTAGTTCCTCTGACTTTCCCACTATATTTCTAAATATTATATTGTTATTTTATAAATAGCTAGGATAAAGTAATTATAACACAAAATAAAATTACAAGGGGAAACCTGGAAGTCACCTACAATCTCAAAGATCAAAAGAGTGCAATTTACAAATTGCGTCATATATTAACCAAAATTATATCCTGGTAATATATGTTGAATTAGTAGAAATTATCTGGATGTTATTGTGAGAGCCTTCTTGTTTGATGCTGTGTAAATCCTAGACAAATTCTAGAATGCCAGTTCCAGATCAACAAAAGGTGATGGCACTTTGAGATGACATAGACATTTTATACCAATAACTGAGATATTAGGATATATTAGTAAACTTACCCTAAGATGCCACAGATAAGAGTTAGTAAATCCCTCACCCCCACTAAATTGGTGTTGCCTAATGTTTTTCAACTTTAAACCATGGTTATGTGAGTGATTGTCTAAGTCTCACTCTCTCCCATTTTTCTTCTTCATGCTACTTGCCTTTTACCATCCTATTCCTTCTCTTCATGCTGTCTGCCTCTGTAATCCTTTTGAGCTTGTCTTAGTACTCTCTGAACTTTGTTAAAAAAATTACAGCCTCCATTCTTACTGTTATTATGAATATTCCTGGCAAGTGCAAGGAAGTGCAATATTTGTGAGTAATAGTGAAATATAGGATGAGAATATTCCCATGTGTGACTGAGGTACGGTAAAGGAAGATTTCATGGCATTTGAAACAAATGAGAAATTTAAAGTTAGAGATTTTCAGGGAGCATCAACTTTGATAATGAATTCCCCTAGTTTAAGGGTGGAAATTGTAGAGAGAGAAATACAATAATTCAGGGCTAAACTACCTAAGTTAGGTAAGAAAATGACCTGGAAGTAGATAGAAAACTGCTTCCATGAGTTAGATAGAATAGAACATTTTGGTCCCCTGAACTTCAATAGAGGAGTGATAGCATTAACAGTGGAAGAATAAGAAATAATTTTCTATTTGAGGAAAATTTTGGATAACTGAGTATAAGCAGAATTAACATATGCATGTATATGTACACATGTATGAAAATATGTATATGTTTTTAATTATGTAAGTGAATAATATGTGTGTTCTCTGTAGGATACATATTTATTTATATATAGGTATATATGGAGTATGTGTCTATGTATACACACATATCACCCATATATAAACATGTATATAAATATATTAAACTCCTGGGATAAAGGCTATAGATTTAATAATTGTGAATGATTTCCAAATGTGTAACTGTTTAAAAGATATAAAAATATAATGTATATTTTGAGAAACAACTTGGCATAGTAAAGAGAAAGCCAGATTCAAAGCTAGGGAGACTTAGGTTCAAGATATACCTCTGACATATAGTGGCAATGTGGCTGAGCAATTCACTGAGTCCCTCATTGATCTAGTTAGTCCATTGCCCAAGCTACAAATTGCAGAGAAGCTTATTTCCAGTATCAGTAGTTCTGAAGGAGTTTGCCCACAAAACTAGTTTCTTGTAACAAAGAAAAGCTCAATACATGCATTTATCCCTGGGTCTGTATTAAATTATTTCTAAGTTGTCTAAGCATTGTAGATTTCTCAGGAAGAAAAATTAATTGAAACTGAATTCATTTAACTGATGCTAATGATTTGGTACAGTGAAAAGAGCATCAGGCCTGGAAATGGTAAGACCTAAGTTCAAATCAGCATTCCTTTTATTATGCTGTTTTCCAATATGTAGTCATTTGAGAATTGGGTTAGGATAACTATAGTTTAGATTCACTTTCAAATAATCAGGAACTATTCCTAAGTCCATGACCTGGAACATCAGTCCTGGCTTCTGATTGAACACATTAGTTCTGTGACCCTGGGTCAGTCATTTAATACTGTTTGCCTCAGTTTTCTCATTTGTAAAATTAATTGGAGAAAGAAATGACAAATCACTGCACTATCTTTTTCAATAAAATCCTAAATGAGGTCATGAAGAGGTAGATACAACTAAAATGACTGAACAACAAAGTAACTATTGAAGGGAGTATGCATATTCCAATTCTCCGGTGAGTCAGCTAACATTTTTAAGCATAATACTACGTGCCAGGTACTGTGATGAACCCTAAGGACACAAAGAATGGCAAAAATAGCTCCTATTTTCAAAAAGGAGATGTAGTCTGTTATTGATTCAGTATTAAAATACCTTTTTTATTTGTCCAAATTTGTTTCTTCCTTAAATGTGTTTCCTATTAAACTTTTATTAATTCATTTTTCCCTATTGCAAGAATCTTATTCTTCTATTATTTATGATTCTATAATCTTCATTAGCACTGTGGTCAAAATTTATAGTGTCTTGGGTACCAAATGAAGAGAGGCTGCAATATGTTGAACTGGCTTTGCTCCATTTCTTTTTTGTTTTACTAATTTCTCTAAGGCATTTTCCTGAGCCATGCAATTTACCCTTCTACTACTCCTGCCAAAAAAAACTGGAACTTGAATCCCACAGGTAGGATTTTGTTATAACTAAGGTCTGCATGGCCACTTTTGAATGCCAAATTTCCTGGTACATAGTCAACCAACATATGTCAGGAGGTGTGCAGGCCAATTGGTCCTGGGATACTCCTGCTTACTTCCTAGACAATGAACAAATTCCGGAATTTTAAACATTTGGCACTTTCAAAAAGAATTGGGAATTTGCTCCAGGGTCAGGTAAGACTCCTAAAGATTTTCATAGAATGACGTGGGTATGTTATATTCTAAATTTTAGCCAAGAAAGGCATGCAGACTTTGTGATTTATCATTTTGTCATTTATAAAGCTTCACAGATGCATTTTTATAGGAACTTGCATATTTCAAACTACTTTTAATTACTTTATCATAAAATCATGGCCAACTTTAGAAGAAAAATATTAAGATCGACTTTTACACTTATATCGTATTAGAGCTTTCTCATAGCAGCTCTGGAACTAATATTCTTAAGTTCTCTTGGTTCACATGGTCTTCAGTATGAGGCTAAAGAATTTATCTTTTAAAGCCTAATTAGTAAAGTAAAACTTCTATAGCCTCACATTAAAGACCTTTCAGAATCTGATTGCAAGCCCTTTTTTTAAAGTTGATTTTACATTATTTTCTGTTATGCATTCTTTTTACCAGTTGATCTGAAATAGTAGACATTTTTAATATTTATTCTAATGACTTCCATCTCCATGTCTTTTAGTATGCCTAGTAGTAGTCTTCCAAGATGTAGAAGTTTGAGAATTGGATTAGGGTAACAATATCATAGCTTAAATTAATTAGGAACTCTTCTTAAGTCCGTGACCTAAAACATCAGTTCTGGCCTCTGATTGAGTGAGTTTCCAATAGGAAGGAGATTCCTAAAGAACACATATAAGATGCTTTAGCTCCTCCTTTCAGGGTTCTCAGACCTGATTGAACCATTAGCTCCAAGTAGGTAGTTTTCATCTGGAGTCATGAAGCATATACATTTGGAGGGCAATATGTTCTATATGTAAGTCTCTTAGCTCTTCATTAGACATGATTGAAAGCTTTTTTTCCTACTAAATGCTCTCCCCAAAACAAATTTTTTTCTCAGTTTTGCAGAATCAGGTTATTCTTGGTTGTAAGCACTGCAAATCTTTTCTTGCAATAGTTTCAGCATAGTCTCATTTAATCTTAACTCTGGCGCCTTGACATTTGGATTTCTCTGCCCTCTTCATTTTCTTTCTCCTTCCCCTCTTTCTCCTCCTCCCCCTGTTTCTATTTTTCTACTTCTCTTTCTATTCTTCTTTCTATTCTATATGACCTCAGGTTGTAAAATAATTGATAGTATTGTCTTAAGATTCTTTTTGTCCCAGGATTTGTTGTTTGCTTGTTATAATTTTCAAGAATTTCCGTGATTTAAAAATTTTTTTCTTCCAATATTAGTTTCAAGATAGTTCTTTATTAAAAATGATACTTTTATTCTATTTTTAAAATTTTTGCTTTAAATTTTTTGGTTGGTTATAGAGTATATTTATTTTAGTTTCTTTTGTAAGAAGTTTACTGCTTAATTAAAAATTTCTTCCTTTTGTTCTAAAATATTTTTTCTATTTGTTATGCTTAGTTTTTCTCCAAAATTCTATAGCCATTAAAAAGGCTTCATTTCCTCAAGCTCATCTTTTAATATTTGTTTTGTAGTTACTCTTCTATTTTTTGATGGGAAGGGGGGGCTTCTCTTGATTCATTATTTTTTAAGCCTTTTCATGACTTTCGTCTTTACATTCATATTTCCTGTCTCAATTCTTGGACACATGGGGAATGGATACTCTCTTCATTGTCTACAACTACAAGTCTTAGTTTGCCATTTGCCATGTACTTTGAATAAGTACAGTTTATGCTAATTTGCATTACTCCTTCTTCAGAGTATCTATTAGCTTTAGGATTGATTATTAGAATTCACATTTTCCCCATTAGTATGAGTTTTCTCTCAGACTCTCTTCATTCCTGCCTATTTATTAAAAGTCCTAATTGTTTCATTGGTGCTATTTCCTTCTCAGCAACTCAGTTTCAGTCCATTTATTAGAATTTTAACATAGCTGTTCTTGGTGCACCTTGTATCCCAGTTAATGTGTCTTTTGAAAATCTTTCTTATATAATTTATGATTTAGATAACATATTTTTCCTTTTTTTACATAACTTTTTTTTGTCATAAATATATTTGAAGTCTGTTTAAAATATTTTCATTTTTTTCTCAATTTGTAAAGTGGAATTGAGCACCTTTCAACCTTTCACATCATTTCATATTAAGTAGATGTCAGAAATGGCAGTTATAACAATGACAAGAGAAACAAAATAAAGAAATAAACCTCATCAAAAATGAGTAGGAAAATCTATTCTTTTATGTAGGTTTACTTAGAAGACATAACAGAGAGAAAACATTATCCCAGCTGTACTCATATTTGATCAAGCTTAATTAATATATTTCTTTACTTTTATTCTAATAGTTAGAAGTATTCTATTCTCCTTGCCTAAATTTTTTTTTACTTCCTCACCCTTCTGAAAAAATTTCCCCAAGACCACATAGTTTCACAAATGAATTTTACTATTAATTAAAAAAATAATTCCAATACTATAGAATACAATACAATAAACTATTTAAAAATATAGTGAAAGAAGTCCTTCCAAATTCCATTAATGACATAAATATGATACTGATAACTAGATCAGAAGAGCTAAAACATAGAAAGACAAACTATAGACCAATTTCCCTAATTAATATTGTTGCAAGAAGATTACAGTAATAATATCACAAAGACTGCAACCAAGAGAGCTTTATCCCCAAATGGGGAAGAGGAGATGATTCAACATAAGAAAACTATCAGCATAATTGACCATATTGATGACAAAACAAATTTTAAAAAACTTTTAATTATCTTAAAAGACACAATAAAGCTTTTGAAACACTTTTTCCTATTAAAAACACAAGAAAACATAGGAATAAATGGAGCTTTCCCTAAAATGAAAAGTAGTATCTAACTAAAATCATCAGCAGAGCTATGTGTAATTGGAATAAGCTAGAAGCCTTCCCAATAAGATCAGGAGTTAAGTAAGGCCTGGTATCACCATGATTATTCAATATTGTATAAGAAATGATAATTATAGTAATGAGAGAAGAAAAAGAAATTGAAGATATTAGAATCAGCAATGAGGAAACAAAAACATCATTCTTTGCAAATGAAATATAATAATGAATTCTAGAGAATCAATTTAAAAACTAGTTGAAATAATCAACAACATTGTCAAAAATATAGGTTAAATAAAGGCACATGAATTAGTATCAATTTTATATATTAGCCACAAAACCAAGCAGGGAAAGATAGAGAAATTTCACTTTAAATAACTGAAGGCAATATAAAACACTTGAGTCTACCTGCCAATACATGACAAACTCCTATCTAAACACAATTACAAAACATTTACACATTATTAACATCAGATCTAAACAACAGGAAAAATATTAATTGCTCATGGATAATCTAAGTCAATATAACACAAATCATATTTTTATCTAAATTAATTTACTTATTCATATGCCAGAGCATCACACTACCAAAAATGATAACAACATTCATCTGACATAACAAATGATCAAGAATATCAAGAGAATTAGTTTTTAAAAAGGGAAGAAGGTGTTCTATCTGTACCACACTATAAACTATATTATAAAATGATAGTATCCAGATGATTATTATCAAAACAGTCTTGCACTGGCAAAGAAATGCTGTGACTCATTAAAATACATTAGGTACATAATGCACAGTATTAATTCACCATAGCAATCCAGTGTTTGATAAAGCTCTAAACTTTGAGGACAAGAAATCACTCTTTTATAAAAATAAATAAACAAACAAAAATTGCTGGGAAAGCTAGAAAACAGACTGGTATAAACTAGATATAGAGTAAATCCCACACTATATCAAAATAAAGTCAAAATGTATACATCATTTAGACATAAAAATTGATACCAAAAGCAAATTTGGAGAATTTGGAATAGTTTACTTGCCACTTCTATAAATAAAAAAAATTATGAACAATCAAGAGAGAGAGAACACTACAAGATATTTAATGGATAATTTTTAAAATGTATCAAATAAAAAGGCTTTTCACAAGCAAAATCAATGCAGTGAAAATTAAAAGAAAGAAAGAAAGCTGGGAAATTTTTTTCACAGAAAATATTTTGGAGAAAGCTTTCATTTCTCAAATATATAGATAAATGACTGAAATTCATATAAATAATTCCCTAAATGATAAATGGTTAAATATATGATTATGCAGTTTTCAAAGGAAGAAATCAAAGCTATCTATAATCATACAAAAATTTCTATATTACTATTGAATAGAGAAATACATGAGAAGTAAGAAATGGAGGAGATAATTTGGAACTAAAAAATATAAATGAATGTCAAAAACTGTCTTACATGCCACTATAAAAAAGAGAAAAACTAAAATATTATTTTATAAATAAGAACTCAAGGCCATTAGCTTTTCCAGATTACCTGATGTATGATAAAGTTTTTTTGTGTGTGTTTTGTTTTTAATTTTATAATAACTTTTTATTGACAGAACCCATGCCAGGGTAATTTTTTTTTACAATTTTATCCCTTGCACTCGCTTCTGTTCCGATTTTTTCCCTCCTTCCCTCCACCCCCTCCCCTAGATGGCAAGCAGTCCTATATATGTTAAATATGTTGCAGTATATCCTAGATACAATATATGTTTGCAGAACTGAACAGTTCTCTTGTTGCACAGGGAGAATTGGATTCAGAAGGTAAAAATAACCCGGGAAGAAAAAGAAAAATGCAAATAGTTTACATTCATTTCCCAGTGTTCTTTCTTTGGGTGTAGGTGCTTCTGTCCATCATTTATCAATTGAAATTGAGTTAGGTCTCTTTGTCAAAGAAATCTACTTCCATCAGAATACATCCTTATACAATATCGTTGTTGAAGTGTATAATGATCTCCTGGTTCTGCTCATTTCACTTAGCATCAGTTTATGTAACTCTCTCCAGACCTCTCTGTATTCATCCTGCTAGTCATTTCTTACAGAACAATAATATTCCATAACATTCATATACCACAATTTATCCAGCCATTCTCCAATTGATGGGCATCCATTCAATTTTCAATTTCTAGCCACTACAAACAGGGCTGACACAAACATTTTGGCACATACAGGTCCCTTTCCCTTCTTTAGTATTTCTTTGGGATATAAGCCCAATAGAAACATTGCTGGATCAAAGGGTATGCACAATTTAATAATTTTTTGGGCATAATTCCAGATTGCTCTCCAGAATGGTTGGATTCATTCACAACTCCACCAACAATGCATCAGCGTCCCAGTTTTCCCGCATCCCCTTCAACATTCATTATTATTTTTTCCTGTCATCTTAGCCAATCTGATAGGTGTGTAGTGGTATCTCAAAGATGTCTTAATTTGCATTTCTCTGATCAATAGTGATTTGGAACACTCTTTCATATGAGTGGTAACAGTTTCAATTTCATCATCTGAAAATTGTCTATTCATATCCTTTGACCATTTATCAATTGGAGAATGGCTTGATTTCTTATAAATTTGAGTCAGTTCTCTATATGTTTTGGAAATGAGACCTTTATCAGAATCTTTAACTGTGAAGATGTTTTCCCAGTTTGTTGCTTCCCTTCTAATCTTGTTTGCATTAGTTTTGTTTGTACAAAGGCTTTTTAATTTGATATAATCAAAATTTTCTATTTTGTGATCAATAATGGTCTCTAGTTCATCTTTGGTCACAAATTTCTTTCTCTTCCACAAGTCTGAGAGATAAAGTATCCTATGTTCCTCTAATTTATTTATAATTTCCTTCTTTATGACTAGATCATGGACCCATTTTGATCTTATCTTGGTATACGGTGTTAAATGTGGGTCCATGCCTAATTTCTACCATACTAATTTCCAGTTATTCCAGCAGTTTTTATCAAATAATGTATTCTTATCCCAAAAGTTAGGATCTTTGGGTCTGTCAAACACTAGATTGCTATATTGATTATTTTGTCTTGTGAACCTAACCTATTCACTGATCAACTAATCTATTTCTTAGCCAATACCAAATGGTTTTAGTGATGTCTGCTTTATAATATAGTTTTAGATCAGGTACAGCTAGGCCACCTTCATTTGATTTTTTTTTTCATTAATTCCCTCAAGATTCTCAACCTTTTATTATTCCATATGAATTTTGTTGTTATTTTTTCTAGATTATTAAAATATGTTCTTGGAAGTCTGATTGGTACAGCACTAAATAAATAGATTAGTTTAGGGAGTATTGTCATCTTTATTATATTCGCTTGGCCTATCCAAGAGCATTTAATATTTTTCCAATTATTTAAGTCTGACTTTATTTGTGTGGAAAGTTTTTTGTAATTTTGCTCATATAATTCCTGACTTTCCTTTGGTAGATAGATTCCCAAATATTTTATGCTATCGACAGTTATTTTGAATGGAATTTCTCTTTGTATCTCTTGCTGTTGGATTTTGTTGGTGATGTATAAAAATGCTGAGGATTTATTGGGATTTATTTTGTATGCTGCTACTTTGCTGGGTAAGTTATTTTTGGTTGCATACCAATTCCTTAGCCTTATAAAGTATTTTTGAAAAGAATTTTGTCAAAAATGGAACTGTAGCTCGGTTCCTAAATTAACAAGTCCTAAGAGCAAATGAATTTTAGCACATGTGTGTAGCACACTAAGTTGCTAATGTATACATTAACTGAATATATATATATATATATATATATATATATATAAATATATATATACATATATATATATATGTATATAAAGACAGACAGAGACAGAGACATAGAGATAAGAGAGAAAGAGGTTTGGTTTTTTTTTTTTGTTTTTTTTTTTTTTTTTTTTTTGAGCAGTGATTAAAGGAAAGAATCCATGATGATACAAAGTTTGAGCTGACTACTGAAGACAAAAATATATAAACCTTAGAGCTTTTATATGAAAAATAATATAGCCAAAAAAAAGAAGAATAAAAACTAGCACATTAGGCAAATTTTTGCAACTAGCATTCCTGATATAATCTCACACACAAAATATGTAGATAATTGATACAAACATATAACTAAGAACATTTCCTTAATATATAATTTCTCAAGGAATGTAGACAAATAAAGTTTAAAAGAAAAAATGCAAACCTTCAATAACTACAACAGTAAATCTTCCAAAGCACCAATAATATGAGAAATGCAAATGAAAACATTTCTGAGTTATCATCTCATATATCAAAATGGAAAAAAAAAATGATGAAAGACTAAAATAGTTGAAGTTAGAGTGGTAGTGGTAGTTGTAAATTGGTTCAACACTTCTACAAAAGAATTAGAAAATAGGTAAGAAAGGGTTTTTACCCTTTAATTCACTGATCTATTAGAATATTTTTCAAATTCCTTCTATTTCCAGCATCAGTGAGAGAAGGTTACGGTAGAATGAATAGAAAAAGAACGATGAGTTTGAGCTAAATGAGGACAACATTTTGTAGGTCACTTGGAGAGATCTGGACTGATAAAATCACAAGATAATGTATTTGCTGTATTTGCACAGGAAATTTTTGACAAAATTTGGATAAAATTAAGAAAGATAAGCGAGAACAGTCTTTGCCCTTAGTCCTCATCCAAATTCTGGATTTAAAGAAGCAGAGAATAATAACTTATCAAGAAAGGCATAGTATTTAAAAAATAAGGGGGATGTAGAAAGTAAAGAGAATCAAGAAAGATTTGGGAGTAGGATCTAAAAAGGAAGAAATTAAGTAAAACAAGAACACCTCAAAAAAAAAAAAGGAGAAAAGGAGTTGACAGGTGGAAATTAAGTGGATAATTGTAGATCAAAATGAGTTCTTAGAACAGATTGTTTATTGAAGTAAATGAGAGACTGACAAAGGGGTTGGTGTGGCTATAGAACCAGTGCTGAGACTGAGGAAAGACAACTTGTGAAATCATTAACAAGATAACTAGCTGAAATGAAATAGCATAGGATTCGACCCAGAACAAGAATGATATAGGTTCAAATCCTATTTCTGATACATACTGATTTATGACTTTAGACAAGCTAGTCAATCTCTTGGTAGCTTTCTCAGTCATTTTTCTAAGAATATAAATTGCAGGGGGAAAAAAACTTACATTTTTAGAGTGAGTTTCTTCAATAGCAAGTTCTCTACATAAATGAAATTATGGGACCTGTACTTAATGAGCTCTAACACTTTAGATCATGTGCTTAGAATTGAGACATAAATATGCATAAGTAGTTTATTTTTGTTAAATATTGAAAAAAAAATCATCCATTGTAGAAAAAGGGAAGGATTATTTAGTGGCTTGCATGTCACATTAAATGTTTGTATTTCTACTGCTTTTATCTGCAGACTACTCTCCTTCCTGGAAGACAATATGAAGAAAGTTTGACAATGTCTCTTTAACTCTATATTTTTAGGAAGAAGGATATGTCCCCAAAGCAGATAGAAGCAAGGCTTCAATAGAGGAAAAATCAGAAGTAAAGGAAGAGGAACTTGACCTTTGTCAGAATGTTGGAGAATAGAAGAATGTTGTATAATAAAGAAAGGAAAGGAAAAGGCCAACCATACAATTATGCCTTAAAACAGATTTGAACTACTGCTGAAAAGAAGGGAGCTGAATGTTCTGATAAGAAAAAAAGAAATCTCTTCTTGAAAGTATTATACAGTAGAAACCTAGAAGCTATCAGGCAAGAGATCATCCATAAAAGTATAAAGAGAAAAGAGTGGCTGTGGATAGTAGTTGTGTAATTTGGGTATTGCAGTAGCTATTTGTCAACCTGATAATAGACAATCATGTTATCTTCTCTAGGCATGTATCTAAGGCATAATGGAGAACTTCCCAAAACTTATTGAAATGTTTCACAAATAATTCTGGTGATTCATGTGAGCACAAATGATAATGTTCAACACAATCTAAAAAGTACTTTGTAGGATGATGACATCCTAGGCAAGAAATCAAAGACTATGGGAAATAGATTGGGTTTTCTTTCCTGTTGCATATTGAAGTCATGATTCAAAAAATAAAATTAATTAGAGAAGTAAGCATGGCTAAAAATAGTATAGGGAATTGAATTTGGGCTTGGACACATTGACTTATGAAAGATACATGGGCAAACATGGAGTATGCCCAATAAAGGAAAGAATACTAAGTCTCTAGTAGAAATATTATATTTCTTCCATATGTAAGACATTGTGAAGAGTACATTACAAAAAAGAAGATGGTTTATGATTGGGAAAACTAGTTTACAGAATACAAAATACAAGAAAAGAAACTAAGTAAAACACATAGCTTTAAGGGTTTATACATAAATGGCTAAAGTTTAGGCAATTAATAAAAAGAATTAGATGTCATAACACAAGGAGGCAAAGTTGACCTTATAGGTATCACTGAGACTTGGTGGGATGGAATTCTTGAAAATTCATAAAAAGAAGATATAAAATAAAATATGGTGAAATTACCACATAAACATAGAATAGTAAGCCACATTATCTTCAACTGCCTGGAAACACAAATATAATGTTCAATAACATCAAAATAAAACAAAAAAAGTATTTTACAGATATCAGAAAAAAATCACACAAAACTACTAAGTCAAAGAAGAAACTGAACTTTAAGTAGAACGAATAAATATAAGGAGAGCAGAGAATATACATTCTATATGAAGAAAATTTCACATAAATATGGGAAACTTAGTGGAGGCCCATTAGTTAGGGAATGACTGAATAAGTTATTATATATGTATGTAATAGAATATTATTCTATAAAAATGATCAGCAAGATGATTTCAAAAAGGCTTGGAGAGACATGAACTGATGCTAAGTGAAGTGAATAGAAGCAAATGAACATTGTATATAGCAACAACAAGATTATACAATGATCTATGATGGACTTGGCTCTTTTCAACAATGAGGTGATTCTAGCCAATTCCAATGGACTTGAGAGAACCATCGGCATCCAGAAAGAGGATGGTGAGTACTGAATGTGGATCACAACATGGTATTTTCATTTTTGTTGTTGTTTTCTTGCTTTTTTTCCTTTTTCATTTTCCCCTTTATGTTATGATTTTGTTTGTGTAGCATGATAAATATAGAAATATGTTTAGAAGAAATGCACATATTTAACATATATTGGATTGCTTGCTGTTCAGGGAAAGGGAGGGAGAAAAATTTGGAAGACAAGGTTTTGCAAGGATGCATGTTAAATGTCTTACATGT
The DNA here is from genome assembly GCF_016432865.1 of Antechinus flavipes. Classification (NCBI taxonomy): domain Eukaryota; kingdom Metazoa; phylum Chordata; class Mammalia; order Dasyuromorphia; family Dasyuridae; genus Antechinus; species Antechinus flavipes. The sequence goes on from NC_067398.1 coordinate 231,218,209, forward strand.
ATTTTGAAAATAAAAAAGCTATTAATAAAAAAAGAAGAAAGAAATCCAGGATACTGAAGGGGGATGCATGATAGTGAAAATCTGGATTACGGTTAAAGAATGGCAATTTTTTTTTTTTTTTTGCCATTGGATTACTATACAGACCATCTAGACAGAAAAAGAAAATAGATGAGGAATTCTTAATCCCACTGTGTTCTGCTATTGTCTGACCTCATGTGCATTATTGTCTTCAACTTTGAGTGCCACAGTTTACCAAGATAAAAGAAGCATTACAGAGAAGAAAGGAAGGGGACTCACAGGAAAATGGCTAAATGACCTCCCCTCATTATAAAATAACAGCAATTATTAAATAAATTAAAAGGAATCAAAGAAATTATTAAATCAATTAAATCAAAGGAATAATAAGAAGGAAAGAGAATTACTGTAGGTGTTCACAAATAATCAAACAAAAAATGGCTGATAAAGTGGGGGGAGAGAAAGTAAGATAAAAATCTAATCTAATCTGAAATCTACAACAAATAAATATTCTAAAGGCAATGCAATCTCCAAGAAAAATGAAAACAGTACAATTAATTCTACTAGATTCCTATTCATTATATTTTAGTGATTTTGGAATTTTTCCTAAATGCTATAGAATTAAAAAAGAAATCAAATAAATATGATGTAATTAGCAAATAAACATAGACTAGAATAAGCCATATCACCTTCAGCTGACTGGAAAACAATCGTCATGTTTAAGAAGGTCAAAATCAAATAAAATAATTTTGCAGATATTGCAGAAAAAATTACACAAAACTACTAAATCAAAGGAAAAAAAGAATTTGAACATCCAGAATAACAAAGCAGTATAATTTATATGGCCCCATGACATATTCAAAAATATAATCTTAATCATTAATGAAATATACTGTCATCAAAAAAGGAGTTTCAAAGAATCAAAGAATATTTTAAGATATTCTTTACAAAAAAACCAGATATGACCATATTTGACAAACTCATTCAACAAAAGAAATATGAGAGGTAAGCAAATAAGTTTTAAAATGAGATAGTATAATAAAATTCTTTATTTCCCCTAAAAACACTTTTTGTGCATCATTTAGGGTCATTGGAACAATAAACAACATAAGTGGTCATCAAAAGACATCAAAAGAATCAGGAGAAAAGATATAATCAAGGATATTCTGGTAAGCATTTTACAAGGAGCTCTTCAGAAAATATATAGATATAAACATACATATATTTATATGACATTCTTTTAAATTTAATCTATATTACTATTTTTCCATTACTTTATACATAGACAGTCTATAAACTAACAAATGAAGTCTTAATATATAGCCTTGAAAATTTAACTGTCTCTATTACACCTTCTATCACTATAAGTGAATCAATATTTATGGTAGTTTAAGGCTATATTCCTGCTCCTCCCTAAGTTGATATAATCACAGCATATAATCATGTATAAAGAATGTGTTAATGTTCTAACAAGATGTTAATCCACTGATCAGTTTTAAAATTGTGAACACTTTTCTCTAATGGAATTAAAAGGATTCTGACTTTGAATAAGTTAAAATTTGCTATGACCCTGGGGACATTAAAAAGCTTAATGCTTGAGTCAGACACTAGTGTTGAAAGCACAGAAGAGAGGAAGCGATTTCTTTTCCTTTTGTCACTGTCCATTGATAACAGCAGTAGGACTATTCAACCCAGGAATATAACCCAATTAGCAGGTGGAAATGCAATTTTCAAAAAGTAAAGATTCAGTATAAAGAGCAATGAAACAGTCTCTTCAACCAGGCAGGATAAAAAGAAAATGGTCGAGAAAGAAAATGCCTATTACAAGGAAGTTGAAGCTTTCAGTAATAACACCCATGTCAACAAAGAAAAACAACTATTGATTCAAGAGAGAGTTTGCTATGGAAAACGATAGTTGAACTGTGGGGAGAAAGAACAGACACAGGTATTAAAAAAGAGGAGGATGGCTTAGCTACCTATAATCTATAATGTATGATACACAACCATTATATTCTATAGTTTGTCTTCTTCCCATGAAATTCCCATTTCTTGACTTTCAGCCAAAATGTTGGAGAGGACACACACATCTATCTAAGCTCTTTCTTGCCCTCAGAATACTTTTTTTTTTTTTTAATGACAAGGCCTCAGAATTAGTGGTTGATTTAAAAAAAAAAAAAAACAAATATATTACCAACAGAACATAGCCTCAAAATACACCAGAAAAGGGCTGTTTTTGTTCATGGGCAGAGACAGTTCGATCAGAAACAGATTGCACACAGACAGTGAGAGCACAGAAGGCAGCTCACACTAAGCAGACCAGAAGGGGATGGGGTGTGATCTCAGGCAGCAGAAAATTTGTAGGGATAAACTTACCCAGTGTGAGCTTCCTTTCCCTGGCAGCAAGCCAGTAGATCAGCAGAGAAGCTATAAACACAGGCGGTAAAGACTATAACCCCAAAATGCTAGGGTCTCTAGGGAACTGGCCACACCCACCCAGCACCTGGAGCTCTCAGAGTCTCAGAGCACAGATGCAGCTCAGCCATTACTGTTCTGCTATTGCCTTACTGCTACCTCCTGCAGTCTGTAGAGGCCCAAAAAAAGCAGAAAGCATTTGATTTTTTTTGTTGTTTATTTGTTTTCTTTGATTCTCCTTTAACAAAATGAGCAAAAAATTAAAGTACTCTCTAACTATAGATAGTTTCTATATGGATAGAAAGCAGACTTCAAAGCCTGAGGAGATTAAAAACAGATTGTCTCCAGATGAATCTCCAAAGCAGGATATGATCTGGTCCTCAACATACAAGATTCTCATAGAAGAAATTAAAAAGGCTTTTATAAGAGAGCTAGAAGAAAAATTTAGAAAGGAAAGGCAAGCTTGGCAAGAGGATCTGGATAAATCATCCCACTCATTTAAAGATAGAATGAATAAAGGAATCAAATTCCTGAAAAACAGAATTAGTGAATTGGAAAAAAGAAAATAGCTCTAAAAAAAATAAAATTGGCAAAATGGAAAAAAAAATCCCATAGAACAAAACATCTCACTTAAAAACTCAATTGAACAATTACAAAAAGAAATTAAAAAGTAAATGAAGAAAATAATTCATTAAAAATCAGATTTGAACAAATGGAAATGAATGATTCAAGGAGACAACAAGAATCAGTCAAGCAAAACCAAAAAAAAAAAAAAAAAAGAAGAAGAAGAAAGAAAGAAAGAAAGAAAGAAAAGAAAGAAAGAAAGAAAGAAAGAAAAGAAAAGAAAAGAAACAATGGAAAAAATGTCAAATATCTACTTGGGAAAACAGCAGTCCTGGAAAATAGATCTAGAAGAGATAATCTGAGAATTATTGGTCTTCCTGAAAATTATGATGGAAAAAAGAGCCTAGGAGCTCTTTTTCAGGAAATTATCAAAGAGAACTGCCCTGATATTATAGAAACAAAGGGTAAAAATAGACATTGAAAGAATTCAGTGATCACCTACTGAAAGAGATCCCAAAGTCAAAATTCCAAGAATTATTGTGGCTAAATTCCAGAACTATCAGACCAAGGACAAAATACTACAAGTAGCTAGGGGGAAAAAATTCAAATATAGAAGAGCCACAATAAGGATTACTCGGGATCAAGCAGCATCCACATTACAGGATCAAAGGGTTTGGAATGTCATATTCTGAAAGGCCAAGGAACTTGGTATGCAGCCAAGAATAACTTACCCAGACAAAATGAGCATTTTTCCCCAGGGAAGAAGGTAGGCATTCAATGAAATAGGTGAATTTCATCTATTTCTGGCAAAAAAAAAAAAGAAACTAAAAAAAAAAGTTTGATCTCCAAATATGGGACTCAAGAGGAACATAAAAATAAATCTTAGGAACTATTTTTCTGTTATAAATATACATAAATAACACATGTATAATTTGCTTTTACAGTTATAATATAAAAAAGAAATTAGAGGTAGAAAGGAATTTGTACCAGAAAAAGGGTAAAGTGGGGGTCTCATATCTCATGAAGAGACAAAGGAAACCTATTATATTTGAGGGAAAGAAGGGAAGGGAATGAACAAAGTGTGTATCTTATTTTCGTCAGAATTGGCTTAAAGACAAGAATATTAGACATATTCAATTTACAGAGAAACTTCTCTCACCTCATTGAAAAGTGGGAGGGGAAAAGTGAAAAGGGAAGGAGTAACCTATACAGAAGGGAATACAGAAATTGTGAGGAAAGGGGGTAAGAAAAGGGGAAGAATTCTAAGGTGGGGGGAGGAATCCTTAAAAGGGAGGGCTATGAGAGGCAAGTGGTGCTCATAAGTTTAATACTGGAGAAGGGTATATCAGGGAAGGAAAAGAGAAAAGTATAAGTAGGGGTCAACAAGATGGATAGAAATACAGAATTAGTCATTTTAACTATAAATATGAATTGGGTAAACTTCCCCATAAAGTGGAAGCTGGTAGCAGAATGGAATAAAAGCCAGAATCCCATAATATGTTGTTTACAGGATACACACTTAAAGAAGAGTAATACATACAGAGTAAAGATAAAAGGCTGGAGCAGAATCTACTATGATTCAGGTGAAGTCAAAAAGTCAGGGGTAGCCATCCTGATCTCAGATCAAATAAAAGTAAAAATTGATCTAATTAAAAGAGATAAAGAAGGGTACAATATCTTGCTAAAGGTTAGCATAGTTAATAAAGCAATATCAATATTAAAGATATATGCACCAACTGGTGTAGCATCTAAATTCTTAAAAGAGAAATTAAGAGAGCTGCAAGAAGAAATAGACAGCAAAACTATAATAGTGGGAGATCTCAACTTTGTAATCTCAGAATTAGATAAATTAAACCACAAAATAAATAATAAAGAAGTCTAAGAGATAAATAGAATACTAGAAAAGATAGGTATGATAGATTTCTGGAGAAAACTAAATGGAAACAGAAAGGAGTACACTTTCTTCTCAGCAGTTCATGGAACCTATACAAAAATTGACCATATATAGACATAAAAATCTCAAATTCAAATGCAGAAAGGCAGAAACAGTAAATGCATCCTTTTAAGACCACTATGTAATGGAAATTACATTCAATAAAAAGCCAGGGGAAAATAGACCAAAAAATAATTGGAATCTAAATAATTGGTGAAACAGCAAATCATAGACATAATTAATAACTTCACCCAAGAAAATGACAATAATGAGATGTCATATCAAAATGTGTAGGATGCAGTCAAACTGGTAATAAGGGGAAATTTTATATCTCTAGAAACCTACTTGCATAAAATCGAGAAAGAAAAGGTCAATGAATTGGGCTTGCAACTAAAAAAGCTAGCAAAGGAAATAATAATAATAAAAAAACCCAGTGAAAGACTAAACTTGAAATTCTAAAAATAAAAGGAAAGATTAATAAAATTGAAAGTAAAAAAATTATTGAATTAATAAATAAAACTATGAGGTGATTTAATGAAAAAAAACAACAAAACAGACAAACCCTTAGTAAATCTGATTTTAAAAAGGAAAGAGCAAAGTCAAATTGTTAGTCTTAAAAATGAAAAGGGAGAACTCACCACCAATGAAGAGGAAATTAGAGCAATAGTTAGGAGTTACTTTGCCCAACTTTATGCCAATAAATTTGATAACTTAAATGAAATGGAAGAATACCTTCAAAAATATAGCTTGCCCAGATTAACAGAGGAAAAAGTAAATGGGTTAAACAGTCCTATTTTGAAAAAGAAATACAACAAGCTATTAATCAACTCTCCAAAGAAAAAATGCCCAGGACTAGATGGATTTACATGTGAATTCTACCAAATATTAAAAGAACAATTAACTCCAATGCTATATAAATTATTTGAAAAAAAATAAGAATTGAAGGAGTCCTACCAAATTCCTTTTGACACTGACATGGTACAGATACCTAAACCAGGTAGGTTGGAAACCGAGAAAGAAAATTATAGACCAATCTCCTTAATGAATATTGATGTAAAAATCTTAAATAAAATATTATCAAAAAGATTACAGAAAATCATCCCTGGGACAATGCACCATGACCAAGTAGGATTTATACCAGGAATGCAAGGCTGGTTCAATATTAAGAAAACTATCAGTATAATTGACCATATTAATAACCAAACTAACAAAAACCATATGATCATCTCAATAGATGCAGAAAAAGCATTTAATGAAATCCAACATCCATTCCTACTAAAAACACTTGAGACTATACCAATAAATGGACTTTTCCTTAAAATAATCAGTAGCATCTATTTAAAACCATCATATGTAATGGGGATAAACTGGAACCATTCCCTATAAGATCAGGAGTGAAACAAGGTTGCCCACTATCACCATTACTATTCAATATTCTACTAGAAATGCTAGCTTCAGCATTAAGAGTTGGGAAAGAGATTAAAGGAATTAGAGTAGGTTGAATGTCCATCTTCTTCCCTGGAAAAAGATGCTCATTCTAGCTGGGTAAGTTATTTTTGGTTGCATACCACGTTCCTTAGCCTTTTGGAATATAATATTCCAGGCCCTTCGATCCTTTAATGTGGATGCTGCTAGATCCTGGGTGGCTCCTTGATACTTGAATTGGGTTTTTCTAGCCACTTGCAATATTTTTTCCTTAGTCTGAGAGTTCTGGCATTTGGCCACTATATTTCTTGGTGTTTTGATTTTAGGATCCCTTTCAGTAGGTGATTGATGAATTCTTTCAATGTCTATTTTACCCTCTGTTTCTATGACTTCTGGGCAGTTTTCTTTGATAATTTCCTGGAAAATAGTGTCCAGGCTCTTTTTTTCATCATACTTTTCTGGAAGTCCTATGATTCTCAGATTGTCTCTCCTGGATCTGTTTTCCAGGTCTGTTGTTTTCCCCAGAAGGTATTTCACATTCTTTTCCATTGTTTGATTTTTTTGGATTTGCTTGACTGATTTTTGTTGTCTCCTTGAGTCATTCAAGTCCATTTATCCGAACCTGATTTTCAATGAAGTATTTTCTTCACTCACTTTTTCAAAATCTTTTTTTAGTTGTCCAATTGAGTTCTTTTGTTCTATGGAATTTTTTTCCATTTCGCCAATTTTGTTTTTTAGAGAGCTATTTTCTGTTTCCAGTTCACTAATCCTATTTTTCAAGGATTTGATTTCTTTATCCATTCTCTCTTTAAGTGAGTGGGATGACTTCTCCAGCCTCTCTTGCCAAGCCTCCCTCTCCTTTTCCCATTTTTCTTCTAGCTTCCTTGTGAGAGCCTTTTTAACTTCTTCTATGAGGTTCATCTGTGCTGAGGAACAGATGATCTCCTCCTTTGGGGATTCACCTGGAGACAATCTGTTTTTAGTCTCCTCAGGATTTAGAGTCAGCTCTCTATCTATATAGAAACTGTCAAAGGTTAAAGTCCTCTTCAATTTTTTGCTCATTTTGTCAAAGAATCAAAGACAAACTAGCAAAGAAAAAAAAGAAAGAACCCCTAAATGGAGTCTGCTTTTTTGGGGGAGGGTTACCGAGTGGTGTTACCGAGTGTTACCGAGCTTCCTCGACAGACTGTGGGGGCAGCAGGGAGGCACTAGCAGGACTGTGCTGTGCCTGTGCTCTGAGACTCCGAGAGTATGCTGAGACACTGTGAGGGAGGGGTGACCAGGTCCCGAGAAACTCCAGCTGTTTGGGGTTGTATTCTTCACCCCCCAGTGTTTATAGCTTCTCTGCTGGGCTGCTGACTTGCTGCCAGGGCAAAGTATCCAGTCCTGTAGCAAAGCTCTCCCCACAGAGACGGCTGCAATCACACCCCTCCCCCTCTCTGATCTGCTCCCGTGCTCTCACTGCCGCTGCCCTCAGCCTGAGCCCGATCTAAAACCGTCCCCACCCTCAAGCAAAAACAGACCTTTCTTGGTGAGTTTCAAGGATGTCTTCTCTTGGTAACTATTTGTGGGTTTTTTTTTTCAGTCAAGCATTAATTCAGAGGCTTGTAATGAAATGGATAGTGAGAGAAAACACGGAGCTTACACAGCTATGTGTCTCCTCTTCACCATCTTGGCTGGAAGTCCCAGGAATTAGAGTAGGTAATGAGGAAACCAAACTATCACTTTTTACAGATGATATGATAGTATAATTAGAAAACCCCAAAAATTCTGCTAAAAAGCTATTAGAAATAATCCACAACTTTAGCAAAATTGCAGTATACAAAATAAATCCACATAAATCCTCAGCATTTTTATATACCACCAATAAAGTCCTTCAGCAAGAGATACAAAGAGAAATTCCATTCAAAATAACTGTCGACAGCATAAAATATTTGGGAATCTATCTACCAAAGGAAGGTCAGGAATTATATGAGCAAAATTACAAAAAACTTTCCACACAAATCAAATCAGACTTAAACAATTGGAAAAATATTAAGTGCTCTTGGATAGGCCAAGCTAATATAATAAAAATGACAATACTAGCTAAACTAATCTGTTTATTTAGTGCTATACCAATCAGACTCCCAAGAAACTATTTTAATAACCTAGAAAATGTAACAACAAAATTCATATGGAAGAACAAAGGGTAGAGAATTTCAAGGGAATTAATGAAAAAAAAAAATCAAATGAAGGCAGCCTAGCTTTACCAGATCTGAAACTATATTATAAAGCAGAGGTCACCAAAACCATTTGGTATTGGCTAAGAAATGGATTAGTTGATCAGTGGAATAGGTTAAGTTCACAAGACAAAATAGTCGATCAGTATAGCAGTCTAGTGTTTGACAAACCCAAAGATCCTAACTTTTGGGATAAGAATTCACTGTTTGACAAAAACTGCTGGGAAAATTGGAAATTAATATGGCAAAAACTAGGCATGGACCCACACAACACCATACATCAAGATAAGATCAAACTGGGTTCATGATTTAGGCATAAAGAACAAGATTATAAATAAATTAGAGCAACATAGGATCGTTTACCTCTCAGACTTGTGGAGGAGGAAGGAATTTGTGACCAAAGTATAATTAGAGATCATTATTGATCACAAAATAGAAAATTTTGTTTATATCAAATTAAAAAGTTTTTGTACTAACAAAACTAATGCAAACATGATCAGAAGGGAAGCAATAAAGTGGGAAAACATTTTTATAGTTAAAGATTCTGATAAAGGCCTCATTTCCAAAATATATAGAGAATTGACTCAAATTTGTAAGAAATCAGTCTTACATTTATCTTACAGATAAATGGTCAAAGGATATGAACAGACAAATTTCAGATGATGAAATTGAAGCTATTTCTACTCATATGAAAAGGTGTTCCAAGTCCCTATTGATCAAAGAAATACAAATTAAGACAACTCTGAGATACCACTACACACCTGTCAGACTGGCTAAGCTGACAAGGAAAGATAATGCAGAATGTTGGAGGGGATATGGGAAAACTGGGACACTGATGCATTGTTGGTGGAGTTGTGAATGGATCCAGCCATTCTGGAGAGCAATTTGAAATTATACTCAAAAAGTTATCAAACTCTGCATACCCCTTGATCCAGCAGTGTTGCTACTGGGCTTATATCCCAAAGAGATATTAAAGAAGGGAAAGGGATCTGTAGTTGCCAAAATGTTTGTGGCAGACCTTTTTATAGTGGCTAGAAACTGGAAAAATGAAAGAATAGACATCAATTGGAGAATGGTTGGGTAAATTGTGGTATATGAATGTTATGGAATATTATTGTTCTGTAAGAAATGACCAGCAGGATGAATAAAAAAAGGCTTGGAGAGACTTATCTGAACCGATCCTGAGTGAAATGAGCAGAAGTAGATCATTATACACTTCAACAACAATACTGTATGAGGATGCATTCTGATAGAATTGGATATCTTTGACAAAGAGAAGATCTAATTCAGTTCCAATTGAATGTGGGCTACTTGCATTTTTGTTTTTCTTCCCAGGTTATTTTTACCTTCTCAATCCATTTTTTCTTGTGCAACAAAAGAACTGTATGCATCTGCACACATTTATTGTATCTAGGATATTATTTAAGATGTTTTAACACTTATAAGCCTGCCTGCCATCTAAGGGGGGGGGGGGTGGTGCAGGTAGGGAAGGGAAATGTTGGAACAGAAGTCAGTAAAAGGGACAATGTTGTAAAAATTATCCATGCATATGTTCTGTCAATAAAAATTTATAATTAAAAAAAAAGAAATTCTCATTTCTTCCCAGGCAATCCTCATCTTACCAGGCAATACAGCAGGAAAAACAAAATTGGTATAGTACTGTCATTATTTTAAAGCTATTTTACAAAGTTCAATATCCAAAATCCTATAAAATTTTAGTGAACATTAGCAAAATAATCTCCATTTCAAAAACAAAAAAATGCCCAGTAAAAGTTAATAGAAATGAAACCTAGTTGATGAAAGAACCTCCGTTCTTTGGCTCTGGATATTCTCATTTTGACTAGTATAAAATTTATTTTTTCACATTCATTCTAGTAGATATTCTGATTCAATTTAAGTGCTGCTGTTGTTTGTCCTTTTGAGAAGATAACTATAATGGCTCTCATCTCCAAGTATCTAGTATGGAATGTGAGATTCCAGAAATTCTTTATAGGGTTTTAGTGATAAAGACGAACAAAGATAGAAGGACAGGAGATAGAGTGAGCAATGGTCATTCTGATAAGTTAGGAAGGTCTAAAGTCATGATGTCTAAGATAGACATCTTTCTCCTTATCTAGGATTAAACATTTACAGTTTATAACCTTAGAGTAGCCAGCACTAAGTTATATCAGTCCTAATATTCGGGGGAGGGGAGGGAAGACGGAGGGATGTTGCAACCAGGGGGACTGAGACAAAACAACTAAGGGAAATTGAGGTAGAACAATCAAAGGAAATTATGGCATAACAATAGAGTCAAAGATATCCTAATGTCCTTGTACTAATTCTGCTTAACTGGTCTATCAGTCTTCACCAGGTGCTACTGATAAATGTTGACATCTGATGAATGTTGCTTCCCTTTTTGCATGTAGTCATCACTGATTCTAGTCTCATATTTTGTTGATATTCTGACTTTTAGTATTGGATAGCACATTCAAAAGAAACTGAACAAATAGGACTCTTAGCTCTGGGAAAACTTCAGCTCCAAAGCTGTATTCTATCACGTGCATTTTTTGCAACCTAGCACTGCCACTATTCTTGGACAACTTAAAATGGGAGAAAAGAGAACTACCTTCATCAAACTAGCTACACTAACCAGAGCCTGAAAGGAAAGTTTTGAAAAGCAAATTCCAACCTGGGATTCTTCATATATATATGTCAATATGGTTCATTTTTTTTCCCTGTATACTTACTTGTATTTCCTGGCCCTTTCATAAATATTCTTCATATATATGTCAATATGGTTCATTTTTTTTCCCTGTATACTTACTTGTATTTCCTGGCCCTTTCATAAATAAGTGGACCACTCAAAATCTGATGACAACTAGGTAGCACAATGGAGCCTTAGGTCTGGCATCAGGAAAATATGAATTCAAATGTAGTGTCAGGTACTTACTAGCTGTGTGAACTTGGACAATTTACTTATGTTTGTTTGGGCTTCTCCAACTATAAAATGGGGATAATACTAGAACCTACTTCACAAGTCTGTTGTGTTTCAAATGAAATAACATTTATAAAGTTCTTAACACAGTACATGGCATATAAGTAGAACTTTTTTTAAAGGGCTTGTTCCCTATCTTGCTTTTTCTCCTTACCCTTCTTTTTATAACCTACAAAATCAACCATTAAACCAATCAAAGAACATATTGCATATCATCCTTTGTTGGAATCTTTATAAATTGTTAAGTCATTAGAGTCAATAAAGACAATAATTATCTAATTTAGCATGGTTCAGTATGATTGATCTGATCTTACAAGGAGATGTTATGGGCCAGAAGAAACAAGGTACTAAGTAGAACTGATAGAAATGCTTATGTTCACACCTTTAGAGAGCTCATATAAGGAAGATGTATTTAAGTACTCATTGGCGTTCACATGTTTGGGAGATTTCAGGGTTTAGTATGAGATATCTGAATTCACACCTCCCTTGAAGCTCTTAGGGCCAGAGAGCACTCTGGGAGGAAACACATAATCCCACTCTCTCGTTTCCCACAATCCCACTCTTGGAGAAGGAACATAAATAGAGCTTCAGGGAGCCAGTCAAAAGAGTTACTTCAGAACATTGCCAGGGGTTAGAGAGGAGCACTCTGGGAGGAAGCCCACAAGCCCTCTCTGGAAGGCAAGAGAAATTCATTCCATTTTCCACCTGTCTGGTTGGAGGCTGAAGGACAAACTTTTGGATTTGGAGACATTCGGAGGGAGCTCTTGGAACCAAGCAGAGAGATAGGCCTCTAAGCTAACTGGGCTATTTTGGAGGAAGCAATAAAAGATATGAACTTTTATCAGCTGGCTGTATTTGGGTGATTATTACTTTTAACTGAAACTAAGGCTGCTTCCAGAAAACCTCCCCAAGAAACCTGCTTCCAGAGAGAACAATTATTGTTTTAAAGAAGAGAAGAACACCACAGTCCTTGTTATCTGTCCCTATAATTTCCTGAAGTGGTTGGAGGAATGAATCTCAATGCACTAAGAACCTCCAATTATATGCAAACATTCTCAATGTGGATGGGTCAAAATTGTATATCTGCTAACAATGCACAAACATATGCTTATTGGGAGTCATTTAAAAGTGCTAGCTTTTAACTAGTTGCTTGGAAAAGTTAGAAAACAGGTACCATGTACACAATTTGAATTTTAAAAAAATTTCCTTCATTCATTTAATTAGTAGTAAAAAAAAAAATCACATACTTTATCATGGGTATATGGCATTAATGAGACACTGTAATATTCTAATACTCTGAATCAACAAAAGAACTTTATTAATCTATTCTGATTACAAGATAGACCAGAGGTTTAAATTTTTTTTTTAATATGGAGAAGCAGAACAAGAGCTTATCTTTCAAAATAAGGTCAAGTGTTGCTTAATTACACATTTATTATATATAAGGAATGGCAAAGAGTTTTCAGAGATGTTATAGCTCAAGTGTATGTGACAGGCTGAAAAATGGTGATAACTTATGTTGTCAGAAAGATGTTTCAGTTTTGTTACAACAAGTTGCATCAATTATAATGTATAGAGTGTAGAAAATTTCTTTGGTAACACATAAGTAAAAATGCATATCTGATATATATCAATAATTTATTGACTTTACAGGTTTTTTTAAATTTATATTCAAAATATTATGATTTAATATTTTTTGGAAATATTTGTTTTTATTCATTTTAAATAAATTCTATTTTATGGGATTTTTTTTTGAGAGGAGAAAGGTCTTGATCTCTGACTTTATCAGTAAATGAGTCCTCCACCTGAGAACACAGATGGACAACTTATTTTGAAACTTAAACTAATAGATAGTTGCCTAGGAAAGTTCCCATGAGTAAATGTTAGTATTTGTCAAAGACAAAATATCAAGCCGCTTGTTTTTGAATTACATACTGGCCTTTTATCTTTTATTGCCAAGCTTCTGCTTTTTACAAGAAATATAGAAGAGAATTTTCCTATTTTCATTTGAATTATTTCATTCTTTACATAGAAAATAGGGACTGCTTTAGTTTTCTATATTAACTAGATAACTTATTTTCTTTTATTCCTTTTTTTCACAAAACACTTTCCTCCATAATTACTCTAATGCTTTTTGGTGGCATAATGTGACTGTTCTTGAAGGCACAAGATCTATTTAATTCTACAAATGGTGGGAATTGTTAGTATTTTAAATAATTAATACAAAGTCCATTAAAGTTTAAAAATAATTTTTTTACAATTATCACTTAGATATTCACAAGAACACTCTCAAGTTAAGTGTTTGGAGTTAAGTAATTTAATAGATGAGGAAAATGGGACAGACAGTAGTTAAGTTACTTTTCCTAGGTCATTTTTTTTAATGTCTGATGTTGGATTTGAATTTAGATCTTATTTATTCCAGGTTCAGCACTCTATCACTGAGCAATCTAGCTATCACTGATATTTTGACTAAAATCAAAACTGACACATCTTGCCTGCTATCAATGAACATTAATACCAAAGTGTTCCCATTAGAAAAATTTTAGGAAGAAAATGTTAGAAAATGTTTTTAGGAAAGGGGTTTCACATATTTGTAAAAATGAATACCTTTTTTTCTCAAAAAAATGATGAGAATCAAACAATTCTCTGAATAGCATAGATAGTAAAATCCACAATTATCAACATAGTTGTCATTTTAGTGACTAGTTAGAACAAAGGTTCCAATTAAGATAAAATTAAAAGAAAGTTTAAAAATATGAATAAGAAATTTTGTATAACTGAAATATCTCTGGCCTGACATTTTCATGAAGTGATGATACTGATAAATGATGTATGTATAAAATTATTATTGTGACTTCCCCAAATTTAATATAAAATAATTAGCAGAAGAAAGAGCCCCGAGATCCCAAATTACCAACAGAAAATATTTAATCTTCATACCAAGAGAAAGGCAAGTCAACCAAAAGCAAAATTGGTTTCATGCTTCACTGCAAAATATTGCTAATTAAAATGATTGAAGATTATGATGGATAGCAAAAGGTAGTAGAAGAGAAAAATAAACTTTCTAAATGTTGGGTATGAGACTGTACTAAAGCACAGCCTTGCAGAGTTTTTATAGATCAAACAGTCAGGAAGAAAAGAAATCAAAGTGATGATTAACAAAGAAGATACTTTTTATTCATCTGTCCCCACCCCCCTTATTTTATAGGAGAGAAAACTGAGAATTAGGTTGGCTGTCACTTATCTAATATCCCCAAAGTGACGAAGTAATATTTGGAGTTCTGTCCCATGACAAAGTTAAACACTCTTTCCAGTGTACAACCCTGCTTCTCAAAGTAAAAGATTTCCCAGAATTTCTATAATGATAGAATCTCATCACTAAGAAAAATGAAACCTTCAGTGCCTTAATACTCTGGGAATTATATAAGGAAGCAAAAATGGAATTCAAGAAAATTCAATCAGGAAAAGCAATTGAATAGACTAACACATATAACAGAAATCTGCTAGAGCACAAAAATTTTCAAAGCACTTGGGTTCTATATGTCCACATACATTCTTTATAACATTTAGAAAAGTCATAGAATTGATATATTGTTAAAAGCTACCAGGAATAATTTAATAACTATTCTACATGTGGCAGCTTTATCATCTCTCTACCAAGATTATTGTCTCCAAACATCTTCAAATTTTATTCTCCAAGAAGAATTATATAATAGATGTAGAATAATTAAAGCTAAATTTACAGAAGACATAATTCTTAACAGGATAAAATCTTTTTTCTAAATCAACAAGAGAGAACTACATCATAATATTTTGCACACTGATTAAGGCCCTTCATTAGTAATTTTTTTTAATATTTTATTTTCCCACTTTCATGTAAAACAATGATTTTACACTTATTATTAAAACTTTGAGTTCCAAATTCTCTTTCTTCCTCTCTATCCTATCCCATCCATTGAGAAGGTATATGTAAAATTGTGTGGCACACTTGTATAAAAGTTGCACAGAAAGCATAGATTCCACACACCCAAAAAACCCCAGAAAAAATAAAATAATAAAAAAGAATGCTTCAAACTGTATTCAGACACAATAAGTTCTGTCTTTGTATATGGATAATATTTTTTTATCATAAGTCCTTCACAGTAGTCTTTGATTATTGTATTACTGAGAATAGCAGTCGTTTATAGCTGATAATCCTTTGACATTGCTATTACTTTGTACTTTGTACGTTTTACTTTGCATGGGCTTATGGAAAACTTAACAAGTTTTTCTGAGACCATCCCTTCATGATTTCTCACAGAACAATAGTATTCTATCATAATCACAGGCCCCAGTTCATGCAGCCATTCTCTAATTGATGGACATTCCTTCAATTTCCAATTCTTTTCCCTGAGAAAAGAGCAACTGTAAACATTTTTGTACATATATGCCCTTCTCCTTTTAAAACAATCTCTTTGGAGATGTATGGCTAAAAATGGTATTATTTGGGCACAGACCATCTTTTGGGGGAAATTGTTTCAAAATTATTTTCACAAATATCATTACCAACTGTATTTCTCCTATTTGTTCTATTCTCTCTTTTTTCTTTCACTCAGTCTTTCTTCAAAAGTATTCTGCTTCTGACTACTTCCCACCCTCAATATGCCCTCTCTTCTATCATATCTCCATTTATCTCCTACTTTCCTGCAGGGTAAAATAAGAGTTCTATATCTACATTGAGAATGTATGTTATTTCCTCTTTGAAGCAATTCTTATGAGAATAAGGTTCCCCTCTCCCTTGCCCCTTCACTGGAAAAGTTTTTCTTGACTCTTTTGTGGCAGATACTTCACACTAATAAATTTTCCCTTTTTTTCCCTTACCCTTTCTCTTGCCCAATACATTCCTTCCCTTCCTCTTGATATTATCCCTTAATATTCAACTCACAAATGTATTCTATATATATATATATATATTTCTCATTGGCTTCCATTTGTTCAATTCTACTTTTTAAGGAATTATTTTCCTCAGTGAATTTTCTTTCAGTGAAATGTTGCCAATTTTGCTTTTTAAGGTATTCTCATCATTAGCTTTTTGTATTTCCTTTTGCATTATTCTCATTTTTCTCCCCAAGTTTTCCTCTATCTTACTTGATTTTCAAAATTCCTTTTGAACTCTTCCATCATCTTAAACTAATTATTATTTTTCTTGGAGGCTTTGGATGTAGAAACTTTGACTTTGTTATTTTTTTCTAAGTGTATGTTTTGATTTTCCTTCAACTGATCTCTCCCAAATTCCATCCAAGCAATTTTACAATTATATAGCAAAACAAATTCTGGAATGATAGAACAAGCAAAATGATGAAAAGAAAATACACCAGCTAAAATTAATTTAGATGGCAACCTGAAAAATCTGTGTCAATGAGATGAGAGTGCAGTACATTCCAACACAGTTGGCCCAGTAAAACCATGAACAGGCTACACTCAGGTAAGCCAACAACAAGGAACTGCCCAGCCAGTCCAGGTTTTGGAGTCAACATCATCAGCAGCAGTGGCTTATAGAATCTTAGTCCACAGATGGTGAAAGGGTCCAATTATTGGTCAAAAAGAGATTATAAGGGATACTTTACTAGCATTTGGTGTAGAACTCTTGAAGTGTTTAAAAAGGGAGTTTTGGTACAAACTGGGTCACAGTCCCAAGGTGAGGAAAAGTATTACTATATTAGAATGCCATGCCTCAGAGGAGTGTAAATCCTGGTTACAAGTCAAGAATGGATTAAAGTTCTTGTAATGACTCACAAACTAGAAAACAGACAGAGAACAGAGAGATCTCATTAGATTACTCCACTTCAAAAAAAAAAAAAAATGAAACATTATGGGCGGCCAAAATTTGCCCTGAAAACATTAGTACAAAAATCTTGAAGTTTGAGACACGTGCCCCTTCAATTTCAAAAGCACAACTCAATTTTAACATAAAATTAAAAGTCAAGATATGGACTAAAAGGAGCAGGCAAGCAAACAAACAGAAAAGAGCTTGATCACAGAAAGTTACTAAAATGACAAGAAAGACACAAATGCTAACTCAGAATACTGAAACTGAAAAAAAAAAAAGTCAATAGCTTGGTAAAAGAAGCACAAAAATAAAAAAAAATGTTAAAAATTTATTGAAGAAAACAGTTTATTGAAAAGTAGAATTGGCTAAATAGAAAGAGAGGTACAAATGTAAAATGAGGCAAGTAGAAGCTGATGGCTTCATAAAACATCAATAAACAAAAATAAAAGAATGAAAAAAGAAGAAAATGTAAAATATCTTATTAAAAATTAATATCTTAACTTATCTGGAAAATAGAGAGAAAATATGAATTATTAGGCAATCTAAAAGTCATTGACAAAAAGTAGCTTAGAAATCATATTTCAATAAATCTAGGAAAAGTGACTTGATATCTTAGAGCCAGGCAATAAAATAGAAATCAAAAGAATCCATAGATCACCTGTTGAAAGAGATCCCCAAATGGAAACTTTTGAATTATTATAGCCCAATTCCAGGCTTCCCAGGCCAAGGAGAAAATACTACAAGCAGACAGAAAGGCACAATTTAAATATCAAAACACTGTTACAGTTAGGATTGCATAGTACTGAGCGGCTTTTATATTTAAGTATCAGAGAACTTCAAATATGATATTCTGGAGAACAAAGGAGCTAAGATTTATAACCAAGAATCTCAACCACCAAAATATGTAGTGATAGGAAATTTGTAGTTTCTTAGTGTTTCTATAGTCTTTTGTAGACACGCTTCTAACATTTGTTCCTCAGGTGCATACCCCAAAATATCATCCATATAATGTAACAATATTACTTTTGGAAATGCTTTTCTTACTGGAGTGAGAGCAGCAGCAACATACATTTGGCACATAGTAGGGCTATTTTTCATTCCCTGTGGCAAAACTGTCCATTCATATCTTTTATAAGGCTCAGCTAAATTAACACTGGGCATTGAAAAGGCAAATCTTTTCATATCTTCCTTATCTAGAGGGATAGAATAGAAACAATCCTTAATGTCTATAACCCAAAGAGGCCATTCTCTAGGCAACTGAGTTGGAGATGGAAGCCCAGTTTCCATCTTTCATTTCCCTTTCTTAAATCAATCAACATCCTCCATTTTCCAGATTTCTTTTTTTATAACAAATACTGGGGAATTCCAAGGACTTAGAGAATGTTGTAAGTATCCTTGGTCAAGTTGCTCTTGCACTATATCTACTAAGGCCTGAATTTTATAACTTGTTAAGGGCCACTGTTCTATCCACACTGGGGTATCAGTTTTCCACTGGATAAGAACTGGTGAGAATGCTGGCAGGCCTTCAACAGCAGGCCTGCCTAAAAAGCTTAATTGTAATCCTATCTGCTGTAAAAGGTCTCTTCCCCACAAATTGATGGGGATTTTTTCAATCACAAAAGGAGTAAAGACTCCTGTTTCATTTTCAAATGTCCATTGCATAGGGGCAGCACTAATTTCTGCTGCTATTGATCCCCCTACTCCAAACATGTAGGTGTCTGCCTTAATCTTTGGCCAGCGATTGGGCCAGCTGGCACCTCTAATGATTGCATGATCTGCACCCATGTCTACCAATCCTTCACAATAGTGAAGCTCACAATAGTGAGCATAGGTCAGTCAGCTGTCACAGCTGCAGTCCAAAATATTCCTGGACTCTGCTGCTTGAAGTCAAAATCTGGGCAACTATCATCAGATTGTCTATTAGGGGTATGTAACAGTAAACCTGATGCTATTACTTCTCCTGGTTGATAAATCACAGGTTGCCTGAGTTAGTGACTGGGATATTAGCTACAAATTCTCCAGTTTCCTACATCAGTGTATGGATGAACACTGTTTTAAGCACTCTCAGGAGGTGAAATGGTCAAGCCTACTGTGCCTGGAGGCAAGGGATCCATAGGCTGGACAGGAACAGATTTCACCTCTCCAGGAGATATCTCAGTAGTCTCTACTGCATACAACTCTGTTTTTCCTAATTGCAATCCCTTTTCTCCCTCTGATTGTCTCCAGAGAGAACCATCATATATTATAAAAAAGAAGAGAACACCACATTTTGGCGCCCCACATTGGCTGCCAAAATATGTTTTTTTTTTTTTTTTTTTTTTTGTATAATATAATCGTTCTCTGGGAGCAGGTTTCTGGGGGAAGTTTTCTGGAGGCAGCCTTAGTTTCAGTTCAGAGTAATAATCACTCCAAATGTAGCCAACTGTTAAAAGTTCAAATCTTTTATTGTCTCCTTCAATATAGCCTAGTTAGTTTTCTTAGAGGCCTATATCACTCCTTGGTTCCAAGAGTTCTTGCAGTTTGTCTTTTAGCTTTTCCAGCTTCTGTCTCTAGTTCAACTCCAACTCGTGGCCTCTCAATCTCCAACTGATGCTCCCCTCTCAATCTTTTCAACTGAACCCTCCTGACTGAGCTCAGCTGTCTTTGTGCTCTTTTAGAGGTATAAACGCAAAGGTTGACTCTTCCTCTTAGAGTGGGATTATAGGAGGTGTGAATTTGGATATCTCATACTGAACACTGAAATCTCTCAAAAATGTGAAATGATGTGTGAGCTAATGTGTGAACTCTCAAAGGTGTTAACTAAAGCATTGTTTCTATCAATATTAGTGACTTAACACCTTGTAAGGATTTTCTCTAATGTGTGAACCAATAAGAATTGTATCAATTCCATTCAGTTAGCACTAGGATTCTAACAAAAATAAATATAAATATTTGGAAAAATGAATATTACACACAAAAGAGCTAGAAGAAAAATGAGAAAAGGAGAAGGAGGCTTGGGAAGAGAGTCTGGAGACTCTCATTTAAAGACACAGTGGATAAAGAAATAAAATCCTTGAAAAATAGGATTAGTGAACTGGAAACAGAAAATAGCTCTCTAAAAAACAAAATTGGCAAAATGGAAAAAAAATTCCATAGAACAAAAGAACTCATTTGGAAAATTAGAAAAAGATATAAAAAAGTGAGTGAATAAAATACTTCATTGAAAATCAGAATCAAACAAATGGAATTGAATGACTCAAGGAGACAACAAGAATTGATCAAGAAAAAAAAATCAAACAATGGAAAAAAAATTGTGAAATACCTTCTTGGTAAAACAACATTCCTGGAAAAAACATCCAGGAAAGACAATCTGAGAATTATTGGACTCCCAGAAAAGTATGATGAAAAAAAGAGCCTGGACACTATTTTCCAGGAAATTATCAAAGAGAACTGCCCAGAAGTCATAGAAATAGAGGGTAAAATAGACATTGAAAGAATTCATTGATCACCTACTGAAAGGGATCCTAAAATCAAACCACCAAGAAATATAGTGGCCAAATGCCAGAACCCTCAGATGAAGGAAAAAATACTGCAAGCAGCTAGAAAAACCCAATTCAAATATAGAGGAGCCAAAATAAGGATCACCCAGGATCTAGCAGCATCCACATTAAAAGATCAAAGGGCCTGGAATATGGTATTCCAAAAGGCCAAGGAACTCGGTATGCAACCAAAAATAAATGACCCATCCAGAATGAGCATCTTTTTTCCAGGGAAGAAGATGGTCATTCAATGAAATAAGCGAATTTCACCTATTTTTGAAGAAAAAACCAGAACTTAACAAAAAGTTTGATCAACAAATATAGAACTCAAGAGAAACCTAAAAAGGTAAAAAGAAATCTTGGTACTTATAATTCTGCTATAAAGATGTATAAAGAATACATGTATACCTTGTTCTAGAAACTAGAGTTGGAAAGGACATTGAACCAGAAAACGGGAAAAGTGGGGATACTACATCTCACAAAGAGGCAAAGGAAACCTATTATATTGGAGAGAAAGAATGGGGTGGGGGGAAGAATATAGTGGGTATTTTACTGCCATTAGAATTGGCTTTAAGAGAAAAATTTTAGACATATTCAATTTATGGTGAAACTTCTCCTACCTCATTGAAAAGTGAGAAGGGAAAAGTGAAAAGGGAAGGAATAAGCTAAGTGGAAAGGAAAACAGAAACTGTGAGGGAAAGGAGTATGATAGGGGGAGGAACTCTAAGGCAGGAGGAGGGATACTAAAAAGGGAGGGCTGTGAGAAGCAAGGGGTAGTCACAAGTTTAATTCTGAGTAGGGGGGGAAGGGAGAAAAAAGGGAGAAAAGCATAAAGAAGGGTTGACAAGATGGCAAGTAATACAGAATTGGTCATTTTAACCATAAATGTGAACAGGGTAAACTCCCCTATAAAGAGGAAGCGGTTAGCAGAATGGATTAAAAGCCAGAATCCTACAATATATTGTGTATAGGAAACACACCTGAAGTAGGGAGATACATGCAGAGTAAAGGTAAAAGGTTGGAGCAAAATCTACTATGCTTCAGGTAAAGTCAAAAAAGCAGGGGTAGCCATCCTGATCTCAGATCAAGCAAAAGCCAAAATTGATCTAATTAAAAGAGATAAGGAAGAGCACTATATCTTGCTAAAGGGTAGCATAGATAATGAAGCAATATCAATATTAAAATATATGTACCAAGTGGAGTAGCATCTAAATTCTTAAAAGACAAATTAGGAGAGCTGCAAGAAGAAATAGACAGCAAAACTATAATAGTGGGAGATCTCAACCTTGCACTCTCAGAATTAGATAAATCAAACAACAAAATAAATAAGAAAGAAGTCAAAGAGGTAAGTAGACTACTAGAAAAGTTAGATATGATAGATCTCTGGAGAAAACAAAATGGAGACAGAAAGGAGTACACTTTCTTTTCAGCAGTTCATGGAACCTATACAAAAATTGACCATATATTAGGACATAAAAACCTCAACTCAAATGCAGTAAGGCAGAAATAGTAAATGCATTCTTTTCAGACCATGATGCAATGAAAATTACATTCAACAAGAAGTCAGGGGAAAGTAGACAAAAAATTATTGGAAACTAAATAATCTCATACTAAAGAATGAATGGGTGAAACAGCAAATCATAGATATTATTAATAACTTCACCCAAGAAAATGACAATAATGAGACATCATACCAAAATGTATAGGATGCAGCCAAAGCGGTAATAAGGGGAAATTTCATATCTCTAGAGGCCTACTTGGATAAAATAGAGAAAGAGAAGGTCAATGAATTGGGCTTGCAACTAAAAATGCTAGAAAAGGAACAAATTAAAAACCCCCAGTCAAACACTAAACTTGAAATTTTAAAAATAAAAGGATAGATCAATAAAATTGAAAGTAAAAAAAAAAAAAAAAAAAAAAAAACTATTGAATTAATTAATAAAACTAAGAGTTGGTTCTATGAAAAAAACAAAAAATAGGCAAACCCTTCGTAAATCTGATTTTAAAAATGAAAGAGGAAAATCAAATTGTTAGTCTTAAAAAGGAAAAGGGAGAATTCGCCACTAACGAAGAGAAAATTAGAGCAATAATTAGGAGTTACTTTGCCCAACTTTATGCCAATAAATTTGACAACTTAAATGAAATGGAAGAATACCTTCAAAAATATAGCTTGCCCAAACTAACAGAGGAAGAAGTAAATATCCTAAACAGTCCCATCTCAGAAAAAGAAATAGAACAAGCTATTAACCAACTCCCTTAGAAAAAATCCCCAGAACCAGATGGGTTTACATATGAATTCTACCAAACATTTAAAGAACAATTAACTCCAATGCTATATAAACTATTTGAAAAAATAGAGATTGAAGGAGTCCTACCAAACTCCTTTTATGACACAGACATGGTACTGATACCTAAATCAGGTAGGCAGAAAACAGAGAAAGAAAATTATAGACCAATCACCCTAATGAATATCGATTTTAGCATCTAAAATCTTAAATAAAATATTAGCAAAAAGATTACAGAAAATCATGCCCAGGATAATACAGTGTGACCAAGTAGGATTTATACCAGGAATGCAGGGCTGGTTCAACATTAGGAGAACTATTAGCATAATCGACTATATCCATAACCAAACTGACAAAAACCATATGATCATCTCAATAGATGCAGAAAAAGTATTTGATAAAATCCAACATACATTCCTAATAAAAACACTTGAGAGTGTAGGAATAAATGGACTTTTCCTTAAAATAGTCAGGAGCACATATTTAAAACCATCAGTAAGCATCATATGCAATGGGGAAAAACTGGAACCTTTCCCAGTAAGATCTGGAGTGAAGCAAGGTTGCCCACTGTCATCATTATTATTCAATATTGTATTAGAAACACTAGCCTCTGCAATAAGAGTCAAGAAAAAAATTAAAGGAATTAGAGTAGACAATGAGTAAACCAAACTATCACTCTGCAGATGATATGATGGTATACCTAGAGAACCCCAAAGATTCTACTAAAAAGCTATTAGAAATAATTCATAACTTTAGCAAAGTAGTGGGATACAAAATAAATCCCCATAAATCCTCAGCATTTTTATACATCACCAACAAAATCCAACAGCAAGAGATACAAAGAGAAATTCCATTCAGAATAACTGTTGACAGCATAAAATATTTGGGAATCTTATCTACCAATGTAAAGTCAGGAATTATATGAGCAAAATTACAAAAAACTTTCTACACAAATAAAGTCAGACTTAAATAATTGGAAAAATATTAAGTGCTCTTGGATAGGCCAAGCGAATATAATAAAGATGACAATACTCCCTAAACTAATCTATTTATTTAGTGCTATACCAATCAGACTTCCAAAAAAATATTTTAATGATCTAGAAAAAATAACAACAAAATTCATGTGGAATAATAAAAAGTTGAGAATCTCAAGGGAATTAATGAAAAAAAAATTAAATGAAGGTGGCCTAGCTGTACCTGATCTAAAATTATATTATAAAGCAGCAGTCACCAAAACCATTTGGTATTGGCTGAGAAATAGATTAGTTGATCAGTGGAAAAGGTTAGGTTCACAAGACAGAATAGTCGACTATAGCAATCTAGTGTTTGACAAACCCAAAGATCCTAACTTTTGGGATAAGAATTCATTATTTGATAAAAACTGCTGGAATAACTGGAAATTAACATGGCAGAAATTAGGCATGGACCCACACTTAACACTGTATACCAAGATAAGATCAAAATGGGTCCATGATTTAGGCATAAGGAAAGAGACTATAAATAAATTAGAGGAACATGGGGATCATTTACCTCACAGACTTATGGAGGAGGAAGAAATTTGTGACCAAATATGAACTAAAGACCATTACTGATCACAAAATAGAAAATTGTGATTATATCAAACTAAAAAGCCTTTGTACAAACAAAACTAATGCAAACAAGATTAGAAGGGAAGCAACAAACTGGGAAAACCTCTTCACAGTTAAGGTTCTGATAAAAGCCTCATTTCCAAAACATATAGAGAATTGACTCTAATTTATAAGAAATCAAGCCACTTTCCAATTGATAAATGGTCAAAGGATATGAACAGACAATTTTCAGATGATGAAATTGAAATTATTACCACTCATATGAAAGATTGTTCCAAATCACTATTGATCAGAGAAATGCAAATTAAGACAACTCTGAGATACCACTACACCCCTGTCAGATTGGCTAAGATGACAGGAAAAAATAATGATGAATGTTGGAGGGGATGCGGGAAAACTGGGACACTGATGCATTGTTGGTGGAGTTGTGAACAAATCCAAGCATTCTGGAGAGCAATCTGGAATTATGCCCCAAAATTTATCAAACTGTGCATACCCTTTGATCCAGCAGTATTACTTCTGGGCCAAAGAAATAGTAAAGAAGGGAAAGGGACCTGTATGTGCCAAAATGCTTGTGGCAGCCCTGTTTGTAATGGCTAGAAACTGGAAATTGAATGGATGCCCAGCAATTGGAGAATGGTTGGGTAAATTGTGGCATATGAATGTTATGGAATATTGTTGTTCTGTAAGAAATGACCAGCAGGATGAATAAAAAAAGGCTTGAAGAGACTTATATGAACTGATGCTAAGTGAAATAAGCAGAACCAGGAGATCATTATATACTTCAACAACGATACTATATGAAGATGTATTCTGATGGAAGTGGATTTCCTTGACAAAGAGACCTAACTCAGTTTCAATTGATCAATGATGGACAGAAGCAGCTACACCCAAAGAAAGAACACTGGGAAATGAATGTAAACTATTTGCATTTTTGTTTTTCTTCCCGGGTTATTTTTACCTTCTAAATCCAATTCTCCCTGTGCAACAACTTTTCCTCTTTTCCTTACAATTTCTGTGTTCCCTTCTGCTTAGTTTACTCCTTCCCTTTTCACTTTTCCCCTTCCCACTTTTCAATGAGGTGGGAGATGTTTCTCTGTAAATCAAATATGTCTAATATTTTGCTCTTTAAGCCAAATCTGATGAGAGTAAGACACTCATTATGTTCATTCCCTTCCCTTCTTTCCCTCAGATATAATAGGTTTCCTTTGTTTCTTCATGAGATATAGTACCTCCACTTTTCTCTTTTTCTGGTACAATTTGCTTTCTACCTCTAGCTTATTTTTTATGTTATAACAGTAAAACCAAATTTTACATTTATTCTTTATGTATACTGATAACAAATACAGTTCCCAAGATTATTTTTACCTTTTTGTGTTTCTCTTGAGTCCTATATTTGGAGATCAAACTTTTTGTTTGATTCCATTGTTTTCTTCAGAAACAGATGCAATTCACTTATTTCATTGAATGTCTATCTTCTTCCCTGGGAAAAAATGCTTATTTTGGATGAGTAAGTTATTCTTGGTTGCATAATACATTCTTTAGCCTTTCAGAATATCAGATTCCAGGCCCTTCAATTCTTTAATGTAGATGCTGCTAGATCCTGAATAACCCTCATTGTGGCTCTTCTGTATTTGAATTGCTTTTTTTTTCTAGCCGCTTATGGTATTTTTTCCTTGATCTGATATTTTTGGAATTTAGGCACAATATTTCTTGGAGTTTTGATTTTGGGATCTCTTTCAGTAGATGATCAATGAATTCTTTCAATGTCTATTTTACTCTCTGTTTCTATGACATATGGGCAGTTCTTTTTGATGATTTCCTGGAAAATATTATCTAGGCTCCTTTTGTCATCATAATTTTCAGGCAGTCCAATAATCCTCAGATTATCTCTCCTAGATCTATTTTCCAGGTCTATTGTTTTCCCAAGTAGATTTTTTTTTCAATTTTTTTTGTTTTTCTTGACTGATTCTTGGTATCTCCTTGAATCATTCATTTCCATTTATTCAATTCTGATTTTAATGAATTATTTTCTTCATTTTTTTATTTATTTTTGTAATTGTCCATTTGAGTTTTTAAATGAGTTGTTTTGTTCTATGGAATTTTTTTTTCCATTTTGCCAATTTTATTTTTTGGAGAGCTGTTTTCTTTTCCCAATTCACTAATTCTGTTTTTCAGGGAGTTGATTTCTTTATCCATTCTATCTTTTAATGAGTAGGATGAGTTATCTAGTCTCTCTTGCAAAGCTTCCCTTTTCTTTCCCCATTTTTCCTCTAAGAATATATAGAGCCTTTTCAATTTCTTCTGAGTACCTTGTGTAGTGGGGACCAGATAATATCCCTCTTTGGGGTTTCATCTAGAGACAATCTGTTTTTAGTCTCCTCATTTAAAGCCCGCTTTAACTTTCTACTCATTTTGACTAAAAAGAAACGAAACAAAGCAACAAAACAAAACAAAACAACTGCAGTCTGTTTTTAAGGCACTGTGATATTATCAAGTTTTTTCTACAGACAACAGACAACAGAAAGTAGCAATGAAGTAGCAGTGTGGTACAGCAATGGCTGCACTGGGATTAGTAGTTGTGATCTGAGATTGTGCTGAGTCACCAGGGGTGTTGGGTGAGTGTGGAGAGAGACTCTCGTTTTGGGGTTATATTGTTTACCCTTTGCCTTTATAGCTTTTCTGCTGATCTACTGGCTTGCTGCCAAAGCAAAGTAGCTCACACTGTGATAAAGTTCTGTCCGCAAATTTTCCACCAGCTGAGACCACACCCTGCCTCTCTCTGGTTTGCTTAGTGGGAGATGTTTTCCATGCTCACATTACCTACTTGCCTGAAGCTGTGCCTGAACTATCTGTCCCCACCCATGAGAAAAAACAGACCTTTTCTGGTGAATGTTGAGAATATCTTCTGTTGCTAATGTGTTGTACTCCCAATATTAGTGGGTTTTGACAATCAAACACTAATTCTAAGACCATTCATAAAAGAAGTAGTCTGAGGGTAAGGAAGAGCTTAGATAGAAGATATGTTCTCTCTGCCATCTTGCCTTGCTATCCCAGGTAATTTTGAAGTACTCACAATGAAAAATGTTCTCCAGAGAAAGAACTCATGGAGTCTGAATACAAAATAAAAGCATACTATTTTCATTTTGTGTGTATAGATGTTTGGTCTTTTTTTTCCCATAATATGACTAATATGGAAATACATTTTATATGATTATACATATATAACCTACATCGAATTGCTTATCATCTTAGGGAGTGTGTAGATAAGAGCAAAAGAGTGAAAATTTATAACTCCCAATATTAAAAAATGTTTAAAATGGCTTTATATGCTATTTGAAAAAATAAAATATTTAAAATTTTTAAAGGACAAATATACTGAATCTATCAAGAGAGAAAAAAGGCTTGGTAAAAGTATAGCATTCAAAGATATAAAAATAATGACACATGCTCCTAAGAAAGAATTAGCAAAATCTCAGAAAAAAACTTTATTAGCATATATTGTAATTTGAAATAAAGAAAATAAAATTGATTGATAAAACATAATATTTTGTGAACTTTCCAGAAAACATTGAACAACAGCTCAAAGATTTAAAATGGCTCAGAGGAGGGGGAAAAAAATCTATAAAATAAAATGTTAGCAATGAATGTTGGTGAAAATTAAAGGCATTTACAAAAAATTAAAAAAAACTAAAATTAATATATGGGAAAAATAAGTACAACCTTGTTATGAGCTGAAACATTCTCAGACCATTCCTTTTGTAATTTTGGTACATATTGGAATCAATTAAAGCTCTTCTCATTCATTCTATATTTAACAAAAGTGTTTTATTAAGTAAGAAACTTATTCAACACATGAATTTATAAAATTTTTATAAATTTACATAGCTTCCATCAATACTGAAAGAGTATATTTTTAGAGAATTGAGAGACTATCATATTTAGAACACAAAGGTACTGAAATAAAGATAAAATTCCTAAACTTAAGGATTATAGTTCTCCTAGAGAATTTGACAAGTTTAAAAAAAAAAAAAGCCTAAAGTCAGTGCAGGATATAATAAAAAAAAATTATCTAGAACTTCTTAGAATACATAACTGATTATGAATCCAGAAAAATGTGCAGATTACATATCAGAAATTTAACTACACATACATGAGTACATTTATACACATACGCACATGCTTCCAATTCCAAGACAAGTGGTAGTTGAATTTAACAAATTCAGTAAAAAGCAAAATATTAAATATATAGTTAAGTATAAAGTTAAAGATGTTTAAATTTTATAAGATTATTTAATAATCATGAAAAATTGCAGATGGAAATGGAATAATGTTAGAATTCTTACAAGGTGCTAAGTCACTGGAATTGACAGAGACAATAATTATCTAATTTAGCATGGTTCAGTATGATTGATCTGATCCTACAACGAGATGTTATGGGCCAGAACTTGAAACAAGGTACTAAATGGAATTGAGGAGACAGTGATCAAATCTAGTTTAGGATTGATTTAATCCTACAACAAATAATGGTTTCCTAGTGATATAATGATTGGTGTATACTCAGTGTACAGCATATAAGCAAGAAGCTTTCAGGGCCAGACATACAAGCCCACTAGAAGCTCATTCGGAGGGAGTTAGAGGCAGAAGTTGGCAGAGACAAAGGACTAGTGGCAGGAGCTCTTGGAATCAAAGAGAGAGATAGGCCTCTAAGAAAGCTAACTAGACCCAAGGAAGGAAACAAGACTTTGAAGAAGATAATAAAGAATTTGGATTTTAATCACTGTCTGCACTTGTGATTATTGAACTGAAAGGAAGGTTGCTCCCAGAAGCCTCCCAGGAAACCTGCTCCCAGAGAACATTACATTTTAGAGAAGAATATTACAGAATAATTAGATTAAATTTTCATACTTCAAATATGTAAAGAATCTTGTTAAAACTATAAGAATTGAGTTATTTCACAATTCATAGATGGTCAGAGCATGTTCCTTTTGACAAAGAAATCAAAACAATTTATAATTATATAAAATATTCTAAATCATTACTGATTAGAAAAATATGAATTTTTTTTTAAATTAGCTATCATTGTACACCTATCATCAATTATACAGAATAGGAAAGACACAAATATTGGAAGGGATATGGAAAAAAAAATTGGGCTACCAATTAATTGTTGATGGAAATGTGAACTGGAATTATGCTTTAAAAGTTATTAAACTGCTTATACCATTTGACCTAGCAATACTACTACTTGGTCTGTTTTCCAAGGACCAAAATGAATAGAACCAAGAGAATTCTGTATACAATGATAGTAGTATTATTTTGAGAACAATTTTGAACAACTAAGTCAATTTAACTGTTATAAATACCCAAATTAACAACAAAAGAATTATGACAGATGTTATCTGTACCTAGAGAAAGAAATTATAAATAAATATATTCATAGAATTATTTTATACTCATAAACACATACACATGCACTGTGCCCACACATTTGTGTCTAATAGTAATCATCTCTAGTTTTAGGGTGGGGAGATACAATTACATGATAGCTTTATTACATATTTAAAAGGAATAGCAATTTAAAAGAAAGCACTTAAAAAGAAAAAAAAAACAAAATGGAATATTATTCATCTTCCACTTTCCAAAAGATTTACTATATAAAATAAAGCAAACAAAATAATGAAAAAGGGAAAGGGACAAGGAGAAGAGGGAGAGATTTATCCATTAGGTAAATGCAGAACAAAGAGATATCAAAAGCTTGTTTAAGAAAGACAGGATAATAAAGACTGAACTGGAATCTAAGAACTGTGAGAAAAAAAGTAGATATATTGTTCTGAAGCACTTGGGATATTAGAAGTGATTTATTCATGTATCCATCTCTTTCTTTCTGTCTCTATCTCTCTGTCTCTTTCTGTTTCTGTATGTCTCTCTCTCTGTCTCTCTCCCTGACTCTGTCTCTGTGTCTGTTTCTCTCTCTCTCTCTCTCTCTCTCTCTTCCCCTGCCCCCTTTCTGTTTCTCTGTTCCAATGAGGTGTTGCAAGTAATAGAGGAGATAACTTGCAAAAGAATAAGATTGAAAAACTGCAGCTGTGGAGTGTAATGACCGCGTATTTAAAATCAGCAGGAGTTAGGAATTCAGGTTAAAGGAAAAATCTTCAATCTTTATTGAAGTGAAGAGGTGAATAAGGGTTGCGATAGCAAATATAGGCAAGGAAGATTGCGATAGCAATATGGGCAGCTGCGACAGAAAGCCAGCTAACAGAGGGGGAATCTGAGCTGAAAGGTCCTCGCAATGGCAAAAGCAAGCAGTCTCTCCTCCCTTTCTTTTTCCACTCCCCTGCCTCCACCCACCAAAATCGTCATTTCCTATACAACACATCAGGACTTGCACAAAGAGTGGGTGGGGGCCATTCTTTCTCCAAGCTTATATATTAATAGATTATGGTCCAATTACTATTTAGCCTCATGTGCTTGGGACCTCAGTGCATCATCTCAAGCCTCAGCCCATTACAGTGGAGTTCTCAAACAATGTGGGAGTCTTAATGAAAACCACATAAGAGCATGAATGCATATATATGATAATGAAGGAGGGCTACGAAGAGATTAGATTGAGGATAATTTATGCTTTGGGAGGACATTTTCTCCAAAAGAATATTATGCCTTCATAAACATATTTCTTACCAAGAGAAGATATATATATATATATGAGTTCCAATGAGCAATTGTCATCAGAGATATAATGAAATAGCCTTGGATAAAGAAACTTATCATGACACAAATAGTGGGATAACAGCAGGATTCCAGATATGAGATACTGGTTAATATCTACCACCCAGAAACTAATTTCATCTAATATAAGTTCTTTCATGAACTGATATTTCTAAAAATGAGAAATAGGAAACCAATAAAACAGACAAAATCTATAAAGATAATAATAAAGAAATTGTTTAGAAGAGGAAACTAAAGTCCATTACTTCAGAAGCTTTAATCCCAGAAGAGACATAAACAGAGAGAACAAAAAAGAAATAAATAAAGGTCTTCATGAATAAAAAAAAATGATATCCAGAACAGATTGGAAAAGAAAAGAATTAAGAGAATAAATCAAAGGTTAAATGGCATAGTAAAGCAAAATTAATTTTTAAAATTACAATCTGGAGGTCAAGAATAAAGGGAAGATTTGAACTTACTGCTTAACTGGGTAAAAGAGAAGGGGATGGAGAAAAGTAGATAAATTTAGAGTAAAAAAATGATTGATTTTAGTAAAATCAAGAATTAGGGGCAAGGTAGAAAAAAATAAGGAAGGCAGAGAATATTGAAAATATTAGCATCAAAATAGTTTTAAAAATGTTCATCGCAAGGACAAAGTATTACTTGTTTCATTTATAAGAGGAAGATGAATTAAAAATCTAATAAAGAAACAAATGAAAAACAAAAATCTAAAAATATTAAATATAAGTGGCTGAAACAATCTAATAAAAATGAAATCTAATAAAATGAAACATTTTGTTACAGAAGCAAAACCCAACTCATCTGATATACATATACATATATAAATCTATAAAATACATATAATATAAAATTTAAGGTTAGAATGAAAATGATATAAATAAATAAAATGATGCATGAAAAATCATGCCTCTAAAACCAGGAGAAGATAAAGGATAGAAAGAAAACTATTGACAAATATTATAATTAAGAAGTAATATAAAATTTTAAAAAATTAAATCCTAATAAAAGACTGAAATGGCAACTATATATGTGTGTGTGTGTGTGTGTGTGTGTATGTGTATTATATATGTATTGTGTGTATATGTGTGTATACATATATACATACTCACATATGTGTTTATATCTGCACATAAAACATATGTATGCATATGTGTATGTCCATAAACTTTAGAAAATAAATGAATTTGGGAATAATATCCAATTGGAAAATAATTTTTTCAGAGAATTGGCAGTTTGGCAGACATCACCAATAACTACCTAATAGTAGGGAATACATTAAATCAAATATATAACTTAAACCCATTTTTAAAGGACAAATCAATCAATTAATTGATTGATATTTTAAGCACTTACTATATGTCAGACTATGCTAAGCACTAAAGAAAAGACAAAAAAATTCTTTAAGGAACTTATAATCATTTAAGAGAAACAACATACAAATATAAACATGGCATACATGGGCTTAATAAGAAATAATTAAGAAAGGAAAGTTACTAGAATTAAGAGGGATTAGAAAATACTACTTGTAGAAGGTGTCTGTGTGTCTGTGTTTGTGTATGTGTATAAAATATTCATTAAAGTCAATTTGGATTTATGCTATTGATACAAGGATGATTCAAAATTATGGAAAATTATCATAGTTAAACATCACATATGGCTTAATCACTATATTAAATGATACAGAAAATGTCTGATAAAAGGATTTTGACTGGCTGAGTGATACTGGTTTGACAGGTATGGACCTTCTTTTCAGCCTTTTAGTTGACGGGTACCATTAAGGTTGTTTCTTTCTTCTCTATCCTTCACTGATATTTCTGTAACTCATTCCTATTTTGTTTCTTATTCCTCCCTCTTTAATGTGTACTTTAGAAAGATTTTCACTTTACTAGTCCTATAGGTAACAAGGAAACCTCCCATTTGTATAATCTTGGCATTTTGTCTCAAATGATATGTGTTTGAATCTGGAAGGGCTCTGAGACTTCTATTGGAGTTTGGATACCTGCTCTATGTGAAGCACAATATGGACACTAAATCCTGAGACTCTTTTTTATTAGTAGTTATTCTCTATCACTCCTTTGAGCCAATATAAAGTTGAAGTTATTTCAGTGCATGATAAAAATTTTCACCTCTACTCCTTTGAATATTTCTAAAAGAACACTATGAACAAATATCTATCTATCTATCTATTCATTTCACTAATTCTTTATCTATATTATGCATGTACAATTGTTATGAATAATTAATGAGAAAATGAAAATCTATGGCAAGAAAAAGCTTAACACTAATTTTAAATGACTAATATAAGTAATTCCTATTCCTGAGAATTTAGGGTCAAGAGACTTGATTTGTATAGGAAATTCTAAGATAAAAATTCTCTACTCTTAAAAACTGTCAGCTTCTGTGCAACTCATAGTCTTAGGAAAATGCTGTTGTGAGGACAGTATCTTAAGGACCCATTCCTTAAGAAATATTGCGTATATCCTATAGACAATTGTCTTGGAGACAGACCTCTGACATAACTTTCTGATTGATATAGTACAAATAAGTAAAAAAAAAAAAAAAAACTTTAGAAACTCCAGCTGCCCCTTAATGCTTGCTGAGGAGATCATCACTGACACTAAAAAATCAGGAGATATGTGTGTAATAATTACAAGTTTTACCACGAAATATGGTAGTGAATACATTTTCCCTGCTATGGTTAAGTAAACTCCCCTTTTGTTTTTTCCAGTAGTGAACCCGAAGTACCAAGACAGATTGATTGATCTTTCCAGGAAAAGTGCTAAAATGAACTAAAGAAACTAAATGATTTACAGAGTGTCTCACAGTCAGTACACACTAGAGGAAGGAAACACAAAACAGGTTATCCAAACTTCTAGGATACCTTTCTCTTTACTATGACAGTTTATTAGAAACCAGAAAAAAAATACTGACAACTGAAAGTAAGAGTAAGACTTGAAGTCTGATTTTTTTTTTCTCATGAGATAACTTCTTTTACTTTAGCTAAGTCATTCACTTTGGAGTCTTCTGATAGGTAGTTGGTACAAGTAATAGAGAACTAGACTGGGAGACAGAAAAACCTGATTTTCAATCTAACCTCAGATGTTTAGTAGTTGTATGAGCTTGGATAAGTCACTTTATTTTCTGTGCCTTACTTTTCTCTACTATTAAAAGAAAATAATATCAATATTTAAGCCAATGAAAAATTATGAAGTCCACATAAGATAATAATTGTAAGTGCACAATGCCTGGTACATAGAAGGCACCATATACATACATAAATAGATTAGACATAGGAAATCTCTTTTAGAGTTGAATACTTTATCATTAATAGGGAATAATGCATAAATTTGGACTTCTAGTATTTTATATAAGAACTGAATTGATTAAAAAAGTCCAGGTATAGATATGATCATGATATAATTAAGGAATGATATGACTTTTTATTGAAAATAAATATTCACATATTGATTTATTTGAGAAAAAAATCTAGAGGTTGAAAATGTCTAGACTATATGGAAAAAATCATTTGATAGGTAGAGTCTTTTGACCATTCATGTAAAATTTGGGATTTGTTTTGTATATTTCAGTGTTCCCTAAGTAGAAGTTCATCATTTGTTATAATTAATATGTATTATTAATAAGTGTAAAAAATGTCTCAAGATTACAAAAGAAAAAGCATTAGTGCATTAAAGCAATTAATAAGTTTGTAATGAAAAACATTTCCTAAACCAAGTGAGGGAACAGCAGAAGGTTTTTGAGCATTCAATGACATAGAAGGAAATACTTCTTTGGGTAATTATTAGGGAATTTTATATTAATGTTTTCAAATCATAGAATAATAAGTATGATAAGTATCTTGAAGAAATTGAGATATTTAAATGATATAAATGGAATTTTTAAATGATACATAGAGTTATTTAAATGATATGAAACAAAAAAACACCATCAGAAAAGAAGCCTTGACAAATTTTAGAGTCTTTTTTAAGAGTTAAGGATACTTACAGAAACCTTTTAAACTTTCCAGAATGATAAGGACATGAAGACAGCCATAGATGGTTTTGTTCTGTATAACGTTTAATTGATTGTAATTATGAGAAAACTAGGGCAACACTGAATTGGTTTAGTTTTACACATTACAGGTTAAGAATAATTTTTAAAGCACAGAATTTCCAGTGTAGGGCAATCATAACTGTGAAGGAACTTGAGTACTATTACAATAGGTTAAAAGGAATTGTTTTTGTTTGATTTGGGTAATATAAAATTGTATAAGGAAATGGTGTATCTGATGTTCAAATATCTGAAGAGTTAACATATGGAAAAGGGATTTTCTTTGTTTTGTTTGGTTCCAGAAGGTTCTTAATCAGGAAAAGTAAGTAGAAACTGTAAAGAGGCAAGTTAATATTTAAAATAAATTTAAAAAATGGACAAGTAGAGTTGTCTATAGTTTACACCAGTTGGCTGCTAAGATCCCTTTCTGTTGGAATCCTTACAAACTGCTAACTAATTAGAGTTGATCTAATCTTACAAGAAGATTTTGGGCAGAACCTGAAACAAGGTACTAAGTAGAACTAATTAATACAAGGCTTGTGTTCACACCTTTACTCAATGGAGTTCAATGAGTTCACACCTCCTTTGAAGCTCTTTGGGCCAGAGAGCACTATGGGAGAAAACCCATAATCCCTCTCTCTCGTATCCCACAATTCCTCCCTCTTGGATAAAAGAAACAGACAGAGGCTCTCGGTCAGATTTCAGTGGAGTTACGCCAGAAGCCCTCTCTCCGAGGCAAGGCAAGAGAGAATACATTTTTTTCCACTTGGCTGGCTGGTGGCAGATGAAGAGCTTTCAGAGGATAAAGCTACGAGTGAGAGTTCAGTGGACAACCAGATTCATCTTCATCTCACACCAGTGTAGTTGGTGGCTGGGCTCCCCAGAAGGAGACAAGAGAGACATTCCATCTCTGTGTTGGTTGGAGGCTGAAGAAAGCAGAGACAGAGGCTGAAGGACAGAACCTTTGGATTTGGAGATATTCGGAGGGCTCTAAGCCTCTAAACTGGCTGTGCTTTGAGAAGAACAAGAACTCCAACATTTGAACTCATAACACCTTTCAGCTTTAACTAATGACATATTATGTTCCTGTAGTTAAGCACTCTTAAAAACTGACAAATACAAGCAAATGTATTTATATGGCATGAAGGTCTCAGAGTTTGGAAATCTCTTTTGAAATACACAACATAATTCTAGGAACAACATAGATTGATAGATCCTTTGAACATTTGTCTGTTCTTGTTGGAGATAAACATCAGGATAATTGCTGCAGTGTAGTAGTAAATATATTGGATTTGGAATCAAACTGATGGATTCTATTCCTATCCTCATAACTTACATTACCATGTGATCAGTAATGGATCAGTGGTTATTGCTTAAGAATTGGCTCTTTAAAAAAAACTTACACTTTAAAATTTAATCTGCATTATTAATATTTTCCATCACTTTCTTCAAAAAACAATTAAAAACAACCTCTGATTTATAGCATTCACTCATTTCCAAAGTATAAATGATTACACAGCAAATTTACAATCAACTCCTACAAACCAGTACAAACTGTCTCTACCACACCCCTACAGTCATTCTCTTCCAAAAGTTTTATTTTTCTCATTCTTAACATAGGGATAATGACATACTTTCAACTTTATAAGATTGTTATATAGAGTGAGAGATTGCAAGACTCACATCTTTGTTTTAAATCATCTATATATGAACAGAGCACTCTCATGACCAGTATGCCTTTGAAGTGGAATTACAATATGGAATAAATGTACTCTGCTAACTTTCTACCAGAATCCTACTCTTATGTGTCCTTGTGATGTTAAGGTTATACTGGGTTTTAAACATTATTCCAGCAAAGCACAAACATGGGCAGATCCTACTGAGATGGAATGGCTTGCATGATTGTTGCACTGAAGAAACAACCTTACCAAAGTTTGTAAAGGTTCACTAACCGATGTTTTTTGGTTATTGTCAAATCATGAATATTAGATTACAGATAGGAATCTGGAATTGATCTCTAATTGATGCAAGTAGTGTCTAGATTGCTCTAATCACATTTTTTTTGAAGTAAGTACTTTACTGAGCAACAAGTTTTGACTTCTTCCTTACAATTTGGCAGTCTATATAAATTTGCCCATATAAATCATGATTGGAAAAATATATGTTATGTTCTGCTATTGAAAGCTAAAGCTCCCTTTAGTCTTCACAGAGGATACTATTAATGAATTCCTAATGAATTCCAGGAAAGTGCACTGACAGATTGTATGAAAATAGGAGAAATCAATGCAGCATTTTAGTTTGTATCCTACTTCTTCAATTTCTTATAAAAAGGAAGAAAGAAAAAAAAAACAAGGAAAAAAAAGGAAGGGAGGGAGGAAAGAAGGAAAGAAGGAAGAAAAGAAAGAAAGAAAGAAAAAGAAAGGAAGGGAGGGAGGAAGGAAGGGAGGAAAGGAAGGTAGCTAGTGAAGGCCATTGTAAAGAGTACATGTCACGAAGAGTTCACAATAGGCAGAAATCTCTGCATATCTTTCCCGCGTTGTTCCCTGTATGAGGAGATAGTATTATGTCATAACATGACAGAGAGAGGTGATATGAATGTTGAAAAAAAAAAAACAATTGCTTCAAAAATATTTTTTGCAATTTAAAAAAAATCTCTTTTAAAATATTCATTCTAATTTGAATTAGTAAACTGAATCAAAATAATAAATACATTATTCTTTTTAATACAATATTATTCAGTAATGAAGACTATTGGATGCTTTCTTAGGCCGACTGTTCCAAATCATTGATAGTATCTTTAGATAAAATCCCAATAAATTAGACAATTAAATGAAAATGTAATAAATTCTACAGGTGGAGCCAAGATAGTGGAGAAGGAACACAAGACTTTCTAAGCTTCTCTCATACTCTCACTAACAATATTATATTCAGCCTCAAAAATAGTGCTTGACTGCTACAACTCATAAAGATTAGAAGTATAACAACTCACCAGCCAAAGATAATCTGGAATCTTGCCAAAAAAGGTTTGTCCTCAGGGGCCAGGATGAAGATCAGCGAAGGCAGGGAGAGAACCCTACCCCCTCCTCCAGCTGGCAGGATGACCAGTAGATATTAAATATATTAAAACATAAATTAGATACACAATAAGTATACATGACCAAATTTATTTTGCTGTACAAAAAGAATCAGACTCTGAAATAGTGTACAATTAGCCTGTGAAGAAAATCCAAAATGCAGGCAGGCAAAAATATAGGGATTTGGAATTCAATGTAATGGTTCTTAGTCATCTCCCAAAATTCTTTCGCTGGGCGTGGCTGGTTAAGTTCATTATTGCTCCATTGGAACTGATTTGGTTCATCTCATTGCTGAAGATGGTCAAGTCCATCAGAATTGATCATCATTTAGTATTGTTGTTGAAGTATATAATGATCTCCTGGACCTGCTCGTTTCACTCAGCACCAATTCCTGTAAGTCTCTCTAGCCTGCAACACCAGTATCAGAAAAGACTGCCCTGCAACTCCTTCAGATGCAATTATCCTTAGCTGTGGAGGCTCTCAGAGAATTGACCTGTCCTTCAACAAGAGTGGATGCCCATCAGTTGGAGAATGACTGAATAACTTATGGTATATAAGTATTATGGGATATTATTGTTCTGTAAGAAATGATTAGCAGGATAATTTCAGAAAGGGCTGGAGAGACTTACATTAACTGATGCTAAGTGAAGTGAGTAGAACCAGAGAACATGCTACACAGCAACAGTACATTATACAATGATGAATTCTGACAGATGTGGCTCTTTTTGATAACAAGGTAATTCACTTCCAATGAACTGGTAATGAAGACAGCCATCAGAATTCAGAAAGACTGGGGGAACTTCAAAACATAGCATTTTCATCTTTTTATTATTTTGTACAAGCATTTATTTTCTTTCTAATCTTTTTTTTGGCATTTTGATTTGATTTTTGCCTGTGCTGCATGATAATTTTGGTAATATATTTAGAAGAATTGTACATATTTAACATATTGGATTATTTGCTGTCTAAGAGAGGGAATAGGGAAAAGAGAAAGAAAAAAAATTAGAACACAAAGTTTTGCAATAGTGAAGGCATAAAATTATCTATGTGTATATTTTGAAAATAAAAAGTTATAATAAAAAACAAATTACAACATCCTATAATCAAAAATAAAAAGAATGCCAAGTACTAGCCCTGAAATTCCAGCTGCAAGCTGCTTTCTGATTTGTATAGAATAAAAAGTCTAAGCAAAAAGAAAGAAAGAAAGAAAGAGAGAGAGAGAGAGAGAAAGAAAGAAATAGAATAAGAGAGAAAGAAAGAAAAAGAGAAAAAAGAGAGAGAAAGAAAGAAAGAAAGAGAGAGAGAAAGCAAGAAAGAAAGAAAGAAAGAAAGAAAGAAAGAAAGAAAAGGAGGGAGGGAGGGAAAGAGGAAGGGAAGGAGGAAGGAAAGAAAGAAGGAAAGAAGGAAGGAAGGAAGAGAGGAAGGGAGGGAGGAGGGAGGGAGGAAAGGAGGGAGAGAAGAAGGAAGGAAGGAAGGAAAGAAGGAAGGAAGGAAGGAAAGAAGGAAGGAAGGAAGGAAAGAAGGAAGGAAGGAAGGAAGGAAGGAAGGAAGGAAGGAAGGAAGGAAGGAAGGAAGGAAGGAAGGAAAAAAGGAAGGAAGGAAAGGAAGAAAAGAAAGAAGGAAGAAAAGAAGGAAGGAAAGAAATCATTAAGAAAAATTGCACTGATGTACTAGTACCAGAGGGTAGAATAGGTATTGAAAGAAACCACTAATCATGTCCTGACAAAGTCACCAAAATGAAAACTCCAAGGAATATTGTAGGTAAAATTCAGAATTATCAGATCAAGGGGAAAATGATCCAAATAGCCAGAAAGAAACAATTCAGATATCAAAAAGCCATAATCAGGATTACTAAGAACATACCACCTTCTACTTTAAATGATCAAAAGGCAGAATATGATATTCCAAAGAGAAAATGAACTTGGATTGCAGCCAAGGATCAACTGTCCTGCAAAATTAAGCTTTATCTTTCTGGGGAAAAGAAGGACATTCAATGAAATAGGTGATTTTCCTTTATTTTTTTTTATGAAAAGACCAGAGCTGAACACAAAATTTGATCTTCAAATACAGAATTGAAAAAAAGCATAAAAATGCAAAAAGAAACAAATAAAACTGTTTTCTTAAAAGTTAAAATGCATACATATCTATATGGGAAGATGGCACGTTTAGAACTGTTGAGAACTTTATGTTAGCAGTATACTTAGAGGGAAGAGATGTAATTTACCGTTAGTGTGATGATAGAAAAAAAAAGAAAAAATGGGTAGAAAATGGATTATTGGAAGAGGAGGTAAAATGGGGCAGATTATGTGACATGAAGAGGCAAAAACTACTTATTATAACTGAAGGAAAGAAGGGAGTGGGGTGAGCATTGTGGGGACATAAATCTCGTCTTTTTTGGCTTAAAGAGAGAATCTCAAACATAGTTAGGTTAATATAGAAATGTGTCTCCTCCTATAGAGAAGTAGGAGGAGAAAGGAGAAAGGAAAGGAGGAGGTAACAGAAGGAAGAACAGAAGTAAGTTAAAGGGGAAAGATATAAGAAAGAGTGAGGAGTTTTAAAAGAGGAGGGCAGATTGAAAGAGGGGGTGATCAGAAGTTAAACATTGGTGAGGAGGGTAAGGAGGGAAGGAAAGAAAAATATAACTTGGGGAAAAATAAGATGATAGGAAATATAGAGTTAGTAAGTTTTACTGTGAAAGTGTATGGGATGGACTCATATAAAATGGAAGCAATTAGCAGACTGGACTAAAAGCCAGAATCCTACAATAGGGTATTTACAAAGCAGAGTGATACATACAGGGATAGTACTTGGAAATTATTTTTTTTATTTTTAATTACAGGATGTTGTAATTTGTTTTTTATTATAACTTTTTATTTTCAAAATATACACATAGATAATTTTCAGCCTTCACTGTTGCAAGAACAAAAACTGGAGCAGAACCTATTGTGTTTCAGCTAAAGTCAAATAAAAAATAAAGCAGGAGTAGTGTTCCTGATCTCAGATAAAATAAAACAAAAAAACTAATTAAAACAGACAAAGAAGGAAACTAGATAATGAAGTAATATCAGCACTAAACATATATGCACCAAGTGGTATAGCATCGAAGTTCCTAGAGAAGTAAAAAGAGCTGCAAGAAGAAATAGATAACAAAAGTATACTAGTGAATGACCTCAGTCTTGCTCTATTAGAACTAGATAAATCAAAGCACAAAATAAATAAGAAAGAAATTAAGAAGGTAAATGGAATTTTAGAAAAGTTAAGTATGATAGAACTGTGGGAAAACTAAATGGAGACAAAAAGGAATGTACTTTTTTTCTTACCAGTATAGGAAAGCTACATAAAAATTGACCATGTTATTAGGGCATAAAAATCTCAAAATCAAACACAGAAAGGCAGAAATAGTAAATGTATCTTTTTCAAATGTTGCAATTAAAAATATGTAATAAAGGGGCAAGAAAAATAGAACATTATTGGAAAATAAATAATCTAATCCTGAAGACTGAGTGTGTGAAACAACAAATCCTAGGCACAATCAATAATTTTATCCAAGAGAATGACAATAATCAGACAATATACCAAAATTTATGGGATGCAGCCAAAGAAGTTCTTTGGGGAAGTTTTCTATCTCTAGATGCTTACTGGAATAAATAGAGAAAGAGAAGATCAATGAATTGGACATGCAACTAAAAAAAAAAAAAACTAGAAAAAGAACAAATTAAAAGCCCCAATTAAATACCAAATTTGAAATTCTGAAAATAAAAGGAAAGATTAATAAAATTGAAAGTAAGAGAACTATTGAACTAATAAACAAAACTAAGAGTTGATTTTGTGAAAATACAACAAAATAGATAAATCTTTATTTAATTTGATTAGAAAAAAGAAAGAAGAAAATCAAATTGTATGAAAAATAAAAAGGGTGAATTTTCCACTAATGAAGAGGAAATTAGGGCAATAAAAGAAGCTTTTTTGACCAACTCTATGCCAATAAATGTGATAATTAAAGTGAAATGGATGAATACTTACAAAAATTAAAAAAAAAAGATTGCCCAGATTAACAGAAGAGGAAATACAGTATTTAAATGGTCCCATTTTAGAAGCAGAAATTGAACAAGCTATTAATCAACTCCCTAAGAAAAATTCCCCAGTGCCAGATAGATTTACATGTGAATTCTACCAAATATTTAAAGAACAATTAATTGCAATACTATTGAAAGTAGTTTGAAAAATGGGGAAAGAAGCAGTCCTACTAAATTCCTTTTATGACACTGATATGGCACTGAAACCTAAACCTGTTAGTGTCAAAACAGAGAAAGAAATTTATAGATTAAGCTCCTTAATGAATATTGATGCCAACATCTTAAATAAAATATTAGCAATGAGAGTATAGCTCATTATCATCAGTTTAATACACTATGACCAAGTAGGAATGCTAGGTTTATTCAGTAATAGGTAAACAATTAGAATAATTGGAATTGATTATCTCAATGGATGCAGAAAAAGTATTTCACAAAATCTGACACTCATTCCTATTAAAAACAATAGAGTATAGGAATATATGGAGTGTTCCTCAAAATTATCAGTATTGTCTATTTAAAACAATCAAAAAACATCATATGTAGTGGGTATAAACTAGAACCATTCCCAATAAGATCAGGAGTTAAATAAGTTTGTTTACTATTCAATATTGTATCAGAAATGTTATGTCTGGCAATAAAAGAAGAAACAGAGATTAAAGGATTTAGGTAAGTAGGAAATTATCACTCTTTGCAGATATGATAGTATACTTAGTATACTTAGAAAATCCTATAGAATCAACTTTAAAACTCCTAGAAACAATTCACAATTTTAGCAAAGTTGCCAGATACAAAATAAATCCATATAAATCATCAGCGTTTTTATATATTACCAACAAAGTCCAGCAACAAGAAATACAAACATAAATTCCATTTAAAATTATTGTAAATAATATATAAGATTACTTGAAAGTCTACCTGCAAAGACAAAGTCAGGAGCCATATGAACACAATGACAAAATACTTTCCACACAAATAAAATAAGATCTATAATCAATGGAAGACTATCAAGTGCTCATGGATAGTCCAAGCTAATATAATAAAAAATGACAGTCTACCTAAATTAATCTTCTTATTAGTGCTATACCAATCAAACTGCAGAGAAATTTTACACAGGTAGTAAAAACAATAACAAAGTTAATCTGGAAGAACATAAGGTCAAGAATTTCAAGGGAATTAATGAAAAATGCAAATGAACATTGCCTAGCCTACAAAAATATATTAAAAAGCAGCAGTCATCAAAACTATTTGGTTAATGGCTGAGAAACAGAGAAATCTACTGGAATAGGTTAGGTTCACAAGATACAATAGTTAATGACTAGAGTAATATAGTGTTTGACAAAAGCAAAGACTCCAGATTCTGAGATAAGAACTCATTATTTGATAAAAATTGCTGGTAAATTTGGAAATTAGTTTGGCAGGAACTAGGTATTGACCCACATCTAACACCCTATACCAAGATAAGGTCTAAATGGGTTCAAGATTGCATATAAATAGAAATACTATAAGTAAGTTAGAAAAGAAAGGATAGTCTACCTCTCAGATCTGTGGAGAAGGAAAGAATTTGTAGCCAATGAAGAACTAGAGTACATCATGAAATGCAAAATGAATAGCTTTGATTTTATTAATTTTAAGAATTTTTGTACCAAAAAAAATGCAGACAAGATTAAAAGTGGTAAACTGGGGAAAAATATATCCAAAGGAAAGGCCTCATTTCTAAAATATAGAGCAAATTGACTCAAATGTATAAGAGTATAAGCCATTCTCC
The DNA here is from genome assembly GCF_016432865.1 of Antechinus flavipes. NCBI lineage: Eukaryota > Metazoa > Chordata > Mammalia > Dasyuromorphia > Dasyuridae > Antechinus > Antechinus flavipes. The sequence goes on from NC_067398.1 coordinate 231,262,646, forward strand.
AATTGATACATGGTCAAAGTGTAACAAATAATTTTCGATGAGGAAAACGAAACCATTTATAGTCATATGAAAAAAATGCTCCAAATCACTATTTGTCAGAGAAATGCAAATTAACACACCTCTGAGATATCAGTGCACCTCCAAGATTAGCTAAAAAGACAGGAAAAGATAATTATGAAAGTTGGAGGGGATGTGGGAAAACTGGGACACTAATATATTGTTGGTGGAGTTGTGACCTGATCCATCCATTCTGGAGAGCAATTTGGAACTATGCTCAAAGGGCTATGAAACTGGGCATACCCTTTGATACAGCAGGGTCTCTACTGGGCTTATATCCCAAAGAGAACATAAAAAAGGGAAAAGGAACCATATGTGCAAAAATGTCTATAGCAACCCTTTTTGTAGTGCCAAGGAACTGAAAACTGAGGGGATGTCCATCAGTTGGAGAATGGCTGAATAAATTATGATATATAAATATTATGGAATTTTGTTGTTCTATAAGAAACAATCAGCAGGATGATTTCAGAAAGGCCTGGAAAGATTTACATGAAGTGATGCTATGTGAAATAAGAGAAAATTGTACACAGCAACAACAATATTATATGATGATCAATTCTGATGGGCATTACTCTTTTCAACAGCAAGGTGATTCAGCACAGTTCCAAAGATCTTGTGATGGAAAGAGCCATCTTCACCCAGAGGGAGGACTGTAGGGACTGAGTGTGGAACACAACATAGTATTTTTATTTTTTGTTACTGTTTGCTTGAATTTTATTTTCTTTCTCAATTTGTTTTCCTTTTTTCTTATGCAGCATGATAATTGTGGAAATATGTAGAGAAAAATTACACATTTTAATATATATTATATTACTTGCCATCTAGGGGAGGAGGTTGAGGGAAGGGAAGGAGAAAAAAATGGAACACAAGATTTTGCAAGGATGAATGTTGAAAACTATGAATATGTTTTGAAAATAGAAAGTTTTTTTTTAATAAAAAAAGTAGTGAATTTGGAATCAGAGAGTCTGGGTTCAAATTCCATTTCTAAATTAGATTGAGCAAGTCCCTCAATCTTTCTAAATCTACCTTGATTTTTCTGGGAAAAAAAGGGGGTTGTATTAAATTCCCCTAAAGTCTTCTTCCAGTTCCATATCTGTGATCAATTAAAACAATTTCCCTATTTTCACTTGCCAAATAATTTACATAAGTAAACATAGCTTTAATCAGATAAACTGGTTACTGCCAGGTGAAAAAAAAAAAAACATTATCAATTCAACTTGTTCTTTGAATATTGGATTATTAGAATCAAATCAAATGAATTTATGATTAATGCTGTGAGAATTGTCACATTACCGAGTACCAGAAATTATTAACAGTACATAGCAGAACAAAAAAGTATAATGAGGTATATTGTAGGGGATAAAATGAGAACTTTACCAAGGACTATTTTGCAAGTTATTTGATACAATTTATAAGTGTGATATTTGAGAGCATTAGAATTTCTAAGAAAATAGTCTTTCTAAACTAATTTCTTGAACTATCTTTGAATTCATTATCATAATATCCTACACAAAAAACCGAAGGAAAATTTCTCAATAGTATTGGATAATTTTCAGAATAGGGTTTTGGCTAGAGATTTTTATACATTAAAAAAATCCTTTCAGTTATTGGGTAAGTCATTCTTAAACCAATGGTATTACTACTCCATTTTACAATAAAATGACCTATAGATACTAAGACCAAAAAAATAGACAAATTTGTTAGAGATTCCATAATGGTAGGTGAACAAGGAACTAGTACTTTTATGTCCTTATTGTATAGTATGGTCAGGTAAATGATACACAATGAATTTACTAATGCTTTCAATCCAATGCAATCTGGCTTCAAGTTCAAAGATGTTAAGGGACATTTCTCTACTTGCAAAGAAAATTAAGAAATTTAATAATAAAATTAATAACAAAATCTAGAACGAGGATACAGGTATCTAACTCTTTATTTCTAAACTGAGATTCTACCCTAAAATGTTTTTTTGTTAAAGAATAGAAATTATATTACAAATAATTAGATTTAAATTATGTGAGTAGATTGACTGCAGATGGTACAGCAAGGTTAAAAAGTTTCATTATATTGTTATGAGGCAGCTATAATTTAAAAGACAAGGAGAATAAAAAAAAAAAAGAAATTATGATTTTTTTTCCTATTGTTCCCTTGGCACTGAGCTTGTTTCTTAGATACAAGACAAATACTTTTGATGGTCCATATTACCACATATCTGGATGAAATCTTAAAAAAGGAAAATATCCAAATGTTCAATCAGCATGAGTCCAAACTTTTAAACCCATGAAAGCATTTTAATAAATGAATGTATTTTCATTTTTATTCTAGACATCTGTTGTTATGAGGATCCAGCTGTTTATATGAACAGTATGATATGTCTAAGATATGAAAGACAATTAGCAATTTTGTAAAAAAAAATAAGTTTTACAAGACATTTTACTAACTTATTATTAGTAAGGATTCCTGTTCCTTAAGAATTATAATCAACAGCCTTTAGGGGAATAGCATAAGTTATTCCAGAGAGGCAAATGGTAGAATCCAGTAAGATATACCTCTTATTTTTGAGAATATATTATGAGCATATAGAATTGTTCCAGAATTCTTAGTGCATTTGAAAGCTATTAAAGCCTTTAAATGCACTAAGGCTTTTGGGACATGTTTATTCAGAGTTGAAAAGGATCCTAAATATTAATTAACTAACTAAAGACCTTCAATTTACAGATGCAATCCAAACTAAGGCAAAAATACTAGTAAGTACAAGAAACTGATTAGAGAATGGTTCTATAAATGTAAAGTGAATTGCCTTAGATTATATGGGTAGCAAACAGATAAGCCAGGCTTTAAATCTGGTTTATGTAACAATTTGCCTAGTATTCTAAGTTTTGAAAATTTGTTTGGCCATGACAACCAACTAGAAGCATGATAGCACACCAACAGAAAGTTGCTGGGGACACAACAGATAGCTAGGAGAATATTCAGGAGAATAGAAAGACAGAGGGAAAGGAGCAGGCATCTAGGACTGATGTAGAGGTCAGCAATACACAGGACCTCAATCTCTTCCTATGAACTCAGAGACAGAAATTAAGGAAACCAACCTTGCTAGCAACAGCACAGTAGTGTTTTTGAACTGTGAGGACAGACAACTGAAGAACAGAGGGAGCAGGCAGGGACATTCAAATAGGTCACCATCTAGAAGCTTTTACCATTATTTACTACACAGTAATACCATTACATTCATATAACATAATTTAGTAATTTCTTAATAAGTACCTATATTGTTTTAAGTTTTTAATACTGCAAAAAAAGTCTCACTATGAATATTTTGATGTATATGGGAATACTATATTTATTACTGAATTACTTAAATCTAATAATACAGTATTTGTTTTGAGGCACAATCAATTTTTAATCACGATTTCTAATTTCTTTACAAAATAGATTAAGCAATTCATAGCTCTATTGAGAGCATTTTAGCTTGTCTGTCTTTCTACAATTCTTACAGAATTGGTTATTACATGTTGGTTATGCCATCTTGATTTACTAAGTGTTATGTAAAACTTCAAATTTGCTTTAGCTTATGTTTTTCTTATTAATAATTTGAAATACTACTTTATATACTTGTTAAATAGGTTATATTCCTTTTCGAGAAGTATTTATTAATAAAATTTGATAAATTATCACTTGTGGATTTACAAATGTCTATTAGTTATTTATGTACCTTGGATATCAGAACCTCATCAAGGTTATTTGATTAAAAAATGTTTTCCCAACTTTTTCCCTTCTAATTCTGGTTACATTAACTTTGTCCACATGAGTAAAACCTTTTTTTGTCATCTTCTCATGATTAAAAGTATCAGCTTTATTTCTTTTAATTGTCTTGATTTCTTTGTTAGTTAAGAAATCATTTCCTAAAATCTCCAAATTAGTGGAGTATGAAAAGACAATGCAGTCTAACTTCTCCCACAACTATCCCACCAACAAGGTTAGAAAGTTGACAATAGATAGATAGATAGATAGATATAGATTAAGAAATAAATGAAGAAACAACACTGAATCATTTTTGAGTCCAAGATCACTAATTGTAGCTATAGCAAATGATCGGAACAGGAACTATGTTCAGAAGTTGGTTCAGAAAAGTAAGTTCAATGCCCAAAGCTCTAAGATAGGCCAGCAGCATGAAGATTCCTAGATTTGATCGTGGAAGCAGTCCTGTGGCCCAGGCCATCATTCTAGGATCTCTGAAAGGAGCCTGGAGAACCGACTCAGTGCCTAGAGTAACAAATGCAAGGTTACACAAAGTAAATATAAGATTCAATTCTTTGCTAAGGATGGGCAGCATTAGGGTTCTCCCAGATAGAATCAGCTTGCAAGTTCAGCCCACACATCTCTAAGTTACATCAACAACACAGAGTTAGCCATAGCAAATGAAATATTGAACACCAGACTTAGAATGGGTCAGGGTTTCCTTGGGTCTAACTTCCTTGGACTAATGTTAAACATTTACACACACACACAGACACACTCATAGACACACAGACATACACACACATATGAAGATGAAATTGTAGATCTAAAATTTCTTCAATGCTGAACATGATGATTAGTTCCCAGATGATATTTAAAGGTTTTCTTTGTTACTCAATTTATTCACTTTAAGTTCTATGCAATGAAATTGCTCAAAAGATCTGAAACAAGAAAAAAAATCAAAGTAAGCAATGTTAGGTAATATAAAAAATATCAAAAGTAATATTTAATTGTGCTTTCTAACTAATTAAGTGAATAGAACATTGGTAATTATATTAGGACATTTATGAATAAGTGTAGAAAGCCAGAACTCTGGAGAAGTATACTTGAAACAAGGATTCTTACAACAAAGTATTAACTCAGTGGAATTGATAAGACAATGGTTATCTAGTTTACATAAGTGCTAAATTATATTAATTAAATACAGATATAAATATAGATTAAAAGCCAATAAACTTATGGAATTATTATGAAGGGAGTGAAATAAATATTGGAAACATGGTATGTACTCTTCAGTTCGCTTTCCATTGAAATAAGAAAGCAAATTAAATAAATTTAATTGAAAAATTTTATACTACTGATCCTCCATTTTGTGCAGACCCTTTAATTTAGACTAATATTATTGAAATTTTAATTTAATCCCATTTTGTTAATTTTCTCAAACAAAGGGGGGAAAGTGCATTCATCTTCGGAAAAACAACACAAATTTAGAAATACACTACATAGAAATTCTAGAATCCTCCCACACAATAGTGACTTATGTTATTAATTAAACTAAAATGAATGAATGAAAATAACTGAACAATATGCAGTTGAATGTGTGATCATTTTTGAGACATTATATGGCTACTTTTTCACATTTGATAGTAGCAACTTTTCTTAAATGGCAGATATTTTTTTGTGTTCAGATGTGTTCTGGGACTTTTCCCTTACTGGTACATTTTCTAATCATTATTACTGTTTCTTAGAACCTCCAGAATACAGCTGTAATTTATAACTTGAAGGATTGGCATTAGAATCACAAGTCTGAAAGACTGCCAGGGTTTTGTTTCACAAATTTAATAAATTCCTGTAAATGAAATAGTGTCTGAATTTGAGACTATTTGTCTTTTGTGGTTCCATCCAATTCATTCAAAGAACATTTATACACATTACATATAGTTATTTCCCATGAGCAAAATGATTAAAGCATCATCATCAACAAAAACTAAGTACAATAACAGATTAAGAGTCTTACCTTTAATGTTTTCTGTTTTGTCTTATATTTATTAGTGTTGAATTAATTTTAGTAGCACCATCATCTCACATTTATGTAATCCTCTTCTTTCTGAAAGTGTTTCAAATGTGAAATTGTTGCTTTTGTATGCTATCTTTGAACCTAAAAGTATCATGGTCTTGAGGAAATGAAATGATGTCTGTTTAGATTTTAATTACTAAAACAATATTGCTTCCTACCATAGAGAGCTCAAATACCCTTGCGTGAATTTGCTACCTTTTCATTAAAATCTTTAGATCTGTAGGGTTACAATTCATCTAATATTCTATTTCATTTGGGGGACTATTTTTAAAAGAGGATTTGTTTTTTTTCCAACCTTTTTATATCATGAAGTTTTAAATATATGTATTCTCAGAGGAACCTATCATTTTTTACTCTATTATACCCACTTTTCAACTGGGATCTATTATTCCAGTTTGAGGCAATTTCATTACAGGTGAACAGTATCACCTGATATTCAATATATTCAAAGGTCTAGGATATAGGACATCTTTTGATAATGATGTGTAGTAATTTTTGAACAAGGTTTAAAAATTATTTCATGTCTCTTAACATTTGAAGTTAGTAAAAAATACAAATCTACTCATTTTTCTTTCCTAATAAGCATTTAAATGTCTGTTATGTTCAAGTCACTGTGGTAGAGTCTAAAGAGAATGCAAAAAGAAACAAAAATTTTTCATTGTATCCGAGAATACAACATAAACAGATAAACATGTAAACCTAAATGAACAGGCTGTCCTTACCCTGTTGTGCAGAGTTATTGGGATTTGTTTGGTGATCATGAGGGAATATATTGCTCAACAACTGACCCAAGATAGCTTCAGAAAGGGATGCTATAATAAGATCAGAGAGATATCAAATGTGGAACAGTGTAAAAACTCCCTCTTGGATCCACCCTTGAATCTATTCACCCTCCTTTGGTACTCATACATCATTAGTAAATGCTTTTGGTCCTTCTGATTGAAGTCCCGGTAGAAGAAAAAAAGAGTTCTTCACAAAAACACACAGATTATCCTATTCTTCATTTTCTACCAGCAAAACTTCTTGGATTAAACTCCACCATGCTTATACTTCCAAGAAAATTCATCACTTCATTTTTTCAGATTGCATGATTTGGTTCTCACACCTAATCAGTACCTTTATGACTAAAATACTAGAGAGCAGAGCAAAGAATCATTCTCTAAGCTTCCATTTAAAGAGTGCTCACAGAGCAATCAACTTTTTTTTATTCATTGACTTCTTTTGCCAGAACTCCACTATGTCCTTTTGTGTAGGCACTGTCTCCCCTTCTCCCTTTCAGCTCTTTTTTGGGTGTTCCTTTCCCTCATTCAATTAAGAGGTCCTCAAGGGTAAGGAATGCCTTTCTTTTTCTTTTTATATGCCCAGCACCTAGCATGGTGCATGACATATAGTAGACACTTAATAAAATTTTATTGACTACTACAAAATTGGTGAGTAGAAGTGAATAGAGATCAGTATTCCCTGCCATCAGTACAGCAGCCAAGACCAAAAAAAAAAAAAAAAAAGTACTGGCCCTAGAAGATTCCTAGAATTTCATTTTCAAGAAAATTCTACAAGTTATTTTTAATATTTTTCTGTTTTTTTTACTACCAATTGCTTCTGAAGCTATCTGTTGTGCTTCATTGAAGCTTGTGCTATATCTGTAGTTTGCCTATGTAGAATTTAATTATACCATAGTTATTTATGAATTTCCTAATATTATGCTCTACATACAACACATAGAAGTTTGCATTATGACACAGTGTCTCAATTTTATGATACTGATTGAAATTGAAAGTGTATATGTTATAGTTACATAGCTTGAGTTTTGTGCATATATAATTATTATATGTTGTAGTACATGCATTAAAGATAAGCTAAAATTAGTAGTGTACATCCTAACAATTTGCAACATTGATATGAGACTTTTGATTTGCCTCTCTCATAATAGAATTTTGATATTATGAATGTTTAATGGCAATAAAATCAAAATTGTATTACCTGAGTTGATAAAAGAGTAGTGGTTGTGAGAATGATTTAAGGAAGTGAGATGTGAAGTACTAATAAAACATAACAGGTTGGTATTTGTAAAGTACATTAGAGGTAATTCTAGTATTGATGGAAAGAAAAAAATCAGGGGTAATATCTGGAAACTAGTCACTAAATCCTTCACTGAATAAGGTAGTAAAAATTAGACGCCCTCCTTCACAGAGAAGAACTTTGTGAAAATGCTATATGCTGTAAGAACAATCTGACATAGCTGTAGGGGAATATAAGAAGAGCAAAGTTCTCTTTGGCTAGTTTTCAAGAGAGTTATCATATCCAGATGATGACTATTCATTAGTTTGGGATAAAAATTACACATAGACTGTGAATCAAGGGTGAGAAACCAAGAAATGTATGGCTGTGAGAACAAGGAAGAATAAAAAAGGGGAAGTACAACTCTAAAGTTGGAAACTTGGATGAAAATGGCTATCAAAAATAGAAAAGCTTAAAGTTTAGGACATATTCCTCCAGAAGTTAAATTTAATTTAAAAATTGAAATTGAAATTTCTTTAATTCAATTTCAGTCTTTCTTTAAGGTTCCTTTTAAAGTAATAAAACTATATATCTAAAAAAGATACAAAGAAGGCATCACTCCATTTGATTAAGCAAGGCCTCATATTAATCATTCCTATAAAATTTCTCATTTATCTAAAAAAGAACTCAGAGAAAATTCTACCACCAGACAACAAAAATATCTTATGAATATTTGGAAAAGCTGGATATGGAAGAGATTCCATTATAAAACTGAAGAGTAATTGCTGGCACAAAGGTGCCAAACTGTCAGAAAATGACATGTATTTAAAAATTATCCAGATTCATAGTAGATTTATAGCTCATAGATGTGATGGTAAAAGAGAATATTTGGCAATAGTGAATACAAGTCACAGAGACTGGGATGGAGTGATTAAGTTGTTGCAATCAGGGAGTTGTTGTTGGTTTCTTTCCTTCAATTTTATGACATGAGAGACAGTGGCACAGGATTGACCAATATAGTATGACCTTATCAGACAAGGTGCTGTGTTCTATGAACAAAGCCAAATTGAATTAGCCCAGATGAAACACAAAATGCACAAAATTAGTGAAGACATCCCAAATGTTCAAAGGGACTATTTGTATCTGATCTTTGGCAAAGCTCATTTTGGTCTGATCAACCATAATTGTATATACTGTAACTTGACTCTAACATAGTGATGTTATTTTGGTCCTCTTTGAGAACAAAGAACAACAACCAATCAACCAACCAATCATGTGTGCATAATATGAGGTAGATATGATGACTTTAGAAAGACCAGTATGACGACTCCTTCTAATCCAGAAGCCATATACATGAAACATTAAAATTAGGTATATAAGGAATATTGAAATCTATAGTTAATCCAACAGCCTATCAAAATAGAACCATCTGGTAACATATTTCCAATTCCTATTTCTGCCTTTATTTGTTTGATTTTGAGGTTTTAATATCCTAATACGTGGTAAATATTTGTATGGATTCCATGTACCACTGAGAAAATGTGTATTCCTTTCTGACTGCATCCAATTTTCTCCAAAGGTCTATCTGTTGGGAGTCCAAAATGTTGGAGTTCTTGTTCTTCTCAAAACAACAGCCGGTTTTGCTTAGAGCCCTCCGAATGTCTCCAAATCCAAAGGTTCTGTCCTTTAGCCTCTGCCTCTGCTTTCTTCTGCCTCCAACCAGCACAGAGATGGAATGAATCTCTTGTTTTCTTCACTTGGGGCTCAGCTAGCTTTCTGGTGAGTCTTTCAGACCAGCTTGGTCTCAGTGGGGGAAGTGCAGGAGCCCAGCCACCTACCACAGTGGTGTGAGATGAAGATGCTCCAGAGTTGCTCCTCTCCTCATTGTCCAGCTGAACTCTCCTCCGTGACCAGCCAGCCAAGTGGAAAATATATTCTCTCTTGCCTTGCCTCAGAGAGAGGGCTTCTGGCGTAATTCCGCTGAAATCTGTCAAAGTGCTCTCTGTCTGCACCAGAGTCACTCCTCTCCAGTCCAGCTGAACACTCCTCTGCAACCAGCCAGCCAAGTGGAAAATGTATTCTGGAATAGCTCTCTCTCCTCATTGGCCTTATATGTGAATCTTCTGAGAGAATGGGATTATGGGTTTTCTCCCATAGTGCTCTCTGGCCCAAAGAGCTTTAAGGGAGGTGTGAATACAAAGGTGTAAACACAAGCATTATACTAATTAGTTCTACTTAGTACCTTGTTTCAGGTTCTGGCCAAAATCTTCTTGTAAGATTATCAACTCTAATTAGTTAGCAGTTTGTAAGGATTCCAACATCTCCCCCTTTCTTTTGTTAGATGAAAACACCAAAGGAAATAGGAAATCTAATCAGATTAGTGGGTTTCTGAAGGGGTACACATAAATCCATCAATATGGGCCAGAACTTTGTAACAGATATACATGGGTATACATAAATCCATCAATATGGGAGGCATTATACATAATTTACGTAAGCACATAGCAATATAATACAGGCTAGTAGTAATGTAACAACATGAATCAACCTGAAAATTTACACATGTCCATAAGTCCTAGAAATAGTCCATAAGGAATCCATTGTCCATTAGTTCATGTGCCAGGAATACAATAGTTCCTGTAAGCCCTGAAGTACTGCAAAAGTCTCATCAACAATTTTTCATCTTAAGGAATCCAATGATTCTCGCTGGGTTTTTCAAGAACTAAAACAGTTTCATCTTGTGTTAGGAAATCCAATGATTCCTGAAGATTTTAAAAGTCTTTTTAACAGTCTCCTTGTCAGCTATGCTCTTTCAATGGTGAGCACAATCAGCAACAGAACCACCCGATATTTCTTGGGTCTTCTCCTTTGTTTCAAGGGTCTGCTCCATCTCTCTGCGATGGACAAGGCGAATGCGGCTCGTAGGCACCCATCTGATTCCTTCTCCACATGTAGAGATGCAAGCAAATCCTCTCCCCCAAGCAGTTAGCCTATCTGGTCCCTTCCATTCACCACTTTCTGGGTCTCTCCACATCACCTGGCGATTATCTAAAGATAGTGGAGCTGCTCGCACTGGACACTGCTCTTCTGGTGGAGCTAGTGCATCTTTATCAAAGATTAAAAAATTAATGGTATAAAGAACTAAATTTAGAAGTCTCTAGGGTTACCCGTGGCTCCTCCTTTCTTTTGTTTTTGGAGGAGTGTCTTAATGTCCCTGTTTCTTCTTTCTACTATTGCTTGACCTTGAGGATTAAAGGGTATGCCAGTAGTGTGTAAAATCTTATACTGTGCACAAAAGTGTTCAAAATGTTTGGAGGTATATGCCGGTCCATTATCTGTTTTTATTTCTTGTGGCACACCCATAATTGCGAATGCTTGAATGAGAAATTCAGTGACCACTCGGGCTGTCTCTTTTGCTGCTGGTATGGCAAAAGTGAATCCTGAAAAGATGTCTACCACAACGTGGATAAAAGACAGACAACCAAAAGATTTATAATGGGTCACATCCATTTGCCAGATTTCTTTGGGTCTCAAACCACGAGGGTTCTTCCCTGGAGGCAGTGTAGGAGCTTGGAAGGGAAGGCAAGCTGTACAGCTTTTCACTATGCTCCTAGCTTCTTCTTTTGTAATCCCAAACTGTAAACGCAAAGCTCGAGCAGCCTGATGGTATTTAGAATGGGATTCCTGGGCCTCCTGAAATAAAGGCGTACTGGCCAACATAGTTAAAAGGCTATCTGCCTTTGAATTTCCATCAAAAATAGGATCTGGAAGTCCACTATGTGAGTGGACATGCAGGATATAAATCTTTCCTGGAAGCCTTCTCACTTGCTCTTGAAGTTCCTTAAAGAGCTGATATATATTAGAAGCTGCAAATTTTATTTGGGCTGTGGCAATTCTTTGTACCACACCTACTGAATAGGCTGAATCAGATATTATATTTATCTAGTTTACATAAGTGCTAAATTATGTTAATTAAATACAGATATAGATATAGATTAAAAGCCAATAAACTTATGGAATTATTATGAAGGGAGTGAAATAAATATTGGACACATGGTATGTACTCTTCAGTTCGCTTTCCATTGAAATAAGAAAGCAAATTAAATAAATTTAATTGAAAAATTTTATACTACTGATCCTCCATTTTGTGCAGACCCTTTAATTTAGACTAATATTATTGAAATTTTAATTTAATCCCATTTTGTTAATTTTCTCAAACAAAGGGGGGAAAGTGCATTCATCTTCGGAAAAACAACACAAATTTAGAAATACACTACATAGAAATTCTAGAATCCTCCCACACAATAGTGACTTATGTTATTAATTAAGCTAAAATGAATGAATGAAAATAACTGAACAATATGCAGTTGAATGTGTGATCATTTTTGAGACATTATATGGCTACTTTTTCACATTTGATAGTAGCAACTTTTCTTAAATGGCAGGTATTTTTTGTGTTCAGATGTGTTCTGGGACTTTTCCCTTACTGGTACATTTTCTAATCATTATTACTGTTTCTTAGAACCTCCAGAATACAGCTGTAATTTATAACTTGAAGGATTGGCATTAGAATCACAAGTCTGAAAGACTGCCAGGGTTTTGTTTCACAAATTTAATAAATTCCTGTAAATGAAATAGTGTCTGACTTTGAGACTATTTGTCTTTTGTGGTTCCATCCAATTCATTCAAAGAACATTTATACACATTACATATAGTTATTTCCCATGAGCAAAATGATTAAAGCATCATCATCAACAAAAACTAAGTACAATAACAGATTAAGAGTCTTACCTTTAATGTTTTCTGTTTTGTCTTATATTTATTAGTGTTGAATTAATTTTAGTAGCACCATCATCTCACATTTATGTAATCCTCTTCTTTCTGAAAGTGTTTCAAATGTGAAATTGTTGCTTTTGTATGCTATCTTTGAACCTAAAAGTATCATGGTCTTGAGGAAATGAAATGATGTCTGTTTAGATTTTAGTTACTAAAACAATATTGCTTCCTACCATAGAGAGCTCAAATACCCTTGCGTGAATTTGCTACCTTTTCATTAAAATCTTTAGATCTGTAGGGTTACAATTCATCTAATATTCTATTTCATTTGGGGGACTATTTTTAAAAGAGGATTTGTTTTTTTTCCAACCTTTTTATATCATGAAGTTTTAAATATATGTATTCTCAGAGGAACCTATCATTTTTTACTCTATTATACCCACTTTTCAACTGGGATCTATTATTCCAGTTTGAGGCAATTTCATTACAGGTGAACAGTATCACCTGATATTCAATATATTCAAAGGTCTAGGATATAGGACATCTTTTGATAATGATGTGTAGTAATTTTTGAACAAGGTTTAAAAATTATTTCATGTCTCTTAACATTTGAAGTTAGTAAAAAATACAAATCTACTCATTTTTCTTTCCTAATAAGCATTTAAATGTCTGTTATGTTCAAGTCACTGTGGTAGAGTCTAAAGAGAATGCAAAAAGAAACAAGAATTTTTCATTGTATCCGAGAATACAACATAAACAGATAAACATGTAAACCTAAATGAACAGGCTGTCCTTACCCTGTTGTGCAGAGTTATTGGGATTTGTTTGGTGATCATGAGGGAATATATTGCTCAACAACTGACCCAAGATAGCTTCAGAAAGGGATGCTATAATAAGATCAGAGAGATATCAAATGTGGAACAGTGTAAAAACTCCCTCTTGGATCCACCCTTGAATCTATTCACCCTCCTTTGGTACTCATACATCATTAGTAAATGCTTTTGGTCCTTCTGATTGAAGTCCCGGTAGAAGAAAAAAAGAGTTCTTCACAAAAACACACAGATTATCCTATTCTTCATTTTCTACCAGCAAAACTTCTTGGATTAAACTCCACCATGCTTATACTTCCAGGAAAATTCATCACTTCATTTTTTCAGATTGCATGATTTGGTTCTCACACCTAATCAGTACCTTTATGACTAAAATACTGGAGAGCAGAGCAAAGAATCATTCTCTAAGCTTCCATATAAAGAGTGCTCACAGAGCAATCAACTTTTTTTTATTCATTGACTTCTTTTGCCAGAACTCCACTATGTCCTTTTGTGTAGGCACTGTCTCCCCTTCTCCCTTTCAGCTCTTTTTTGGGTGTTCCTTTCCCTCATTCAATTATGAGGTCCTCAAGGGTAAGGAATGCCTTTCTTTTTCTTTTTATATGCCCAGAACCTAGCATGGTGCATGACATATAGTAGACACTTAATAAAATTTTATTGACTACTACAAAATTGGTGAGTAGTAGTGAATAGAGATCAGTATTCCCTGCCATCAGTACAGCAGCCAAGACCAAAAAAAAAAAAAAAAGTACTGGCCCTAGAAGATTCCTAGAATTTCATTTTCAAGAAAATTGTACAAGTTATTTTTAATATTTTTCTGTTTTTTTTTTACTACCAATTGCTTCTGAAGCTATCTGTTGTGCTTCATTGAAGCTTGTGCTATATCTGTAGTTTGCCTATGTAGAATTTAATTATACCATAGTTATTTATGAATTTCCTAATATTATGCTCTACATACAACACATAGAAGTTTGCATTATGACACAGTGTCTCAATTTTATGATACTGATTGAAATTGAAAGTGTATATGTTATAGTTACATAGCTTGATTTTTGTGCATATATAATTATTATATGTTGTAGTACATGCATTAAAGATAAGCTAAAATTAGTAGTGTACATCCTAACAATTTGCAACATTGATGTGAGACTTTTGATTTGCCTCTCTCATAATAGAATTTTGATATTATGAATGTTTAATGGCAATAAAATCAAAATTGTATTACCTGAGTTGATAAAAGAGTAGTGGTTGTGAGAATGATTTAAGGAAGTGAGATGTGAAGTACTAATAAAACATAACAGGTTGGTATTTGTAAAGTACATTAGAGGTAATTCTAGTATTGATGGAAAGAAAAAAATCAGGGGTAATATCTGGAAACTAGTCACTAAATCCTTCACTGAATAAGGTAGTAAAAATTAGACGCCCTCCTTCACAGAGAAGAACTTTGTGAAAATGCTATATGCTGTAAGAACAATCTGACATAGCTGTAGGGGAATATAAGAAGAGCAAAGTTCTCTTTGGCTAGTTTTCAAGAGAGTTATCATATCCAGATGATGACTATTCATTAGTTTGGGATAAAAATTACACATAGACTGTGAATCAAGGGTGAGAAACCAAGAAATGTATGGCTGTGAGAACAAGGAAGAATAAAAAAGGGGAAGTACAACTCTAAAGTTGGAAACTTGGATGAAAATGGCTATCAAAAATAGAAAAGCTTAAAGTTTATGACATATTCCTCCAGAAGTTAAATTTAATTTAAAAATTGAAATTGAAATTTCTTTAATTCAATTTCAGTCTTTCTTTAAGGTTCCTTTTAAAGTAATAAAACTATATATCTAAAAAAGATACAAAGAAGGCATCACTCCATTTGATTAAGCAAGGCCTCATATTAATCATTCCTATAAAATTTCTCATTTATCTAAAAAAGAACTCAGAGAAAATTCTACCACCAGACAACAAAAATATCTTATGAATATTTGGAAAAGCTGGATATGGAAGAGATTCCATTATAAAACTGAAGAGTAATTGCTGGCACAAAGGTGCCAAACTGTCAGAAAATGACATGTATTTAACAATTATCCAGATTCATAGTAGATTTATAGCTCATAGATGTGATGGTAAAAAGAGAATATTTGGCAATAGTGAATACAAGTCACAGAGACTGGGATGGAGTGATTAAGTTGTTGCAATCAGGGAGTTGTTGTTGGTTTCTTTCCTTCAATTTTATGACATGAGAGACAGTGGCACAGGATTGACCAATATAGTATGACCTTATCAGACAAGGTGCTGTGTTCTATGAACAAAGCCAAATTGAATTAGCCCAGATGAAACACAAAATGCACAAAATTAGTGAAGACATCCCAAATGTTCAAAGGGACTATTTGTATCTGATCTTTGGCAAAGCTCATTTTGGTCTGATCAACCATAATTGTATATACTGTAACTTGACTCTAACATAGTGATGTTATTTTGGTCCTCTTTGAGAACAAAGAACAACAACCAATCAACCAACCAATCATGTGTGCATAATATGAGGTAGATATGATGACTTTAGAAAGACCAGTATGACGACTCCTTCTAATCCAGAAGCCATATACATGAAACATTAAAATTAGGTATATAAGGAATATTGAAATCTATAGTTAATCCAACAGCCTATCAAAATAGAACCATCTGGTAACATATTTCCAATTCCTATTTCTGCCTTTATTTGTTTGATTTTGAGGTTTTAATATCCTAATACGTGGTAAATATTTGTATGGATTCCATGTACCACTGAGAAAATGTGTATTCCTTTCTGACTGCATCCAATTTTCTCCAAAGGTCTATCTGTTGGGAGTCCAAAATGTTGGAGTTCTTGTTCTTCTCAAAACAACAGCCGGTTTTGCTTAGAGCCCTCCGAATGTCTCCAAATCCAAAGGTTCTGTCCTTTAGCCTCTGCCTCTGCTTTCTTCTGCCTCCAACCAGCACAGAGATGGAATGAATCTCTTGTTTTCTTCACTTGGGGCTCAGCTAGCTTTCTGGTGAGTCTTTCAGACCAGCTTGGTCTCAGTGGGGGAAGTGCAGGAGCCCAGCCACCTACCACAGTGGTGTGAGATGAAGATGCTCCAGAGTTGCTCCTCTCCTCATTGTCCAGCTGAACTCTCCTCCGTGACCAGCCAGCCAAGTGGAAAATATATTCTCTCTTGCCTTGCCTCAGAGAGAGGGCTTCTGGCGTAATTCCGCTGAAATCTGTCAAAGTGCTCTCTGTCTGCACCAGAGTCACTCCTCTCCAGTCCAGCTGAACACTCCTCTGCAACCAGCCAGCCAAGTGGAAAATGTATTCTGGAATAGCTCTCTCTCCTCATTGGCCTTATATGTGAATCTTCTGAGAGAATGGGATTATGGGTTTTCTCCCATAGTGCTCTCTGGCCCAAAGAGCTTTAAGGGAGGTGTGAATACAAAGGTGTAAACACAAGCATTATACTAATTAGTTCTACTTAGTACCTTGTTTCAGGTTCTGGCCAAAATCTTCTTGTAAGATTATCAACTCTAATTAGTTAGCAGTTTGTAAGGATTCCAACATCTCCCCCTTTCTTTTGTTAGATGAAAACACCAAAGGAAATAGGAAATCTAATCAGATTAGTGGGTTTCTGAAGGGGTACACATAAATCCATCAATATGGGCCAGAACTTTGTAACAGATATACATGGGTATACATAAATCCATCAATATGGGAGGCATTATACATAATTTACGTAAGCACATAGCAATATAATACAGGCTAGTAGTAATGTAACAACATGAATCAACCTGAAAATTTACACATGTCCATAAGTCCTAGAAATAGTCCATAAGGAATCCATTGTCCATTAGTTCATGTGCCAGGAATACAATAGTTCCTGTAAGCCCTGAAGTACTGCAAAAGTCTCATCAACAATTTTTCATCTTAAGGAATCCAATGATTCTCGCTGGGTTTTTCAAGAACTAAAACAGTTTCATCTTGTGTTAGGAAATCCAATGATTCCTGAAGATTTTAAAAGTCTTTTTAACAGTCTCCTTGTCAGCTATGCTCTTTCAATGGTGAGCACAATCAGCAACAGAACCACCCGATATTTCTTGGGTCTTCTCCTTTGTTTCAAGGGTCTGCTCCATCTCTCTGCGATGGACAAGGCGAATGCGGCTCGTAGGCACCCATCTGATTCCTTCTCCACATGTAGAGATGCAAGCAAATCCTCTCCCCCAAGCAGTTAGCCTATCTGGTCCCTTCCATTCACCACTTTCTGGGTCTCTCCACATCACCTGGCGATTATCTAAAGATAGTGGAGCTGCTCGCACTGGACACTGCTCTTCTGGTGGAGCTAGTGCATCTTTATCAAAGATTAAAAAATTAATGGTATAAAGAACTAAATTTAGAAGTCTCTAGGGTTACCCGTGGCTCCTCCTTTCTTTTGTTTTTGGAGGAGTGTCTTAATGTCCCTGTTTCTTCTTTCTACTATTGCTTGACCTTGAGGATTAAAGGGTATGCCAGTAGTGTGTAAAATCTTATACTGTGCACAAAAGTGTTCAAAATGTTTGGAGGTATATGCCGGTCCATTATCTGTTTTTATTTCTTGTGGCACACCCATAATTGCGAATGCTTGAATGAGAAATTCAGTGACCACTCGGCTGTCTCTTTTGCTGCTGGTATGGCAAAAGTGAATCCTGAAAAGATGTCTACCACAACGTGGATAAAAGACAGACAACCAAAAGATTTATAATGGGTCACATCCATTTGCCAGATTTCTTTGGGTCTCAAACCACGAGGGTTCTTCCCTGGAGGCAGTGTAGGAGCTTGGAAGGGAAGGCAAGCTGTACAGCTTTTCACTATGCTCCTAGCTTCTTCTTTTGTAATCCCAAACTGTAAACGCAAAGCTCGAGCAGCCTGATGGTATTTAGAATGGGATTCCTGGGCCTCCTGAAATAAAGGCGTACTGGCCAACATAGTTAAAAGGCTATCTGCCTTTGAATTTCCATCAAAAATAGGATCTGGAAGTCCACTATGTGAGTGGACATGCAGGATATAAATCTTTCCTGGAAGCCTTCTCACTTGCTCTTGAAGTTCCTTAAAGAGCTGATATATATTAGAAGCTGCAAATTTTATTTGGGCTGTGGCAATTCTTTGTACCACACCTACTGAATAGGCTGAATCAGATATTATATTTATGTCGCCTGGGTAATAAGTGAGAGCTAGCATGATTGCATATAATTCGTTCTGCTGAGTGGACTGAAAAGGAGTTCTGACTACTCTTTTTACGGTTAAATCATGAGAGTATACAGCACAAACATTTTGTTTGGCTGCGTCTGTAAAAATAGTTGGTCCTTCAAGAGGAACCTTAGAAACCTCCTCAAAAATCCATTGCCAATAATGCAGTAGTCTGGTTATCTTTAATGGAGATCCATGTGCAAAATTTGGAGCCATGGCCAATAAAATTTGCCGCTCTTGGATAGTTTCACAGCATACATTAATTTGTGCCTTTGTATAAAAGGTGTATATCTTTTCAGGTCTTGTCCCAGATAATTGTACTGCTCGCTTAATGGCCTTTAATAGAATTCTAGCCACAAGCACTGGGTAAGGCGTAAGGCTTTTTTCTGGTTGTGCTGGGAGGTTCACCCACTCTATCACACTGTCTCCTTGATGAAGGACTGCTGTGGGTGCTTCTTTCGTAGCAAAAACTGATATTTCTAAGGGTTTTTGAGTTACTCTTTCAACTACATTGGATAAAGCCAGTTCAACTTCTCTCAAAGCCTCTTGAGCTTCTTTTGTAAGCTGGCGTGGTGAATTTAAAGCACTGTCTCCCCTTAAAATGTCATATAGGGGTTGCAATTGATTGGTAGTTAAACCTAATACTGGACGCATCCATTGGATATCTCCTATTAATTTTTGGAAATCATTTAAGGTGTTCAACCTCTCTGTTCTTAAAGACAGTTTTTGTAGTGTAAGTGCCTTAGGATATATTTCATATCCTAAATATTGAAAAGGAGCATGCCTTTGAATTTTTTCTGTAGCGATATGAAGTTTGTAGTATCTTAGTGTTTCTATGGTCCCCAAAATCCAAATAGCTGGACTGGAGAGGAGCAACTCTGGAGCATCTTCATTTCACACCACTGTGGTAGGTGGCTGGTCTCCTGCACTTCCCCCACTGAGACCAAGCTGGTCTGAAAGAGTCACCAGAAAGTTAGCTGAGCCCCAAGTGAAGAAAACAAGAGATTCATTCCATCTCTGTGCTGGTTGGAGGCAGAAGAAAGCAGAGGCAGAGGCTGAAGGACAGAACCTTTGAATTTGGAGACATTCGGAGGGCTCTAAGCAAAACCGGCTGTGTTTTGAGAAGAACAAGAACTCCAACATTTTGGACTCCCAACATCTATCATACCTAACTTTTCTAAAATTAATACCTTGTTCAATTTCTTTATTTAAAATGGGATTATTTAAATAATTTATTTCCTCATCTGTTAATCTGGGCAATCTATGTTTTGTAAGTATTCATCCATTTCACTTAGATTATGAGATTTTTTGGCATATAATTGGGCAAAATAACTCCTAATTATTGCTCTAATTTCCTCTTCATTGGTGGAAAGTTTAGTCTTTTCATTTTTGATACTAATGATTTGATTTTCTTCTTTCCTTTTTCTAATCAAATAAAGGGTTATCTATTTTATTTTTTTAATTAAAGGAACTCATTTTTTTTTTATTAATTCAATAGTTTTTTCACTTTCAATTTTCCCTTTTATTTTCAGAATTTCAAATTTGTTGTTCAATTGGGGGCTTTTAATTTCTTCTTTTTTCTAGCTTTTTCAGTTGCCTACACAATTCATAAATCTTCTCTTTCTCTATTTTGTTCAAGTAAGCATCCAGAGATATAAAACTTGCCCAGAGAAGTGCTTTGGCTGCATCCCATAAATTTTGGTATATTATCTCATTATTGTCATTCTCTTGGTCTTGGATTAAAATATTGTTTGTGTCTATAATTAATTGTTTCACACACTCAAAATCTAAGATTAGATTATTTACTTTCCAATTAATTTTTGGCTTGTTTTTCCTGGCCTTTTATTACATCATGATTTGAAAAAAAAATACATTTACTATTTCTGCCTTTCTGCATTTGATGTTAAATTTGATGCCCTAATGCATGGTCAGTTTTTATGTAGGTTTCATATTTTGTCTCCATTCAATTTTCTCCAAAGTTCTAGCATACTGTTTTTTTTCCCCTAAAATTCCATTTACCTCCTTAACTTCTTTCTTATTTATGTTGTGGTTTGATTTATTTAGTTCTGATAAAACAAGGTTGAGATCCCCACTAGTATACTTTTTCTATTTCTTCTTGCAACTCTCTTTACTTCTCGAGGAATTTGGATGTTATACATGTTTTTTGTCTCTTTTAATTAGACCTATTTTTCCTTTTCCTTTATCTGAGGTCAGGATTACTACTCCTGCTTTTTTTTAAAAATTCAGCTGAAGTAATAGATTCTCTTCCAGGCTTTTATCTTTACTCTGTATGTATCACTCTGCTTTAAATTTGTTTCTGGTAAACAACATATTGTAAAATTTTGGCTTTTTGTCCAGTCTGCTATCTGCTTCCATTTTATGTAAGAGTTCATCCCATTCACTTTTACAGTAAAACTTACTAACTCCATATTTCCTATCATCTTGTTTTTCCCAAGTTATATTTTTCTCTTTTCTTTCCCCCTTTCCCTTCTCACCATTGTTTAATCCCCTCTTTCAATCTGCCCCTCCCCTTTTATAGTTACTCCCCCCTTTCTAACCACTTTCCCCCTCTATTTCTGTTCTTCCTTCTTTTACCTCCCCCTTTTCTTTTCCCTTTCTCCTTCTACTTCCCTGTAGGATGAGACAAGTTTCTATATTAAACTACATATGTCTGATTTTTCTTTGAGCCAAATCAGGTGAGATTTAAGTTCCCACAATGCTCAACACCTCCATTCTTTCCCTCAACTGTAATAGATCTTTTTTGCCTCTTCATATGGTGTAATTTGCCCCATTTTATATCTCCTTCTTTTTCTTCTAATACTATCCCTTTTCTACTCATAACTTATTTTTCATATTCTCATAGTAAAGTCAAATTACACTTATACCCTCTAGTTATATCCCTAACAAAGATACAATTCTCAATAGTTAAACATGTCATCTTCCCATATAAGAATATAAACAATTTATCCTTTAAGAAAATATAGTTTCTTTCTTCCCTTTTTACATTTTTATGCTTCTCTTGAAGCATAAAGCATAAACTCTCTTGAGTTCTGTATTTAAAGATCAAATTTTATGTTCAGCTCCATTCTTTTCATCAAAAATAAAGAAAAATTCCCTATTTCATTTAATATCCATCCTTTTCCCAGAGAGATAAGGCTTAATTTTTCTGGATACATGATTCTTGAATGCAATCCAAGTTACTTTCCCCTTTGGAGTCTTATATTCCAGTCTTTTTGATCCTTTAAAGTGGAAGCTGCTATATCCTGAGGAATCCTGATTGTGACTCCTAGATATTTGAATTGCTTTTTCTGTATGCTTGCAATATTTTTTCCTAGATCTGATTATTCTGGAATTTTGCTGCAATATTCCTTGGAGTTTTCATTTTGGGGTGTCTATAAGGAGATGATTGTTGGATTCTTTCAATGGCTATTTTATCCACATGAGGGCAGTTTTCCTTGATGATTTCTTGAAAGATGTTGTTTAGGCTTTTTTTTTTTTAAATCATGATTTTCAGGTAGTCCAATAATTGTTACATTGTCTCTCCTAGATTTGTTTTCCAGATTAGTTGTTTTTCCAATAAGGTATTTTACATTTCCTCCTATTTTTAATTGGTTTTTGTTTTGCTTGATTGATTCTTGATGTCTCATTGAGTCATTCACTTTCATTTGTTTAATTTTAATTTTAGTGAATTATTTTTTAGTTAGCTTTTTTATTTCTTTTTGCATTTCCAATTGAACTTTCAAATGATTTTTTATTCATTGGATTTTTTTTCCACTTCATAAATTCTGCTTTTCAAAGATTTGTTTTTTTTTCCCCATTTCATCAAAATTATTCTTTAAGGAATGGTTTCCTTCAGACGATTTTATTTCTTTCCTTTTCCAGAGCTCTCATCTCCTTTCCCCATTTTTATTGTAACTCATTTTAAGATCTTTTTTGAATTCTTCCAAGATACCCTTATGAGATGGAGACCAACTTACATCACTCTTTTATGTGTCAAATTGAGGTGTTTTTGCCTTTAATGTTCTCAAAGTTGAAGTCTGTTCTTTCCTGTCTCCATAAAAACTATCTATGGTTAGAACTCTTTTTGCTTTTTTGCTCATTTGTAAAGATTGAGGCCTCCTCTTAGGCCAAAGGGAGATTATCCAAAGTTTCCTCTACAGGCAACAGTGGCTTTGCACTGACCTTAGCCTAGTGCTGCCAGCTTCCTTCCCATGTTGTTTGGTCACAGCCCAAGTTAGGCTGGGGTTGACGGATTCACTATTTTCCTTCTGTAGCTGTGTTGCAGGTTTCACAACTAGTCTACAGATACAATCGTTTCTGGACCAAAACAAAGTAGCCACAGCCTTTGCTGTATTTCGGATATGAACATCCCACTAGATTTTGCTAGCTTGTGCTAGTGGAGATTTTGCAGGGAGGACTCTACCACAGGTTGGCTGCTCTGCTTTGGTTTCAAAGCAGTAGATCAGCAGAGAAGTTACACAAACTCCAAAAGTAGAATGTACTCCAAAATGCCAGAATTTAACAGGACCTGGCCACACCCAGCACCAAAAGTGACTCAGCAAGGACCACAGCACAGCTGCTCAGCTGCATTTTGTAGCACAGGGCTTTTGCCCAGGGAAGCCACACTTCTGTACAGCACGGGGAGCTCTGACCAGGGCAGCCACAATTCTGCCAGGGGCAGTGAAACTTTTGCAGTGCAGCCTCTCTTCTCAGGGCAGTGACATTTCCACTGCAGGGCTCGTCACAGGGCACTTCTGCAGCTCAGCTGCTTTTTACATCCCATTTGCAGAATGGCTACTGTCCATCTATCTATCCCTGTTCTGTAGAGGAAGCTGGTAATCTCCTTACCCTGAAGGCAGACCCTACGGGCTTTTTAAAAAATGAGTAAAAAAGCCAAGCAAACTCTAACTATTGATAGCTTTTATACAGAAAGAGAGCAGGTTTCCAACCCCAAAGAGATTAATAGCAGACAGTCTCCAGACAAAACTACAAAAGAGGATATAACCTGGTACCTATCACACAAGGCTCTCCTAGAAGAAATTATAAAAGATCTTAAAAGAGGACTAGAAGAAAAATGGGGGAAGGAAAGAGAAGCTATGCAAGAGAATACAGAAAAGGCATATAACTCAATAAAATAAAAAATTGACAAAGTGGGAAAAGAAAACAACTTCCTGAAATGTGAATTGGAAAAGGTAAACAGAACTTTGTGAATTGGAAAAAATAAAGAACTTCCAGGAAAGTAGTATTTGTGATTTAGAAAAAGAAAATAACTCATTAAAAAAAGTGAAATGGAAAAAAATCCAGTACAGCAAAACAACTCATTTAAAAACTCAATTGAACAAATACAAAAAAGAAGTACAAAAAAGCTAATGAAGAAAACAACACATTAAAAATCAGAACTAAATAAATAGAAATGAATAATTCATTGAGATATCAAGAATCAGTCAAGCAAAACCAAAAAAAAGAAAAAAAATGTTATCTACTTGGGGCAGCCCTCTTTGTAGTGTCCAGAAACTGGAACCTGAATAGATGCCCATCAATTGGAGAATGGCTGAATAAATTGTGGTATATGAATATTATGGAATATTATTGTTCAGTAAGAAACGACCAACAGGATGATTTCAGAAAGGCCTGGAGAGACTTACATGAACTGATGCTGAGTAAAATGAGCAGGACCAGGAGATCATTATATACTTCAACAACAATACTATATGATGATCAATTCTGATAGACCTAACCATCTTCAGCAATGAGATGAACCAAATCAGTTCCAATGGAGCAGTAATGAACTGAACCAGCTACATCCAGCGAATGAACTCTGGGAGATGACTAAGGACCATTACATTGAATTCCCAATCCCTCTATTTTTGTCCCCCTGCATTTTTGATTTCCTTCACAGGCTAATTGTACAATGTTTCAGAGTCTGATTCTTTTTGTACAGCAAAATAATTGTTTGGACAGGTATAATTATTTTGTATTTAATTTATGCTTTAACATATTTAACATGTATTGATCATCCTGCCATCTAGGGAAGGGGGTTGGGGGGAAGGAGCAGGAAAATTGGAAAAAAGGTTTGGCAATTGTCTTGCTGAAAAATTAAGCATGCATATAACTTGTAAATAAAAAGCTATTAAAATTTTTTTAAAAATCTATTTGGAAAAACAACAGATCTGAAAAACAGATCTAGGAGAGATAATATGAGGATTATTGGACTTCCTGAAAATTATGATGATAAAAAGAGCCTAGCCACTATTTTACAGGAAATCATCAAAAAGAACTGCCCAGATATAATAGAATTAGAAGGTAAAATAGGCATTGAAAGAATTCATCAATTACCTTCTGAAAGAGACCCTAAAATAAAAATTCCAAGGAATATTGTGGCTAAATTTCAGAACTATCAGACTAAAGATAAAATATTACAAGCAGCCAGAAAAAAAAATTCAAATACTGAGGAGCCATAATAAGGATCACTCAGGATCTAGCTGCTTCCACATTAAAGTATCAAAGGGCCTGAAATCTGATATTTCAAAAGGCAAAAGAACTTGGAATGAAGCTGAGAATAAACCACAGGTAAGTTGAGCATTTTCTTCCAGGGAAGGAGATGGACATGCACTGAAACAGGTGAATTGATTTTAGCAAGATGACACAGCTCATAAGGGTCTGAGACTGGATTTGAACCCAGGACCCTGCCCCCCCCCAGCAGAGGAGCAACCCCCAAACTTCCCATCAGCCCCACCACAGCTAACCTAACTCAATGCCCAGTACTCTACGCATTAAGTTACATGGCTGATAATCACAACAATGGTCGACTTCCAATGACATTAACATCTTGTATCAGTCTTCAGATCTAAAGAAGTTTATGGTCAAGGTAATGATTTATGGTCCTGATTTAAGTGTTGAATAAAGTTAGCCTCTCGGCAAAAGGTCTGAACTCTCATTCACGCAGGGTTGTGACCACAGGTTGTTGTCCGGTTTGCCCAACAATATCATTCTTCTTCCAAGATTCTATCATGGTCTCAAGTTCCTCACATCCAGTTAGATAAATGGCATATCTCTCTCCAGAGGAGCTCGCCGGAACCATGATGCATCTCTTTCTATCTTCAGACAAGCTGTAGAAATAAGAGCGCTCCGGTGACTTTAAATTTTGGAAATATTGCAAAAATTGAGTTGCCACAGGATAATAAGCAAAATCAAAACTTAAAATGCAAGGTTCCGTAATCTGTTGGTCATAAACTCTCTGATAATCCCTATGGAAAATCCCATGGACAAAATCCTGGAGTAGTTCGATATTGGGCTTCTGGAGCTTCTCTTCCCACTTTTGGATGACATCTGCTACAAGTCTGCTTTGTTCGGTTATCAGAGCTTCCCACTTCTTCTTTGCTTCCATTACTTCACCCTCCAGTGTGGCCTCCATCTCCTTCAGCGTCTGATAGAGCTCCCTGAATGCCTCATCCATCTGCTCAACAATAAGCTCTTCATGCTGCGCCATGTCAGTTTCCTCCTTCGCACCCAATAGGTGTTCTTGTATCGTAAGACTTTCTTTCTCAAACATCCTCCAGTAGATCACTTTGTCGCCAGTGCTCTGCACAGCCCATGCCGTTGTTTTCTCTTTCTCTTCCATTATTAGATCTTCAGTATCTTCCATACACTCTTGCAAAAGTTTAAAATATTTCAAGATATACCTCCTACAATGGAGAGCAGCCACTCCAATGGGCCAATGGATGTGGGTCTCATGATCTTCTGATTTAGAACAGGTCACACACAGTAGGGTCTTGTTGGTATCACAGAAAAACTTCAGGTCTTCCCTGTGCGTCTCACAAACGCCTTCTCCATCAGGGTGCATGACAATCTCATCCTGATGAACTCTCAGTTGGGAGAATTCCCAGCATACAGTGCAACAGGAAGATCCAAAACGTTTTTTTCTGGAGACAAATCTTGCACACAGTATGTCCACATTCAAGAATGATTTGCTTAGAGCCCTCTAAGAGACACTCATAACAGAGAGTATTTCTCTCTTGTATCTCTTCAAAGTCATTTTCTCTCAGCCTTTCATCTCTTTGGAAATATCTGTCCCCCTGGAAAACATTTAGTGGAAGCATTTTTGTTCAAAAAAGCACACGGCTGCTGCAATATTCTCTGCTCTAAATTACACTGTTCTCCAGGAGCAGGTTTCTTGGGGGCTTCTGGAGGCAGCCTTAGTTCCGGTGCTGAGTAATAATCACCTGGAATGCAGCAGCTGTTAAAAGTTCTTCTTCCAAAGTTGTCTCTTTGGTTTTCCTAGAGGCCTCTCTCTCTCTTTGCTTCCAAGAGCTCTCGTTGATAGTCTTTTGCCTCTGCCAGCTTCAGCTTCAGCTTCAGCCTCTCGCTCTCTCTCCCAATCACGGCTTCTCAATCTGATAAAAAGAGCCTAGCCACTATTTTACAGGAAATCATCAAAAAGAACTGCCCAGATATAATAGAATTAGAAGGTAAAATAGGCATTGAAAGAATTCATCAATTACCTTCTGAAAGAGACCCTAAAATAAAAATTCCAAGGAATATTGTGGCTAAATTTCAGAACTATCAGACTAAAGATAAAATATTACAAGCAGCCAGAAAAAAAAATTCAAATACTGAGGAGCCATAATAAGGATCACTCAGGATCTAGCTGCTTCCACATTAAAGTATCAAAGGGCCTGAAATCTGATATTTCAAAAGGCAAAAGAACTTGGAATGAAGCTGAGAATAAACCACACAGGTAAGTTGAGCATTTTCTTCCAGGGAAGGAGATGGACATGCACTGAAACAGGTGAATTCCATTTATTCCTAATGAAAAAAACAGAGCCAAACAAAAAATTTGACTTCCAACTATAGGACTCAAGAGAAGCATAAAAGATGAAAAGAACTCTTAAGAACTGTGTTTCTGTTATGGGCATACATAAAGAGTGTTTGTATAATTTAATTTTACTGTAATAGTGCAAAAAAAGGAAGTAGACGTGGAAAGGAGATAGTATCAGAAAAAGGGAAAAGGGGAGATAAAAAAAAGGGAAAATACATCCCATGAAGAGGCAAAGGAAACCTATCATATGTGAGAGAATCTAGGGAGGGGGAGGAACATTGTGTGAATCTTACTCTCATCAGATTTGGCTCAAAGAGAAAATTATTGACATATTTGGTCTACAGAGAAACTTCTCTCACCTCATTAAAAAGTGGGAGAAGAAAGAGGAAAAGGAAAAGAGTGATAAGGGAAAGGTATAAGAAAAGAGAAGAGGCAGAAACTAGGCATTGACCCACACTTAACATCGTACACCAAGATAAGGTCAAAATGGGTTCATGATCTAGGCATAAAGAATGAGATTCAGCTTCAGCCTCTCGCTCTCTCTCCCAATCACGGCTTCTCAATCTCCATGTTGATTCATGTTATTTGTTACATTACCACTAGCCTGTGTTATATTGCTGTGTGCTTTTGTAAATTATGTATACTGCCTCCCATATTGATGGATTTATGTATACCATGTATATCTGTTACAAAGTTCTGGCCCATATTGATGGATTTATGTGTACCCCCTCAGAAACCCCCTATGTTTTAAAACAAAAGAAAGGGGGAGATGTTGGAATCCTTACTAACTGCTAACTAATTAGAGTTGATCTAATCTTACAAGAAGATGTTTTGGGCAGAACCTGAAACAAGGTACTAAGTAGAACTACCCATAATCCCTCTCTCTGGAAGGAGCATAAATAGGCCAATGGGCCAGTCGGAGAGCTCTAGAGAGGAAGACGCTACAAGTCGAGAATTCACCGGAATGACATGAAGACTGGAGCTGGGGAGGCTGAAGAAAGCAGAGGCAGAGGCTGAAGGACCAGACCTTTGGATTTAAAGACATTTGGAGAGAGCTCTTGGAACCAAGCAGAGAGATAGGCTTCTAAGCTAACCGGGCTATATTGGAAATAATAAAAGATCTGAACTTTTATCACCTGGCTGCTTTTTGAGAAGAAAAAGCTCACCACAAATCCAACAGCCTATCAAAATAGAACCATCTGGTAACATATTTCCAATTCCTATTTCTGCCTTTATTTGTTTGATTTTGAGGTTTTAATATCCTAATACGTGGTAAATATTTGTATGGATTCCATGTACCACTGAGAAAATGTGTATTCCTTTCTGACTGCATCCAATTTTCTCCAAAGGTCTATCTGTTGGGAGTCCAAAATGTTGGAGTTCTTGTTCTTCTCAAAACAACAGCCGGTTTTGCTTAGAGCCCTCCGAATGTCTCCAAATCCAAAGGTTCTGTCCTTTAGCCTCTGCCTCTGCTTTCTTCTGCCTCCAACCAGCACAGAGATGGAATGAATCTCTTGTTTTCTTCACTTGGGGCTCAGCTAGCTTTCTGGTGAGTCTTTCAGACCAGCTTGGTCTCAGTGGGGGAAGTGCAGGAGCCCAGCCACCTACCACAAGTGGTGTGAGATGAAGATGCTCCAGAGTTGCTCCTCTCCTCATTGTCCAGCTGAACTCTCCTCCGTGACCAGCCAGCCAAGTGGAAAATATATTCTCTCTTGCCTTGCCTCAGAGAGAGGGCTTCTGGCATAATTCCACTGAAATCTGTCAAAGTGCTCTCTGTCTGCACCAGAGTCACTCCTCTCCAGTCCAGCTGAACACTCCTCTGCAACCAGCCAGCCAAGTGGAAAATGTATTCTGGAATAGCTCTCTCTCCTCATTGGCCTTATATGTGAATCTTCTGAGAGAATGGGATTATGGGTTTTCTCCCATAGTGCTCTCTGGCCCAAAGAGCTTTAAGGGAGGTGTGAATACAAAGGTGTAAACACAAGCATTATACTAATTAGTTCTACTTAGTACCTTGTTTCAGGTTCTGGCCAAAATCTTCTTGTAAGATTATCAACTCTAATTAGTTAGCAGTTTGTAAGGATTCCAACATCTCCCCCTTTCTTTTGTTAGATGAAAACACCAAAGGAAATAGGAAATCTAATCAGATTAGTGGGTTTCTGAAGGGGTACACATAAATCCATCAATATGGGCCAGAACTTTGTAACAGATATACATGGGTATACATAAATCCATCAATATGGGAGGCATTATACATAATTTACGTAAGCACATAGCAATATAATACAGGCTAGTAGTAATGTAACAACATGAATCAACCTGAAAATTTACACATGTCCATAAGTCCTAGAAATAGTCCATAAGGAATCCATTGTCCATTAGTTCATGTGCCAGGAATCCAATAGTTCCTGTAAGCCCTGAAGTACTGCAAAAGTCTCATCAACAATTTTTCATCTTAAGGAATCCAATGATTCTCGCTGGTTTTTCAAGAACTAAAACAGTTTCATCTTGTGTTAGGAAATCCAATGATTCCTGAAGATTTTAAAAGTCTTTTTAACAGTCTCCTTGTCAGCTATGCTCTTTCAATGGTGAGCACAATCAGCAACAGAACCACCCGATATTTCTTGGGTCTTCTCCTTTGTTTCAAGGGTCTGCTCCATCTCTCTGCGATGGACAAGGCGAATGCGGCTCGTAGGCACCCATCTGATTCCTTCTCCACATGTAGAGATGCAAGCAAATCCTCTCCCCCAAGCAGTTAGCCTATCTGGTCCCTTCCATTCACCACTTTCTGGGTCTCTCCACATCACCTGGCGATTATCTAAAGATAGTGGAGCTGCTCGCACTGGACACTGCTCTTCTGGGGGAGCTAGTGCATCTTTATCAAAGATTAAAAAATTAATGGTATAAAGAACTAAATTTAGAAGTCTCTAGGGTTACCCGTGGCTCCCCCTTTCTTTTGTTTTTGGAGGAGTGTCTTAATGTCCCTGTTTCTTCTTTCTACTATTGCTTGACCTTGAGGATTAAAGGGTATGCCAGTAGTGTGTAAAATCTTATACTGTGCACAAAAGTGTTCAAAATGTTTGGAGGTATATGCCGGTCCATTATCTGTTTTTATTTCTTGTGGCACACCCATAATTGCGAATGCTTGAATGAGAAATTCAGTGACCACTCGGGCTGTCTCTTTTGCTGCTGGTATGGCAAAAGTGAATCCTGAAAAGGTGTCTACCACAACGTGGATAAAAGACAGACAACCAAAAGATTTATAATGGGTCACATCCATTTGCCAGAAGGTTGGAGCAGAATCTATTATGCTTCAGGTGAAGTCAAAAAAGGAGTAGCCATCCTTATCTCAGATCGAGCAAAAGCAAAAATTGATCTAATTAATAGAAACTATATCTTGCTACAGGGTAGCATAGACAATGAAGCAATATCAATACTAAACATATATGCACCAAGTGGTATAGCATCTAACTTTCTAAAGGAGAAGTTAAGAGTTGCAAGAAGAAATAGACAGCAAATATAATAGTGGGAGATTTTAACCTTGCACTCGCAGAATTAGATAAATCAAACCACAAAACAAATAAGAAAGAAGTTAAAGAGGAAAATAGAACATTAGAAAAGTAAGATGTGATAGATCTTTGGAGAAAACTGAATGGAGACAGAAAGGAGTACACTTTTTTCTCAGCACTTCATGGAAGCCATACAAAAAATTGACCATATATTATGACATAAAGACCTCAAAATTAAATGCAGAAAGCCAGAAATAGTAAATGCATCCTTTTCAGATCTCAATGCATTAAAAACTACATTCAACAAAAAGCTAGAGGTAAATAGACCAAAAAATAATTGGAAACTAAATAATCTCATTCTAAAGAATGAATGGGTGAAACAGCAAATCATAGACACAATTAATAAATCTTTTATTTTTCTGGTCGTTGTGGATGACAACCTCCCAAAAGCTTTACTTTTATCTATGTATACTATACTTTTATCTAGTATACTATAGCATATACTATATACACTATAACATGCATATATATATATATATATATGTATGTATGTGTGTGTGTGTGCGCATGTTATAGTGTATATAGTATATGCTATAGTATATATATAAATATATATACTATGGCATATATAATGTGAGTGTGTATACCATAACATGTGTAGTATATATAAACATGTGTGTATGTATATATATATATATACACACACACACATATGTATATGCATGTACCTACATTTTTTTTACAGATAACAGCACTAAACTTACACGATTGCTGAGAAGACTAAATGAGATAAGCTATATACAGTACAGCATATAAATTGACATTGTTATTTTCATACTAGTTTTGTTTACTTCACTCTACATCAAAAGTTTCCAACATAACCACAATCACTGGTTTCTTCATTTCCTACAATGCAATAGCATTCCATTATGTTATTTTAGCAAACTTTGTTCAGCCATTCTCTAATTGAAAAATATTCCCTTTCATCCCAGCATTTTGCTCTCTCCTATTCCACACATACACACAGTTTGTAATCCCTACTTTAGGATCAGAATTTTCTTTTATATGTCATTATTCCCCCACTATTGTAATTATTTTCCTCTTTAATATTTCTACATATTTTCTTATTGAGTTTAATATATCTTTACATGATATTATGTTTGGTGTGTGTGTGTATGTGTGTGTGTGTGTGTGTGTGTGTGTGTGTGTGTGTGTGTAACTGTTCAGGCTTCATAGAAGAATTAGGTTCATGTTATGTTATCTTCATACCCCTAGGGAAATTACTTGCCTTTCTGTTTCAGTTTCCTCAGCTATAAGAAAAGAATAATAATTGTAATTTACCCCTTGGGTTGATGGGAAGACCAATATATTAAATAAATGTTTTGAGCACCTCAAAGAATTAATTATTATAAGCAGTAGAGTGGATAGAGCACTGGACCTGGACTCATGAAGACTTGAATTCTGATTCCAATGCAGACACTAGTTATGTGACCAAGGGCATGTAACTTTACTGCTGTGTGTGTGTGTGTGTGTGTGTGTGTGTGTGTGTGTATGTTGTATTAATAATAGTACCTACTTCCAGGGTGTTGTGAGGATTAAATCAAATAATGTTTACAAAACACTTTGAAAACCTCAATGTTTTATATAAATTCTAGCTATTAAAATTTCCTTCATGTTTATATATTCTTCTTCTCATCTAATGTACCTTTTTGCTCTTCAATGAGGTAAATGATTTTTATTCAGTCTCAATGCATTATTTTCTGTATTTAATAAACTCAAGAAATAATTACTCTGTAGTAACTATTTATTAACATGATAACTATCTTCAAATTTAGTTCTTCAAAACTCCATTAAACATAAACAAAAATGAAAATCCATATGCCCATCCCCGCAAAAAATTTAATGCTATTTTATAAGATCTGGAAAAAAATTTTTTTAAGATTTTTTTTTAAATTTTTATTTAATAATTACTTTATATTGACAGAATCCATGCCAGGGTAATTTTTTTTAGAACATTATCCCTTGCACTCGTTTCTGTTCCGATTTTTCCCCTCCCTCCCTCCACCCCCTCCCCTAGATGGCAAGCAGTCCTATATATGTTGGATATGTTGCAGTATATCCTAGATACAATATATGTTTGCAGAACCGAACAGTTCTTTTGTTGCACAGGGAGAATTGGATTCAGAAGGTGAGATCTGGAAAATTCAAGAATTGTGAAATCATGGTGCACAAAAGCACTTTTAATGTTTAATTTCCAAGATTTAGAAAAGTTTCAGGGTAATTTGGAAATGACTCTAGGTTTGTTGGTACACTTTACATATAAATAAAATTCTTCCAGTTGTATAAATGTAAAAATTCTGAAGAAACATTGCTATAAAAGAATATGTTGTAATCACTAACTAGAGACAACTGTTATATTAGTCATATAAATTAAGTATTTGATTTTCTTCCCACCTCTTTGATGATCTCATTGTGATCCTTTCTCATTTTTACATTGCACATTTGGCCACAAAATTCCTTTGCTCAGTTTCCTTTGATTGAGACATTTTTTGGAGAGAATCCAAAGAGTGCTTTTCTTTTCTGCTCCAGATGTTTGTAATAATGTGTGACTGGAGTGAATGCCAGCAGTAAAAAAAAGATACTTTTTTTTTTTTACAGGAAATAGTTTGAAAGTTAGACTAACCAATGTTCTCTGGGAGGAGGGTGGGAGAGTAAAAAGAATTTGTAAACAAGTTAAAAAAAAAAAGTTGCCTGGCCATTCCCACAAAAGCTGTGTGTATTGAGTATATCAATGGAATCATTCATTAGCAGAGCAAGGTCTGGAAGAGAATTTACACAAACAGACCTAAAGGAATCACAGCAGCATATTTAAATACAGGACATAATATATAAAGCAACTTAAAGAAATTATTTTAAAAGTGAGACAAGGAGCTAAGTGATCAAACAAAAAATCAAAGTTCATACATTATAGAGAAGAATTCTATTCATGCAATACTTTGTGTCATTCAATTTGTTTTAAATCCAATTATGATTATTATTACCAAAAGAAGCAAGCCATCAATTTGAATGTGCTGGCTATAAGTAAATTAGCAGCTTGCCTAATAAAAAGGAAAGGGTTTCAATATCATAAAAAAATTTTTTTAAAGCCTGATTCTCATATCAATTTGTTCATGATCTTGGTAAAATCCTTTTATCTTCAAGTACCCCAAGTTGTTTTCTATGATTTTAAATTACATATTAATTTTCATTATCAATACATTTTTATTTTGTTAAAACTTTCTCATGTAAATGTACATGTAAAAAAATAACAATCTCTTTTTTGTTTCATTTTTTTCTGCCTCCTTCTTGTTTCTCTGCCATTCTTGAGAAGGCAGGCAATTTGATATCAATTACATATGTGAAGTAATGAAAAACATTTTGTATTAGCCACATTTTAAAAAGGCAAAGAGATAAAACAAGTAAACTAAAGAAAGTTTAAAAATATGCATTCCGATTTCTTGAGCTCTCTCTCTGGACAGTGGATAACATTTTTCACCATGAGTCTAGTATTTTTGAGTTATTGTTTTAATCAGAGTAGATAAATATTTGAAAACTGATCATTACTACAACTCTTCGGTTGCAGTATACACTATTCTCCTGGTTGTATACACTTAACTTTGTATCAGTTCACAAATATCTTTTGAGTTTGTTTTTTTTTTTTTCCCCTGAAACAATTCTAATGATCACTTTCATAACGTCTTCCATATTTTTTTTTAATTCCATTATAATCAGATGCCAGAACTTATTCAGCCCTTCAATTTTCAAGTCTTTACCACTACAAAAAGAGTTCCTATAAATATTTTTGTCTAAATAAATCTTCTTCACTTTCTATTTTCTCTTTGGGAAAAGGCCTGATAGTGGTATTACTAGGTCAAAGGATATACACAGTTTTATAAGGCTTTTACATATAATCACAAATTTTTCTTCAGAATGGTTAAATTAGTTCACAACACTACCAATAGTGCTTTAGTATCCTATGCAGCATTTTTCTACATCCTATGCAGCATTAGTCTGTCTGTTATGTTTCCGATTTGATAGATATAAGGTATTATTTCAGAGTTATTATATTTGACTTTCTCTAATCAATAGCAAGTTAAAGCATTTTTTTACATGAAACTGGTGATAGCTTTGATTTCTTCTCAAAATTGCCTATTTATAAGTTCTTTGACCATTTATTATAACTGGGGAATATCTGTTCACACACACACACACACACACACACACACACACACACAGTTCAGTTGCCTATATATTTAAGAAATAAAAGCTTTATTAAAGAAACTTGATGTAAAATTTTTCATAATATTTTGATTTCCTTCTAATTTTGACTACATATCTTTTTTTTGATACAAAAATTGTTTAATTTCATGTAATCAAAACATTGTGATTTATTTCCACAATTTATTTCTCTTTTTCTTTTGATGGGACATAAATTATTCCCATATCCATATATATATGAAAAGTAAAGTGTTCCATGCTCCCCTAATTTACTTATAATATTAACCTTTAGGTCTAAATTATTTATCCATTTTTATTTTATCTTGGTACATGATATGAGATGTTGCACTATGCCTAGTCTCTGCCAAACTACTTTACAGTTTTTTGAAACAATTTTCTGTCAAATAGTGAGGTCTCACCCCAAAAGCTTTAATCTTTGCATTGTCAAATACTGGATGACTATGGCAATTTACTGCTGAATAAATATTTTATTCCAATGGCCCCCTAGTCATATTTCTTAGGTGCTACTCAACTTATTTTTGATGATTGCCATTCTATAGCATATTTTAAACAGGGAACCAACAGACTGCATTCTTTTACATTTTAAAATTGATTCCTCTGATATTCTTGAATTTTTTGTTCTTCAGATGAATAAATATTTCCATATGAAAAATAATGTTGGTAGTTTAAATGGTATGGCACTGCATAAGTATACTTCCTTAGAATTATCATTATTTTATTGCTATAGACTGCTTACAAACAATTAATATTTCTCCAATTGTTTAGCTCTGTCTTAATATGTGCAAAAACTATTTAATAATTGTGTTCATATAAACCCTGGGTTTGTCTTGACTGTTGGACTATGAAGTATTTCAAATGTAATATAAAAATTTCCCCTAGTTTATTTGTTCCCTTCTGATCTTTTTCTGCATTGGTAATATAAAATGTAGTTAATATAATCAAAATTATCTATTTTATATTTGATAATGTACTCATGTTTTTCTTTGGCCATAAATTCCTTCCTTCTTCACTGATCTGAGAGGTAAACTATCCTTTGTTCTTCTAATTTGCTTATAATAGCACTCTTTCTTTCCAAACCATGAACCTGGTATAGGGTGTTAAGTGTAGGTTAATGCCTAATTTCTGCCATAATAATTTTTAATTTTCTCAGTAATTTTTGCCAAGTAGTGAGTTCTTACATGCAAAGCTGGGATCTTTGGGTTTGTCAAGTACTAGATTAATGTAGTCATTGACTATTGTGTCTTGTGAACTAAATCTATCCCACGGATCAATAATTCTATTTCTTAGCCAGTACCAAATGGTTTTGATGATTTCTGCTTTACAATATAGTTTTAGGTCTTATACAAGTAGGCCACCTTCATTTGCATTTTTTCATTAATTCCCTCGACAATCTTGAACTTTTGCTCTTCCAGATGAACTTTTTAATTATTTTTTTCTAGCTCTAAAGTAATTTCTTGGGCATTTGATTGATATAGCACCAAATAAGTAGATTAATTAGATAGTCTTGTTATTTGTATTATATTCCCTTGGCCTACCCATGAGCACTAAATATTTTTTCCAATTGACTAGATATGACTTTATTTGTGTGGGAAGTGTTTTGTCATTGTGTTCATATAGTTGCAAATTATTCACTTTGCCTTGGCAGGTAGACTCCCAAATAATTTATATTATCTAGATAAAAATTATTTTAAATGGAATTTCTCTTTTTATATCTTGCTGCTGAACTTCATTGGTAACATATAAAAATGCTTATGGCTTATATGAATTTATTTTATATTCTTCAATTAAAGTTATGGATTATTTCTTGTGTTTTTTTTTTTTTAATTGATTCGCTAGGATTCTCTAAGTATACCTTCATATCATCTGCAAAGATGATAATTTGGTTTCCTCATTAATTACTCTAATTCCTATAATTTCTTTTTCTTCTATTTTTGCCAAAGCTAACATTTCTAATATGATATCAAATACTAATGGTGATAATGGGCAATCTTGTTTCACACCTGATCTTGCTGGGAATGGGTCTATTTTATCCTCACTACATATGATGCTTGGTGATGGTTTTAAGTAGATGCTACTGATCATCTTAAGGAAAACTCTATTTTTATATGGTCTAGTGTTTTTAATAGGAATGAGTGCCTTTTTTTGTCAAATGATTTTTCTACATCTATTGACATAATCATATGATTTTTGTTAGTTTGGTTATCTATACAGTGAATTATGCTAATATTTATTTTAATATTGAGCCAGCTCTGCATTCCTGATATAAATCCTACTAAGTTATGGTATGTTATCCTTGATGGCTTTGCTAATATTGTATTTAAGATTTTTGCATCAATATGCATTAGAGAAATTGGTTTATAATTTTCTTTAACTGTTTTGACCCTACCTGGTTTGTTTCAGCAACATATCTGTGTTATGAAAGGTATTTGACAGGACTCATTCTTTCCCTATTTTTTTCAAATAGTTTGCATGTGATGCAATTGTTCTTTAAATGTTTGGTAGAATTCATATGTAAATCCTCCTGACCCTGGAGATGTTTTGTCAGGGAGTTGATTAAGAGCATGTTGAAGTTCTTTTTTCTAAAATGGGAGTTTTGAAGTAATGATTTCCTCTTTTGTTAATTTGAACAATTTATATTTTTTGTAAGCATTCATCCATTTTACTTAGATTATCAGATTTATTGACATATAGTTGGGCAAAATATCTCCTAATAATCACTCTAAATTCCTTTTCAATAGTGAAAAGTTATCCTTTTTCATTTTTGATACTAAAAATTTGATTTTTTTCTTTCTTTTTTTAAAACAAATTAACTAAAAATCTATTTTGTTGTTTTTTTTTTCATAAACAAACTCAGTTTTATTAATTGAATAGTTTTCTTACTTTTAATTTTATTAATCTCCCCTATTATTTTATGACATATTATATATTATATTCAAGGTTCTGATAAAGACCTCATTTGTAAAATTGACTTAAATTTATAATAATTCAAGCCATTCTCAAATTGATAAATGGTAATATTAACAGACAATTTTGAGATTACAAAACTAAAGCTATAGTCATATGAAAAAAATGCTCTAAATCACTATTGATTAGAGAAATGAAAATTAAAACAACTCTGAGGTACCATCTAGCACTTCTCAGGTTGACTAAGATAACATGAAAAGAAAATTATATGTATTGGAGGGATTGTGGGCAAACTTGGATACTGATGCATTTTTGGTCGAGTAGTGAACTGCTCCAACCATTCTGGAGAACAATTTGGAACTCTGCCCAAAAGGCTATAAAGTTGTGCATATCCCTTGACCCAGCACTGCCATTACTGTGTCTCTATCCCAAGTATATCAAAAAGGAGTGGGGAAAGACCTACGTGTGCAAAAATATTTATAGCAGCTGTTTCTGTGGTAACAAAAAAAATTGTGAAATTAGCAAATGGCCATCAATTGAGAAATGCTAAGTAAATTGTAGTTTATGAAGTTTATGAATGTAATATTGTTCTGTGAAAAATGATGAACAAGCTGATTTTACAAAGTTCTGGAAAGATTTACATGAACTGGTGCTGAATAAATCAAGCAGAACCAGGAATACATTGTACATAGTAACAGCAAGAATGTGTACTAATGAACTATGAAAGTCTTGGTTCTTCTCACTGTTTCGATGATCCAAATCAATCCCAATAAACTTTGGATAGAAAATGCCATCTGCATCCAGAAAACAAACATTGAAGATTGAATGTAAATCAACACATGTTATCTTCACCTCTTCTTTTTCTCTCCCATGCATTTTTCCTTTTGTTCTGATTTTTCTCTCTCAACATAATTCACCAAAAAAAATGTGTATTAAAAATAAAGTAAAATGAAAAAATAATGCTAAAAAAAAAGAAAAATAAATGGAAGGAAGCATAATGAGGATTGGATTAAAGCTATCTCTTTTTGCATATCATATGATTATATATGATTAATATCCAAGAGATTAAACTAAAAAGTTGAAACAATAATTTTAGCTAAATACCAGGACATAAGATAAAATAAAAATCATCAGGATTTCTAAATATCACCAAGAAAACCATATAAGAAGAGATTGTAAGAGAAAAGATAATGAGGAATGTTGGAGGGGATGTGGGAAAATTGGGATACTAATACATTGTTGGTCGAATTGTGAACAGATCCAACCATTCTGGAGAGCAATTTGGAACTATGCCCAAAGAGTTATCAAAATGTGCATACTCTTTGATTCAGCAGTGTTTCTACTGGGCCTATATTCGAAAAAAAATCTTAAAGGAACAAAAGAGATCCACATGTGCAAAAATGTTTGTGGTAACCCTTTTTGTAGTGCCAAGAAATTAATGAATGTCCATCAGTTGAAGAATGCCTGAATATGTTATGGTATATGACCATTATAAAATATTGTTCTTTAACAAATGATAAACAGGATGATTTCCGAGAGGCCTGGAGAGACTCACATGAACTGATGCTAAGTATTTATACCAGGAATATGTAACTAGTTCAACACCAGGAAAGCTATCAACATAATCGACTATATCCATTACAAAGCTAACAGAAATCATGCAATTATCTCAATAAATTCAAGAAAAGAAAGTCTTTTGCAATATATGGTATCCTTTACTATTAAAAACACTACAAAGCATGGGGAAAATGGAATTTTCTTAAAATAACTAGCTGCATTTATCTAAAACCATCAGTAAGTATTCTATGCAATGGGGATAAGCTTAAAGCATTCCCAATAAGATCAGGGATGAAACAATAATGCCTATTATGACCACTATTATTCAGTATTATACTAGAAACCCTAGCTTTAACAATAAAAGAAGAAAAAAATAGGAATTAGAAAAAATAATAAGGCAACAAAACTATCACTCTTTTTAGATGACATGGTGGCGTATTTAGAAAATCAATTAAAATACTAATTGAATAACAATTTTAGTTCAGTGCAGGATATAAGGTAAATGTACATAAATCATCAACATTTCTATATTTTACCAACAAAGCCCAGTAGCAAAAAATAGAAAGAAATTACATTTAAAATAACTTTGCACAATATAAAATATGTAGGTGTCTACTTGCCAAGACAAAGCCAGGACCTATATTAACACAATAACAAAACACTTTTAACACAAACAAAATCAAATCTAAGCAATTTGAAGAATATCAATTGCTCATGGGTAGGCTGGAATAATATAATAAAAATGAATTCTATCTAAACAATGAATTATTTAGCACTATAGTATTCAGACTGTAAAGAAATTATTTTATACATCTAGAAAAAAATAATAACAAAATTCATCTCGAAGAACAAAGGGTCAAGAATATCAAGAGAATTAATGAGGAAAAATGCAAAGGACGGTAACCTAGCCATACCACACCTAAAACTATTTTATAAAGTGACAGTCATCAAAATCATTTGGTACTAAGTGATAGAGTGCTGGATTAGTGCAATAGTTTAGATATTCAAGACACAGTTGTCAAAGATCATCATAATCTACTGTTAAAACCAGATCCAGCTTCAGGGATAAGAACTCAATAGTTGAC
Source organism: Antechinus flavipes (assembly GCF_016432865.1). NCBI lineage: Eukaryota > Metazoa > Chordata > Mammalia > Dasyuromorphia > Dasyuridae > Antechinus > Antechinus flavipes. The sequence goes on from NC_067398.1 coordinate 231,303,500, forward strand.
AAAAATTGCTGGCAGAAACAAGGCACAGGCCAACAACTTACAGAGAAGGTTGAAATGGGTTTGTGATGTAGACATAAGTGCTGATAATATAAGCACTTATTTTTTGTAAGCATTCATCCGTTTTATTTAGATTATCAGATTTATTGACATGTACTTGGGCAAAATAGCTCCTAATTATCGCTCTAAATTCCTCTTCACTAATGAAAAGTTCTCCTTTTTCATTTTTGATATTAACAATTTTATTTTCTTCTTTCTTTTTTTTAAAACAAATTAACTAAAAGTTTATTTTGTTGTTTTTTTTTCATAAAAAACTCAGTTTTATTAATTGAATATTTTCTTACTTTTAATTTTATTAATCTCCCCTATTATTTTCAGAATTTCAAATCTGGTGTTTAATTGGGGCTTGTTAATTTGTTCTTTTTCTAGTTTTTTTAGTTGCATAACCAATTCATTGATTTTCTCTTTTTATATTTTATTTATATAAGCACCTAGAGATATTAAACTTCACCTTACAACTGTTTTGACTGCATCCTATAAATTTTGGTATGTATTCTCATTACTGTCATTCTCTTGGATGAAATTATTGATTGTGTCTATGATTTGTTGTTTCACCCACTCCTTTAAGATTAGATTATTTAGTTTCCAATTAATTTTTGGTCTTTTTTCCTCTGCAGTTCTATTGCATTTAATTTTTATTGTATCATAATCTGATACTATTTCTCTCATTCTGCATTTGATTTTGAGATTTTAAAGCACTAATACAAGATAAATTTTCGTATAGCTTTCATGTATTGCTGAAAAAGAGCACATTCCTTTCTATCTTCATTCAATTTTCTTCAAAAATCTTTTCTAGAATTCTATTTACCTTCTTAAATTCTTTCTTTTATATTTTGTGGTTTGATTTACCTAGCTATGAGAGAATAAGGCTGTGATTCCCTCACTAATATAGTTTTGCTGTCTAATTCTTAATGTAGTTCTCTTAAATCTCTTCTCTAGGAATTTGGTTGTTGTACCACAGTATATATGTGTGTGCATTTTCCTTCCTCATCTCTTTTAATTACATCTATTTTTGCTTTTGCACCTGAGATCAGGATTGCTACCCCTGCTTTTTTTACTTCAGCCAAAATATAATAAATATAGCTGCAGCCTTTTATCTTTACTCTAATTGTATCACTCACTCTGCTTTAAATATGTTTCTTGTAAACAGCATATTCAAGGATTCTGGTTTTTAATTCAGTCTGTATTCCTTCCATTTCATAGGAGAGCTCCTCCCATTCACATTCACAGTTAAAATTACTAACTCTATATTTCCCACCATCTTATTTTCCCCAAGTTATACTTTTCTCTTTCCTTACCCCATTTCACTGCTCCCTAGGATTTTGCTTCTGACCACCACTTTCCTCAAACAGCCCTTCCCTTTTACAGGCCTTCTCCCTTTCTTACACCTTTCCATTTCTACTTCTGTTTTCCCTTCTATTAGCCTACTTTTCTTTTCCCCTTTCCCATCCTACTTCTCTATAAGGTAAGACAAGTTTCTCTGTGAAGCTAAATACATCTGATATTCTGATATTCTCTCTTTCAGCCAAATCTGATGAGATTAAGATTCACATAATACGATATAGTTGGGGGGGCGGGGAGAGCCAAGATGGCGGAGCAGGCACACATGACTCTCTAAGCTCCTCTCATTCCCCTCACTACCAACTATTTAATGCAGCCTCAAAAATAACTCTTCACTACTTAAATTCATGAAGATTAGAAGCACTACAACTTACCAGCCGAAGTCCATCTGGAAGCTCACCAGGAAAAGTTTGTCCTGAGAGGCCAGGAACAGACTAGCACAGGCAGAGAGAGGCTAGCATCCTGAGCAGACCAGGGGCGGGGTGATCTCTGTGGCTAGAGAAGTTATAGAGACGACTCTCTATAGGCTAACTGCTCTGCCTTGATTACAAAGCAGTAAACTGGCAGAGAAATTAAAGCCTAAACAGTTGTTCTAAAAAATGCCAGAACCTAATGAGATCTGGCTGTAACCCCTCAAACCCAGAAGTGACTCAGGCAGACTTTACTGCAGCCCTGTGGCCACATCCGGCAGTTGGCTTTTGCTGGGGCAGTTACTAATCTGCACAGCAGGGGGCACAGCCTGGGCAGCCTCTGATCTGCAGAGGGGGGGCTTGGCCTGGGGCAATAGAATCTCCCCAGCTGACAGTTCTTCTCCAGACAATTCTGGTCCCTGCAAATGAATTCACGGCTCAACTGCTAATACCCACAGCCCCAGGGCAGGCTTTGGCTAGAGAAGTGAAACTCTCACTGCTCAGCATCTAGCCACAGGACAGTTGTTATCTCACACAGCTGGGGTTCTTTGAAGGGCACTTTCCCAGCCCTGCAAGCCTGAGTTACTTTTGGGTGGGGAACTCTTTCCTAGAGCACTCCAGTACCTTGCTGCTTTTTGTAGCCGGTTGGCAGGACAGCTACCTGTTCATATACCTTTCACTGCTCTGCAGAGGAAGCTGGTAACCTCCTGGCTCTGAAGGCAGACCTTACAGGCTTTAACAAAATGAGTAAAAAAATCAAAAGAATGATTGATAGTTTCTACACAGAAAGAGAACAGCTTTTCAACCCTGAAGAGACTAATAACAGACAGTCTCCAGACGATTGTAGGTCTCCAATACAAAAGGCTCTCCTAGAAGAGACTATTAAAAACCTTAAAAGAGAGGTAGAAGAGAAATGGGGAAAGGCACATAACTCACTAAAAGAAAAATTTGATAAAGTGGAAAAAGAAAACAACTTCCTGAAATGTGAATTGGAAAAGGTAAAAAACTCCCAAGAAGTACAGGGAAACAGAGTTTGCGAATTGGAAAAAGAAAATAACTCACTAAAAAAAAAAAAAAAAAAAAAAAAAAAATTAGTGAAATGGAAAAAAAATTCCATAGAGCAAAACAACTCAATTGGACATATACAAAAAGAAGTAAAAAAAAGCTAATGAAGAAAATAACTCACTAAAAATCAGAACTGAACAAATAGAAATGACTGATTCATTGAGACATCAAGAATCAGTCAAGCAAAACCAAAAAAATGAAAGACTGGAAAAAATATCAAATATTTACTTGGAAAAACAACAGACCTGGAAAATAGATCTAGGAGAGATAACCTGAGGATCATCGGACTACCAGAAAATTATGATGAAACAAAGAGCCTAGATACTATTTTACAGGAAATCATCAAAGAGAACTGCCCGGAAGTAATAGAACTGGAAGGGAAAATAGGTGTTGAAAGAATTCATCAAACACTTTCCGAAAAAGACCCTAAAATAAAGACTCCGAGGAATATTGTGGCCAAACTTCAGAATTTTCAGACTAAAGAAAAAATTTTACAAACAGCCAGGAAAAAACAGTTCAAATACCAAGATGCCACAATAAGGGTCACGCAAGATCTGGCTCCTCAACATTAAAGGATCGAAGGGCCTGGAATCCAATATTCCGAAAGGCAAAAGAACTTGGAATGCAGCCAAGAATAAACTACCCAGCTAAGCTGAGTATTTTTTTTCCACAGAAGAAGATGGACATTTAATGAAATAGAGGAATTCCATCTGTTTCTAAGGAAAAAACCAGACTTAAACAAAAAATTTGATCTCCAACAACAGGAATCAAGAGAAGTAGAAAAAGGTAAAAGGAACTCTTGAGAACTATATTTCTGTTGTGGATATACATAAAAACCATATGTATAATTTGATTTTACCGATATAACATAAAAAAGGGAAGTAGAAATGGAAAGGGGATAGTGTCAGAAAAAGGGAAGAAGGGAGATAAAAAGAGGGAAACTACATGTGACAGTGAGGCAAAGGAAACCTATCATATATGAGGGAACATGGGGGGGGGCATTATGCGAATCTTACTCTCATCAGAGTTGGCTCAAAGAGGAAACAATTTACATTTTGTTTTACAGAGACTCTTCTCTCACTTCATTAAAAAGTGGGAGAGGAAAAGGGAGAAGGAAAAAGAGTAATAAGGGAAGGGTACAAGAAAGGGGAAGGGATTCAAAGGGAGGAGGGAGGGATACTAAAGAGGGAGAACTGTGTGACGTTAGTGGGACCAATAAGTTTAATACTAGGGAAGAAGGGAAGGAGGGCAAGAAAAAGAAAAGTGTAATCTGGGGATATTAGGATGGCAGGAAATACAGAACTGGTTATTTTAACCATAAATGTGAATGGGATGAACTCTCCCATTAAGAGGAGGTGGATAGCAGACTGGATCAAAAATCAGAAACCTACAATCTGTTGTTTACAGGAAACACATTTAAAACAGGGAGATACATACAGAGTAAAGGTAAAAGGCTGGAGCAGAATCTATTATGCTTCAGGTGAAGTAAAAAAAGCAGGGGTAGCCATCCTTATCTCAGATCAAGCAAAAGCAAAGATTGATCTAATTAAAAGAGATAAGGAAAGACACTATATCTTGCTTAAGGATACTATAGACAATGAAGCAATATCAGTACTAAACATATATGCACCAAGTGGTATAGCATCTAACTTCCTTCAAGAGAAGTTAAGAGAGTTGCGAGAAGAAATAGACAGCAAAACTATAATAGTGGGAGATCTCAATCTTGCACTCTCAGATTTAGATAAATCAAATCACAAAACAAATAAGAAAGAAATTAAAGAGGTAAATCAAATATTAGAAAAATTAGGTATGATAGATCTCTGGAGAAAACTGAATGGTGACAGAAAGGAGTATACTTTCTTCTCAGCAGTTCACGGAACTTACACAAAAATTGACCATATATTAGGACATAAAGATTTCTTTTTTTTTTTTTTTATTTAATAATTACATTATATTGACACTCATTTCTGTTCCGATTTTTTTCCCCCTCCCTCCCTCCACCCCCTCCCCTAGATGGCAAGCAGTCCTTTATATGTTGGATATGTTGCAGTATATCCTAGATACAATATATGTTTGCAGAACCGAACAGTTCTCTTGTTGCGTAGGGAGAATTGGATTCAGAAGGTATAAATAATCCGGGAAGAAAAACAAAAATGCAGATAGTTTACATTCGTTTCCCAGTGTTCTTTCTTTGGGTGTAGCTGCTTTTAGGACATAAAGATTTCAAAATTAAATGCAGGAAGGCAGAAATAGTAAATGCTTTCTTTTCAGATCACAATGCAATAAAAACTATATTCAACAAAAAGTTAGGTGTAAATTGACCAAAAAGTAATTGGAAACTAAATAATCTCATCTCAAAGAATGATTGGGTGAAACAGCAAATTATAGACACAATTAATAATTTCACTCAAGATAATGACAATGGTGAGACATCATATCAGAATTTATGGGATGCAGCCAAAGCAGTAGTAAGGGAAATTTTATATCCTTAGAGGCTTACTTGAATACAATAGAAAAAGAGAAGATCAATGAATTGGGCCTGCAACTTAAAAAATTAGAAAAAGACCAAATTAAAAACCCCCAATCAATTACTAAACTTGAAATTCTAAAATTAAAAGGAGAAATTAATAATATAGAAAGTAAAAATACAATTGAACTAATAAATAAAACTAAGAGTTGGTTTTATGAAAAAACCAATAAAATCGATAAACCTTTGGTAAATCTGATTAGAAAAAGGAGAGAGGGAAATCAAATTAGCAGTCTTAAAAATGAAAAAGGAGAACTTTCCACTGATGAAGAGGAAATTAAAGAAATAATAAGGGGTTACTTTGCCCAACTTTATGCCAATAAATTTGATAACCTAAGCGAAATGGATGACTATGTCCAAAAATATAGGCTTCCCAGATTATCAGAGGAGGAAGTAAATTGCTTAAATAGTCCCATTTCAGAAAAAGAAATAGAACAAGCTATTAATCAACTCCCTAAAAAAAATCCCCGGGACCAGATGGATTTACATGTGAATTCTACCAAACATTCAAAGAACAATTAGCCCCAATGCTTTATAAACTATTTGAAAAAAAAGGGAATGAAGGAGTCCTACCAAATTCCTTTTATGACACAGACATGGTACTGATACCTAAACCAGGTAGGCTGAAAACAGAGAAAGAAAATTATAGACCAATCTCCCTAATGAATATTGATGCTAAAATCTTAAATAAGATATTAACAAAAAGACTACAGAAAATCATCCCCAGGATAATACACCACGATCAAGTAGGATTTATACCAGGAATGCAGGGCTGGTTCAATATTAGGAAAACTATCAGTATAATTGGCCATATTAATAATCAAATTAACAAAAACCATATGATCATCTCACTAGATGCAGAAAAAGCGTTTGATAAAATCCAACATCCATTCCTATTAAAAACTCTTGAGAGTATAGGAATAAATGGACTTTTCCTTAAAATAATCAGTAGCATCTATTTAAAACTAACAGTAAGCATCATATGTAACGGGGACAAACTACAACCATTCCCAATAAGATCAGGAGTGAAACAAGGTTGCCCACTATCACCATTGCTGTTTAATAATGTATTAGAAATGCTAGCTTTGGCAATAAGAGTTGAGAAAGAGATTAAAGGAATAAGAATAGGCAATGAGGAAACCAAATTATTACTCTTTGCTGATAATATGATGGTATACTTAGAGAATCCCAGAGACTCTGCTAAAAAGTTATTAGAAACAATCCACACCTTCAGCAAAGTTGCACATAATATAAAACCACATAAGTTATCAGCATTCTTATATATCACTAACAAAACCCAACAGTTAGAGTTACAAAAAGAAATTCCATTTAAAGTAACTGCTGATTGTATAAAATATTTAGGAATCTATCAGCCAAGGGAAAATCAGAAACTTTATGAGCAAAACTACAAAACACTTTCCACACAAATTAAGTCTGATCTAACCAACTGGAAAAATATTAAATGTTCTTGGATTGGGCGAGCAAATATAATAAAGATGACAATACCACCTAAATTAATCTATTTATTTAGCGCTATACCAATCAGACTCCCAAAAAACTAATTTGATGAACTAGAAAAAATAACAACAAAGTTCATATGGAAAAAAAAAAAGGTCAAGAATTTCAAGGGAATTAATGAAAAAAAAAATCAAATGAAGGTGGCCTAGCTGTAGCTGTAACAGATCTAAAATTGTCTTATAAAGCAGCAGTTACTAAAACCATCTGGAATTGGCTAAGAAATCGACTAGTTGATCAAAGGAATAGGTTAGGTTCAAAGGACAAAACAGCCAATAACTTTAATAATCTAGTGTTTGACAAACCCAAAGACCCCAGTTTCTGGGATAAGAATGCACTATTTGACAAAAATTGCTGGGAAAATTGGTAATTAGTATGGTAGAAACTAGGCATTGACCCACACTTAACACCGTACACCAAGATAAGGTCAAAATGGGTTCATGACCTAGGCATAAAGAATGAGATTATAAATAAATTGGAAGAGCATAGGATAGTTTACCTTGCAGACCTGTGGAAGAGGGAGGAATTTATGACCAAAGAAGAACTAGAGATCACTATTGACCACAAAATAGAAAGTTTTGATTATATCAAATTGAAAAGTTTTTTGTAGAAACAAAACAAATGCAGACAAGTTTAGAAGGGAAACAATAAACTGGGAAAACATTTTTACAATCAAAGGTTCTGATAAAGGCCTCATTTCCAAAATATATAGAGAATTGACTCTAATTTATAAGAAATCAAACCATTCTCTAATTGATAAATAAATGGTCAAAGGATATGAACAGACAATTCTCAGATGAAGAAATTGAAACTATTTATAGACATATGAAAATATGCTCCAAATCACTATTAATCAGAGAAATGCAAATTAAGACAACTCTGAGATACCACTACACACCTATCAGATTGGCTAGAGTGACAGGGAAAGATAATGCGGAATGTGGGAGGGGATGTGGGAAAACGGGGACACTGATACATTGTTGGTGGAATTGTGAATACATCCAGCCATTCTGGAGAGCAATTTGGAACTATGCTCAAAAAGTTTTCAAACTGTGCATACCCTTTGATCCAGCAGTGTTTCTACTGGGCTTATACCCTATAGAGATACTAAAGAAGGGAAAGGGACCTGTATGTGCCAAAATGTTTGTGGCAGCCCTGTTTGTAGTGGCTAGAAGCTGGAAAATGAATGGATGCCCATCAATTGGAGAATGGTTGAGTAAATTGTGGTATATGAATGTTATGGAATATTATTGTTCTGTAAGGAATGAGCAGCAGGATGAATACAGAGAGGCTTGGAGAGACTTACATGAACTGATGCTAAGTGAAATGAGCAGAACCAGGAGATCATTATATACCTCAACAATGATACTGTGTGAGGATGTATTCTGATGGAAGTGGATCTCTTCGATAAAGAGAGCTAATTCAGTTTCAATTGATCAAAGATGGGCAGAAGCAGCTACACCCAAAGAAAGAATACTGGGAAATGAATATAAACTGCTTGCATTTTTGTTTTTCTTCCCAGGTTATTTATACCTTTTGAATTCAATTCTCCCTGTGCAACAAGAAAACTGTTCGGTTCTGCACACGTATATTGTATCCAGGATATACTGTAACCTATTCAACATGTAAAGGATTGCTTTCCATCTGGGGGAGGGGGTAGAAGGAGGGAGGGGAAAAATCGGAACAGAAGTGAGTGCAAGGGATAATGTTGTAAAAAAAAAATTACCCTGGCATGAGTTCTATCAATAAAAAGTTATTAAAAAATAAAAAAATAAAAAAGATTCACACAATATTCAACTCCCACCTTCTTTCCCTTAATTACAAAAAAATCTTTTTTTGTCTCTTCATGAGATGTAATTTACCTCATTTGAATGACCTTTTCCTCTTCGTCCTATAGAATTCCCTTTCCACCTCTAGTTTTCATTTCATCATCAAAATAAGTCCAATTATATCTGCAACCTTTAAGTATACCTAAAACAGAGATACAGATCTCAAGATTTAAACATATAGGGATGTTAACTTTTTAACTTTTAAAAGAATTTTTTTTCCTTTTTATCTTTTTATGCTTCTCTCAAGTTCTGTACCTGAAGATCAAGTTTTCTGTTCAGCTCTGATCTTTTCCTCTGAATAAATGAAATTAACCTGTTTCATTGAATGTCTTCTTCCCTGAAAAATAATGCTTAATTTTAGTTGATTCTTTGCTGCAATCCAAGTTCCTTTGCCTTTCGTGAATATCAGATTTCAGGTCCTTCCGTCCTATAAAAGGGAAGCTGCTAGGTTCTGGGTAATCTTGATTGTGGTTCCTTGATATTTTAATTTTTTCTTTCTGGCTGCTTGCAATATTTTCTCCTTGATTTGATAATTCTAAAATTTAACTACAATATTCCTTAGAGTTTTCATTTTGGGGTCTCTTTCAGGAGGTGAGCAGTGAAATATTTTAATGGCAATTTTACTCTCTTGTTCTAGAATACCAGTGTAGTTTTCCTTGATGATTCTCTGAAAGATGACTTGTAGGCTCTTTTTTATTGTGGTTTTCAGGTAGTTCAATAATATTTATATTTTTCTCTCCTGGTTCTCTCCTGTAAAGGTCAGTGTTTTTCCAGTGAAGTATTTTACATTTTCTTCCATTATTTTTTCTTTTTTGTTTTTGTTTGATTGATTCTTAAAGTCTCATTGAGTCATTTGCTTTCATTTGTTCAATTCTATATTTTTGTGAATTATTTTCTTCAATTACCTTATTATATCCTTTTGCATTGTCAATTGAACTTTTAAATGAGGTGTTTTGTTCATTGTGTTTTTTTTTCCATTTCAAGGATTCTATTTTTCAACAACTTGGTTTCTTTTTCAAATCTATTTTGTAAGGAGTTATATGTTTTTTTTTTCATTTCATCAAATATATTTCTAAGGAGTTATATGGTTTTTCTATTTCACTAAATCTATTTTGAAAGAGTTTTCTTCAGATAATTTCTGCATTTCCTTTTTCAAACTATCTTGCAAAGTTATAATTTCCTTTCTCCATTTCTCTTCCAACTCTTTTAAAATTCTTTTTGAATTTCTCCAAGAGAGCCTTAGGAAATAGAGACCAACTTATATCTTTTTTTGTGGATTCATGTGGAAATAATTTGATTTTTGTATCCTTGGATTTTGAGATCTATTCTCTATCTCCCTAAAAGCTATCTATGGTCAGAGTTCCCCCCCCCCCCATTTTTAAAAAGTTGAGATATGCTTTTAGGACAAAGGAGAATCTGTCCCAAGCTTCCTCTGCAGGCAACAATGACTTTACACTGCCCCAGCCAGTGATGCTGATTTCCTTCATGTACTGTGTAGGCATGGCCAAATCCCACATTCTTCTGGAGTTCGGATGCTCATTATTTACAGTAAATATTTGCCTTGGGTGTCTTATAACTAATTTGCTAACCCACTTGATTCTGAATCAGGACAGAGTAGCTGGGCCTGTTATATTTTGTTTAAAAGCTTCCTGGTAGATTCTCCAGGACAGAGATGCCACACCACTCTTGTTCACTGAGTGCTGTTGTCTTTCTTCCTTCCCCGTCCCATGGCCAATTGAAACAAATCTTTTCTGAAGTTCTTCAAAAAAATCTTATGCTGGAATTTTTTTACACTCCAAATACTGACACTCCAAAATTAGTTCAGAGGTTTGATTTGGTGTTGAACTGAGGGATGCCAGGAAGAGCTCAGATAAAGATCTGCTTACTCTCTGCCATCTTGGTGCAATATCCTGGAAGGTATTCTTATAAATTTGATACCATTTTTATATATTTTAGAAATGAGACCTTGATCCAAAACACTTGCTGTAAAGATCTTTCCCAGCTTTTTGCTTCCCTTTTAATCTTGTTTCTATTGTAGTTTTTTTTTTCAAAACCTTTTTAATTTAATGTAATCAAATTTGTCCAATTGCCTTTTGTAATGTTCTTTAATTCTTCTTTGGTCATAAATTCCTCCCTTCTTGAAAAATCTGATAGGTAAATTATCCCTTTGTTTCCTTTTTTTTTTAATGGTATTATCCTTTATGCACAAATCTTCTGCCTTTCCGCATTTGACTTTGATGTTTTTGTGCCATAAGATATGGTCAATTTTTGTATAGGTTCCATGAATTGATGAGAAAAAAGCATACTTCTTTCTGTTTTCATTCAATTTTCTCCAAAGATCTATCACACCTAATTTTTTTTAAAATTCCATTTACCTCCTTTACCTTTTTTTTTTTTTTTTTAATTTTGTGGTTCAATTTATCAAGTTCTGAAAGAGCAAGATTGAGATCTCCCACTAGTGTAGTTTTGCTATCTATTTCTTCTTGCAGCTTCCTTAACTTCTCCTCAAGGAATCTGGATACTCTACCACGTGATGCATAGGTGTATGTTTAGTATTGCTTCATTATCTATGGTACCCTTTAGCAAGATATACTTTCCTTCTTTATCTCTTTTAATTAGATCTATTTTTGCTTTTGCTTAATCTGAGATTTAAATTGCTGCTTCTGCTTTTTTTTTTTTTTTTTTACTTCACCTGGAGCATAATAGATTCTGCTGCAGCTTTTACCTTTACTTTATACATATCACTCTGCTTTAAATGTGTTTCTTTCGAACAACATATGGTCTGATTCTGGCTTTTAATCCAGTCTGCTATCTGCTTTAATTTTATGGGAGAGATTATCCCATTCTCATTCAAAGTTAAAATGACTATTTCTGAATTTCCCACCATCTTTTTTACCCCAAGTTTCTTTTTCATTTCCCTTTTTTCCTCCCCAGCATTTTGCTTCCGACTACTACCTGCCTCAAACAGCCCATCTTCTATATAGCCCCATCACTTTTCTTATGCTTTCCCTGACTGCTTCTGTTTTCCCTTATTTTAGTTTCTCCTTTTCCCTTTCGCTTGCTGTTCTCACTTCCCTATAAGGTGAGAGAAGTTTCTCTGTGAAACCCAATATGTTTGACATTCTCTCTTTTTGGGCCAAATCTGATGAGAATAAGATTCACACATTATTCACTCCCCACCTACCCCCCACCCCGCTTCTTTTCCTTAATTATAATAGATCTTCTTTGCCACTTCATCAGATGAAATTTCCCTCATTTTACCTGCCTTTTTCTCTTTTTCAAGTGTTATCCCCTTTCCACTTGTAGTTTTTTTTTCCATATTATCACATTAAACTCAAATTATATCCACACTCTCTATGTACACCCATAATAGAGATATAGCTGTCAAGAGTTCTTTCCTTTTTACCTTTATATGCTTCTCTTGAGTTCTATATTTGGAGATCAAATTTTTTGTTCAGCTCTAGTCTTTTCATCAGAAATGAAATTTACTTATACCATTGTATGTCTATTTTCTTCCCTGAAAGATAATGCACAATTTTGCTGGATAGTTGATTCTTCATTGCAATCCAAGTTCTGTTGCTTTTCAGAATATCAGATTCCAAGCCCTTCAATTCTTTGAGGTAAAAGGTACTGGGTCCTGGGTAATCTTGATAGTAGCTCCTTGCTATTTGAATTTTTCCTTTCTGGTTACTTGCAATATTTTTCTTTGATATGATAATTCTAAACCTTAGCTACAATTTTCCTTTCAGTATGCATTTTGGAGTCTTTCAGGAGGTGATTGGTGAATTCTTTCAATGGCATGTCTATTTTACCTTCTCCTTCTAGAACATCAGTGCATTTTTCCTTGATGATTTCCTGAAAGATGATGTCTAGCCTCTTTTTTTTCATTGCTGTCTTCAGGAAGTCCAATAACCCTTAGATTGTCTCTCCTAGATCGATTTTCCATGTCAGTTGCTTTTCCAATGAAATATTTTACATTTTTTCCCATTTTTTGGTTTTGTTTCACTGATTCTTGATGTCTCATTGAGTCAATCATTTCCATTTGTTCAATTGTAATTTTTGGTTATCTTTTTTGGCTGCTTTTGTTTTTGGCCAATTGAATTTTTAAATGAATTGTTTTGTTCATTTTTTTTCCATTTCACAAATTCTGTTTTTCAAGGGCTTGTTTTCTTTTTCCATTTCACTAAATCTATTTTGTGTGTGATTTGGATATCTTACAGCTAATATGCTGATCTACTGGCTTGCACTCAAGACAATTAGCCAACCCTGCTGTAGATTCCTCCCAATAGATTCTCCAGCGCATGGAGCCCATGCTGCCCTTGGTCTCTGTACAGCCTGACCTTGGCTCCTTATTCTGTACCCCATTGAAACAGATCTTTTCTGCAGTTCTTCTTTATCTTCTGCTGGAAATTTGTTACACTCCAAATATTTTTGGATTCTGTCATTCCAAAATCAGGTCAGAGGCTTAATTTGCTGTTGGTTTTATGGACATCTGGGAGAGCTCAGATAAGACATATCTCTTCCCCACCATCTTAGCTCTGTCTCCTTTGCTTAAATTTTGTACCAATTTTGATTTTATTTTGATATGGGCTGTTAGATGTAGGTCTTTGCCAAGTTTCTGGCATATTATTATTTTAGTTTTCCAAGCAAATTTTATCAGGTAATGAGTTCTTATTCCTGAAGGTGGAGTTTGGGGATTTATCAAATACTGATGATTTGTGTGGGTTTAGTTTATATCTAACAACTTTGCTAAAGCTGTGAATAGTGTTGAGTAGGTTTTTGGAAGATTTTCTAGATTTGTCTAAGTATAATATCATATCATTTGCAAAGAGATAGTTTTGTTTTCTCATTGCCTATTCTAATTCCTTTATTTATTTTTTTTCTTATTTTTAAAGCCAATATTTCTAGTACAATTATTAATAGTGGTGATAATGGGCATCCTTGTTTCACCTCTGATCTTATTGGAAATGCATCCAGCTTAGTCTCCATGTCAAATAGTACTTGCTGTTGGTTTTAGAAAAATGCCATTTCATATTTTTAAAAAATTCTCTTTACGTCTATGCTCTCTTGTGTTTTTAATGGGAATTGGTGTTATATTCATCAAAAGTTTTTTTTTTTTCTGCATCTGTTGATATCATATGATTTCTGTTGGCTTTATTATTGATTATGGTAGTGGTTTTCCTAATATTGAATCAACCCTGCATGCATTCCTGGTGTAAATCCCACTTGGTCGTAATGAATTATCTTGCTGGGTAAACTGATGTAATCTCTTTGCTAATATTTTATTTTATTTAAAATTTTAGCATTAATATTTATTAGGGAGATTGGTCTGTAATTTTCTTTCTATGTTTTAGCTCTTCCTGGTTTAAGTATCAGTACCATATTTGCATAATAGAAGGAATTTGGCTGGACTCCTTTACATATTTTTCCAAATAGTTAACATAGTATTGGAATTAATTGTTCTTTAAATGTTTGATAGAAATCACTTCTGAATCCATCTAGCCCTGAAGATTTTTTCTTAGAGATTTCATTAATGGCTTGTTCAATTTCTTTTTAAACTAAAACAGGACTATTTAAGTAATTTATTTTCTCTTCTGTTAATCTCACAATTTATATTTTGGTAAATATCCATTCATTTGGGGTTAGATTGTCAAAATTGTTGTCATGCAGTTGGGCAAAATAGCTCCTAATTATTCCCTAATTTCTTTTTTGTTGGTTATAAAATTCATCCTTTTCATTTTTGTTTTTGATGGTTTTTTTCTTTTTTTTTCTAATCAAATTAACCATAGGTTTGTCTATTTTGTTGATTTTTTTTCATAATAAATTCTGTTCCAGCCTTTTGCCCTCACTCTGTATGTGACTCGTTATGTCATATGTGTTTCTTTTAAACAACATGTTCTAGGATTCTATTTTTACTCTACTCTGCTATTCACTTCTGGTTTTTGGAAGCATTTATCCCATTCACATTCTCATGATTATCATCTCTGTATTCTCCTCCCTCCTATTTTTTCCCCTGTATATACTTTGCTTCTCTCCTTCCACCCTGTCCTCAGTCATGTTTTTTCTTTTTTGGTCCACCCCAATCACTACCTTATCTCCTATAATCTCTCATCTCCTTTCTTAGTTATTTTAATCCATCCACCCACTTCTTTATCTTCTATCAACTCTCCACCCCCTTCTCTTATTTTTTTCCCCTAATGTTTCATTTTCCCTTCTATCTTTCTCCTAGCTTTTCACTCTTTTTTCTCATTATCCCCCTACTTTTTTTTAACAGGGTTAGATAAATTTCTATACCCAACTTACTGATTAAATTATTCCCTAGTAGAGCCCAAACAGATGAGATCAAACTTCAGATAATGATTGTACTCTTCTGTTCTTTCCCTCCATTTTAATAGGTGTTTTGCACCTCTTCATGCTATCAATTTTTACCATTAAATCCCTTTTCCTCTTTTTCCAGTACAAACCTTTTTTTTTCATCTTTTAATATACTTTTCTTTGAAATCATCACATCAGAAAATACTCTCCATCCATGTGATTCCCCGCCTTTGTCTGATTTAGTAACAGATACAGTTCTAAAGAGTTATAAATATTATTTTCCCACTTAGGGATGTAAATAGTTTAACCTTTAAATAATATATATTTTCCCATTTATCTTTCTGTGCTTCCCTTGAGTCCTGTGTTTGTAGATTAAATTTTCCATTTAGTTATTTTTTTTGCCAATAGAAATGATTGAAAGCCCCTTACTTTATTGAAGGCCCATTGCCTCCCCTGAAAGATGATGTTCAAATATCGCTACATAGTTAATTCTTGGTTGTAATCCCAGGTCCTTTGCTTTCTAGAATATAGTATTTCAGAACCTCTGTCCTTTATTGCAGAAACAGTAAGATTCTGGGAAATCCTGACTATTGCTCCTCAATATTTGAATTGTTTTTATCTGGCAGCTTGCAGTATTTTTTTTTTCCTTGAGATTGTAGTCTAGAATTTCACAACAATGTTCCTTGTGCTTTTCCTTGTGTGATCTCTTTCTGAAGATGATCAAAGGATTTTTTCAATGAGTATTTCATCCTCTATTTTTAGAATATTGAGGCAGTTTTCCTTAATTATCTCTTGAAGAATGCTGTACAGGCTCTTTAGGCTCTTTTTATTTTTTTATTTTTTAGTCATGACCTTCACATAGGCCAATAATTTTTACATTGTCTCTTCTGCATTTATTTTCCAGGATGGATGTTTCCAGGATGAGATATTTCACATTTCTTCCATTTTTTCATTTGTTTTAGTCTGTTTGGCTGATTCTTGTTTTCTCATAGAATCATTAGCTTCCATTTGCTCCATTCTAGTTTTTAATGTGTGATTTTCTTTACTTAACTTTTGTATCTCTTTTTCAATTTGGTTAATTCTACTTATGAAGTTATTGTTTTCTTCAATGGATTTTCTTTTGCATTTGGCCAATTGTATTTTTTTAATGATTTGTTTTCTTTTATTCATTTTTTTTCTTTTAAAAACTGTTGACTCTCTCATACATACCTTTAATTTCTTTTCTCATTTTTCTTCTACCTCTCTTATATGCCCTTTAAAATTTTTTATGAGCACTTCCAAGAAGCCTCTTTGGGCTTGAGACCAATTCATATCACTCTTTAAGATTTCCTCTATGGACATTTCATTGTCATCTGAGTTGGTGTTTTGTTCTTCCTGTCACCACAGTAGCTTTCTTTTGTCTTTTCTGTTTATTGCTCATTTTCTTTCCTGTTCTTTTGGTATTTCCTCTTATTTTTACTTTTATGCTTGAGTTCTACTCCTGGGTAAATAGAGTCACTGTCCCAACCTTCCTGTGCAACCTTGAGTAATGGCTTTGAGCACAGGGACCCTTTATGTTTTCAGTAGGTAGCTTTGCCTATACTTTTCATGAAACAGCCTAGTTTCCCAAAATTTGCCTTTTGAGCTGGCATTTGAGACTGTCCTACTGATTTGCTGACTCAAGGCCATGGGTGGGTCTCATTTGCCAATTTGCTCCAATTAAGATTTTCTCACTGGT
The DNA here is from genome assembly GCF_016432865.1 of Antechinus flavipes. Lineage (NCBI taxonomy): Eukaryota > Metazoa > Chordata > Mammalia > Dasyuromorphia > Dasyuridae > Antechinus > Antechinus flavipes. Next base: position 231,320,276 of record NC_067398.1, read on the forward strand.
TTTCCCCAAGTCTGTCTAAATTAGGTTAAACACTTTTTACCCCAGTGAGACTGGCCTTTCTCTAATTGTTCTAATCTATTTTGAATTGGAAAGTGATTTCATTCCATCAGACTGTTTGAAGACTTCATTTCATGTGGTTTAAGATTAAAACTAGGAAAGCTTGAGCAAATTCCTGGCTTCACTCCACCATCTTAGCTCTACTGGTGGAACTCTTCTTCTTCTTCCTCATTTTTGGTGTTGAAGCATTAATCTTTTTTTAAAATAAGCCTTTCAGTAATTATCCAGTATTTCACTAATTTTAATGCAGATTTGGGAGTATTTTATAAATCTATTTTGCTTTACTATTCTAATTGTCTCTGTTAAAACCTGCGTAATGAAGTTAAATGATTTAAACATGTTCTTCCCTTTATGCTTTGATTTTAGAATTCTAGCAAGTTCCTTGACATTTTAATCACAGCTCTCTTTTTTGAGTAATGTAAGTTGTCTAAAAGAAACAAAACTATGTCAATGTTTGACTTTTATTTATTGTTCTGAATCTATCTTTGGACTGAAATAAAATCATTAGACTTTTTTCCCTCGAAGTACAAATTAATTTTTTTTTTATTTGTTGTAAACAAAAAAAAATTTGCACATCACTGGCAAGAAATTCCAGGATATGTTTAAGAAAAATTTCTTTTTTGAGTCTCATTTTAACAAATGTGAATTTAAGTGTGGAAGGTTTTTTTGTTTTTTTCTTTTTGTTTTTGTTTTCTGTTTGTTTAAGATTTCCCTGCTTAAATCTGAAGTACATACCTTTGTAACTTGGAGCTAAGAAAAAAGTAGTATGAAATCTTTGCCAATGAATTCTAAGATCTGCTTTCAATTTTCTTTATTATTACAAGCACATGATGAAAACATTGATAAATTCAGCTTTTTTAAGTGCACTAATAGCTTAAAATATGTGAGAAGACAATGTTTATAGCCAATGGGCTTTGCCCGCTTGCAGTAGAACACTTAGGAAACATACTTTTCCATGTCAAACTAATCATGGTGATTCTAAGTAGACCTATCCAACAATCCTCTTCTGCTAATCTATTTATTTATTTAATTTTTAAGAATACATGTATTTACACTAAACATGTTTCTAAACCAATTAATGGAGTCACCAGAGCTCATGTTCAGAGTTTCAGGTTATTTTCTGATTTTCACAGTTACTATTAAAACAACTCATTAAGTTGTTTTAAATATTTATTCTATTTCATCTTGCCTATCATCCCCTCATTAATTCTTACAAATAATATAAAGAATTGAAGTATTGTCCCAAGATAGAAATTTTTCTTTGTCCTTGATTGCAATTCTTTTCTGCCCTTTCACTATCCCATAACTTTTTTTTCCTACTTTAATTAGAATCTCTTCTCTGGGTCTTTGTTCTTCCAGCCTTTTGGACATAACTTGCCTCTAGAAGTTCTGGTTCCTTTTCTTCTGAAGCAGAAGAAATGTCTTTAAATATCAAATCCCAAAGATTGTAAATATTACAAAGTTTTTATTGCACTTTACAGAATATCTCTTTTTATCCTTGGAGGTATTCTTTGCTGGCATAAACTCCCATCATTGAAACATTTATCTTATTGTTACCCTAAGGTTTAAATGTATTTTTCTGCTTCATCCATTCTTCTGTAGGGTCTCTTATTCCTGAAAAATCATAGAAATTATTTTTCTTTCACTTTTAACTTTTCATAATTCAGGTATATCATATATTAATCTCTATGGAAAATACAATAGCTTTTCCTCTGATAATCACAGGACATATATCATATATTAATTTCTATGGAAAATATAACAGCTTTTCCTCTAATAATCACAGGATATGAGGCTCTCTCTTCATTATTTCTAACAAGATTCTTGCCAAAATCTTCCATCACCTAATCCTTCACCTGCAAGATGATCATCTACCTGAAAGCCAGTGTAGCTTGAGAAAGGACTGTAGCTTGATCAATACGGTGTTTGCTACTCAACAATTCCAAAAGAAATGTCAGAAACAGAATAATTTGTACACTGTTTTCATCAATCTGACCAAGGTTTTGTCTGTCAGTTGTGAGCACTTGTGGAAGAGCAAGGCAAAATTTGTTTGCCTGGAGAAAGTATTATATAACAGTTGCATGATGGCATGCTGGTATGGGTTCTGCTTAATGGACAAGGAGATCATTTTTTTCCATTCACCAGTGAAGTGAAACAGAGCTCTGTGCTTGCTCCCATATATTTTATTATGATGCTTTCAGAAATATTAACAGATGCTTTCAATGGGTTGGAAACATCATCAAGGTCAACTACTACACAGATAGCAAATCATTTAACTTGAAAAAGCTACAAGCCAAGACTAAAAGAGAAGGAGATTTGGCCTGTGAGTTGAGAGAAAGTTGAGTGAAAGTTGGCGAGTAACTTTTTCTTCACAAATGATTGCACATTTAATTCAGTCTCCATGCAACAAAGAATGACATTTAATAGGTATAAATTATGTTGCAAATTTGTAGGTAGAATGGTCCAGTTTTGCCAAAACACGGTATCCAATAGGAAAAATGATATTGAATGACTTAAGACTAAGAATGCATTAAGACTTAAAAATCTATTTTGTTCATTAATTATTACCTCTTTACACCAGAGGCATCAAATGCATAGCCAGTAAGCTACAAGCAGTCTACAATCCTTTTGAACAAATTAAAATGTAACTGAGAAATTCTTAACAAAATAAATAAAAATACAAAAAAAAATAGAAAACATTAATATGTGGTTTTCTAAGGCAGCCTTTAGGTATCCTTATGTATAAATTAGTGTTCCCTTTTTCATTTTTTAAATTTGATACTATGAAGACATCTGAAATCACCTTATTGCTTGTACATAATTATTTCTAGAGAGCTTTGAAAGTAAAAGAGATTCAGGAAAAGAGTGTAGTTCTTAATATTGTTGATCACATAACCCAGAAGTCTCCCATGTATATGTATTGGAAAAATTGTTGGAGAAATACAAAGTAATAAATAGGAAGTTCCCAGGAATATTTTACTAAGCTCCAGAAAATCATAGCCTCCCATCATTCCTAAAGGATGGTGAAGAATAAGAGATTCTTTTAAGATCAAGACAGAAAAAAATGTCGAGAGCAAATAAGTGGATGATAATGATAAATGAAAAAATTTACCTACAAGATATTTGCAACATATATAATAATAAAAATTGGAAGTTTAAAAAATTCTATTATGAAATGGCTCCACCCAAGGGCTGAAACCAGACTACATATATAAATATAATTTAAAATTATTTTTTTTTTCTGAAAGCAACAAGAAATGTGAAGAGTTCTGCAAAACATAAAAAGAGTTTGTGACATAATTTAGGATGATAATATTTTATCAAAAGGAGTGAAAGATACAAGAATTTCTGTATAAAGATAAATGTATTTGTTGTTATATAATTGTTACTAAATTAAAAAAAAAAAACAGTTTCTGGTAAGCAAACCCTCTTTATCCAGTATATAAGAAATTTTCTACAATTTATACATGTAGAAATTTGTCTGCAATACTGAGAAATTAATAGACCCTCAATGGTCACACAGAGATGAAAGTTTATGTCTTAAATTTAAGGTATGCTATTTATCCTCTATGACATGCTCTCTCTCATAAAACCCACAAAACCCAACAAATCTGAATTGGAATTAAAAGACAACAGGTACCAAATTATTAAGGATAAAACTGCTTTTTGTTAATAAAATCAGACAGTGATGTGGATTTTTGTTATGTTATTTTGCAAAGTGAATTCTAGGAAATGTATTTTAGAGGAATGCACTGAAGGTATAGTAGCATCTCATTTAGGAGTTTATTAAATAATGTTTGTTGTGTTAAAACAGAATGCAATCTTTTTTGTAAAAATTACATGGCAAAATTTAGGTGTATCACACAATGTCAAATTCTTAAAGACTTAAGAAGTGAACTTGTTCAACCTATACCTGAATAAGATTCCCCAAAGCAATATGTCAAGTGGCCATTAAATAATGGGGAATCCTTTTTTGGATTATCCTGATTGATGATTTGGATATTATATTTGGATAAATCCTGACTTATCAAGGCAATCAATTCCATTTGTGATTATCTTTAATTGCTTATCCTAATAGCAAATTGAATTATGCCTCTGATTTTTTTAATTGAAGCTTTTTATTTTCAAAACATATACATAATTTTTCAACATTGATGCTTGCAAAATCTTGTTTTCCAAATTTCCCCCCTTATCTCATCCCCTCCCTTAGATAGCAAGTAATCCTATATATATATATATATATATATATATATATATATATATATGTATATATATTAAACATGTTAAAATATATGTTAAATCCAATATATGTATACATATTTATATAATTATCTTGCTACATAAGAAAAAGATATCAAAGAGGAAAAAATAAGAAAGAAAACAAAATGCAAGTAAATAACAGAATGAGAACAGAATCAGTTCCCACAGTCCTATCTCTGGGTATAGATAACTCTCTTCATCACAAGATCATTGGAACTGACCTCAATCATATCATTGTTGAAAAGAGCCACGTCCATCAGAACTGATCATTGCATTATCTTGTTCTTGCTGTACACAATGATCTAGTGGTTCTTCTCATTTCACTTAGCATCCGTTCATATAAGTTTCTCCAGGCCTCTCTGAAATCATCCTGCTGATCGTTTCTTATAGAAAAATAATATTCTATAACATTCATATTCATAGCTTATTCAGCCATTCAGGCCCAGTAGAAACATTGTGGATCAAAGGGTATGCACATTTTGATAGTCCTTTGGGCACAGCTCCAAATTGCTCTCCAGAATGGTTGAATTAGTTCACAACTCCAGCAACCATGTTTTAGTGTCCCAATTTTCCCACATGCCCTCCAACTTTCATCATTATCTTTTCCTCTCATCTTAGGCAATCTGAAAGATGTATAGTGGTACTTCTGCGTCGTCTTAATTTGCATTTCTCTAGTCGATGGTGATTTAGAATACCTTTTCCTATGGCAACAAATGCCATCTGAAAATTGTCTATTCCTATCCTTTGGCCCTTTATCAATTGGAGAATAGCTTGAATTCTTATAAATTTGAGTCATTTCTCTATATATTTTAGAAATGAGTATGCCTCCGTGTTATGGGCCAGAACTGTGAATTTGAAACAAGGATTCTTACAAGTGCTAATTCAATGGAATTGATGAGATAATGGTTATCTGGTTTAGCATGGTGATTAATAGTTCTCTAAATTCAGTATGATTGACTTAATCTTACAACAAACAATAGTTTCCTAATGATATAATGATTGGTTTATACTCAGTGTAGAACATATAAAATTGCAACAAACTCAGTCAGAGTGAGAGCCAGAGAAGACAAGGGGAAGTGAGGTGGGAGCTCAAACTCTTGGAGCCAAGGAGAGAGATTCATTCCGTCTTCATCATCCTCAGAGTGGCTGGCCTGTCCTCCTGCACTTCCCCCACTGAGACCAAAGCCTGTCAGAGCCAGAGACAGGTTCAAAAAGACTCGGAAAGAGACTCAAAAGAGCCAGATACACACTTGGAAAGGACCCAGTGACACATTCATTCCATCTTCAGTCAGGCTCTTCGTGGCTCTCCTGGGGGACCAAGAGGCTTGGATATAGAGCCAGAGAAGACAAGAAGACTGGAGGCAGGAGCTCAAGCTCTCAGATCCAAGGAGAGACAGATTAATTCACTTCATCTCACACCACTTTGGGAGCTGGCCTCCTGCACTTCCCCCACTGAGACCAAGGATGGTCTGAAAGGCTTTAAGAAAGCTAGCCCAAGCCGTAGGCAAGGAAACTAGATTGTGAAGTAGAAAATAAAGACTTTGGACTTTAACACCTGGCTATTATTGTGATGATTACTTGACTGAAAAGAAGGCTGCTCCCAAGATCTCCAGAAAAGCAACAAGAATATTACACCTCTGATTTTTCCAGAAAAAGTATTATTCTTTAAAATAATACTGATGGTACTCAAAATAATCTATTCCCATTAAATTTTATTGAAAGCCTACTAGCATGGATCAGGAATCGTATGGGATACAAAGATGAAAAATTTGGTCCCTGCTTTCAAAGAGTTTATAGTCTAATAAACAAAAAGCAAATATTGTTCTTTAACTTAAAACATTTATACTAAAAATATATATTTCCTTGTTTTATTAGAATGAAACAAATTCCTTAGGGTTCTCAATTCTTTTAATTCAAGCAGGGTATTTCCCTCTGTTTCAAGGAAGTGCATTCTTTTTTTTTTTTTTCTTCTTTTTTTTTTTTTTTTTTGTTTTGATTCTATGATGTTAGCTGTACCTCACAAAGAAATTTATTTCTTATCATGGATTTTTTTAAAATCTCATTTAGGTTGTAGAAGTTCTTTATATCAATTTATCTTTCTGCAATCTGGATATAAAAGAATTTTTTTTAATATATTGATTTGAATTTCATAGATCTGTAGTGAAATTACTTAATATGGGAATGGAACAACAGTTTGCTTTTCATTCTCCCACCAAATTTCTCTGGTGGTTACTGAAACCTGAAAAAGACAAAAGTCATCCAAGACTATACTGAGCATTAAAACTTTTCTCAGGTTCATGGAAAAGCAAATATTTTTTTTTGCCCAGATCTGATTAATTTGATCATTGATGAAATTATTTAAGTGTTTTAATTGCTGATTAATAAATCACTATTATTGTGATGATTACTTGACTGAAAAGAAGGCTGCTCCCAAGATCTCCAGAAAAGCAACAAGAATATTACACCTCTGATTTTTCCAGAAAAAGTATTATTCTTTAAAATAATACTGATGGTACTCAAAATAATCTATTCCCATTAAATACATTGATATACAAGTGATTCATATTTCTTAGAAAAAGATATTGGTTTTGTCTTGACCTTAGAATCAATATAACAAATGAAACAAGATTCTGATACTGTAGATCATATATTGTGACTGAATAACTCAGCTAATTAGAGGACTGGGTTGATGCTTAGATTTGGAATTCTCTATTAGTAGAGATTAGATATGGGAAGAATCTGGCCAATATTAGTTACTGAACCAAGCCACATGACTGTCTTTATATAGTTCACTTATCATGTAATATTTGAGATAATTATTAGTGTTTAAAATCTTATCATCCCACAAGAGTAAAACTTGTATTTTCCTGATCACTCAGCACAATGCTCAATACCCATTATATGGATAAACTTTTGTGGAATGCTTAAATGACTAACTAATGAAATGAATGAATTAATGAGTGAATGAACTTGGCAACTGTTTTCTATTCCAGAGATAAAACAAAATGTTTATCAATTATTCTCTGGCACTCTGAAGTTACATGCCTATCATTATATCACATATCTAGTATAAGAAGTGGAACTTGAACACAGGGCTTACTAACTTCAAGGTCAGTTTCCTGTCCACTATCTCTCAATTATCATAATTCAGCTACTCATGTATTCACCAAATATTTATTGGTGATTTATTGATGAATTTTATTTACCGTCTCTCTACTAATGATTCACAAATCTACCTATGTTGCCCCCACTTCTCTGCCAATTCTCCAACTGGCTTTCAAACATCTCAAACAAGGTTTACCATAGACATTTTAAAATCACAGGTCCAAAGCAGTTCTGCTCATTATGTTTTCACAAATCCTGCTCCTACACATATTATGTGTGATTCCCTCATTTTGCAAACTTTAAAAGTTTCTTGTTTCTTCCAATAACCAAAAAAAAAAAAAAATTATCTGTGTAGCATTCAAAGGTCCTCATCATCTAGAACCCTCCTACATTCCTAATACTCTTACACCTTATACCCAAATGTGTACTCTTTCATGCAGTTACATTAGCTTCTTAGCTATTACATGAATAATATACTGCATTTTTCAGTTCTAAAAAAATGCCTAGAAATTCTCTGCCTATACCCCATTTCTGAAATGCTATCCCTGTTCAACTCCATTTTTCTGACCTCAATAAAGACCTTATATTTCAAATGAACCTTTTCCCAACCCTTTTTTGTTCTAGTGTCTTCCTCCTGTTAATTATTCTCTATATAGCCTCTATGTATAGATAGAGAGATAGAGAAATACAAAGAGATATGCAGATATTTATTTAGATAGATATAGATATGTATATATATACATATATATATTTGTTTGCATATTTTATTCCATACTAAATTGTAAACGCTCTGAGGATAGGAACTATCATTTGCCTCCTTTTGTATCCCCACAGCTTAGTATAGTGCCTAAAATATAGTAGTGCTTAATAAAAGTTGATTTATTAGGAGGGAGGGAGAGAATTATTGTAACCTTAACTAGACTTCTCATAAATACATACTTTTATCATTAGAATGATTGGAAAGAGACTGATGGATCATTTCAATTCATAAATAATTTTTGTAAATACAGATAAAAATGTATGCATCCCTGACAGTGAGTCAAAAGTGACAGCCTTGGATTTATTATTATTACAGCATCATTAATCAGTAAGCATTTACTTAAAAACAGTAATTCTTTTCCTCTGAGACATGTATCCTTGGAATCGAACATTCTGTTTAGTTTGTTGAATAAAATGTTTATTTGAGTACCAACAGAAGACATGTTATTATAATAGTTTTTGTCATAGTGTGTGGAGACATGAGGCGGTAGGTGTCTTAAATTTATGAGTAAAATTAAACAAAACAAACTTCAAAGGTTATCCTGATTTTTGTTTGCTTTCCAGTTTGTGTCTATCTTATAAAATTAATTTAAATTTGTCTCTTTTGTTCCAAGAAATATCTGTTTTAATTAAATTTATCCTCTTGAGTGATATATCATTTATTGACATACATTACATTTTTCATAAGATCAAAAGACTTTAGGGGATTACAAATTACATTATGCACAGACTCATATACCCAAAACTTCTGTCATTTCATTTAGAGATACAACATAGCCAGCTGCTTTTAATATGATATCAGGTGGCAACTAAAATAGCACCAACAATGTTTAACTCAAGTATTGGCAGAGAACAAAAGAACACAGTGAAGAAACAGGGTTGTTTAAATAAGAATGTAAGTACCCACATCAATGAGGAGATTATATGAATAACTTCAGGATTTTATTCTGGGATGCTCAGCTAGACATGTCTGTGACTATTTGGGTTAGATATCAATCAGACCTATAGTTGTGGGCATTAAAAAAGAATACACTGGGAGTTTGAAGGAAAAATGAAAGAAATAGTGGCTGAAAGTCCAAGAAAACCTAACTAGGCAGATGTTTGTGATTCACTTTTCTTTTTCTTCTCCCACTCCTACAGAATACAGTGTGATAACTGTTGCACTTAATGCTATTGGCAGTCAGTGTTTCTATGCCTATTATTGATATACATATGGAATCTCATTTTTTGGAGGGTGATGCAGCATGTCTCCATTTATACAAGCTAACTTTTAATTGGTCTTCTAACATCTGTGAAGGCAGCTGCAGTAGCAGCAGCACACACAATTTCTTATATTCAGCTATTGAAAACATAAGCAGCATTCACGACCCACCTATGTCTGTGGAAACTAGCAATCCCTAACTCTTGTCTATTTTTTATTCACAAAAATTTTTTGGTAATTCATTAGTGAGGGAAGACTTGACACTGAAATTTTAAAAGAGGGAGGAATGTTTTGCATAAGAGATTATAGTTTATGGATAATTTAAATTGGGAGTGAATGTCTCAACACCAGATTAAAATCCTGGTGTGTGTGTGTGTGTGTGTGTGTGTGTGTGTGTGTGTGTGTGTGTGTTATTCAACTTTATGGCCAGTTACTAAACAATTTATTACATAATTCCTACTGTGATCATACCTCTGAATTTTGTATTCTTGGCTCTAATTCTTTCCCTTATTCTCTGGATCTCAGTTATCTGACATTCTGAAAAATTCTGCTCTGAATACTGCAAGAAAAAAAATGTGATTCTTTCTTTACCTCCATGAGTTAGCAAAAGTAAGAAAATTGATCATTTATTTGGGTGAAAATTTTAGTAAAGGAACTATGTCAATGTAACTTTATTTCTCAATCTCTGTAGGAGTCAGAAATATACAGTTAGTTAAATTCACATTACATTTATTATTCATGTCCTTGAGGTAGACCTGGAACCAAATTTATTCCCAGGAGTCCCACAGATATATGTTCAGACCCACTCTAGTTATATTTAATATCTTTTTCCTGAGTTTTCTTTTGTTTAAGAAGGATTCCTATATAGTCTTTATTTGATGCCTATCCTCAGGGTCACTATGAAAATGGTAAAGTACATGATTTGTCTTTGATTTCTATACTTTAAAAAAAAATTAAAGACCCTTTTAATGATTAAGGCAGTATAGTGCATAGACCACTAAACTTGGAATCAGGAAGTTCTGAATTCAAATCTGCCTCTATATAGTAAATATTTGACTCTGGGTAAGTCACTTAACTATCACCTGCCAGTTTCCTCCTTTACTAAATAAGGATAATAATAGCACCTATATCTTAGGGGACTCATGAAGATCAAATGAAATATTTATAAAGCACATTCAAAATTTTAACATACTACATATATGCTGTTATTATTTGTGGTGATTTTCTTCTTTTAAAATATAATAGTTCTCTCTGGGAGAGAGTAGGTTTCTCAGGAAGGTTTTCTGGAGGCAGCTTTAGTTTCAGTTGAAAATAAATAATCACCCAAAATGCAGCCAGCTGGTAAAAATGCAAATGTTTATTTTCTCCTTCCAAAATAGCCCGGTTAGTTGAAGCCAATCTCTTTGCTTGGTTCCAAGAGCTCTTGCAGCTTTGTCCTTTGCTTCTGCCTCTGCTTTCTTCAGCCTCCAGAGCCAGCACTAAGTTGAATCTGTCTTGCCTCTGAGAGAGGGCTTCTGGCTCTCAATCTCCCAGAGTGCTCTTTGTCTGTCCCAGCAGACTCTCCAATCTAATTCAGCTGAACTCTCTTCACTGGGCCTCTGCTTTATTCTTATATATCAGAGAGCGGGATTATGGGTTTTTTCCCATAGTGCTCTCTGGCCCTAAGAGCTTCAAGGGAGGTGTGAATTCAGATATCAGGGCACTAAACCCTGAAATCTCCCAAATTTGTGAACTTCAATGAGTAAAGATGTGAACACAAGCATTGTATCAATTAGTTCTACTTAGTACCTTGTTTCAGGTTCTGGCCCGAAACATCTCCTTGTAAGATTAGATCAAGGATACTGAACCATGCTAAATTAGATAATTATTGTCTCTATCAACTTTAATGACTTAACAATTTGTAAAGATTCCAACAATTATTATTGTAATTTTTATCATTATTGCACATTCTAATACCTGGTTCAAAATAATATTTCATTTGGTCCTGCTTTTCCTTTGTATATCCCCATTATGAAAATTACCTCTCTCTTTTCTTCTTTCTATTCTACTTACATTACAAAAAATAGTTCCTAATTCCTCATTTTTGATGTTAAGGAAAACAAAGTTCATGTTAAGATGTGTGTGGCATCACAGTAACCTTTGTGAATTATTGTCCAGCTTAATCTACACAAGATAGATTTTTAGAAAAGATAAAAGAAGTACAATAGATTTTTTTAATTTTCTTAGTGTCAGTAGAAATATTGTGTAAAGTGTAGTTTCACAATCTTTTGTGAAAAATGTTGAGATATCACATCATTTGCAAGTAATAATCTTTGCAAATTGCCTCTGACTGTGGGTGTGCATGTAAAAGAAATGAGGAGAGAGAAGATATACTGGCTTTACACAATAAGTTAGTTCTATGTATATAATCATATGAAATAAAAAATACCAGGTACATTAAAGAACCAGTTTTGGTTGGGTATGGAAGGAGGCCAGTGCAGGCAAGGAGGCAGAGCATGGAAGCCAGTACATGCTGAGCAGACCTGGGGCAGAGTGCAGTCTCTGTGGGGCAGAGAATCTACAGGGAAGAATACCACAGTGTTGGCTTCTCTTCCCTGGTTGCAAGCCAGGAGATCAGCAGAGAAGTTATAAAACATTGAACACAAACATAAAAGGTAAAGAGTGAACCCCAAAATGCCAAAGTCTCATGGGACCTGGCTATACCCACCCAGCACCAGAAGTGACTCAGCGTGATCCCAGCACAGCTGCTGTTGCTTTCTGGTAGGAAGCTTGGAAAGTTCTTGTGCTAAAAGTAGATTCCAACTTTTAAAAAAATGAGTAAAAAGACAAAGCAAGCTCTAACTATAGACAGCTTCTATAGTAAAAGAGAACAGATTTCAAAGTTTGAGGAGACTAAAAGTAGATTGTCCCTGGATGAAGCCCCAGAGGATGATGTAACCTGATCCCCACAACACAAGTCTCTCCTAAAAGACATTTAAAAAGGATCTTTAAAAAGATCTGGAAGAAAATGGGGTAAGGAAAGGAAAACTCTGCAAGAGGATTTGGAAAAGGCATATAACTCATTAAAAGATAGATTGGAAAAAGAAAACAACTTCCTGAAAAACAGAATGTGTTAAATGGAAAAAAAAATTCCCAAGAACAAAACAACTCATTTAAAAACCCAAATGGACAAATATAAAAAGATGTTTAAAAAAGTAAATTAAGAAAATAATTAAAAATCAGAATTGAACGAATGGAAATGAATGACTCAATGAAACAGCAAGAATCAGTCAAGCAAAACAAAACAAACAAAAAAAAAAAAGAAAAGAAAAAAATATATTAAAAAGTTACATACCTAGTTAAGAAAACAACAGACCTGGAAAATAGATCTAGGAAAGATAACCTAAGGATTATTAGACTCCCTGAAAACCATTATGAAAAAAAAAAAGAGCCTAGACCCTTATTTTTCAGGAAATCATCAAAAAGAACTTTCCAGATGTCATAAAATCAGAAGGTAAAAAAGCAATTGAAAGAATTCATCAAACACTTTCTTAAAGAGACCCCAAAAATAAAACTCCAAAGAATATTGTGGCTAAATTTCAGAATTATCTGAGCAAGGAAAAAATAATACAAGCAGCCAGGAAAAAAAAATCAAATACTGAGGATCCACAATAAGGATTACTCAGGATGTAGCAGGTTCCACAATAAAGGATCCAAAGGCCTGGAATCTGATATTCCAAAAGGCAAAAGAATGTGGAGTGCAGCCAAAAGTAAACTACCCCACTAAACTGATCATTTTCTTCGAGGAAAGAAGATAGCCATTCAATGAAACAGGTGAATTCCATCTATTTTTGATGAAAAACAAACAAACAAACAAAAAAAAACAGAGCTAAACAACAACAACAAAAAAATGACCTCCAAATATAGGACTCAAGGGAAGCATAAAAAAGGTAAAAAGAACTCTTGATATTTCTGTTACTGGTTATTATTTATCAGTATTATGTATCAGTATTATGTATTGGTATACATAGAGCACATATAATTTGATTTTACTATTATAATATAAAAAAAAAAGAATTAGAGGTAAAAAGGGGACTGTGCCAGAAAAAGGTCAAAGTGGAGGTAAAAGGAGGGAGATTACATCTAATGAAGAAGCAAAGGAAACTTATTTTATTTGAAGAAAAGAAGGGAGGGAGATGAATATGTGTGAATCCTACTCTCATCAGACTTGGCTCAAAGAGGAAAATATCAGATATATTTGGTTTACAGAGAAACTTCTTTCACCTTATTGAAAAGTAGAATGTGAAAAGCAAAAAAGGAAAGGGGTAGGCTAAATAGAAGGAAATATAGAAATAGCAGAAAAGTATAAGAAAGGGGAAGGGACTCTAAAGGGAGAGGGCTGTTTGAGGTAAATGGTGCCCATAAGTTAAATACTGGTGAGAGTGGTAAGGGGAAAAGGAAAGAGAAAAGTATAATCTGGAGATAATAAGATGGCGGGAAATACAGAATTAGTAGTTTTAACCATAAATGTGAATGGGGTAAACTCTTCCATAAAGCAAAGATGGGTAGCAGACGAAATCAAAAGCCAGAATCTGTTGGAATCCTTACTAACTGCTAAGTAATTAGAGTTGATCTAATCTTACAAGAAGATGTTTTGGGCAGAACCTGAAACAAGGTACTAAGTAGAACTACCCATAATCCCTCTCTCTGGAAGGAGCATAAATAGGCCAATGGGCCAGTCGGAGAGTTCTTCAGAGAGTGAAGAAGCTACAAGTCGAGATTTCACCGGAATGACATGAAGATTGGAGCTGGCTGGAGGCTGAAGAAAGCAGAGGCAGAGGCTGAAGGACCAGACCTTTGGATTTAAAGACATTTGGAGAGAGCTCTTGGAACCAAGCAGAGAGATAGGCCTCTAAGCTAACCGGGCTATATTGGAAATAATAAAAGATCTGAACTTTTATCACCTGGCAGTGTTTTGAGAAGAAGAAGCTCACCACAAGAATCCTATAATATGTTGTTTACAGGAAACACATTTAAAGCAGAGTGATACATACAGAGCAAAGATAAAAGGCTGGAGCAGAATCTACTATGCTTCAGGTAAAGTCAAAAAAAGCAGTGGTAGCCATCCTTATCTCAGATCAAGCAAAAGCAAAAATTGATCTAATTAAAGAAGAGAAGGAAGAAAACTGTATCTTTCTAAAAGGTAGCATAGAGAATGAAGTCATATCAATACTAAACATATATGCACCGAGTAGTATAGCATCTAAATTCCTAAAGGAGAAGCTGAGAGCTGCAAGGACTATAACAGTGGTAGATCTCAACCTTGCACTCTCAATACTAGATAAATCAAACCACAAAATAAATAAGAAAAAAGTCAAGGAGGTAAATAGAATATTAGAAAAGTTAGATATGATAGATCTTTGAAGAAAAATGGAGACAGAAGGAATACACTTTCTTCTCAGCTGTTCATGGAACCTATCCAAAGTTGACCATATATTAGGACATAAAGAACTCAAAATCAAATGCAGAAAGGCAGAAATAGTAAATGCATTCTTTTCAGATCATGATGCAATAAAAACTACATTCAATAAAAGCCAGGGGAAAATAGACTAAAAAGTAATTGGAAACTAAATAATTTTATGCTAAAGAAGGATTAGGTGAAATAGCAAATCATAGACACAATTAATAATTTCACTTCAGAGAATGACAATAATGAGACAACATACCAAAATTTGTGAGCTGCAGCCAAAGCAGTAATAAGAGGAAATTTTGTTTCTCTAGAAGATTACTTGCATAAAATTGAGAAAGAGAAGATCAATGAATTGGGCTTGCAACTAAAAAAAGCTAGAAAAAGAGCAAATAAAAAACCCCCAATCAAATACGAAACTTAGAATTCTAAAAAAATAAAAGGAGAGATGAATAAAATTGAAAGTAAAAAAAATATATATATTGAATGAATAAATAAAACTAAGAGTTGGTTCTATGAAAAAACAGCAAAATAGATAAACCCTTGGTAAATTTGATTAGAAAAAGAAAAGAGGAAAATCAAATTGTTAGTCTTAAAAATGAAAAGGGAGAACTTTCCACTAATGAAGAGGAAATTAGAACAATAATTAGGAGTTACTTTGCCCAACTTTATGCCAATAAATTTAATAACCTAAGTAAAATTGAGGAATACCTACAAAAATATAGGTTGCCCAGATCAACAGAGAAGGAAGCAAATTGCTTAAATATCCCCATTTTAGAAAAAGAATTTTGAGTATATTAAGTTAAGAAGGTTTTGTACAAACAAAACTAATGCAGACAAGATTAGAAGGGAAGCTATAAATTGGGAAAACATTTTTACATTCAAAGGTTTTGATAAAGGCCTCATTTCCAAATTATCTAGAGAATTGACTCAAATTTATAAGAAATCAAGCCATGTTCCAATTGATAAAATTGATAAATGGTCAAAAGATATGCATAGACAATTTTCAGATGAAGAAACTGAAATTATTTTGTCATATGAAAAGGTGCTCCAAATCACTATTGATCAGAGAAATGCAAATTAAGACAACTTTGAGATACCACTACACATCTCTTAGATTGGCTAATATGACAGGAAAAGATAATGACAAATGTTACAGGGAGTGTGGGAAAACTGGGACACTGATACATTGTTGGTGGAATTGCGAATGGATCCAACCATTCTGAAGAGCAATTTGAAACTATGCATACCCCTTGGTCCAGCAGTGTTACTACTAGGCTTATATCCCAAAGAGATTTTAAAGGAGAAAGGGATCCACATGAGCAAAAATGTTTGTGGCAGCCCTTTTTGTAGTGGCTAGAAACTGAGTGGATACCCATCACTTGGAGAATGGCTGAATAAATTATGGTATATGAATGTTATGGAATATTATTGTTCTGTAAGAAATGACCAAAAGCATAATTTCAGAGAGTCCTGGAGAGACTTACATGAAATGATGCTAAGTGAAATGAGCAGAACCAGGAGATCATTGTACATGGCAACAACAAAATTATACAATGATCAGTTCTGACGGATGTGGCTCTCTTCAACAATGAGATAATTTAAACTACTTCCAATTGTTCAGTAATGAAGTGTGTCAATTACACCCAGAGAAAGAACTATGGGAATTGAGTGTGGACCACAACATAGCATATCCACTCTATTGTTGTTTGCTTGTTTTTTGTTTTACTTCACAGGTTTTTTTTTTCTTTCTAGATCCAATTTTGCATGTGTAGCAAGATAATTGTATAAATATGTGTACATGTATTGGATTTAACATATACTTTAGCATATTTTCCATGTATTGGACTACCTGCCATTTAGGGGAGGGGAGGGGAGGAAGGAGGGGAAAATTTGGAGCAAAAGGTTTTGTAAAAATCAATGCTGAAAAATTACCCATGCATATGTTTTGTAAATAAAAAGCTATAATAATAATAATAAAAGAAACTAATACAAGAATAAAAGAAAAGCAAAATATTAATTACTATGTGAATTACTGGTCTATATTACAAAGAGAAAAAAAATTGAAATCTCAAGATAAAATCCCAACTTCTCTAAATGTTTCAAATACTTTTGTGTCTAGATGTGAATTAGGTGAAATTTTTGTAGTATGAAATAAATGGAGAAGTATATTTACTTATGAATACAATAAAACTTATTATATTTATTGGTGATAATAACTGCTACATACCAGAGTAGTCTTGATCAGAATTGGATATTGGATAAAATGCATTCATATCTCAAAATTCCTTCCCTCTAAATCTTAGAATTTTTGTTATGCTTCAAACATTTCAGTTATTTCTTACACTTGATGATCCCATTTGCAGTTTTCTTGGCAAAGATATTAGAGTAGCTTGCCATTTCCTTCTTCAGCTTATTTTACAACTGAGGTACCTGAAGAAAACAGACTCAGGATCACAAAGCTGGTAAATATCTGAGTATAGGATGAGTTTTCTGACTCCAGGCCTAGAATTCTATACACTTCATCCACCCAGCTGTCCTTAGAATTTCTAACACATTTCATTATTAACCTCAAGTCCCATATTCTTTTGAAGACTTTGCTGATCCCCCTCAACTATTCATGCCTTTACAAAAGAATTTTATTTATTTGATATTTTTAAGTTTGCATGCTGTTTTTACCAATAGAATTGGCTTTTTAAAATCTGCTTTTTTGTATAACCAGTTCTAGCACAGTGCTAGGAGATATGTGTATTAATTTGTTGACTAATTACTGTTGAATCCCAAGTAAATGTTATACAATATCTTCTCCTTTTAAACTCTATGCTTTGTAGTGCATGATTCAAATTAACAGGATGTTTAAATAAATTTATTATGTGACTTCCAACCATGATGTCCCTCTTTCTTCCATTTATAAAATGGCTACAAATCTTGTTATTAAGGAGCATTTTTGTGGCTTAAAATGCTATAAAACTACATCACCTAAGTGCCAATCTAAGTCAATTGTGGCACCATCATCTCTTTTAAATACAGTAGTGTTGGAATCCTTACTAACTGCTAAGTAGTTAGAGTTGATCTAATCTTACAAGAAGATGTTTTGGGCAGAACCTGAAACAAGGTACTAAGTAGAACTACCCATAATCCCTCTCTCTGGAAGGAGCATAAATAGGCCAATGGGCCAGTTGGAGAGTGTTCTAGAGAGGAAGACGCTACAAGTCGAGATTTCACTGGAATGACATGAAGACTGGAGCTGGCTGGAGGCTGAAGAAAGCAGAGGCAGAGGCTGAAGGACCAGACCTTTGGATTTAAAGACATTTGGAGAGAGCTCTTGGAACCAAGCAGAGAGATAGGTCTCTAAGCTAACCGGGCTAGAAGAAAAAGCTCACCACACTAATATATTGTTGGTGGAGTTGTGAAATAATCCAACCCTTCTGTAGAGCAGTTTGGTCCAAAGAGCTATAGGACTGTTCCTATTCTTTAATTCAGCAGTGCCACTACTAGATCCCCTAAGGAAATCTTAAAGAAGGGAAAAGAACCCACAGGTACAAACATTTTTGTAGCAGCTATTCTTGTGGAGGCAAAGAATTGGAAAATAATAAGATACCCATCAGTTAGGGAATGGCTGGATAAATTGTGATATAGAAAAACAATGGAATATTATTGTTCTATAAAAATGATGGACAAACTGATTAGAAAGAAGCTGATTTTAGACAAGCTGATTTTAGAAATGAACTTTTACAGGACTAGTAATACAGTATACACAATCACAGCAAAAGTATGCAAAGGAGAACTATGAAAGATGTGTTACTTCTCAGAGGTTCAGTGATGTTGTTACATTACTACTAGCCTGTGTTATATTACTATGTGCTTATGTATTTTAAGCAATTGCAAGAATCATTGGATTTCTTGAGATGAAAGATTGTTGATGAGACTTTTGCAGTAGTTAAATTTTCATGTTGATTCATGTTATTTGTTACATTACCACTAGCCTGTGTTATATTGCTGTGTGCTTTTGTAAATTATGTATAATGCCTCCCATATTGATGGATTTATGTATACCATGTATATCTGTTACAAAGTTCTGGCCCATATTGATGGATTTATGTGTACCCCCTCAGGAACCCCCTATGCTTTAAAACAAAAGAAAGGGGGAGATGTTGGAATCCTTACTAACTGCTAAGTAGTTAGAGTTGATCTAATCTTACAAGAAGATGTTTTGGGCAGAACCTGAAACAAGGTACTAAGTAGAACTACCCATAATCCCTCTCTCTGGAAGGAGCATAAATAGGCCAATGGGCCAGTTGGAGAGTGTTCTAGAGAGGAAGACGCTACAAGTCGAGATTTCACTGGAATGACATGAAGACTGGAGCTGGCTGGAGGCTGAAGAAAGCAGAGGCAGAGGCTGAAGGACCAGACCTTTGGATTTAAAGACATTTGGAGAGAGCTCTTGGAACCAAGCAGAGAGATAGGCCTCTAAGCTAACCGGGCTATATTGGAGATATTAAAAGATCTGAACTTTTATCACCTGGCTGCTTTTTGAGAAGAAAAAGCTCACAACATTTAAATGTGGTGAGCTTTTTCTTCTAAAAAAGCAGCCAGGTGATAAAAGTTCAGATCTTTTATTATTCCAATATAGCCCGGTTAGCTTAAAGGCCTATCTCTCTGCTTGGTTCCAAGAGCTCTCTCCGAATGTCACCAAATCCAAAGGTCTGGTCCTTCAGCCTCTGCCTCTACTTTCTTCAGCCTCCAGCCAGCTCCAGTCTTCATGTCATTCCAGTGAAATCTCGACTTGTAGCATCTTCCTCTCCGAAGAACACTTCTTCTGCCACCAGCCAGCCAAGTGGAAAATATTCTGCCTTGCCTCGGAGAGAGGGCTTCTGGCGTAACTCTACTGAAATCTGACCGAGAGCTTCTGTCTGTTTCTTTTATCCAAGAGGGAGGAATTGTGGGATACGAGAGAGAGGGATTATGGGTTTTCTCCCATAGTGCTCTCTGGCCCAACGAGCTTCAAGGGAGGTGTGAACTCATTGAACTTCAATGAGTAAAGGTGTGAACACAAGCCTTGTATTAATTAGTTCTACTTAGTACCTTGTTTCAGGTTCTGCCCAAAACATCTTAAGATTAGATCAACTCTAATTAGTTAGCAGTTAGTAAGGATTCCAACATCTCCCCCTTTCTTTTGTTTTAAAACATAGGGGGTTTCTGAAGGGGTACACATAAATCCATCAATATGGGCCAGAACTTTGTAACAGATATACATGGTATACATAAATCCATCAATATGGGAGGCATTATACATAATTTACAAAAGCATACAGCAATATAACACAGGCTAGTGGTAATGTAACAAATAACATGAATCAACATGAAAATTTAACTACTGCAAAAGTCTCATCAACAATCTTTCATCTCAAGAAATCCAATGATTCTTGCAATTGCTTAAAATACATAAGCACATAGTAATATAACACAGGCTAATAGTAATGTAACAACATAAATCGACCTGAAAATTTACAAATGTCCATAAGTCCTAGAAATAGTCCATAAGGAATCCATTGTCCATTAGTTCATGTGCCAGGAATCTAATAATTCCTGTAAGCTCTGAAGTACTGCAAAAAGTCTCATCAACAATTTTTCATCTCAAGGAACCCAATGATTTCTGAAGATTTTAAGAATCCTTTTGACAGTCTCATTGTCAGCCATCTGATTCTTTCTTCATCTGTGGAAATATAAGCAGATCCTCTTCCCCAAGCAGTTAACCTATCTAATTCTCTTCTATTTACCACTTTTGGGATTTCTCCTCATCATCTGGTAATTACATTGGAGCTGTTTGCATTGGATATTGTCTTGTTGTCTTAAAAGGCCTGTATTCTTCCCAACTGTAATCCTGATTGCTTTTCTGTTGGTTGATGACATCAGAGTTCTGAATTTCTAAAGTCTCTCTGGGTGTAACCTCAGCTGCTATCATACCCCACCTGTCCTTTGATTGATACTTTAGAGCTGGGCCCTGCCTCTCATTCCTCTGGGTCAATATACATTTAGAGGCCCAGTGAAAGCCTCGGTTACATTTTGGACATGGGGTTTTGGGTTTTCTCTCACCCTGTCTTCTCACTCTATCTCCATATCTACAATGAGCTCTCAAATGTCCAATTTTTCCGCACTGAAAACATCGACGAGTTTCTCTAGAATTCCTTTGCCAAGAAGGACCTTGTCTTTCCATGTTCATCATAGTCTGGGCATAATAAGCATTTGTGCCCACTGTGGCACAGCGTCTTATGATTTCCTCTAAAGGAGCATCTTTGTCTAGCCCCCATATAATTCTTTTGCAAACCTCATTGGCATTTTCCTTAGCCAAATGTTTAGTCATTATTTCTGTGGCAGCATTATCTCCAATGGTTCTTATTACAGCTGTTTGCAGACGTCCCACAAAATCTGCAAAAGGTTCATTGGGACCTTGCTCTATTTTTGTGAAAGCATTATTTCCATCTTTCTGTCCAGGGAGAGAATTCCAAGCTTTTATTGCAGCCTTAGAAATTTGCTCATAGACTGTTATGGGATAATAAATCTGTTCTGAACTCTCTGCATACTGACCTTCACCAGCTAGTTGGTCAAAAGTGATTTGTACAACAGCTCCTTTTTGCCTATTGCGTTGGGCTTGAATCCTACATAATTCATGAAACTCCGAAAGCCACAATAAATTTTGTCCCGGTTCTAGACAAGTTTTCGTTATGGATTTCCAGTCATTCGGGGTTAGGATTTCATTAGACAAATTATCCAGTAACATCTTCACATAAGATGATGTAGCCCCATAAAGAGTGCAACCCTTTTTCAAATCTTTAATTTTTCCCAAATTAAAAGGAGTGTATTTTCTCTCTTTTTGACCTGAGTTGAGCTCTTCAATCACAGGATATGCATTTATAAAATCAGATATATCTTCTCCTTCATTTTTTGCCTTAATTAATGCTTTTTCTAATCTTGTTAAATTCTGCTTTACAGGAAAAGCTGACTGTGTTTCTGTCTCTCTCCCTCCCCCTTGTTCCACCCATGAAGGGTTAATTACGGAGGGAGGGTCATGAGATGTGGAATCACCTAATTCCTCCTGCTGTGAAGTATCATACTCAGAATTGTAATTAACTCCATTCTCATCTGATTCGTCCTCCTTTTCACCTAGTAAAGTTGGCAATTCTTCCTCCTGTACTTTCCTTTTCATCATTCTATCACTTAAATAACTTCTTATAGCCAATTGTATTACATTATATGTATTAATTATTGAGTTAGGCCCATTTTTATCATAGAATTGACAAAGATCCTCTCCAACCAATTTCCATTCATTTAGATCTAATTCCTTATCAAGAGAGAAACAAGGACATATATCCTTTACAGTTTGTAAAAGTTCAGTGATTTGCTGTAAACTTATAATTAAACCTTGGCTTTCCATAACTTTGACAATGCTCTCTAAACATTTTCCTTGAACAGAAACAGGCTGTTTTCTAAATATCTGTCCCATCTTAGCTGAAATTCTACTTTAACTCTTCTAACAAAATTTCTTTGTTGCACTCACCCTAATTTCTGGGTTGAAGAGTCTTTTCCACTGGATCAGGATCAGAGGCTTTTCCACTTGAATCAGGATCGGAGCTTTTCCACTTGAATCAGGATCGGAGCTTTTCCACTTGAATCAGGATCGGAGCTTTTCCACTGAAATCCACTGAGGGGGTCTGTTCACCCCACGTTGGGCGCCAAAATGTGGTGAGCTTTTTCTTCTAAAAAAGCAGCCAGGTGATAAAAGTTCAGATCTTTTATTATTCCAATATAGCCCGGTTAGCTTAAAGGCCTATCTCTCTGCTTGGTTCCAAGAGCTCTCTCCGAATGTCACCAAATCCAAAGGTCTGGTCCTTCAGCCTCTGCCTCTACTTTCTTCAGCCTCCAGCCAGCTCCAGTCTTCATGTCATTCCAGTGAAATCTCGACTTGTAGCATCTTCCTCTCCGAAGAACACTTCTTCTGCCACCAGCCAGCCAAGTGGAAAATATTCTGCCTTGCCTCGGAGAGAGGGCTTCTGGCGTAACTCTACTGAAATCTGACCGAGAGCTTCTGTCTGTTTCTTTTATCCAAGAGGGAGGAATTGTGGGATACGAGAGAGAGGGATTATGGGTTTTCTCCCATAGTGCTCTCTGGCCCAACGAGCTTCAAGGGAGGTGTGAACTCATTGAACTTCAATGAGTAAAGGTGTGAACACAAGCCTTGTATTAATTAGTTCTACTTAGTACCTTGTTTCAGGTTCTGCCCAAAACATCTTAAGATTAGATCAACTCTAATTAGTTAGCAGTTAGTAAGGATTCCAACACAGTAGAATTATTGAGAAGCTCAATGCAAACACCTAAATAATCCATATAACACAGATCAATCAATCAATCAACAAGTATTCCTGGAATACCTAAATTGGACTTTATGACATCCTTAGCTCCCACAGGTTCAATTGTTACCTCTGTGCACATTATTCACAACATTATATCTAACCCCATTGTTTTTCCTGAGCTCTATTCCAGCAGCATCTGCCTATCATACATTTCAAATTGAATGCCCTTTAAACAATTTGAACTCATTTTTTGTCTTCTTTCATAATTTACCAATTTATTTTCCCCAGTTACATGTAAAATATTTTAACATTTGTTTTTAAATTTTTGAGTTCCAGATTTCCTTTTTTCTTTCCTCTATATTTCCTCATTGAGGGAACACATGTGAAGACATGTCAAACATTTGCATGAAATTCATGAAAACATAGGCACTCCCCTCTTCCAAAAGAAAATTAAAAAAAAAATAAGAAAGTTTAAAAAGTATGCTTCAATTTGTATTCAAACACAATCAGTTCTTTCTCTGGAGCTGGATAGCATTTTTCATCATCAGAATTGTCTTGTATCAACATATTGTTGGGAATAGCCAAATCATTCATAACTGATCATCTTACAATATTGTTCTTTCTTTGTACATTTCACTTTGTATCAGCTCATGAAAGTCTTTCCAGATTTTTCTGAGAGCATCCTGTTCATAATTTCTTATAACAGAATTTTATCCTAATCACTTACTAAAATTTGTTCAGTCAAAACCCAATTGATGGACACTCCCTCAATTTCCAATTCTTTGACCATAGAAAAGACCTGCTATAAACATTTTCATATAATCACACATATACACACATATAACTCATTTTCCTTGTTAAAAAAAATCCTGTTTGGTGTACATACCCAGTAGTGGTTTTGCTAAATCAAAGGCTTTGCCTGGTTTTATAATCCTTTGGACATAGTTCCAATTTACTCTACAGAATGGTTGGATCAGTTCACAATTCTACCAACAGTGATTTAATGAATCATTTGCTCCAAATTTCTTTAAACATTTATCATTTTCTTTTTCTGCCTGTAAAGTGAAGGCTAGCTCCCTGGAGGCTTCACGACAGCCAGAGTCAGGATAAGTAAAACTTCTTGGTCTTTAGGAGAAGAAATGAAGGAGCAAACTGCCACAAGCTTGCCACCAACTCCCTTCTCCTGATCCTGCTGCAAAGTGAAGTTCTCTCACCTCTCTCACCCCACCCCTTAATCCTTACCTACAATTCTCTTAATCCCAAACATTGAGCCAACATTAACTGTGAGAAGAGCAATTCCAAACACATGCTAATAGAGTCATTGTCTTATTTAAAATAAGTAATTAGCCTTAATTGTCTGATTCAAGTGCACCTGTTCAATTTCAGATCTTTACATCTGCCTTATTAGTCATTCTAATAGGTATGAAGTAGTACCTCAGAATTCTTTTAATTTGCATTTCTTTAATCAGTAGTGAGTTATTTTTTTATATGTTGATAAATAGTTTTGATTATTTCATCTGAAAACCATTCCTATCTCTTTTGACCATGTTTCAGTTGTGGAATGGATACTGTTTTTACATATTTTACTCAGTCAGGGAACTTCATTTTTGAGAAGTCAAAAATGACTTTATCAGAAGGCTTTATCAGAAAAAAAAAATTCCTTCAAAATTCTTTTCACAATCCCCATTGCTAACTGTATTTTCCTCATTTGTTCTATTCTCTCTCTCTCCATTCATCCTCTCCTTCCTCAAAAGTCTTTTGCTTTTGACTATGCCCTCCCCCCACAATAAACTTCCCCTTCTATCAAATTTTCATCTTCTGGTATCCCCTTCCTCTCCTACTTCCCTGTTAGGTAAGATTGAATTCTACAGCCATATTGAATGGGTATGTTATTATTCTCTTTGAGCCAATTCTGATAAGAATAAGGTTCATCCTTTCCCTCCTTTTCTTACTCTTCATTGTAAAAGACTTTTCTTGCCTCTTTTATGGCAGTTAATTTATGCCATTCTACCTCTTCCTTTCCCATTCTCCAAGCACATTTTTCTCCTACCTCTTACATTTTTAATGTATTATCTTTTCAAAATAAACTTACAAATATACCTTCTGTCTATATATAGTCTTCCTAACTGTCCTGACAGTGAGAAAAAAAAAATTGAGCTACAAGTATCACCTTCCTATGTAGAAATTTAAGTTTAGCCTTTAATAAGGGACTTAATAGTCCCTTTTGATTTCCCTTTCCTTATTACCATTTTATGTTTCTCTTGAGTCTTGCATTTCAAAGTCACATTTTCTATTCAGCTCTGGCCTTTTCATCAAGAATGCTTGAAAATTCTTAATTTCATTGAATGTTCATCATCCCCATCTCCACCCTGAAGGATTATGTTCACTTTTGCTGGGTAGATTTTCAACTGTAATCTTAGCTCCTTTGTCATTCACAATATTATATTTCAATCCCACAGATACTTTAATGGAAAAGTTGCTCAAATTTCTGTGATCCTAACTGTGGCACCACAATTCTTGAAATATTTCTTTTCTGCTTGATTGAAGCATTTCCTCTTTCTCCTTAACCTAAGAACTGTGGAGTTTGATTATAATATTCCTGAGAGTTTTTATATTAGAATCCCTTTTAGGCAGTGATCAGTGGATTTTTTTTTTTTTTTACATTTCTATTTCTCTTATTCTGGAATAATAGGACAAGTTTCTTTTACAATTTCTTGAAAGATGAGATCTACATTCTTTTTTATCATGGCCATCAGGTAATCCAATAATTTTTAAATTATCACTCCTGGATCCATTTTGCAGGTCAATTTTTTTTTTCAAATGAGGCTTTTTGTATTTACTTTATTTGCTTTGTAAATTTATATTATATCTTTCTTCTAAAAATGTAAACTACTTGAGGGCAAAGTTTATTTTGTTTTTCTCTTCAATATCATCATAAGTTAGCATAGTGTATAAAAACATAGATGCATAAAAGCTACTTGGTGATTGATTGGTTTTATGTGGATGTGTATTATTACTGTTGCTATGTTAAGATTATGGAAACAGAGTGCAGTGCCCTTGAGTGGTTCAAAAGAAAAATTATAATTATGACAGCAGAATTTATGGCCCCAAAATAATAGGCAGACTAGGAAAATTTGAATCTGTAATGACAATCTTCACTTAGAGAGAAAAATGAATTTGGAATTCAAATACACAGAACTGAAGAATAATCAAGAACAAGAGAAAGAAAAAAATGATATTTTAAAAATATGGTGTCCGGGGGTAGAGCTAAATGGCACAATAAAGCCAGGAAGCTGCTCAAGCTCTTCCAGTTTCCCTCAAAAAACACAAGAAATCATTACTCTGAAAAAAGTGTGATGGAATGAAACCATTCTTCAACTCAAGCTATATTGGAAATACTTCAATAAAAGTCACTTTCACTGGAGTAAAAAGAGTGTTCAATCCAGCTCAGACAGACACTAGGAAAGCCAGTGAAAAGTTCATAATCACAGTTGATCAGCAACCGAGATCCTTAGTCCAGGCTTACTAGTGAAGCAAATCAGTAGAGCAGTTCCCAATCACAGGTCTGAGGGCAAATTCCAAGAAACCAGGGTGTTTCCTGAAAAGAGCATACAAAGTTATCCCTTGCAAACACAAGGGGCTCCTGTGTTCAAAGCCAAGGCTCAGAGGTGTACAAGAAGCCTGGGATAGTGCCTGCTTTACTACAGAAGAAGAATTCAACCATAAAAGTAAAAAAAAAAAAAAAAGAAAGAAAGAAAGAAAGAAAGAAAGAAAGAAAGAAAGAAAGAAAGAAAGAAAGAAAGAAAGAAAGAAAGAAATACTAAAATAAAAGGAAAGAAAATGAGTAAGAAAAAGAAAAAGAACCATTACTATAGAAAACTACTATGGTAATGGGGAAGACCAAAAACACAAACTTGAATGAGAACAGACTGTACACAGAGGAAATCTGAAAGAGTGATGTGAATTGATTTTAAGTGCAAAGAGCCTTCTTGGAAGTTCTCATAAAAGATTTTAAATGGCAAATAAGAGAAGTATAAGAAAAAATAAGCAAAGAAATGAGACTCATGCAAGAAAGAGTCGATTGCATGAAAAAGGAAGGCAATTCCTTAAAAAATGCAATTGTCCAAATGTAAAAAAATCCACTGAAGAAAACAACACTTTCAAAGTAGAATTACCCAATTGGAAAAAGAGATGCAAAAGCCAACTAAAGAAAATCATACATTAAAAGCTAGAAACAGGCAAATAGAAGCTAATTATTCTTTGAGACATGAAGAAACAAACTTAAAAAGAATTTAAAAATGGAAGAAAATGTGAAGTACTCCATTAGAAAAACAGCTAACCTGGAAAATATATCCAGAAGAAACAATTTAAAAATTGTAAAATGCTATATGGGATGCCATTTTTCAAGAGATCATCAAAGGTAACTGCCCTGATACTCATGAAACAACAGGGGAAATACTCATTGAAAGAATCCATCAATAACCTTTGGAAAGACATTCCACAATGAAACATGCAAGGAACATTGTGGTAAAACTCCAAAATTACAATCTCAAGGAAAATATACTACAAGCTGCTAGACAAAAATAATTCAAATATCAAGGAGAAACAGTCAGAATTATCCAAAATCTGTCAGCTTCTACAATAAAGGATCAGAGAGACTGGAATACCATATTCTGAAAAGTAAAAGACCTAGGGTTATAACAATAATTAACTATCCAATGAGACTAAGCATCATCTTTCAGGGGAAGCAATGGATTGTCAACAAAGTAAGTGACTTTTCATTCATTTCTATCAAAAAAAAAAAAAAAAAAAAAAAAAAAAAAACTAAACCGAAAATTTAATCTACAAACACAGGACTCCAGAGAAGCATAGAAAGGTAAATAAGTGAAAAATATATGTATTATTTAATGGTTAACCTGTTTATATCTCTAGGTAAGAAAACAATATCAGTAACTCTTGGAAACTATCTTTTACTGGGGCAGACAGAGAGGACCTTATATGGACAGAGGATAAAGTTGTAAATGGTGTGATAATATCAAAGAAAAAGACATTAAGAGGTGAAAAAAGGAATTTATTGGAAGACGAGGAGAGAGGAAGAATAATGGCACAAATTACTTGACATGAAGAGACACAAAAGACCTATTACAATGGAGAGGAAAAAGAGAGGGCAATGAGCATCATCTGAAGCTTGATCTCATCAGTTTTAACTCTAAGAAAATTAATCATAAAATAGAAAATTTTGATGATATCATATTGAAAACTTTTTGTACAAACAAAACTAATGCAGACAAGATTAGAATGGAAGCAATAAACTGGGAAAACATTTTTACAGTCAAAGGTTCTGATAAAGGCCTCATTTCCAAAATATATAGAGAATTGACTCTAATTTATAAGAAATCAAGCCGTTCTCCAATTGATAAATGGTCAAAGGATATGAACAGACAATTCTCAGATGAAGAAAGTGAAACTGTTTCTAGCCATATGAAAAGGTGCTCCAAGTCATTATTAACCAGAGAAATGCAAATTAAGACAACTCTGAGATACCACTACACACCTGTCAGATTGGCTAGAATGACAGGGAAAGATAATGAGAAAAGTTGGAGGGGATATGGGAAAACTGGGACACTGATGCATTGTTGGTGGAATTGTGAATACATCCAGCCATCCTGGAGAGCGATTTGGAACTATACTCAAAAAGTTATCAAACTGTGCATACCCTTTGATCCAGCAGTGTTACTACTGGGTTTATATCCCAAAGAGATTTTAAAGAAGGGAAAGGGACTCTTTGTAGTGGCCAGAAACTGGAAACAGAGTGGATGCTCATCAATTGGAGAATGGCTGAATAAATTGTGGTATATGAATATTACAGAATATTATTGTTCTGTAAGAAATGACCAGCAGGATGATTTCAGAAAGGCCTGGAGAGACTTGCATGAACTGATGCTGAGTGAAATGAACAGGACCAGGAGATCATTATATACTTCAACAGCAATACTATATGATGATCAATTCTGATGAACAACAATGTGATGAACCAAATCAGTTTCAATAGATCAGTAATGAATTGAACCGGCTACACCCAGCGAAAAAACTCTGGGAGATGACTATGAACCACTACATAGAATTCCCAATCCCTCTATTTTTGTCTGCCTGTATTTTTTATTTCCTTCACAAGCTAATTATACACTATTTCAAAGTCCAATTTCTTTTGTACATCAAAATAACTGTATGGACATGTATGTGTGTGTGTGTGTGTGTGTATATACACATATGTATGTATGTATATATATATAATTTAACTTATACTTTAGCATATTTTATATGTATTGGTCAACTTGCCATCTTGGGGAGAGGGTGGGAGAAAGGAGGGGGAAAATTGGAACAAAAGGTTTTGTAACTGTCAGTGCTGAAAAACTACCCATGCATGTACCTTGTAAATAAAAAGCTATAATAAAAAAAATTAAGAAATTGCTCAACCAGAATACTTTAAGAGACAAAATAATACTAATAGCTAAACGAAAAGACTATAGAATGACAATTACAATTCAATATTAATAATTATTAGCGACTCAAAATTTTAAACAAAATCCTATCAAGCAGACTAGACTAATCCATGATATCATTTATAAATATAAATTGGGAACTATACCATGAAGGCAATGATGATTCATTCTTAGGAAAACAATTAATAGAATTAAACATATTAAAAACAAACAAAAAAACCAAAACCACATGGTCATCTCAGTAAAGGAAGAAAAATCTTTGACATAGTATACTTTGCATAAAACAGATAGTGAAAAAAAAAAAAAAACTGCCTATTCTTTTCTCTATTCTTGATATAGTACTTGAAATGCTAGTCATAGCAAAAAAAAAAAAAAAAAAAAAAAGCAAAATAAATTAAATGAATAAAGATAGGTTAAGAGGAAATTAAAAATTGCTAACAACAGATCATTTATTTGGAAAATCCTAAAGAATCAACAAAGATACCATGAGTCAATTAATTGATTCAGTAAAGTTACAGACTAAAAAATACATTCTCAAAAGTCAATATTTTAATACAATAATAAGACACAATAAGTAATAATAGAAAGATAAATCTCATTCCAAATAATAGAATACATAAAATATTTGGAGGTCAATCTCATAAAGCAAACAAAAATCATACAGATACAATTAAAAATGTTTTTCAAAGAATTAAACAACACAAGTAATTGGAGAAAGGTTTAAAGTTCATGACTAACTACATCCATATAACAAAAATGACAATACAACCAAAATTAATTTACACTTTCAATGATATAGCCATCAAATTATCACAGGGATCCTTGAAGAACTTAATAAAAAAATAACAAAATTTATTTTTAAAAAGATATAGAATAACAAAAGAAATTATGATCAGAAATAAGGATGAGGGCAGATTATAATTCCTGATCTCAAAAAATATAAAAAAGCAGCAATCATCAAAACCACCTGTTATTGGTTTAAAAAGAAAGTTAGATCAATAGGACAGCCTAGATGAAAGATAAAGTGGAAAATATAAATTACCCAGAGAAAAGTTCCCTATTTAATAAAAACTGTTGAGCAAACTGAAAATTAGCCCAGTGAATTTTATGCCTAGATACACACTGTATATTACATTACAAAATTTATCCTAAAATGATGTGAACTTATTATTAAACATCATAATTTTTTTAAATAAGAGAGTTATCATATACCTCTCATTATTTTAAGTAGATGATATAATTAGAAAAGATAAAATAAGTGACTTTAATTACTTGAAATTGGAATGCTTTTCTACAAACAACATTAAGGCATTTAGGATAAGAAGGGACTTAAGTCAAATGGGGAGAAAAATTTTCATATCAAATTTTTCAGATAAAGTTTAGGCATCCTATCTAACTAACTAACTAGATCTGACCATTTATCTATTAAGAAGTGACAATTAATTTTATAATTCATACAAATAGATAAAAGACACAAAACTATTTTGATGTATGCATATTTGTGTATTGACATGAGCAGCACAAATATGTAATATAAATCATTTCTGAAGTACTATGGAAGAAAAAGATGAATGATTATAAGTAGTATCATCTTAGTAAATTATCAAGCTTTTATTAAACTTTCTTTCAGGTTTTTAAACTCACAGCTTTGCTCAATTTCTGTATATTAGTCCAACAAAAGTCAAATCTAAAGCTGGCAAAGCCAGCTTTGGGGGAAGGGGAGCTCTTGCTCAGTATACTTGTTCTTTAAGACATTGCAATTGGGCTGCGTGAAAAATCCATTCTGGATTATTGAATTTACAGAATCTTAGGACTTCTACCATACTCCTTGCACCTATAGTGAAAAAAAAAAAAAAAGACAAAGTCTCTGATCCATTCTTTAGGGTCTCATGACCTGGGAGAGGAGGAGTTTGAGCCTTCTTTCACTACCACATGGTGTGAATGGAGAAGTGTTTCATAGTCAGATGCAAATGGTGACAAAGTCTTTAGTTATGCAGTTTTAAAGGTACAGTATTTTAGCTAAATAATAGCTAAAATAGTATTATTTTACTTTTTAGCTAAAAAATTTATGGTAAAGGATTGCTACTAACTACTTCATAGACGACACAAGCGAATGTCCTTACATATGTCATGCCATCTTTATTGGTCTAGGAATGCTTCAAATTTCAATAAAATTGTCAAGGAAACAAATAGAAAATGGGATAAATTTATTAACATTTATCATATTTTCATTGTCAGTGACAATGGACTCAGCATAATTAAGTCATTACAACTCAGTAAACAATATGATTGATTTAATATATACATATATGTGTGTATACATAGTCATTAAAATGGCATTTATGTAAATGAAGATGGAAGAATTGGTTGAGTCAGAGAAAATACTTACCAAGGAAATCCATGTAACTTATTTGTCAAAATACTGAGAAATTATTTTTAAGCTAGCTCAATAAAATAAAAATATGAAAAGAATAAAAGAAAATATAATTGATTTTATTAGTGGCAGAATTGCTCTTTGAAAGTACATTTTAATTCACTCTAGCAAATTTTATTTGGCAAGAGATAACTACTTTAGATTCAGTATATTTGGTGAACTGTGTTTCTCAGGAACTTGGACCTGGAGAAGACTTGAAGATAATGTAAGGTAAGGATAGTGGTCAACAAAGTGAGAAACTTTCTCCTACTTCTCCCCTCTAAATGTTGTAGGTCTACTGGGTCAGATTGCTTACTGTTTTGAGGAGGGCAATGGTGAGGGAGAGCAAAAAGAATTTGGAACATGAGTTCTTACAGGGATGAATGTCAAAGACTATCTTTCCATGTATTTGGAGAGATAAAATTCTATTGAAAACAAATAAATGTATGGCTGAATTAAATAAATGTTGTAGAGCTAAAAATAAGCTCTGATTTTTTCTGAACTTATTGTTTAGTCATTTTTCAGTCATTCCCCTCTTTGTAACTTTATTTGAGGTTTTCTTGGCAAAGAAATTGGAAAGTTTTGTTATTATTTTCTCCAGTTTATTTTAAAGATGAGGCAAACTGGATTGTGATTTGCACAGGGCCACATGCCTAGTAAGTGTATAAGACTGGATTTGAACCGAGGTACTCCTGACTGTGGGGTTCACAACTCACACCTATTAGATTGGCTAGTACAACAAAAAAGGAAAGTGGCAGATGTTGCAAAGAATGTGATAAAACTGGGACACTAAATCACTGGTGGTGGAGTTGTGAATTGATTCAATCTTTCTGGAGAGCAATTTGAAGCTATAACCAAGAGCTACAATTTCATTAATACTTTTGCCACTTTTAGGTCAATTAAAGATTTACTTTAAATATACTTTTAAAAGACATAAAAACTCTGAAAATCAGGTTAGTATGGGTGCTATTATGTTCAATATAACATAGAAGGTAAAAACAAAATACATACAATAGAATTCACATTTCATATATAATACCAATAAAAACAAAACATACAATAATGTTAAGGCCTCCAAGAGCCTCCATAGCTATGGATTATAACATCTGAAGGAGTTTCAAGGCAGCCTTTGGTGACACAGGTGTTATGGACTGGAAATGAGATAAATTGGAGGCAGAGGAAAAAGGAGAGAGATCAGATAACAGCAACTGCCTCTCAGTCTCCTTGTATTATATCCTCTCACAAGAGGAGATCCATTCTGGGTTGGATCTCCAGCAGCCACTGTCAGGTGGCTTCCATGTATTCCAACAGCTCTCCCGTGAATCACAACATATGATGCCTGAACATGGTTTACTGGATATAAGAATCATAAGAATAACCAAAGCTGTTCATGAGAAGGATACCTTCCAAAGTTAAGGAAGAAGAGCCTTGGTAAGACTTTTTTAATCTGGGTAATTAAATGGGCCAACATATCAAAGGACTGAGCCGGAGACTGATGAGAGACTTAAATGCCTGTTCTGACTACAATCCTCTTCTCCATTTGAGCCGCAATTATCACCTGCTACAACCATCCAGAAGTGATAGTGCTGCTTGCATTCCTCAGTGTGCAAACCATGCTGTGGGGGGAAAATAACAGCAAAAAGTGGGGAATTGTTAAGGGACAGGTCAATTCTCCAAGAGTCTCCATGGCTGTGGGTCATAACATCTGAAGGAGTTGCAAGACAACCTTTGCTGACACAGATGTTGCATTTTGGAAATGATAAATTGGAAGCAGAGGGAAGAGGAGAGAGGTCAGACAACAGCAACTGCCTCTCAGTCTCATTGTATCATCCTCTACTTTCACAAGAGGAGATCCATTCTGGATTGGACCTCCAGCAGTCACTGTCAGGTGGTTCCCATGTATTCCAACAGCTCTCCCGTGTATTCTAACGGAATAATATTCACAGTTCATGTACAATCCTCATTATCTCTTTCTTTAAATATGTGAGATATTTATATTTTTTTGATATTTGAGACATTTATACAATTCTTTAAAGAAATGAGAAGAAATAGCTAAGAAATATTTCATTCATCTAACCAAAGCAGTGACTAACAGTATTTTCAAAGGATATAATTAAAAATACCTCCTACCTCTTTACATAGAGATGATGTACAAAATATGTGGGATTAGATATGAAATTCATTAATGTGTATAATATGTTAATTTATATTGCATTGCTAAACATTTATTATAAGGGAATGATATTTGGCATAGACCAATTAGGAAAAGAGTATTGAAAAAAATAAAAATCTTTAAAATGCACAAAGATGGTAGCAAAGAATTGGAAAATGAGTAGATGCCCATCAATTGGGGAATGGCTGAATACGTAATGGTATATGAAAGTAATGGAATATTATTGTTCTATGAAAAATGATGAGCAAGTTGATTTTAGAAAGACCTAGAAAGATTTACACAAACTGATGCTGAATGAAATGTACCACCAGGAATAGTAATAGCAATATCATGCAAAGATCTGGGTCTTCTCAATAGATTAGTGATACAATGCAATACCAATAAACTTTGGATAGAAAACACCATCTGCCTCCAGAGAGAGAATTATGGAAAATGAATGTAACTCAGCACATGCTATGTTCATTTTCTCCCCTTTTCTGATGTTTTTTTTCTCTTGTGATTTTTTCCTTTTCTTCTGATTTCTTTCTTCCATCATGATTATAAAGAAATGTGCATTAAAAATTAACATATATGTATAACTATAAAAATAAAGAAAACAATAAAATTGAAAATAAATAAAATGCAAAAGAATATGCAAATATGATTTTTCTTATATTCTTATAAATAACAAAATTGGGTAATAGGAGTGTGAGAATTAGTATTTGGGGGTTTATAGTACAAGTGGTCATGTTCCCACTCTGTCTTGGGAAAAATTTGGAAAAGAGATAATCAGATTTCTGACGCACAGAATAAGAAAAAAATTAGACTTTAAGAACTGAGCATTGGATGTCATGGTGAGAGCGTTGCACTCAGCCTGGCCTAGGACTTAAATAAACTGAGCAATAGAGAAGCAGCAGGCAAGAGGACAATGAGCAAACAAAGGGAGATAAAGAAAAAAGAGCTGAGCTTTTTCTGAGAAAGGAGTAATCATAACGGGCCATTAGATCCCTGTAGGTGATTTAAAACAAATAACACAAATTGGCTGTTATTTTCTCTTCAAGACAGGTCTAACTTGCTAAATGTCTCCTGTACTTTTTCCAATTCATTTTGTACATGCTTGTAACACAATAGGCCTTCTTTGTTATATACTCTTTCATTGGTTTCTTTTTATCTAGGCTTTCCTTAGTCCAAAATTCTATTTGTATAAAAATTCATAGTTTATCACAAAGAATTGTCTCACATGCCCGTATGTATGGTATATGCTAAACAAAGTGAAATAAAGAATGAAAGATTAGTGTGAGCTAAAAAAACTTTCTTAAAGTAGAACAAATCTAAACCACTGTAAATGTTAGGAAAATTCCTAATTTGGAACTTTGATCAGTTATGATTTTATTAATAATTTTTGTTAAGTACAAAGTCCATAAACTATAAAGTAAATGGGGCTACATGAACATATGGACAATTATATTTCTGCTAGACTCAAAGTGAGCTATTGCATATGGTAATTCAATGATAGATAAACTTAAGAACACAAATTGTTGATGAAACAACAAGAAAAGTAGGGGAAACACTAAAACATTTGGAATAAACTAAGTTTAGATGAGCATCTTACACTTTACACTAAAATCAATTTTTAAAGGTACAAATTCAAAATTAAAATCATGCAAAAACCTACTCTAAAAAAATGTGAAAATTATCAGTTTTACTATAGGCTATTAGATTTATCCCTGATTATCTGAAGGCTTAAACTAATCCAAGCCAAGTGGGAAAACTTTCAAATAATCTGTATGAATAAACCTGTCAGTCTTTTCAGATATTTCCATTTCAGAAAATGAAAAATGCATCTTATATTTTCAGCCATGAAAGATAAATATATGATTTAAGCATTAGTATATATGTACCAAATCCTAATAGCATGTGCATTGACTAAGATAATTTTAGATGAAATATTTATTATGTCAGAAGAGAAAATTAAGAAATAAATCAGAGCTTTTAATATAGATGTGTAAATTGTATAGAAAAAGCTTAAAATGAAACATTTGACATAACTTTCACATTACTTGGAAAATGTTTTGCTATGTGAGAAGATTCAAAGTGGTACATAAATGTTATTGCCAAGATATTTTAATTTATATATGTTTATAACAGCAAGAGACTTTTATATATTTTGAATAAGAAATATTTGTAATTAGAGAATCTATTTGTATTGTTTTTAAATGTAAATTGTTTTATGGCTGAGAAATAAAGTACCTACCCAGCAGAAATGAAGCATTTTGAGTCCTTTTTCCTCAATAGAAAGAAAAAAAAAGGAAGAAAAGACTAGTAAATTAGCAGAAGAAATGACATTTCTACTAAATGTGGTCAATCAATCTTTTCAAGTCTTTGTGGTGTGAGCATATATATGACTATGTCTTTTGTGAAGGAAAAAAAGAAAGAAAGACAAGAACTAGTTTTTGTACTAGAAGTATCTTAGTTAAACATTAAAATAATTCAAGGAATTATCACCTTTCTGGGTCCTCTCATTTCATTTTGCATTTGTTTGAAGGAGTCTTTTCAGACTTTTCTGAAATTTATCTGTACATCATTTCTTATTGCATAATAGTATTCCATTATCTTCATATAACACAGTCTGTTCTGCCATTCACAACTGATGGGCATTCCCTCAATTTCTAATATTTTGCCACCACAAAAAGGCTGCTAGAAATATTTTTGTACATGTAGATCCTTTTCTATTTTTTTTTATGATCTCTTTGGGATACATACTTAAAAGTGGTATAGCTGGGTCAAAGTTTATGCACAGTTTGTGTACCCTTTAGATATAGTTTTGAATTGTTCTCCAGAAAGGTTGGATCAGTTGACAATTCCACCATTAGTGCATTATCCCAATTTTTTTCATATTCTTTCCAACATTTAACACTCCTTTTTTGTCCAATTGGGTAATCTGATAAGTGTGAGGTAGTATATTACTTATTTTAATTTTCATTTCTCAAATCAAAACTGATTTTATACTTCTTCATAAGTCAACAAATAGTTTTGATTTCTTCATCTGAAAATTGTCTGTTCATATCCTTTGACCATTTACCCGTGTTTCCCCGATAAGAAGACACTGTCTTATTATTTTTTTGGACAGAAAAACACCAGAGGGCTTATTTTCAGGGGAGGGCTTATTTTAATGAACATTGGCAGCAATTTTAATAAACAGGTAAATGTGAACAAAAAAAAAAAGTAACTTTATTCAATAATGATCATGTCGTCTTCTTCAACAACATCGTCATAAGTGTCCATACCCTGAATTCCGTCCTGGATGTCTTGCGCCTCTATTTCCTTCAGAAGAAGTGGATCCAATCTGTCATGTCCAGCAATATAGCTCTCTTTAAATGAACATGTCTTGTCCAGGTAACTTGCTTGTAGTGCCTTGGTGACACAGCTGTCAGTAATTTTATCCCATGACTTCTTCACCCAAGTCATGACTTCTTGCAGACAGGGCTTCACAAAGTTTCCACACTGATTTCTTTCCATTCTATTTTCAATATAGTCATTGGCTTCCATGCACAAATGGTCCTTGAATGGCTTGTTTATTGCAATATCAAGGGTCTGGAAATAGGCAGTTATTCCTGCAGGAATCATTACTTGATCTATTCTTCTCTCTGCAAGGAAGTTTTTCATTTCTTTAGCATGGTGAATGCTGGCTGAGTTCTTCTTTTATCCTCCATCATGCCCCCTGAGTTCTTCTTTTATCCTCCATCATGCCCTTTCACTCCCACTTACATACCGGGTTTTTATGTTGTCCTGCCTCAGCTCTCCTCCACGGCACTGCTCTCAATGGCGCCAGCAAGCAAATCACTGGGAAAGAAAAGGATGACGCACTCACTGCTGCAGCTCTGATTGGATGCAGCTCGGAGCACGCGTGTGTTTCACTGGCGGGGGGGGGAGGGAGAGGACAGTGCATATAAAGGGTACCGTAATGTAGCATGTAGTGCAGGGGATCACCTTCACTACAGTAGCAATCTCAATAGGGCTTATTTTCAGGGGAGGGCTTATTTTAGAGGAATCTTACATAGTAAGGGGAGGGCTTATTTTCGGGATAGGTCTTATTATCGGGAAAACACGGTATTAATTGGGGAATGATTTGCATTTTTACAAATTTTGCTTAGTTTTCTAAATATCTGAGAAATGAGACATTTGTTAGAGATACTTGTAAATATTGTTTCCTAGCTTTCTGCTTTCCTTCTAATCTTGATTGCATTGATTTTATTTGTACAAAAGCTTTTTAAATTTAATATAATCCAAATTATATATTTTTATATTTCATGATGTTATTTCTTATTTAGTCATGATTTTTTCCCTTCTCATAGATCTGAGGCAAACTATTCCTTACTCTTCTAATTTGCTTATGGCATCACTCTTTATGTCGGCATCACGCACTAATTTTGATCTTACTTTGATATCTGCTGTAAAATGTTGGTCTATAACTAATTTTTGTCCCATTGTTTTCCAGTTTTCTCAGTAGTTTTTGAGAAACACTGATTGCTTATCCCCAAAACTGGGATATTTGAGTTTATCAAACACGAAGTTACTAGAGTCTTTGACTACTTTGTCTCATGTACCAAGTCTATTACATTGATCCACCACTCTCTTTCTTAGCAAGGACCAAATAGTTTTAGTGATTAGTGCTTTGTAATATAGTTTGAGATATGGTATTGCTAGGCCACTTTCTGTTGTATTTTTTTTTCATTAAATTCCCTTGATATTCTTAATCATTTGTTCTTTTAGATGAATTTTGTTGTTTTTTACCTAGATCTCTCAGATAGTTTTTTGGTGGCTTGATTGGTATGGCATTGAATAAGTAAATTTGTTCAGACAAAATTAACATTAGTAACATTCATTGTTAAAAACTACATTATTAACATATATTAATATGTACATATGTAATCAATAAAGTTGATCTATTTTCCTTGACTATGTTTATTTGTTATAAGGAAGGTTTTATATTTGGAAAGAAGAAAGGAATAAAAAAGTTGGTGGATAATGATAGATGCAAAAAATGAGAAAAAAATGAAGTTTCAATGAATCATATGACAAATATAGGAAAAGTAGCAGAGGTTTTGACGTAGATATATATAAGCAGAATAACTTTGTTACTACTGTGATAAACTTAATATACTCCTTTCAAAATGATATTTATAGAAAATCGATGAACATTTTCTATGTTTTCTTTGTGTATTCAAATATTGTTTGTGATGAAAAATAAAATTTAGAAACAAATCTATGAATTCTGTTTTTGCAGTCAATAACTTTGGCTTGGATAACATTCATGTTTCTTTTTAATGTTGCTGACTTTGTATTTTTATTCTGCCAAAATTTTACTTCCTTTGGGATTATCTCTGTTGTTGAAATCATCCCTTTCATTTAAAGACAGAGTGGATAAAGAAATAAAATCCTTGAAAAACAGGATTAGTGAACTGGAAACAGAAAATAGCTCTCTAAAAAACAAAATTGGTGAAATGGAAAAAAATTCCATAGAACAAAAGAATTCAATTGGACAATAAGAAAAAGATATTTAAAAAAGCAAGCAAAGAAAATACTTCATTGAAAATCAGGTTCGAACAAATGGAATTGAATGACTTGAGGAGACAAGAAGACTCAGTCAAGCAAATCCAAAAAAATCAAACAATGGAAAAGAATGTGAAAAACCTTCTGGGGAAAACAATAGACCTGGAAAACAGATCCAGGAGAGACAATCTGAGAATCATTGAACTCCAAGAAAAATATGAGGAAAAAAAGAGCCTGGACACTATTTTCCAGGAAATTATCAAAGAGAACTGCCCAGAAGTCATAGAAACAGAGGGTAAAATAGACATTGAAAGAATTCATTGATCACCTACTGAAAGGAATCCTAAAATCAAAACACCAAGAAATATAATGGCCAAATTCCAGAACCCTCAGACAAAGGAAAAAATACAGCAAGTGCCTAGAAAAACCCAATTCAAGTATCGAGGAACCACAATAAGGATTACCCAGGATCTAGCAGCATCCACATTAAAGAATCGAAGGCCTGGAATCTGATATTCTGAAAGGCTAAGGAACTTGGTATGCAATCAAAAATAACTTACCCAGCTAGAATGAGCATTTTTTCCAGGGAAGAAGATGGACATTCAACGAAGTAAGCAAATTTCACCTATTTTTGATGAAAAAGCCAGAACTTAACAAAAAGTTTGATCTACAAATATAGAACTATAGAGAATTCTAAAAAGGTAAAGATTAATCTTGGGAACTATATTTGGGCTATAAAGATATATAAAGAATACATGTATACCTTCTTCTAGAAACTGGATGTGGAAAGGACATTGTACCAGAAAAAGGGTAAAGTGGGGGTACTACATCTCATGAAGAGGAAAAGGAAACTTATTATATCTGAGAGAAAAAATGGAGGGGGATGAATATAGTGGGTATCTTACTGCCTTCAGAATTGGCTTTAAGAGAAAAATTTTAGACATATTCAATTTATGGTGAAACTTCTCCCACCTCATTGAAAAGTAAGAAGGGAAAAGTGAAAAGGGAAGGAAATACTAAGCTAAGCGGAAGGGAATATGGAAACTGGGAGGGAAAGGGGTAAGATAGGGGGAGGAACTCTAAGGTGGGGGGAGAGATACTAAAAAGGGAGAGCTGTGAGAAACAAGGGGTGCTCACAAGTTTAATACTGGGAAGGGGAGTTAGGGGGAAAGAAGGGAGAAAAGCATAAACAGGGGTTAACAAGATGGCAAGTAATATAGAATTGGTCATTTTAACCATAAATGTGAACGGGGTAAACTCCCCCATAAAGAGGAAGCGGTTAGCAGAATGGATTAAAAGCCAGAATCCTACAATATGTTGGTTACAGAAAGCACACCTGAAGCGGGGAGATAGATGCAGGTTAAAGGTAAAAGGTTGGAGCAAAATCTACTATGCTTCAGGTGAAGTCAAAAAAGCAGGGGTAGCCATCCTGATCTTAGATCAAGCTAAAGCAAAAATTGATCTAATTAAAAGAGATAAGGAAGGGCACTATATCTTG
The DNA here is from genome assembly GCF_016432865.1 of Antechinus flavipes. Classification (NCBI taxonomy): domain Eukaryota; kingdom Metazoa; phylum Chordata; class Mammalia; order Dasyuromorphia; family Dasyuridae; genus Antechinus; species Antechinus flavipes. Next base: position 231,361,574 of record NC_067398.1, read on the forward strand.
CTAAAGGGTAGCATGGATAATGAAGCAATATCAATATTAAACATATATGCACCAAGTGATGTAGCATCTAAATTCTTAAAAGACAAATTAAGAGAGCTGCAAGAAGAAATAGACAGCAAAACTATAATAGTGGGAGATCTCAACCTTGCACTCTCAGAATTAGATAAATCAAACCACAAAATAAATAAGAAAGAAGTCAAAGAGGTATATAGAATACTAGGAAAATTAGATATGATAGATCTCTGGAGAAAATGTAATGGAGACAGAAAGGAATACACTTTCTTTTCAGCAGTTCATGGAACCTATACAAAAATTGACCATGTATTAGGACATAAAAACCTCAAACTCAAATGCAGTAAGACAGAAATAGTAAATGCATCCTTTTCAGACCATGATGCAATGAAAATTACATTCAACAAAAAGCCAGGGGAAAGTAGATTAAAAAATAATTGGAAACTATATAATCTCATACTAAAGAATGATTGGGTGAAACAGCAAATCATAGACATAATTAATAACTTCACCCAAGAAAACGATAATAATGAGACATCATACCAAAATGTATGGCATGCAGCCAAAGCGGTAATAAGGGGAAATTTCATATCTCTAGAGGCCTATTTGTATAAAATAGAGAAAGAGAAGGTCAATGAATTGGGCTTGCAGCTAAAAATGCTAGAAAAGGAACAAATTAAAAACCCTCAGTCAAACACTAAACTTGAAATTGTAAAAATAAAAGGAGAGATCAATAAAATTGAAAGTAAAAAAAAAAAAAACTATTGAATTAATTAATAAAACTAAGAGTTGATTCTATGAAAAAACCAACAAAATAGACAAACCCTTAGTAAATCTGATTAAAAAAAGGAAAGAGGAAAATCAAATTGTTAGTCTTAAAAATGAAAAGGGAGAACTTGCCACTAATGAAGAGGAAATTAGAGCAATAATTAGGAGTTACTTTGCCCAACTTTATGCCAACAAATTTGACAACTTAAATGAAATAGAAGAATACCTCCAAAAATATAGCTTGCCCAAACTAACAGAGGAAGAAGTAAATACCCTAAACCATCCCATCTCAGGAAAAGAAATAGAACAAACTATCAACCAACTCACTAAGAAAAAATCCCCAGGACCAGATGGATTTACATGTGAATTCTATCAAACATTTAAAGAACAATTAACTCCAATGCTAAATAAAGTATTTGAAAAAATAAGGATTGAAGGAGTCCTACCAAATTCCTTTTATGACACAGACATGGTACTGATACCTAAACCAGGTAGGTTTGAAAACAGAGAAAGAAAATTATAAACCAATCTCCCTAATGAATATTGATGCTAAAATCTTAAATAAAATATTAGCAAAAAGATTACAGAAAATCATCCCCAGGATAATACACTGTTGGAATCCTTACTAACTGCTAACTAATTAGAGTTGATCTAATCTTACAAGAAGATGTTTTGGGCAGAACCTGAAACAAGGTACTAAGTAGAACTAATTAATACAAGGCTTGTGTTCACACCTTTACTCATTGGAGTTCAATGAGTTCACACCTCCCTTGAAGCTCTTTGGGCCAGAGAGCACTATGGGAGAAAACCCACAATCCCTCTCTTGAAAGAGCATAAATAGAGCTTCAATGAGCCAGTCAAAGAAGTTCTTCAGAGTGAAGAAGCTACAAGTTGAGATTTCACTGGAAGGACATGAAGAGTGGAGCTGGCTCTGGAGGCTGAAGAAAGCAGAGGCAGAAGCAAAGGACAAAGCGGCAAGAGCTCTTGGAACCAAGCAGCGAGATAGACCTCTAAGCTAACTGGGCTATATTGGAGATAATAAAAGATCTGAACTTTTATCACCTGGATGCGTTTTGAGAAGAAAAAGCTCACCACATTTTGGGGCCTGAACAGGGACCGATTCAGATCCATCTGAACTAGATCACAACAATACACTATGACCAAGTAGGATTTATACCAGGAATGCAGGGCTGGTTCAATATTAGGAAAACTATTAGCATAATTGACTATATCAATAACCAACCAAACAAAAACCATATGATCATCTCAATAGATGTAGAAAAAGCATTTGATAAAATCCAACATCCATTCCTAATAAAAACACTTGAGAGCATAGGAATAAATGGACGTTTCCTTAAAATAGTCAGGAGCATATTTTTAAAACCTTCAGTAAGCATCACATGCAATGGGGAAAAACTGGAACCTTTACCAGTAAGATCTGGAGTGAAGCAAGGTTGCCCACTATTGCCATTATTATTCAATATCATATTAGAAACACTAGCCTCTGCAATAAGAGTCAAGAAAGAGATTAACAGAATTAGAGTAGGTAATGAGGAAACCAAACTATCACTCTTTGCAGATGATATGATGGTATACCTAGAGAACCCCAGAGATTCTACTAAAAGGCTATTATAAATAATTTATAATTTTAGCAAAGTAGCTGGATACAAAATAAATCCCCATAAATCCTTAGAATTTTTATGCATCACCAACAAAATCCAACAGCAATTAGCATCAATATTCATTAGGGAGATTGGTTTATAATTTTCTTTCTCTGTTTTCAAACCTACCTGGATTATCTTTACAAAGATAAATTCCATTCAAAATAACTGTTGATAGCATAAAATATTTGGGAATCTATCTACCAAAGGAAAGTCAAGTTTCCACACAAATAAAGTCAGACTTAAATAATTGGAAAGATATTAAGTGCTCTTGGATAGGCCAAGCAAATATAATAAAGATGACAATACTCCTGAAACTAATCTATTTATTTAGTGCTATACCAATCAGACTTCTAAGAAAATATTTTAATGATCTAGAAAAAAATAACAACAAAATTCATATGGAACAATAAAAAGTTGAGAATCTCAAGGGAATTAATGAAAAAAATCAAATGAAGGTGGCTAGCTGTACTTGATCTAAAATTATATTATAAAGCAGCAGTCACCAAAACCATTTGGTATTGGCTAAGAAATAGATTAGTTGATCCGTGGGAAAGGTTAGGTTCACAAGACAGAATAGTCAACTATAGCAATCTAGTGTTTGACAAACACAAAGAGCCTAACTTTTGGGATAAGAATTCATTATTTGATAAAAACTGCTGGGATAACTGGAAATTAGTATGGCAGAAATTAGGCATGGACCCACACCTAACACCATATACCAAGATAAGATCAAAATGAGTCCATGACCTAGGCATAAAGAATGAGATTATAAATAAAATAGAGGAACATAGGATAGTTTATCTCTCAGACTTGTGGAGGAGAAAGAAATTTGTGATCAAAGACGAACTAGAGACTATTACTGATCACAAAATAGAAAATTTTGATTATATCAAATTAAAAAGCCTTTGTACAAACAAAACCAATGCAAACAAGATTAGAAGGGAAGCAACAAACTGGGAAAACATCTTCACAGTTAAAGGTTCTGATAAAGGCCTCATTTCCAAAATATAATAGAGAACTGACTCAAATTTATAAGAAATCAAGCCATTCTCCAATTGATAAATGGTCAAAGGATGTGAACAGACAATTTTCTGATGATGAAATTGAAACTATTACCATTCATATGAAAGGGTGTTCCAAATCACTATTGATCAGAGAAATGCAAATTAAGACATACCACTACACACCTATCAGATTGGCTAAGATGACAGGAAAAAATAATGATGAATGTTGGAGGGGATGCTGGAAAACTGGAACACTGATGCATTGTTGGTGGAGTTGTGAATGAATCCAACCATTCTGAAGAGCAATCTAGAATTATGCCCAAAAAGTTATCAAACTGTGCATACCCTTTGATCCAGCAGTGCTAATACTGGGCTTATACCCCAAAGAGATACTAAAGAAGGGAAAGGGACTTGTATGTGCCAAAATGTTTGTGGCTGCCCTGTTTGTAGTGGCTAGAAACTGGAAATTGAATGGATGCCCATCAATCGGAGAATGGCTGGGTAAATTGTGGTATATGAATGTTATGGAATATTATTGTTCTGTAAGAAATGACCAGCAGGATGAATACAGAGAGGCTTGGAGAGATTTACAGGAACTGATGCTAAGTGAAATGAGCAGAACCTGGAGATCATTATACACTTCGACAATGATATTGTATGAGGATGTATTTTGATGGAAGTGGATTTCTTTAACAAAGAGACCTAACTGAGTTTCAATTGATAAATGATGGACAGAAGCAGCTACACTAAAAAAAAAAAAGAACACTGGGAAACGAATGTAAACTATTTGCATTTTTGTTTTTCTTCCCGGGTTATTTTTACCTTCTGAATCCAATTCTCCCTGTGTACAAGAGAACTGTTCAGTTCTGCAAACATATATTGTATCTAGGATATACTGTGACATATCTAACATATATAGGACTGCTTGCCATCTAGGGGAGGGGGTGGAGGGAGGGAGGGGAAAAATTGGAACAGAAGCGAGTGCAAGGGATAATGTTGTAAAAAAATTACTCTGGCATGGACTCTGTCAATATAAACTTATTATTAAATTAAATTAAATTAAAAAGAAGAAGAAATAGTAAGGGAAAGATTTAATAAAAGGAGAGGAATTTTAAGGGACCGGGAGAGATTCTAAAGAGGGAGTGCTGTGTGAGGCAAGTAGTACTCATAAGTTTAATACTGCAAAGGGGGCAAGGAGGAAAGGAAAGAAAAAAAAGCATAATTTGGGGATAATAAGATGGCAGGAAATATAGAATTAGTAGTTTTAACCATAAATGTGTATTGTCTAAACTCCCCCATAAAGCAGAGGCAGATAGCAGACTGGAATAAAAGCCAGCATCCTACAATATGTTGTTTAAAGGAAACAAACTTGAAGCAGGGTGATACATACAGAGTAAAAATAAAAGGCTGGAGCAGAATCTACTATGCTTCAGGTAAAGTCAAAAAAGCAGGGGTAGCCATCCTGATCTTAGATCAAGCAAAAGCAAAAATTGATCTAATTAAAAGAGATAAGTAAGGGCACTATATCTAGCTAAAGAGTAGCATAGATAATGAAGCAATATCAATACTAAACATTTATGCACCAAATGGTATAAAATCTAAATTCCTACAGGAGAAGTTAAGTGAGCTGCAAGAAGAAATAGACAGCAAAATTATAATAGTGGGAAATTTCAACCTTGGACTCTCAGGACTAGATAAATCAAACCATAAAACATATAAGAAAGAAGTTAATGAGGTATATAGAACACTACAAAAGTTAGGTATGATAGATCTTTAGAGAAAACTGAATGGAGACAGAAAGAAGTACACTTTCTTCTCAGCAGTTTATGGAACCAAACAAAAACTGATCATATATGAGAAAATAAAGACCTCAAATTAAAATGCAGAAAGGCAGAAATAGTAAATGCATCCTTTTGAGATCACAATGCAATAAATATTACATTCAATAAAAAGCCAGGGGAAAATAGACCAAAAAGTAATTGGAAACTAAATAGTTGAAAGAATGGGTGAAACAGCAAATCATAAACACAATTAATAATTTCACCCAAGAGAATGACAATAAAGAAACATCATATCAAAATGTGTGGGATGCAGGCAAAGCAGTAATAAGGGGAAATGTTATATCTCTAGAGGCCTACTTCCATAAAATAGAGAAAGAGAAAATCAATGAATTAAGCTTGCAACTAAAAAACCTAGAAAAACAACAAATTAAAAACATCAAATAAAATAATAAACTTTGGATTCTAAAAATAAAAGGAGAAATTAATAAAATTGAAAGAAAAAACTATTGAATTAATAAATAAAACTAAGATTTGGTTCTATGAAAAAACCAACAAAATAGATAAACCCTTGGTAAATTTGATTAGAAAAAGGAAAGAGGAAAATCAAATTGTTAGTCTTGAAAATGAAAAGAGAGAACTTGCCACTAATGAAGAGGAAATTAGAGCAATAATTAGGAGTTACTTTACCCAACTTTATGACAATATATTTGATAAATGAAATGATGAATACCTTCAAAAATATAAGTTGCCCAGATTAACAGAGGAAGATGTAAATTGGTTAAATTAGTCCCATTATAGAAAAAGAAATAGGACTTCCAGTTAAGATGGCAGAGAGGAGGCACATAGCTGTGTAGCTCCACTCTTTCTCTCACTATCCATTTCATTACAAGCCTCTGAATTAATGCTTGACTGAAAAAAAACCCACAAATAGTTACCAAGAGAAGCCATCCTTGAGATTCGCCAAGAAAGGTCTGTCTTTACTGGAGGGCTGGGACGGTTTTAGATCGGGCGCAGGCTGAGGGCAGTGGCAGTGAGAGCACGGGAGCAGACTGGAGAGGGGGTGGGGAGTGATCACAGCCATCTCTGCGGGGAGAGCTTCGCTACAGGATTAGATACTTTGCTCCAGCAGCAAGTCAGCAGCCCAGCAGAGAAGCTAAAAACACCGGGGGTGAAGAATACAACCCCAAACAGCTGGAGTCTCTTGGGACCTGGCCATCCCCCCCTTCCCCCCCCCCCCCCACAGTGACTCAGCACGCTCTGGGATCTCAGAGCGCAGGCGCAGCACAGTCGGGCTAGTGCCTCACTGTTGCCCCCTCCTCCGCCCCGCAGTCTGGAGAGGAAGCTCGGTAACACCACCCAGCCCCTCCCCCAAAGAAAGACTCCAGTTTTTTTCTGTTTTTCTTTGCTAGTTTGTCTTTGATTATTAGACAGAATGAGCAAGAAACTGAAGAGGACTTTAACCCTTGACAGCTTCTATACAGATAGAGAGCAGACTCTAAATCCTGAGGAGACTAAAAACAGACAGTCCCCAGGTGAATCCCCAAAGGAGATCATCTGTTCCTCAGCACAGATGAACCTCATAGAAGTAATTAAAAAGGCTCTCACAAGGGAGCTAGAAGAAAAATGGGAAAAGGAGAGGGAGGCTTGGCAAAAGAGCCTGGAGAAGTCAGTTAAAGAGAGAGTGGATAAAGAAGTAAAATCCTTGAAAAATAGGATTGGTGAAGTGGAAAACAAAATTGGCGAAATGGAAAAAAATTCCACAGAACAAAAGAACTCAATGGGACAATTAGAATAAGATTTTTAAAAAGTGAGTGAAGAAAATACTTCATTGAAAATCAGAATTGAACAATTGGAATTGAATGACTCGAGGAGACAAGAAGAATCAGTCAAGCAAATCCAAAAAAATCAAACAATGGAAAAGAATGTGAAATACCTTCTGGGGAAGACAACAGACCTGGAAAACAGATCCAGGAGAGACAATCTGAGAATCATTGGACTTCCAGAAAAACATGATGAAAAAAAGAGCCTGGACACTATTTTCCAGGAAATTATCAAAGAGAACTGCCCATAAGTCAGGGAACAGAGGAAAAAATAAACATTGAAAGGATTCATCGATCACCCACTGAACGGGATCCTAAAATCAAAACACCAAGGAATATAGTGGCCAAATGCCAGAACCCTCAGATGAAGGAAAAAATATTGCAAGCGGCTAGAAAAACCCAATTCAAGTATCAAGGAGCCACAATAAGGATCACCCAGGATCTGGCAGCATCCACATTAAAAGATCGAAGGGCCTGGAATATGATATTCCGAAAGGCTAAGGAACTTGGTATGCAACCAAAAATAACTTACCCACCGAGAATGAGCATCTTTTTCCAGGGAAGAAGATGGACATTCAACGAAGTAAGCGAATTTCATCTATTTCTGATGAAAAAGCCAGAACTTAACAAAAAGTTTGATCTACAAATATAGAACTCAAGAGAAATCTAAAAAGGTAAAGATTAATCTTGGGAACTATATTTCGACTATATAGATATATAAAGAATACATATATACCTTGTTCTAGAAATTGATGTGGAAAGGACATTGTACCAGAAAAAGGGTAAAGTGGGGGTACTACATCTCATGAAGAGGCATAGGAAACCTATTATATCTGAGAGAAAAAATGGAGGGGAATGAATATAGCGGGTATCTTACTGCCTTCAGAATTGGCTTTAAGTGAAAAATCTTAAGACATATTCAATCTATGTTGAAACTTCTCCCACCTCATTGAAAAGTGAGAAGGGAAAAGTGAAAAGGGAAGGAATAAGCTAAGCAGAAGGGAATACGGAAACTGGGAGGGAAAGGGGTAAGATGGGGGAGGAAAAAGAAATAGAACAAGCTATTAATTAACTCTCAAAAAAAAAATCCTCAAGAACAGATAGATTTACATGTGAATTCTACCAAACATTTAAACTCCAATGCTATATAAACTATTTGAAAAAATAGGGAATGAAGGAGTCTTACCAAATTCCTTTTATGACACAGATGTGCTTCTGATACCTAAACCAAGTAGAATGAAAAGAGAGAGAGAAAATAAATCCACATAAATCCTCAGCATTTTTATACATAACTAACAAAAGCCAACAGCAAGAGAAACAAAAAGAAATTCCATTTAAAATAAGTATTGATATTGTAAAATATTTGGAAATCTATCTGCCAAGGGAAAGTCAGGAACTATATGAGCAAAACTACAAAACACTTTCCACACAAATAAAAACCAGATCTAACCAATTGGAAAAATATTAAATGCTCCTGGATAGGTCGAGCAAATATCATAAAGATGACAATACTCCCTAAATTAATCTATTTATTTAGTGAAATCTGATCTTAAACTATATTACAAAGCAGTAGTCACCAAAACCATTTGGTATTGGCTAAGTAATAGATTGGTTGATCAGTGGAATAGTTAGTTTCACAGGACAAAATACTCAATAACTATAGCAATCTAGTATTTGACAAACCCAAAGCCCCCAGATTTTGGGATAAGGATTCATTGTTTGACAAAAACTGCTGGGAAAATTGGAAATTAGTATGGCAGAAACTAGGCATTAAACCACATTTAACACCATATACCAAGATAAGATCAAAATGGGTTCATGATCTAGGCATAAAGAATAAGATTATAAATAAATTAGAAGAACATAGGATCATTTACCTCTCAGCCTGTGGAGAAGGAAGTAATTTGTGACCAAAGAAGAACTAGAGACCATTGTTGATCACAAAATAGAAAATTTCTATTATATTAAGTTAAAAAGCTTTTGTACAAACAAAACTAATGTGGACAAGATTAGAAGGGAAGCAATAAATTAGGAAAACATTTTTACAGCTAAAGGTTCTGATAAAGGCCTCTTCTGCAAAATATTCAGAGAATTTCCAATTGATAAATGGTCAAAGGATATGAACAGACAATTTTGGAAAGAAGAAATTGAAACTATTTCTAATCATATGAAAAAGTGCTCCAAACCACTATTGATCAGAGAACTGCAAATTAAGACAACTCTGAGATACCACTACATACCTCTCAGACTGGCTAAGATGACAGGAAAAGATAATGATAAATGTTGGAGGGGATATGGGAAAACTGGGACACTGATGCATTGTTGGTGGAGTTGTGAAGGGATCCAACCATTCTGGAGAGCAATTTGGAACTATACTCAAAAAGTTATCAAATTGTGCTTACCCTTTGATCTAGCAGTGTTACTACTGTGCTTATATCCCAAAGATATTGAAGAAGAGAAAGGGACCTGTATGTGCAAAAATGTTTGTGACAGCCCTTTTTGTAGTGGCTAGAAACTGGAAATTGAATTGATGTCCACCAATTGGAGAATGATTGAATAAATTTTGATATTTGAATGTTATGGAATATTATTGTTCTATAAGAAATGACCATCAGGATGAATATAGAGAGGCTTGGATAGACTTGCATGAACTGATGCTAAGTGAAATGAGCAGATCATTATACACTTCAACAACAATACTATGTGATGATCAATTCTGATGGATGTGGGCCTCTTCGACAATGAGAGGATCCAAATCAGTTCCAATTGATCTGTAATGAATAGAATCATCTACACCCAGAGAAAGAACACTGGGAAATGAGTATGAACCACAACATAGCATTTCCATTCTTTCTGTTATTGTTTGCTTGTATATTTTTTTTCTTCTCAGATTATTTTTACCTTCTTTCTAAATCTGATCTTTCTTGTGCAGCAAGATAATTGTAAAAATATGTATACAAATATTGTATTTAACATATACTTTAACGTGTTTAACATGTATGGGACTACCTGCCATCTAGGGAAGGGGGGATGGAGGGAAAGAGGGGAAAAGTTGAAAGAGAAGTTTTTGCAAGGGTCAATGTTGAAAAATTACCCATGCATATGTTTTGTATTTTAAAAGCTATAATAAAAAACAGTGAAGAAAAAAAATTATAAAATTTGAAGATTGTAGTAATGTCCTTTTATATCAATAATTTCCTAATATTTTGTCCCTTAATAAATGAATCTTCACTTATGTAAAAGAAAATTTAAGAAAAAAGTCACCACTATAGTGATTACACCAATAACTTCAATGACTTTACTTATTTAAGTAAAAGAAGCATGTTTCAGCACTGCTTCCCTAGAAACAGAAATGGTCATTTCAATTATATCATATTTGGCTTTATTTTTTATAGTTCATTTAAATTGTATTATTCTAGTCACATAAACTGGTTCTGCTTATTTTTTTCTGCATCAAATAACACAAGTCCTCCCATTATATTAATTTCATAAATACATCATAGTAAGTTTAGTCATTCCCCAATGATTTTTGTTGTTAACTGTTCTATTGTTGTAATTGCCATCTCTTTATGATAACTTAGATCATAGTACACCAATTCCTTTTATCTCCTTCATCTTTCAAAGCCAGTCCACTTTCAAGTTCATTGCTTCCTTAACAATGTATGTTCATCTCATCCCCTGCTAGCTCCGCCTTTTGACTTCATCTTTTCTTAATATCTGGGTCTTTTCCAATGAGTCCCATCTACTCATTATGTGGACAATATATTTAATATATTAACATATCTGGTATTTCACTGAATACTCTGAATTAATTTCTATAAGAATTTACTTATTTGATCTCCTTTTTTGTCCAAGGGTATCTCAAAAGAATTCTTGAGCACCACAACTTGAAAGAGTTGATTCTGGGGCACTTAACTTTCTTCTCATAACTGTATTTTGCATTTTAAAAAGATAGTTTTGACTATGTGGACCTCTGTAAGCAAGATAATATCTCTTCTTTTTAAAATGTTGTCCAGACTTGTCATAGTTTTCCTTCCAAGAAGGAAGCACATTAATTTCATTACTATAGTCACCATCTGCAGTGTTGTTTGAGTTCAAAAATACAGAATCTGACACTATTTCCAATTCTTCTCTCTCTATTTCCCAGAAAGTGCTGGAACTAGTTGTTATGATCTTGGGGTTTTGTTTTACTTTTTAATGGACTAAAGCTAATTTTTGTACTCTTTACTTTAATCATCATTAAAAGGCTTCTTAACTTTCTTCACTTTTTGCCATCACATTGGTATTATCTGTCCTTCTGAGATTGTTTATATTTGTTCCTGCATCTTTAATTCCAAATTTTCATTTGTCAAGTCTGGCATTTTGCAGAGTATATTTTGCATATATTTATATATATTTTTTTAAATAGGATGAAATTATAGAGCTTTGTTATACTCCTTTCCTGATCTTAAACAAATTAGTTCCTCCATGTTCATTGTTTTCCCTATCATAAAAAAAAAAGTGTTGTGAATATTTTAGTTGGTATGAGATCTTTTTTTATATAATTTAGGCCTCCTGGAAATTTATGACCAAAACCAGTATTATTGTTGAGTCAATAGACATGAACTATTTATTTAGTGACTATTCATAATTCCAGATTATTTTCTAAAAATGTTACATCAAACTATAACTCTCCTTGATCTTTAAATACTAACAATTTTGACCTTTTTTTCTCCTTTATCCAATTTGGAGACCATGGGATGAAAGTTCAGAGTTTTAGTTTCCATTTCTCTTATTATCAATGATTTCCTGTTATCACTGACAACTCATAATTGTTCTTTTGAAAATTTTGATGATTTACGTAATAGAAACTGGTTCTTTGTCCTTTATATTTGTTCATATTCTGGAATATTGACTTTTATTTTTGGCTCAGATTTGATGTTTGTTTGTTTTTTAGGTTCCATTTTGCTTCACTCCTGGAGATATTAGATTTTGAAGAAGATAATATAAGGAGGTGGGAAAGCTGTATCCCAAATCACAAAAGCCCTCTTAATTCCTCTGCTCTTGTCATAAACACTTTTTTTCGTGTATCTAAAGAATATTAAGTTCTTTTTATTCTTATTACTCTTTAATGTCCCTTAAAATCTCTATTGTTTTAGATCTATTTGCCTTTGATAGTTTTTATAACTTTTAACTTTTGAAGATATTTTCAACAATGATTTTGCCTCATTTTAAAAACAGGAAAGAATTCATTTGATTTCTTAGTCTCCTTAAAAATAATTGCACTTATTTCTCTTTTCTGTGTTCTCTTGCTTAATGTATCTTCAATTAAAGTACTCTTTTTGTTTGTTTCTTTTGAAGGAATGATTCAAATACCTGTTGTTAATAATTAATAGATTTTCATTAATAATTAATTTCAGTTTTGTAAGATATATTTTTTCAGGGCACGTTTAATTATTTTCCATTTTTAAATATCACACTCCAGAAAATAATATAATATCTGAAAGAGACAGAGAAATATTTTTTTAGTAGAATCAAGTTTCTTAGCTAAAGGCCTGTCTATTTGTAAAAGAAAAAAGAAAAAATACTGTGGCTTAGTATTGAAATTTGAGAATTTGACAATTATATATGTTAAATCATATTTTTGGGTATTTTCTATCAGTGATCTGTGAATGAGGGTTTTGCTATTATTTTGAAAACTTCATAGTACTCTTTTGTTATTTGCTTAGCAATTGCATTCCATAGTTTTAATACCATTTATCCTCAACTTTCCAGGAGTAATGTTCCTAGGAAATAGAATGAACATCTAAGACTTGAAAGTTGATATATTAAACCAGTGGGAAATGAAGCTTAGGTTTCCATGATTACCAAAAATAATCTTTCACTATGGATTGGTGAAAATAAACTTGTCTACATATAATTCTTTACATTGTTATTGCTATTGTCAGACTTCTGGGTGGTGAAGTAAATAGTGCTGAAGTCAGGAAGAACTGAGTTCAAATCTAATCTCAGATACTTAATACCTGTGTGACACAGCTGACTTGCCCCAGTTTCATCATCTGTAAAATGTTGAGTTAAATGAGCTGGTAAAGAAAATGGTAAACTACATCTTTGCCAAGAAAATTCCAATTAGGGAAATGAAATGTCAGATATGACATACTTTTCTGCATATAATTCTTTACAATAAAGCATTAATTGTGATAATATGCACTTTTATTAATACAATAACCTTGTTTAAAATTGTAAAGACATCATAATATATATTATACCCTATAAACCTCTCCTATGGGGTACCAAAATGGTACAATGCACAGACCACTGGACCTGGAGTGATGGAAATTTGAGTTCAAATCCAATCTCAAAATTTCTCTAGATGTGTAATCCTAAGTAAAACACTTGATGTGATTTATCTTAGTTTCCTCATCTGTAAAATGAGGTGGAAAAAGAAATGACAAATCATTCTAGTGTATCTTCCAAGAAAATCCCAAATGCAATCACTGAGGTAGACTGACAAATGTAATCAAACAACTACAGAAACAACAACAATTTTTTTTTTTTTTTTTTTTACTTTGGCCATCTCTGAAAACCAAAAGAGAGCTTGATGAGACTTTAATTGCTGCTATAAGATCACTAAGAATGATGATATCTTAACATCATCTAGTACTAGAGATCGTGAAGGAAACACCAAATAAGTCTCAATTGAAATAAGTTGTTTAGTGCATCATCTGAGATTCTTAAGGATCACAAAATTTGGGACAATAGCTGAGTTCAGGTGATGTTTGACATTGATGCTGCAATCAATCCTGGGATCTGCAAATGTGCAGTTTCCAATGCAAACAAGAAAATAAGGTAACTAATAAAATCACACCATTGTTTGAAATCATAAAAGTTAAATGTACAAGTATTGAGGATTGACTAGATATAATATATTTTGGGGACATATATAATTCTAAAATTGTTTTTTTTTCCCACATTCAAGAGCTGTCGCTTGGATTTAAATTCATGTCTTCAGTCAAAATTGTCTTTTGCTTCTCATCTACAAAATGTTCTATCATATTTATCTGTCTGTGTATATATTCTATTTTATTAAAAATGTTATTTACTTTTTGAAAGACTTTATGAACATGTAAAGGACTGCTTGCCATCTGGGGGAGGGGGTGGAGGAAGGGAGGGGAAAAATCGGAACAGAAGTGAGTGCAAGGGATAATGCTGTAAAAAATTACCCTGCCATGGGTTCTGTCAATAAAAAGTTATTTAAAAAAAGAAAGAAAAACTTTATGGTTTGAAGTGAGTACTATATTGCTTGTATTTATATATTTTATGAAACTTTTCACTCTAAATTGATTTTTATCTCCAGTTCTTATTTTGAAAGTTTATTTCTTTTTTGAATATCCTGAAGTTTCTTGCAATCATCTAACTAATCTACAGAATGTATTTTCTTATTTGTTTTTAAATAAAGTTTTATGCTGTGCATCTTTTAGGAAAAAAAGATCTGAAATAATCATGCATTTTATTACTTGACTCTAAAACACTCCAGCAGAAATAGTTACAACCTATCCTCTTTTACTATACTTTGTTTCTACTACTACTTTATTACTGCTTTGTTAACTACTGCTATTGAGCTCATTAGGTATTCTGTGCTTTATTTTTTGTTGATTCTGGCATAAGTATTTCTATTTTCCAGAGGAAAGGGATGAGAACAACCCAGGCAGGCATTTAGAACATTTTTCAGTGCAGTACCTTGATCCTGTGCTGTATGTTAATTCTGTGAAGAGATTCAGGATAAGGAGGAAAAGGAATAATTGACTGAATAAATGTTTGAAAATTTGGCTAAATTTCCAATGTAATCATCACTAGAGACAGGCAGAGGAAATAGCAAAGTAACAAAATCAAGTGGTATCTACAAATAAGCTATTCAATATTATCCTCAATTCTAATACAACTCAATAAATTTTCTTATTCCCTGTGATGCACATGACTTACTTGGGAAACCAGTTTTCTACAAATATAAAGTTGTTACTGACTTACATGATGACATTTTTAAAGGGATGAAAAGAAATATTTATGTAAATTACAAAATTAAATCCATATAATAATAAAATATGGCTGTTCATAATCATTATTTAGACTGACATTATTTTGGACTTATAGTTTCTTTGTACCTGGACTACTAAATACAGTTTGGATATAGTATAATTTTCTATGCAATTTGGTAATCAATTAGATACAGAGAGTAATATTATGTAATGGTCCTTAAATGAACACTTAATGTTTCTTCTTAAATAAATTACTATCAGCAAAACATCCCATAATGTTTCTACTTGAAATCATAGTATAACTGAGGCAAAAATATCTTTTTCTCTCATTTCCATTCCCTATTGAATAACAGACTAAGATGTCCTTCTTGCTTTTGCTGTATTACCTTCTTTATCTTAGAATTCATTTTATTTGTTGTTGTTATTTAGTTGTATCCAACACTGTGTGCCCTCACTTAGGGTTCTCTTGGCAAAGAAATGATTTGCTGTTTCCTTCTTCAGTTAATTTAAAAATGAAGAAACTAAGGTAAACAGGGTTAAATTGCTTGTCCAAAATAACTTACCCAATAAGTATAGGAGGTCAGATTTGAACTCAGGAATATGAGTCTTTCTGAGTCAAGGGCTGGAATTCTACCCACTGTACCACCTGGCTTCCCTTAACATATTTTAAAAAGCTATACAGTGGGGGCAGCTAGGTGATACAGTGGATAGAGCATGAGCCCTGAAGTCAGGAGTTCACTTAACCCCAATAGCCTCAGGGGAAAAAAAGGTATACAGTGTATCATAGAAATACACCCTTTTATTAGCTGGAGTGGAGGAAAATGGTATCCTTATGATCATGGCATTGGATAAACTACCTATGCTTCATTGTCTCCTCTAGCCACTGAAAAGTTGTTCCTTGTCTCTTTTCAACTGTGTAAGAAGCATCCTCATTTCTGGAAAAATAGCACTAAATACACTCACAAAAATGGATATGGAATCTGGATTTAGACGATTCCTTAAGAAAATACTTCTCTAGAATAACCCAGATATGCTTTCTTCAGAGGCGATGTAACAGGAAGGTTTCTTAGACTCTGAAGAATTATACAAGCACATTGCCCAATTGTAAAGGCATATTTTGACTATTATCATAAGGTTATGGATTTAATTTTGTCAAACATTGGTTAATATTTGTTAACATTCCTGTAATTTCTATAACATTCCTTTAAGATTGTAAAATATTTCACAAATGTTATCTCATTTGCTCCTCGTGACAATATGGAGAAGTAGATACTACAATCACTTCCATTTTATTTCCAGAATAGTAAACTAAATTTGAGAAAGATTGAGGGACTTCTCAGGGTCTTACAGCTAAAAGTGTCTAGTGCAGGATTTGAACTCATCTTTTTTGATCCCAAGGCCATATACCACAACTTGTTCAGCCATTCCTCAATTGATGGACATTCCTTTTATTTCAAATTCTTTGCCATAAAAAAAAAAATAAAAAATGCTATTTTTTTGTACACATAAGTTCTTTTTTATTTATAAGATATATGAATGGGTAATTTTTCAGCATTGATTCTTGCAAAACATTCTGTTCCAACTTTCCTCCTCTTTTCCATCACCGCTTCCCCTAGATGACAGGTAGATCAATACATGTTAAATATGTTGAAGTACATGTTAAGTACAATATATATAGTATACATATCCATACAGTTATTTTGCTGCCCAAGAAAAATTGGACTTAAAAATAAGGTAAAATTAACCTTAAATGGAACTGATTTGGTTCATCTCATTATTGAAGAGGGCCACATCCATCAGAATTGACCATATAGTATTGTTATTGAAATATATAATGATCTCCTGGTCCTGCCCATTTCACTCATCATCAGCTCATGTAAGTCTCTCCAAACTTTTCTGAAATGATTCTGCTGATCATCTCTTACAGAACAATAATATTCCATAACATTCATATATCACAGTTTATTTAGTCGTCTTCCAATTGATGGTCATCCATTCAATTTCTAGTTTTTAGCCACTACAAAAAGTGTTGACACAAACATTTTTTCACATACAGGTCCCTTTCCCTTCTTTAAGATCTCTTTGGGATATAAGCCCAGTAGTAACACTGCTGGATCAGAGTATGCACAGTTTGATAACTTTTTGAGTATAGTTCCAAATTGCTCTCCAGAACATCTGAATGCATTCACAATTCCACCAATAATGTCTCAGTGTCCCAGTTTTCCCACATCCCCTTCAACATTCAGCATTATCTTTTCCTGTCATCTTAGCTCATCTGAGAGGTGTATAGTGGTATCTCAAAATTGTCTTAATTTGCATTTCTCTGATTAATAATGACTTGGAGCATCTTTTCATATAACTAGAAAGTTTCCATTTCTTCTTCCAAAAATTGTCTGTTCATATCATTTGACCATTTATCAATTGGAGAATGGCTTGGTTCCTTATAAATTAGAGTCACTTCTCTATATATTTTGGAAATGAGGCCTTTATCAGAAACTTTGTAAAAATATTTCCCAGTTTATTGCTTCCCTTCTAATCTGTCTGCATTAGTGTTGTTTGTACAAAAACATTTTAATTTGATGTAATCAAAATTTTCTATTTTGTGATCAATAATGATTTCCAGTTCTTCTTTGTTCACAAATTCCTTCCTCCTCCACAGATCTGAGAGGTAAATGATCCTATGTTCTTCTAATTTATTTATAATATCATTCTTTATGCCTAGATCATGAACCCATTTTGACCTTATCTTGATATACAATGTTAAGTGTGGGTCAATACCTAGTTTCTACCATACTAAATTCTAATTTTCCCAGCTGTTTTTGTCAAATAATGAATTCTTATCCCAAAAGCTGGGGTCTTTGGATTTCTCAAATACTAGATTATTAAAGTTATTGACTATTTTGTCCTTTGAACCTAACCTATTCCACTGATCAACTAGTCTATTTCTTAGCCAAAGCCAAATGGTTTTGGTGACCTCTGCTTTATAATATAGTTTTAGATCTGGTACAGCAAGGCCACCTTCATATGATTTATTTTTCATTAGTTCCCTTGAAATCCTTGACCTTTTGTTCTTCCAGATGAATTTTGTTGTTATTTTTCTAGGTCATTGAAACAGTTTTGGGGGAGTCTGAGAGGTATAGCATTAAACAATTAGATTAGTTAGATAGCATTGTCACCTTTATTATATTCACTCAACCTATCCAAGAGCACTTAATATTTTTCCAATTGGTTAGATGTGACTTTATTTGTGTGGAAGGTGTTTTGTAGTTTTGCTCATATAGTTCCTGACTTTCCCTTGGCAGATAGATTCACAAATATTTTAAACTATCAGCAGTTACTTTAAATGGAATTTCTCATCGTATCTCTAACTGTTGCATTTTGTTAGTGACATATAAGAATGCTAATGATTTATGTGGGTTTATTTTGTATCCTGCAACTTTGTTAAAGTTGTGGATTATTTCTAATAGCTTTTTAGTAGAATCTCTGAGGTTCTCTAAGTATACCATGATATCATCTGCAAAGAGTGATAATTTTGTTTCCTCATTACCTACTCTAATTCCTTTAATCTCTTTCTCAACTCTTATTGCCAAAGCTAGCATTTCTAATATGGTATTGAATAGTAATGGTGATAGTGGGCAACCTTGTTTCACCCCTGGTCTTATTGGGCATGGTTCCACTTTATTCCCATTACATATGACGCATATTGATGGTTTTAAATGGGTGCTGCTGAGTATTTTAAGGAAAAGTTCATTTATTCCTATACTTTCTAGTATTTTTAATAGGAATGGATTTGGGATTTTATCAAATGCATCTATTGAGATGATCATATGATTTTTGTTAAAATGGTTATTGATATAGTCAATTATGCTATTAGTTTTCTTAATACTGAACTACCTCTGCATTCCTGGTATAAATTCTACTTGGTCATGACATATTATCCTGCAGATGATTTTCTGTAATCTTTTTGCTAATATTTAACTTATGACTTTTGCATCAATATTCATTAGGGAGATTGGTCTATAATTTTCTTTCTCTGTTTTCAACCTACCTGGTTTAAGTATCAGTACCATGTCTGTGTCATAAAAGGAAATTGGTAGGAGTGTTTCATTACTTACTTTTTAAATATGTTATATAGCATTGGAGATAATTGATCTCTGAATTTTTGGTAGAATTCACATGTAAATTCATCTGGTACTGGGTTTTTTTTTCTTAGGGAGTTGATTAATAGCTTGTTCTATTTCTTTTTCTAAAATGGGACTATTTAAGCAATTTACTTTCTCCTATGTTATTCTGGGCAGTCTATATTTTTGAAGGTATTAATCCCTTTCACTGAGATTATTAAATTTATTGACATAAAGTTGAGCAAAGTAACTCCTAATTGTTGCTCTAATTTCCTATTCTTTGGTAGAAAGTTCTCTCTTTTCATTTTTAAGACTAACAATTTGATTTTCCTCTTTCCTTTTTCTAAACAAATTTACTGAGGGTTTATCTATTTTGTTGTTGTTTTTTCATAAAACCAATGCTTAGTTTAATTTATTAATTCAATAGTTTTTAAATTTCAATTTTATTTATTTCTTTTTTTTTTAATTTTAGAATTTCAAGTTTAGTATTTGATTGGGGATTTGCAAGCCCAATTCACTAATCTTCTCTTTCTCTATTTTATTCAAGGAAGCCTCTAGAGATATAAAATGTCTCCTTATTACCACTCTGGCTGCATTCCATAAATTTTGATATGTTGTCTCATTGTTGTCATTCTCTTGGGTGAAATTATTAATTGTGCCTATGATTTCCTATTTAACCCATTCATTCTTTAGGATGAGATTATTTATTTTCCAATTACTCTTTGGTCTATTTTCCCCTGGCTTTTTATTGAATGTGTTTTTTTTTTTGCATTGTGATCTCAAAAGGATGCATTTACTATTTATGCCTTTCTGCATTCGAATTTGAAGTCTTTAGTTCCTCTAATATGGTAAGTTTTTGTATAGGTTTCATGAACTGCCGAGAAGAAAGCATACTCCTTTTTGTCTCCATTCAGTTTTCTCCAAAGATTATCATGCCTAGCTTTTCTAATATTCTATTTACCTCTTTAACTCCTTTCTTATTTATTTTGTGGTTTGATTTATCTAGTTCTGAGAGTGAAAGGTTGAGATCTCCCATTATTCTACTTCTTGCAGCTCTCAACTAATCTTTAGGAATTTAGATGCTATACCACTTGGTGGATATATGTTTAGTCAGCAAGAGAACTGTTCAGTTCTGCACACATATATTGTATCTAGGATATATTGTAACCTATTTAACATGACTGCTTGCCATCTGGGGGAGGGGGTGGAGGGAGGGAGGGGAAAAATCAGAACAGAAGTGAATGCAAGGGATAATGTTGTAAAAAAAAATTACCCTGGCATGGGTTCTGTCAATAAAAAGTTATTTTAAAATAAATAAATAAATAAATAAAGTATACAAAAAAAAAAAAAAGAAAAGAAAGAAAGAAAGAAAGAAAGAAAGAAAGAAAAAAGAAAGAAAGATATAGTTTCCTTCCTTATCTCTTTTGATTAGATCAATTTTTGCTTTTGCTTGATCTGAGATAAGGATGACTATCACTGCTTTTTTTTTACTTCACTTGAAGCATAATAGATTCTGATCCAGCCTTTTACCTTTACTCTGTATGTATCACCCTGCTTTAAATGTGTTTCCTGTCAACAACATATTGTAGGATTCTGGCTTTTGATCCAGTCTGCTATCCTCCTCTGCTTTATGGAAGAGTTCATCCCATTCACATTTACAGTTAAAACTACTAACTCTGTATTTTCTGCCCTCTTATTATTCCCAGATTCTGCTTTTCTTTTTCCCTCCTTACCCCTCTCTCTAGTATTAAACTTATGGGCACCACATGCCTCATGCAGCTATTCCTCTTTAGAATCCCTCCCGCCCACTTTGAGTCCCTTCCCCTTTCGTATACCTTTCCCTTATTTTTTCTGTATTCCCTTGTATTTAACCTACTCTTTTCCTTTTCCCTTTTCCTCTCCCATTTTTTAATGAGGTGAGAGAAGTTTCTCTGTAAACCAAATATGTCTAATATTTGTTCTTTGAGCCAAATCTGATGAGAGTAAGATTCACACAATGTTCCTCCCACTTCTCTAATTCCCTCAAATAAGATAGGTTTCCTTTGCCTCTTCATGGGATGTAATTTCCCTCTTTTTACCTCTACTTTCTTTTTTCTGATACAATCCCCTTTCCACTTCTAATTCCCTTTTTTTGGTATTATTACAGTAAAATCAAATTATACACACACTCTTCATGTATGCCCATAAGAGAAATACAGTTCTCAAGAGTTCTTTTTATCTTTTATGCTTCTCTTGAGTCCTATATTTGGAGATCAAGTTTTTTTGTTTAGCTCTGTTTTTTTCATTAGAAATAAATGAAATTCACCTATTTCATTGAAGGTCCATCTTCTTCCCTGCATGAAAATGTTCAGCTTAACTGGGTAGTTTATTCTTGCATTCCAAACTCTTTTGCCTTTCGGAATATCAGATTCCAGGATCTTCAAACCTTTAGTGTGGAAGCTGCTAGGTCCTGAGTGATCCTTATTGTGGCTATTCCGTATTTGAATTGTTTTTTTCTGGCTGCTTTTAATATTTTTTTTCCCTTAGTCTGATAGTTCTGAAATTTAGTCACACTATCCCTTGGAGTTTTTATTTTGAGGTCTCTTTCAGAAGGTGTTCAATGAATTCTTTCAATGCCTATTTTACTTTCTGATTCCATTACATCTGGGCAGTTCTACTTGATGATTTCCTATAAAATTATTTTCATCATAATTTTCAGGAAGTCCAATAATCCTCAGATTGTCTCTCCTAGATCTAATTTCCAGGTCTCTTGTTTTTCCAATTAGATATTTAATATTTTTTCTATTTTTCATTTTTTGGTTTTGCTTGACTGATTCTTGATGTCTCAAGGAATCATGCATTTCTATTTGTTCAGTTCTGATTTTTAATGAGTTATTTTCTTCATTAACTTTTTTTTACTTCTTTTTGTATATATCCAATTGAGTTTTTAAATGAGTTGTTTTGCTCTATGGATTTTTTTTTTCCATTTCACTATTTTTTTTAATGCATTATTTTCTTTTTCCAATTCACAAATCCTACTTTCCTGAGAATTCTTTATCTTTTCCAATTCAAAACTTCTGGTTCCCTGGGAGTTCTTTGTCTTTTCCAATTTACATTTCAGAAACTTGTTTTATTTTTCCACTTTATCAAATTTTTCTTTTAGTGAGTTATATGCCTTTTCCATACTCTCTTGCAGAGCTTCTCTTTCTTTTCCTCATTTTCTTCTAGGTCTCTTTTAAGATCTTTTATAATTTCTTCTAGGAGAGCCTTGTGTGATGGGGATCAGGCAATATCCCCCTTTGGGGTATTGTCTGGATACGGTCTGCTGTTCTCCTTAGGATTGGAAATTTGCTCTCTTTCTATATAGAAGCTATCTATAGTAAGAGTTTGCTGTGCTTTTTTACTCACTTTTTAAAAAGCCCTTGGGGTCTGCTCTGGGCAAGGAGGTTAACATCTTCCTTTATAGAACAGGACAGATGGACAGTAGCTGTCTTACACATGGGCTGCAAAGAGTAGCCAAGCTGGGGAAGTGTGACTGCCCTGGGCAGAACTCTACTGTGCAGAAGTGTGAAGTGTGATTGCCCTGGGCAGAGACACCCCCTTCCCCTCCTCCCTGCTCTGTGGAAGTGTAACTGCCCTGGACAAAGCCCCATGCTGAGGAATAAAACTATGCTGTGGTCCATGCTCAGTCACTCCTGATCTTGGGTGGATTTGGCCAGGTCCTGTGAAACTGGCATTTTGGGGTATACTCTACCTTTGGCATTTGTGTAACTTCTCTCCTAACCTTCTACTTTGCAACCAAAGCAGAGCAGCCAACTTGTGATGGAGTTCTCCCTGCAAATTCTCCACCCATGGAGACCACACCCACCCCTGGTCTGCTCAGCATGCACTAGCCTTCCTATTCTGCCTCCCTGTCTGAGCTGGCCTCCTCTCACCTGATCAGGACAAATCTTTTCTGGAGATCTTCCAGATTATCTTCTGCTGGTAATTTGTTGTACTCCCAATTTTTGTGAATTCTACCAGTCAAGCACTATTTCAGAGGCTGAAGTTGGTAATCAGCAAGTGAGGGTAAAAGGGACCTCAGAATGAAGCATGTGTCTTCTCCTCCATTTTGGCTCTTCCCCTTATAAGTTCCTTTTCTTTATAAAAATCTCTTTGGGATATAACTCAGTAGTGGTATTGCAGAGTTAATGATGTATTTTATAACCCTTGAGACATAGTTGCAAATTGCTTTCCAAAATGTTTAGATCACTTAATCATTTCATTAGCAGTACATTCATGTTCCAATTTTCTCACATTTCCTTAAACATTTGTCATTTTCCTTTGTTTATATTAGCCAATTTGATCATCAAATACTGTTATTTTAATTTACATTTTTCTAATCAATATTTATTTAGAGCATTTTTTCACATGATTCTAAATAGCTTTGATTTCTTCATGCAAAAACTGCTTATTCATGTGCTTTTACTATTTATTAAATGGGGAATGACATGTTTTATTATAAATGACTTAGTTTTTATCTGTTGCAGAAATGAGGCTGTTAGAGAAACTTCTTGTAAAACACTTTATCCAGTTTTACTTTTTTTTTTTTAATAAATCGATTTTATTTCTGGAAAAAACCCAATTTACTACAATGAAAATATTCATTTTATGTTTTATAATACTCTGTCTCTTATTTCGTCATAAATTGTTTCCTTTTCCATAGATCTATCTGATGGGCAAACTATTCCATTTTTGACCAATTAGCTTATAGTATCACCTTTTATTTCTAGTGTTTTATTTTCTTCAATTACCTTTTTTTAGCTCCTTTTGTATTTGGTCAATTGTATATTGCCTTATTCATTGCATTTGTTTCCATTTCACAAATTCTGTTTTTCAACAAATTGGTATTTTTCATATCTATTTTGTAAAGCGATATATGCTTTTCCCATTTCATCAAGTTGATTTTTAAGGAGTTTTTTTTTTTTCAGATAATTTCTGTTTTTTTCTTTTCCATATCCTTTTACAAAGATCTCATTTCCTTTCCCCAATTTTCTTCTAACTCTCTTTTAAGATCCTTTTTTGAAATCTTCCAAGAAAGTTCTGTGAAATGGGGATCAGCCCAAATCTCCCTTTGAGGCTTCATCTAAAGTTGATTTGCCTTTAGGAACCTCAGGGTTTGAGGTCTTTTCTCTCTCCATAAAAGCTGTCTGTGGTCAAAGTTCTTTTTGGTTTTTTGTTTATTTTTTTAAGGTTTGAAATCTGCTCTTAAGGCAAAGGAGAGAGATGCTTTAGTTTGCTCTAGGGCCAGTGGATCTGACTGACTTTCAGTGCTGGGTAATTGGCCAGATCCCAAGTTCTTCCAGGGCTCAGTGGATTACAATTTGCCTTTTGTGTTCAACTTTTGGATGTTTTACAGAAAATCAGCTAACTACCCATTGCAACCAGGACAGAGTAGTCTAAGATGCTCACAGAAGAATCCCCACTGTGCAGACACCACAATGCTCTGGCTCTCCACCTTAGCTCCTTGCTCCAGGCTTTTTGTGCTGCAGTTTAGCCTCAGCAGACTGTTCCCCTGCCCAATTGACCCAGACCTGTTCTATATCTTCTTCTGGAAATGTGTTGTACTCCAGATATTTGTGGGCTCTTTGAATCCAAAACTGTTTAGAGGCTTAATCTGATGTTGGTTTAAGAGAAGCTTAGAGGAGGTCACAGAAAATCATGTCTGCTCTCTTCCATGTTGGTTCCACTCTCCACCTTTTATTTTTAAACCATATAATCAGTTTTGTTATTCTATTCTATTTTATGAGTGAGTTCATCTTATTCATCATCAATGTTATAATTAATAATTATACAATTCTGTCCATTCTACTTTTTTCTCTTGTTTATCTATTTCTTTTCATCCTATCCTTCCAAAAAAATTCTTTACTTTGTCACATAGACTCTCCTAAGACATCCTCATTTTCTTCAACTTTTGTTTTCTTCTCTTATCTTCCTCTTCTCCTCCTTCTTGATGGGATAATAAAATTTTCTATACTCAACTGACGGTATATGGTATTTCCTCTTTGAGTCAATACCAATAAGACTCAAACATTTTCTACCATCTCCTCCTCTGTTATAAAAGCTTTTTTTTTTGGCTCTTTATTGTGAGATAATTTATTATGTTCTACTTCTCCCTTCTCACTTCTCCCAGTACATTTCTCTTTCTCATCCTTTGATTTTTTTTTTTTTAGATTATCATCCCATTAAAGTCAATTGCCATTTGACCCTTTCACATATATGTATGTATGCCTGCATGCATGCATTTCTCTTGAGTCTGATACTTGAATGTAAAATTTTCTAATCAGCTCTGATCTTTTCATCATCATGATGCTAGAAAGTTCTCTATTTCTTTGAAAATACATTTTCTCATTGAAGCATTATACTCTGGCCATGTGGGTAGGTAATTCTTGATTGCAATCTTGAGTCGTTTGCCCTTTGCGATATTGAATTCCTAGTCTCTGATCTTTTAATGTAAATAGAAATTGCTAAATGCTGAATTATTCTGATTGTGGCTCCATGACATTTGAATTATTTCTTTCCTGTTTGCAGTATTTTCTCCTTGACTAGGGGCTCTGGAATTTGGCCATAATATTCCTGGAAGTTTTTATTTGATATCTTTTCCAGCAAGTGATCAGTAAATTATTTTTTTTTTATTTTGTGGTGTTCAGGCTCATTCTTTGATCATTTCATTCAGCTGATACAAGAATTCCTAAATTATCTTCATCAATATATTTTCCAGGACAATTTTTTTTTCTGATGAGATATTTCACATTTTATTCTATGTTTATTTTTTTGACTTTGTTTTGATGTTTGTAGATTTCCCATAGAATTATTAGCTTCCACTTGTACAGTTCTAATTTTAAAGTAATTATTTTCTTTAGTGAACTTTTGTACCCCTTTTTTCATTTATCACTTCTACTTTGTAAGGAAGTCTTTTTTAATTGAAATTTTAAATATTTTCCCACCTGAAAACAATTCAAAATTTTCTTTCATGAAGCTGTTTTGACATTATTTTCTTCTGATTTTATGGGTTTTGTCTTTCCTATTACCATTGTAACTTTCTGTGATCAGATGTTTGCTCATTTTTGAACTTATTTCTTCACTTTTAACTTTATGTGAAAGTTGAGCTCTTCTCCTGGAACAGAGGAAACACTGGCTCAATCCTCAGGTTATTTTTTGTTTTATTTTGTCTTGGTTTTTGGTGCTGCTATCTACAGAGCTTGTCCTAGTTGTGGGGGAGAAAGAGAGGTGGTGTCTCTGAGTTTTCAGAATTTCAAAGGTGGTATGGTGTACATAGAAGTGTGGTCACTACTCTCCTGGACAATATTTTTGTCTCTCAGCAACCACAAGTACTTTGCTTAAGGTTTCAGCTCCTCTCCCTAGGACTGCAATTTGGAAGCACATATGGGCAATGCAACAGAGTCCTGCTTCCCATGCCAGCAATGATCTCCTGTAATCTCCTTCTGAGAAGTTTTCCAACTCCCCCTACATCTGTACTCTGAGAGTTTGGGACGTTGCTAACAATTTCAATGCTATTGTTCCAAAGGCCTGCTCCTGGCTTATAAGTCAGTGACTTCACTGGCCTATTCTTTCCTCAGTGAGATAGACTTTGCCTGATGATTGTTTTACTGTGTCCTTTTGTTAGTTATACTTCTTGAGAATTCATTTTAAGAATTATTTCACTATTGTTTGAGGGAAATTTGGAAAAGATCAGGAGAGTCCCTGACTTTACTCTATCTTGTCTCCACTTTAGAAAAATAACTTTTCAATGTAGCATTCTAATTTTTATCTTTATAAAATAAAATAACATCTTGAGAATGTCTATCATATTATTCTTTTCCAAAATGCATTAAATCTTTTTCTGAAAACTAAAGATGGTAAATCTTGCATACCACGAGAAATCATAGAGAAAATTAGATGGATATGGTACAAGAATCAAGCCAAATAGTATGAAAAGAAACTGGTCTGGTCAAACTCTCTGAAAGAATCAACACCAAAAACAATTTTAATAGGTTCTGTTCAACTTAACTTTCAGTGGCACTGACTAGTCTCAAACAAAGACCTAATATCATAGAAGAAAAAAACAATTCACCTGAATTTTTCTATACTGAATTTCATCTGCCATTATATGTCCTATTTCTTTGATTTGTCTGCTTTTGCTATTGGAAGGAACAATTGATATGGCTCATGCACACGGATGAATTTTGTATTACTTGTAACTGTTCTGGAAAATGATTTTGTTCACATTGGGGATGTTAATGAAGATATTTTGTTTCTTAATATGAATGCAACAGCAAAGAAAAAAGATAAAAATGGAAAATAAGAAAAAAGGCTTAACTATGTGAAAAGAAACAGTGCCCCCCTGGCTTTTTCCATGAACATGACATCTGTGACTTGGCTCCATGCATTTTCTTTTGCTGTCCCTCACACCTGATCTCGCTGGCTTTTTTTAAATCCTTAGTAAAATCCCACCTTTTTAAAGAAACTTTCCCCAATCCTCTTCAATGTCAGCTCCTTCTTTCTATTAATTAGTTCCCATTTATCCTTAAAGTGCTTAATAAGTAAATAAATACATAAATACGTGTGTATACACACACACACACACACACACACACACACATATATATATGTATATAT
Source organism: Antechinus flavipes (assembly GCF_016432865.1). Classification (NCBI taxonomy): domain Eukaryota; kingdom Metazoa; phylum Chordata; class Mammalia; order Dasyuromorphia; family Dasyuridae; genus Antechinus; species Antechinus flavipes. Next base: position 231,389,396 of record NC_067398.1, read on the forward strand.
ATATATATAAATATATATATATATATAATTAAATTGATTAATAGATTGCAATGTATTAGGTCAAAAAGCTGTTAGAAGTATGCCATGGTGCTTGCTTCGGCAGCACATATACTAAAATTGGAACGATACAGAGAAGATTAGCATGGCCCCTGCACAAAGATGACACGCAAATTCGTGAAGCATTCCATATTAAAAAAAAAAAAAAAAGTATGCCATGTACTTTTGAAAAGTTCAAAAGAAAAGAAAATCATCAAAGAAGGCATATAAGAAAACTTTTAAGTAAAAAAAGGTAGAAATCATTAAGTAAAAGAAAGTTCTCACATTTCATAGGAAACAAAGAGAAGAGGTTTGTATTAAGTAACAGAAACTGAATTTCAGAATAAACATATGAAAATATGTGAGAAATATAAACTACATGTAGTTATTATATAAAAATATCCATAAGCTCTGCTCATCCCATAGAGACTAAAACCCTGGAATAGCCAATTAGAGAAAATTATTTGAGTCTTTCTGAATTAACATACCAAGAATCCTCTGAGTGGACCTGAAATCTTCTTGCTTTGTCACAGCAACCACAAGACTGGATTAAGCTTGCACAGACCTCCTCAACCTGGAGCATTTCCTTGCTTTAGGGCTTTGTAATACCCCTTACCTAGCCCTTTCCTGAGCTTACTTCTATCAATAGCTCTGCATACATGCCACATTGAGAGAAATAAAGCACATATACAAACTAATTCTGTTTGTTTTTGTTAGACTGAACTTTGGGGTTGACAGATAATGTAAAATTATAATTCTTGTAGTTTAGAATTTGCCAATTGTTGTGAAAATACTTGGAGTTTAAAAAGATCATCTATTCCGGTGTACAGGATCACAGTATATACCTGGCTAGAACCAATATTATTATGAATTTACATATATACATATATATGCATGCCCACACATTGTTTTTTTATGATACAAAGGCTAAAGTGATGAACTGGAATTAAAAGAGAAAATCCATGGATTTTATTATTGCAGATTTTTTACACAGTGTGGATTTTCACCAATTGTTCCCGTGCCTATAAATTTTCTGCTTTCAGTTTGTCAGAAAAGAATGTTGTTGGTTGTCATTGACTGAACAAGAACATGTATGTATGCATCTGACTAATCTGTTATGGTGAAATGGAAATTAATTATTTTCAAGAGCTTATCATAGAAACACACTGAATTAAATACATAGTACTATATTCAAAGCAACTAACAAAAGTGGCTAGAAATTTTAGAAACACTATCATGAATTTTTCCCTGTAGTGTACCTTTGTCAAAGGCAAACACTCTAAGAAAATGGCTTTGGCTTTGATTTCTTATCTCCTTTTCTTGGATTTTCCACACTGGTATATTGAGGATCCAGAAGATATTGTCACCATAGTTTAAGAAAATGTCCTAGAGTTGATGTGATTCACTCACAATTTAATTGTTTAGATCTGTGGTCTACTTTCTATTTAAAAATTTAAGGGTTTGATTCCCCTTGCTTTTAAAAACAAGCTAGCTGGTCTTTTCTAATTAGTTAATATGGCTGTATTGATCATAGAGCCTAATAAGTTACATTAAGGATATCATATTTTTATTTTATTGTTGTTTTTTTAATAAACCAGGACCAGGTATAATTCTGACCCCAAAGAGAGTCTTATCTCTCATATTCTCTCATATACAAAGTAGGTACAGGCAAAACAAAACTATTTATTTCCTCCAACAGCAACAATATTTTAAAATACAACATATTCATATGCATTAATTGTGTCTGTTTTATTCTCCTAAAGGACATTATGGGATTTCTGTACAATAATTTCATTTTTTTTCTTGATTTATGGTTCTAGTACAACTCAAAAGTCTGAATTGGGCTTTTTTTTCCTATCTTACCTGTAGCATCTTCCTAGTGTCTTCTACTTGCAATAATTTGGATTCACCTCTATGAATCACTATAGTAATAGTGATTCCTCATTTTGTACATTAGGCAAACAAATTCAGAATATTCTTGACTTACACACTCATGAGGAAGTCAGCAGAACTGTAAAAATTCATCTCTGAGATTATAAGATTCAGTGACTTAGAGTCAGAGAGAAAACACAAGAGAAATCCAGGAACTTGAGTTCTAGTGCCAGGTTCTTCAATGTGTTCTCTATGCAACCAATCAAAAAGGCTAGGGAGGATTTTTTTTTAACAAGGAAATTCTACTACCTAAATTTCTAAATGAACAGTAGGGTGTAGTTCATCACTTAACAAATACCCTATTTCCTTATAGTAGGAAAAGACATGTAGAATGTAATTGGAAATTGAATGCTGAAGGTAGCATGATATAATATATATAATATATAATATTATGGGAAATATAGATTTCCTTTAGTCACATCTAGTATTATGTGTGTGTATATATATATATATATATATATATATATATATATATATATATATATATATACACACATAATACTAGATGTGACTAAAGGAAATCTATATTTCCCTCTTGGCTTACTGTGTAATTTTGAATGAATCATTTCATTTTTTGTGGGGCCTCAGTTTTCTCAGCTGTAACATCAGAATTGAACTAGGTGACTTTTAAAGTATTTTCCAGTTCTAAATACAATCAACCTAATATGTAATTTAAACTCAATAAAAAGAGAAGGAAAACTTTTGTTTTAGTCCTGCTTTTCCCAATTTTCTAATTATGTGACATGAGCCTCGATTTCCTTAATTTATAAAATGAGTGTACAAATACTACTCTTGCTTATGTAGGTAAAAACAAAGAGATCAAATGAAATGCACATAAAAGTTGTCAAGATCCATGCAAAAGGAATATATAACTAAGAATGATTGATTTAATAAAAACAATAATAAGAAAATAAGAAAGGGAAGCTGGTATGTAAAAGTAAAATAAAATAGGATAAGTAATAGTTTAAAATCCTAAAAGGAAAATGGGCTATAGCCTGATAAAAATATACTATACAGAAGTGGCAAAGTAGAGATTCCATGTTACTATAATCCTGGAAGCATGGAATTTGATCAATGCTGCAAAAAAGCTATAGGTGTTATCTTAATGAGGAGACAGCTCTCTTTTCTTCTAACATCCCTTTAGGGAACCTATAAAAGCAAAGAAAGATTAGGTATCTGGGTTGAGAGTAAAACTAGATTTTCACTATATTTCAGTGGTTAAGCTTGGTGAGGTTCAACAAGGAGAAAACAAGTGAGCAAGATAAAATATCTTTTTAGAACACTGTGTCTCAAACTTGGGGGAATATGATCCTGAGTGATTTTCCCTTTCCCTGTTTGCTTTCAATATTTTCCTATTTCTATACCTCTTTGACTTTGAGTTGTGCTCCAAAGATCTTATACTTAGAAAACCTTTAGTACCTTGCATGATGATTATGCTATATCGTAAGGTCATTGGTAATTATGTCCTATTACAATCTTAAAGAAGGCATTTTGAACCTTTTCTTATTTCTCCTGACCAACCTTCCTTTAACTTTGAAAAAAAAGTATCCTTTTTATTATTAACTTGTAGGCAATGGGACATATCAGAGAGCTAGTTACTGGTCACTGGTAGTTATAGAACTTTGTATAGCTCTTACAACTTTATAGAAAGGATTGTGAACCATTTCTTATTTTCCCCGACCAATCATTCCTTTTTTTTAAATTATGTATCCTTTCTATTATTAATTTGTAGGCAATGGGACATAGAGTTGACCTTAGTCTTTCAGAATCTAAACTGTCTATCTTTGACAAATACTGAGCATGTATGTGAAACAGTCTCTGGCCAATAAATCTAGTTCTTATGGACATGCCCCAAATATATAAGCAACTTAGCCAATTAAATTGACCATGTGAAAATGTCTGTCATCCTGCTTCCAGGCTAGTTGTGATAACATGTATTAGAAATATCATGGAAAGACCCAGGAACATGAATAAGTAAATATTTTATCAATAGTTCTAGGCTGCTAGCAACCTTTTTGAGGCGCTTCAGCTGTAAAAGAAAAACTGAGAATGTCTTTAAAAAGCCTCATATGGCCTTGGCCTGGTCCTCAATTTTGTATAAAATTTTGGTCTTTCTCTAGTCTCCTTGACGACTTTTCCCTTCTTATCAGTATGTAAGTTTATAAGGAGCCAGGACAAAGCAATAGCAGAAAACAAATTTTTAAAAGCAAACCTAGACTGGTCCAAAGAGTGAAAAGCAAACTATATGAACTATTCACCAAAATTCACATTCTTAGACTAATAAATAAGGGAAAACCATCTAGCCTTAGATGTGAGAGCCTTTTGCCCTTATGATATATATATATATAGATAGATAGATAGATAGATTTATAGATATCTCAGACAGTTCAAGATGTCCGCACTAAAACCAGCTGATTATTCTCAAATCTAATCCATGTGGGTTCTGTTATCTATTATCTTTCTTAATTTCCACCCTTCCTTTACCACCCAATCCCTGTCCTTACACCTTCCACCTCTGCATCCCTTTTACCACATTTCTATACTTTTTTTTTTTTTTTTTTTTGCCTTTTGTCCTTAATGCCTTTTTGAAGTGTAATTACAGTCTCTTTTCCTACTGCCATGGAGTCTTCCACCTCAAGTACTTTAAGAGCTCTCATGCTTGTCCCCATTAATTAGCAATTCCATGAATTAATTAGGAATTCATTCTCTTACTGCCCTTCAGCAATTCACTTAGCTTTTGGGGGGGGTCTTGATCTTCTTGTCAATAAAATGAGAAGGTTAGAGCTAGATGAATTCTAATATTCTTTCTAGCTCTAACATTAATTTCATAATTATATTTTAACCTATGGACTAGTTACGCTTTCCCATTAGGGACATTTACTCTAGACTTACAAAGAATGTAGATTCATCTTAGAGTTAGTTTAACACAAAAGAGATGGAGTCAGTTTTTTTTTTTTCCTTATTATGCCCACACACATTTAGAGAAATATTTACCACAAATCTTAAGTATGCTTCAAATTTATATTTACCCTATAAGCATTAACAATATCCCTTCTCAGGAAAAAAAAAAAAAAGCACGTGCTAGGTCAAATGAATATTGGGGATAATGCAGTTATGTATTTCATTTTCTATAATAAAAATTTTTATGGGCCAGAACTCTTGTACTTAAAACAAGAATTCTTACAAGGTGCTAAGTGGAATTAATAAAATAATGGTTATCTAGTTTAGTATGATGACTAACAGTCATGTTCAGTACATGTACTTAGTACTTAATATAGTTCTACAAGATTCACACCTACAATGATGTAAGTATATAACAGTCAGAAGGGACTGAGAGAGAGATTCATTTCATTGTCCACCTTTATGGTGGTTAGAGGCTGAAGAATAAGCTCTGGGACTCAAAGCCAGATTCATTCACTTCATCTCAGACCACAGTGGTAGCTGGCCTCCTGCACTTCCCCCACTGAGACCAAGGCCAGTCTGAAAGGCTTTCCAGAAAGTTTCCCAGCCCTAGTCAAGGAGACAATAAAGAATTTGGACTTCAACACCTGACTATTCTCTTGGTGATTACTCTACTGAAAAGAAGACTGTTCCAGAGACCTCCAGAAAACCAATAAGAACACTACAAAAAAAATGATCTAAACAGAAAAGATTTGTAAATGCTTTTAATGAATGCTTAAAATATAGAATGATAATAAATCATACTATGATTCCTCTAATGAAGTAAAGACAATTTTATGAGCTTTTTGAAGAGGCATTTCACATTCAGCTTCAATATGGATTGCTCAAAAAATGCTTGAAGTTCCAATCTCATGTTTAACCAAGAATGATTCTCCAATTATTTTAAATTCAGGATGATCCTTCTAGTTTTCATTTCCTTTGAGAAGCAGTATAATAGCAGGACACAGCTCCAACTGGGTATATTTCAGGAAACTAACAATCTAGAAGTTCTCAGATTTATGAGCTAGATAAAGAAACCGAAAATATCCCAGTTTACAGAATTACTATTTGGTGACTTCTATTGAGATAAAGAAATATAAAACTTAAGAGTTTGCCAGTTTTAGGCTTGCCTAGGCAAGTGTGTGCTCCTGCTGATGGATCCTCATAACTGTAATCTCCCTCAAAGGAAATCTGATGGAGCATTATCAAAATCCAAAAGTAGTGTGCTCAAAAATAGAGACAGAGGACCCTTTCTATATATCATCTAGCCTTTAAAAGTATGGATCTTCCTGCATTGATAGCAATCTTTGACACAGCTATCTAAACCCCCAATTATGGAATGGAATCAATAATCTCTATGCAATTCATTTCTTTTAGCCTAAGAAAGACTTATAAGTCTTTAAAAAAAGGGACAAAATTTGTGACTTAAGTGCCTCAGTCTGTCAGTCAAGAAATACTCCACTTGACTATTCCATTATTTTATTGAAGTCCATGAGTCTTGAAAACCCACTTATATTTACTATTTGGTAACTTGCATTAATCAATGTGATGAAATTGCAGAATAAAACCTATTGCTTGGAGATATCTGCAGGGATGATAGGAAGAAGGAGATATGGCTTGTAGCAAGAAATAAATTATTCTAATTGATTCTCAATGATGAAAGGTATCAATGTGGTTGATAGATAAGGAGGAAAAGGGTTCAGAGAATATAATCATTCCTTCATGATAATGTCAGCTGGGATAAACATCCTCTTTCTCTCTTTTTAGAAATTCCATATTTTCCCTTAAAACTTCTTCCCAAATGAAGCAAGAAACTGGTATGTGAGGATAGAATAAGGTATAAAATAATATCTTGTACCATTTACCAAGATGAAGTCAAAATTAATACATGACTTACATACAAAGATATCATAAGTTAGAAAAACAGTGATCATATTAACTATCCAATATTGATATAAATAGAATTTATGAGTAAACAAGATATAGAATTGTGAGATATAAAATGGATATCTGGTTACATTAAATAAAAAAGCTTTGTATAAATAAAACCAATGAACCAAAGTCTAGAACCCATTTCTTGATTCCTGATACAGTTTTCTGTCCATTACAGTCTGCTATCTCTCATTTATTTTATGGAACATGTGTGTTCTCATTCATATATATTGAAACCTGAGACAATCTGTGCTAGAAGGAAAGCAGCAAATTTTGGGATAAATTCAAGATCGTTTCAATTTTTCAGATTGATGAAGTTTAGGTTTTGGGGTTCCCTTTAGTAGGGAAACAAATGATAAGGTCTAGATTTAGGAAACCAAAATGAGATTAGGGTTTCTGATGGTCAGGTAGTTAAATGACAAGGTCTAGTGGAAGATTTTGGGTCCAATGGAAAGGTGAATGGCTAAACAAGTTGTGTTGGTTTGTTTTGGGGGGGGGGAAAGCATGGAAAAGTTTGCATGAAATACCAAAGAGTCAAATGAGCAGAACCAATAAAATATTGTACAGAATCGCACCAATATTGTTCAAAGAGTAACTGGGAGCTACTAAGTTATTCTGAGAATTATTAGTACCTCAAATCAACCACAAAAGCCCTAAAATGGTAGATGCTATCAATTGCCAGAGAAAGTATGGATAAATGTAAGTATTCACTGTATGGTTTTGAATACCTACATGCAAATGTATGTATATATGGATGTGAGTGTGTGTGTGTAGGTGTGTGTGTGCGTGTATGTGTCTGTAAAATGAAAGCCTTCTCCAGTGTGGGATGGAGAGAAGGAAAGAGCTTCAAATATAACAAATATTTGGAATTTAAAATGTAACAAAAATAAATAAATAGAATTTAATTTAAAATAGTTTTTCTTCCTTTAATATAGGTCAGTAATTATGAATCCTAAGAAATACATATTTCCAATCTTAAATTAAAATTAAGTCAAAATTATGAATGTGGAAACTCTGTGTTCAAATTCCAGATAATATCCTTCGATTCCTCATTACTCTCCTTCTCCTACATTCTCTCTATCTCTTTGTTTAAACCATATTTCTGTCTTTAATCTATATTTTCCTGTTCCAGTATGTCTCTATTTTTTTCTTTCTCTGAATATCTCTTTGTCTTTCTCTTTAATCTCTATGCTTAACTGACTCCTTATTTCCTCTCTCCTAATTCAATCTGTAGATAAGTTATTAAAATAATCATTAAGTGTGACTCATTTCTAGAATCACCAAACATGGGGTCCTTCTTGAATATGATCTTTCTTAAAGTAGACAGTCATTTATATTCCTTTCATCACAGAAAATGTGTAGAATTCAAATGATTTCCATTATTAATCAGAGAAATGCAAATTAAGACAATTCTGAGATACCACTACACACCTGTCAGATTGGCTAGAATGACAGGGAAAGATAATGGGGAATGTTGGAGGGGATGTGGGAAAACAGGGACACTGATACATTGTTGGTGGAATTGTGAACACATCCAGCCATTCTGGAGAGCAATTTGGAACTATGCTCAAAAAGTAATCAAACTATGCATACCCTATGATCCAGCAGTGTTTCTACTGGGCTTATACCCCAAAGAGATACTAAAGAAAGGAAAGGGACCTATATGTGCCAAAATGTTTGTGGCAGCCCTGTTTGTAGTGGCTAGAAGCTGGAAAATGAAAGGATGTCCATCAATTGGAGAATGGTTGAGTAAATTGTGGTATATGAATGTTATGGAATATTATTGTTCTGTAAGAAATGACCAGCAGGATGAATACAGAGAGGCTTGGAGAGATTTACAGGAACTGATGCTAAGTGAAATGAGCAGAACCTGGAGATCATTATACACTTCGACAACGATACTGTTTGAGGATGTATTCTGATGGAAGTGGATCTCTTTGATAAAGAGAGCCTTAATTGATCAAAGATGGACAGAAGCAGCTACACCCAGAGAAAGAACACTGGGAAATGAATATAAACTGCTTGCATTTTTGTTTTCCTTCCCGGGTTATTTATACCTTCTGAATTCAATTCTCCCTGTGCAACAAGAAAACTGTTTGGTTCTGCACACATATATTGTATCTAGGATATATTGCAACCCATTCATCATGTAAAGGACTGCTTGCCATCTGGGGGAAGGGGTGGAGGGAGGGAGGGGAAAAATCGGAACAGAAGTGAATGCAAGAGATAATGCTGTAAAAAATTACCCTGGCATGCGTTCTATCAATAAAAAGTTATTAAAAAAAAAAAAAAATTCAAATGATTTCATTCTTCAATATAAAGAAAAACTTCCTAATAATTCAGGGTATCCAAAGGTCATAAGTACTCACTCAGGAGAAGTAAAGGAAGGCTGGTGACTACTTTCCAGAAATCTTTCTTTAGTGGTATTTTATTATTTCCATTTACATGTAAGGATAGTTTTCAACATTCACTTATTTATTTTATTTTATTTGCTGAGGCAATTGGGGTTAAGTGAGTTGCCCAGGGTCACACAGCTAGAAAGTGTTAAGGTCAGAGGCCATATTTGAACTCAGGTTCTCCTGATTTCAGGGCCAGTGCTCTATCCATTACACCACCTAGCTGCCCCAAACATTTACTTTTTTAAATAAGATTTTGAGTTCATTTTTTTTCTTTTTCCCTTCCATCTCCCCTCCCTAAAATTGCAAGCAATCTGATATAGGTTATACACATGCAATTATATTCATATATTCTCTTATTAATCATATTGTGAAAGAGAAAATAGATCAAAAAGGGAAAATCATACAAAAATGAAAATAATGTGCTTTGATCTACATTTATATGCAATATTTCTTTCTTTGGGTGTGGATAGCAGTTTTTTTTTATTGTTGTTGTTTGTTTTTTGTCATTAGTCTTTTTGGAAGTTCATAGCTTGAGAACTGGAATTAATCTAATAAGTCAACTCTCATTTTTTGGATGAGGAAACAGACCTGGATAATTGAAATGATTTGCCCAAAATTATATAAGTAAAAAAAGCCAAATCTTAGTTCATAAGCAATATTATTCCCATTTTTCTACATTTTTATATTGAAAGTAGTACTGGATTCAAGTCCTTATGACAAAACTTCGAATCTTGCATCAGACACACTATAATAACAGGAAAGTTACTTAGTGTCTTTGAACATGTTTCTTCACTTGAAAGAACCTGACAAACTTAAAAATATAATCTTAACATTAGTTGAAATGAAACATCAAAGTCACTTAAAAAACAAAAACAAACAGCAACAGCAACAACAACCACCTTGTATGCTTGGAAAATATACATAATAATTAACATGTATTTGAATTAATTCACTGATTTTTTTAATCTTTCTGTACCAGTCGTTTCTTTTACTGAATCCTTATAAATTTGTTTTTCAGAATATATGTGTGTATTCCTCAGAAAGATGACATGTACTCATTTTTTCAAATATTTTCAACTAATCTTACAAATAAAATTAATTAGTGCCATTTTAAAAAATTAAATAATAATACTAACAAAGAGTTTCATAACCTTTGTGTGTATGTCATGGTTGCCTTTGGCATTCTATTGAAGCTTATAAACCCCTCTCAAGTTTGAGTGGTCTCAGGCACCCACCAAGTCTGAGAGGCTCTAATTACCTAAAAAAAAAAAAGTTTAGATCGTTTATGGCCCCAGAATAGGAAATTTCGCCAGGGAATCTGGGGCCAATCAGTTTGCATGTAGTGAAAAAACTATGAGAGGAAGCCTACAACTGAAGGCAGTTGCACCAAGAAAACACCGCTCCTATTATAAAGGGCATAGGTTTCATTCTTGATTTCTTTATGCAGCAAGATACAACATCTATTTTAAAGATACAACATCTAAGATCGTCTACTTGTACTACAAGTCCTTTAGGATTAGGATACTTTAGGAAAATACATTCAGTAAAACCATAGCCATTTGACTATACCATGAAATTTATGGAGGTGATAAAAATGAAATTTTAGATATAAAAATTAACTTAGAATATATTTGTAGATTTTTAATTTTAGTTAAGGAGTTTATATTTTACCCTATAGATCCTAGGCAGTCACTAAAGCTTTTTGAGTAGAGAAGAAATTGTGATACATTATAAAAGGGGAAACTAGGAATATACTTATACTTCTCATGTCTCTATGAAGCAAATATGGGTGAAGGAACATCTTGCTTTGAAGAGGTAAGAATAAGATCTGTTGTCTTCAGGAGAAAGTCAAGTTTTTGTATTTCCTCTCTTAATAGCAATGTTAATGCAATGTGAAGAAATGAGTATATTCAAGGCTCTATCAATTAAAACTTAGATCCCAACTCACTTATTGTTTACTCCTACCTCATCTTTAAGCTTGCAATATTTTACTTACAGTGAGTTATGTGGTTGACACATTATCATGAGAGTTACAGGAAAAAAGAAACAGACCTACAGCTTTTATTTATTTTTACTTTATATTATTGCATAGAAAAAATATAGCAACAATAACCAATAGCTAGAGAACAAAATTAATTATGACATATGTTCCTGGAGTCAGGCAAATGCTCATACTTGGCTGATAGATCTCTCCATATGGTGAAACTGTAAACTTGTTTGGGGAAGTGTTTTGAAGACACTGAATGGAAGTGTGGAAATGCCTTGGAAAGAAAGTGGAAAGTGTATGAAATTTTGTCTGGCTCTGGTCAGCTAGTCACATGATGAAGAAGGGGCCTTTTGGATATGGAAACATTTTTTAAAAGGCTTGTGATATTTGGATAGTTCTATAATAATAATAGCATTTATTTAATAGTGAAATTTACAAAGAGCTATACAAAGGGGGTCATAATAGTATTTATTTGTGAGATCAAATGAGAGTATTTTATAGAGCACTTAGCAAAGCTAGTGACATATTGTAGTCACTTAATAAGTGTTTATTTACTTCTCTTATGCAGCCTATTGATTAATAAAGAGGTCAATCAGTGGAATTGATTTGATACATAATATATACAAGTACAGGAACACCATAGCTTCATATTTGAGAAATCCAAAGACTACAGCTACTGAAATAAAATTTTGCTCTTTGCCAAAAACTGGTGAGAAAACTGGACTGAATTCTGGAAGAAATTAAGGTTCAGACAACACCTTATATCATATAATAAGAAACAACCTAATCAATACTTGATCTAGATATAAAGGGTCTTACATCTATGAAAAAAGGAATAATTCATGGCCAAAAGAGGGACAGAGAAGATCCTAGGAGATTATATAGACAATTTCAACTGTATAAAAGTTTAAAAGATTTTGCATAAAAATGATCCAATGTAGCAGTAAAGTAAGCTGTTTCTCTGAGGGGAGGGGAGTCTCATTTCCAGGATGTATTTCAAATTTATAAGAAAGAACCACAAGGCAACTGAAAAATGCTCAACAATATGTACAGGCTATTCTCAAGTAAAGAAATTTAAGTCATCCTTCAGCATATAAAAATTACTTATAATTCAAAAAATGGAAATTAAAACACTTCTGATGTGTTACCTCAGGTCTATCATATTGAGATAGTTGACCAAAAAGGAAAATGACAAATGCTGGAGAAACTGTTTTAAAAACAGGTGAATTAATGAACTATCAATATAAATTTATAAATTGATCCAGCCATTCTGGAAAATAATTTGGAACATGCTAAAAGAACTATTAAAGTCTGTATATTCTTTGACCCAGAAATGACACTATTAAATCTATACGCTACAGATATCAAAGTAAGAAGTATATGTTTCAAAATATTTATAGGGTACTTTTTTGTAATAATACATAACCAAAAATCTAAACGTTTTCCTATGGAACTGTAATGAAATATTATTATCCTACAAAATATTTTTTAAATAGCTTCCAAGATTCCTGGGAAGGCTTGCAAGGAATGATGCAGAGTGAAGTGAGAAGAACAAGGAAAACAATTTATATTTTCTTATCAATATTGCAGAGATAAACACTTTTTAAATACCTGAAAACTCTGCTCAGTGCACTAATCAACCATAATTCAGGAGGTTGAATGAGGAAGAATACTATCTTCTTTTATATATAGTGAGAGGTGATGACCTAATATAAAGAATAAGACACTCATTTTTGAACTTCTTGAAAAATTCTTGAAAAATACATTGATTTTTTTTTGTTTATGCTTGTTTGTTAAAATGGTTTTGTTTTTCTTTTTCAGTTTGAGGAGATTAAAAAAAGTAATGCTTAATGAGTTTTAAAAATCAATAAATGGTGGAAAAAGGATCTCTCAGAATGATTCTGATTTTCATTGAGTTCTCTTTTAAGGAAAGAAAAATATATTGAAAAATTATAATGAAAAAATAGAAAACTAAATTAATTAAATTGTGTAAAGCAGGTAGATTTGTATTAAATTTCCCAAATACTCAGTAAGCTGCCTTAATGAGACTGAGAAAAAGGTAATATGGTACAATGCACTGGCTTTGGCATCAGAGCATCGAAGTATGAATCCTGCATATTAATTCTTAGATAGGTAACTTAACTTGTTTTCAATAAGTGACAATAGTATATCACAAATAATTGCAAAGTGATTTTTACCAATTATAGCTCATGAGTTCATAATGTGTTTTTTCTTTCTTAATAGCCTTCTATGTTTCATTTTTGCCAGCCAGTTTAGGGTGAACATAAACTTCATGCCTAAACCCAAAAGAGGTGAATTTGAGTTTGTTCTGAAATCTGAACATTTAATCATTGAACCCGAAGCCACTGAATGTCTCTTAATGCAAATTACAGAATATTACAACTAAAAGTAGAATGGTTGACAAAAAAATAACATCAGTGTCTCAAATGACTCTGTAAAATAAAGAAGTTACACCTTTAGATGGCAATTTCAACAGTGTTAAGTCTATATAATAGATATAATAGATCTATATAATAGATATAATAGATCAACTTTAATTCACATTTGCTTCAACACTTATGAATGAAACATTCTCCTACAATATTTGATACAGAGCATAAAAAATTCAGGACCTATACATAGCTACATATGCAGCAGCCATTACCATCGTAGGATGTATAGAAAGAAAAGAGGACCTACTACAAAATGATCCAGAAGATAGATATCTAATATTATAATAGGAAAGGTATCTTAAATTTATAGAAAGGTTATTTCACCAGGACAAATGTAGCAGAAAACTTAGTAGCATCACTGGAGTGACCATTTAAAGGCAACAAGAAAAAATATATAGAATGTAATGCAGAAAATATACACACATGTGTGTGTATATATGAGAAAGAGAAAGACAAAGAGGAGAGAGAGAGGGAGGGAGAAGAAAAGGGAAGGAGAAAGAAAAGAGAGAGAGAGGAGGAAGGAAAAGGGAGATAGAGAGGGAGAAGGAAAATTACTTTAATTGGCAGAAAATAAAAGTCAAAAAAACATACTGGATTAACTGTTGTAACAACAAAATTGTTGTAAGGATCAAATGAGTTAACAGGTGGAAAAGCTACGATCCTGATTCAAGTGGAAAAAGCCTCTGATCCTGATCCAGTGGAAAAGACTCTTCAACCCAGAAATTAGGGTGAGTGCAACAAAGAAATTTTGTTAGAAAAGTTAAAGTTGAATTTCAGCTAAGATGGGACAGATGTTTAGAAAACAGCCTTCTGTTTTTACTCAAGGAAAATGTTTAGAGAGCATTGTCAAAATTATGGAAAGCCAAGGTTTAATTATAATTTTGGGGCAGATCACTGAACTTTTAGAAACTGTTAAGTACATATGTCCTTGGTTTTCTACAGAAAAGGAATTAGATTTAGACGAGTGGAAATTAATAGGAGAAAAACTGGGTGAATACTACAGATCTAATTCAAACTCAATGCAATGGACATTAGAAAGAGAGGATCTTTTTTATAATAGAAATGGACCTGACTCAATTTCCAAAGACATAATTAATACATATAATTTAATTTAGCCCCTGGACAATGGGGGGCTCCTCTCCACTCTGGTCTTCGTTCTGTCCTCTGCCCAGATTCTTTAGCCCAGAAACATGCTTTAAAGGGAAATGTCTGTGGCTGGGCCCCCTCTGCCCGGCAGCCTCCCTGGGCCGGGCCCTGCCCTATTTCTTGGCCCTAGGATGGGCCCCTTCACCCCCTCCCCCCCCACAAGGGGGAGGAAAATATTTTATAAACCTTGAAGCTACTTATTATTATCAATAATAAAAGAAATGGCAATTTGACATCAAAGAAAAACGACTGGAGTAGTTTAAAAAATGAAGAAATCAGAGAAAAGAGAAAACCACCAAAGTAATAGGGAATAGAAAATAACTGATCTCTCTGTGTTTCAAGAAAGCCAACAATAAAAATGGAGACTAGAAAAATGAGAAACAGGTAAACAACAGAAAAGTTACATCAACAAAGACAATTGAAACTAGTGTGTCTGCAAAACTGGAAAGTGGCGGAGCTGGATAAGATTCATAATATTGGCTCAAATGTTTCAGAGTAGCACATGCATTCCTAGTGAAACATTTTGCCAGTTTTCTCTCAAATACAAGCCATATAGTAGTCTTCTTAACAGAAGGCATAACCTACTGCCAAAAACTGAGAACATCAGTGATTCCTCCAAATATAGGCCAATTATACATTTATGTACTTTATATAAAGTATTCCCAGCTTGAATCACCGAAAAATAAAATATAACTTAGAAGAAAGCAAAATGTTGGCTAAGAAGATAATGGGGTGTGCCAAAATGTCTCAAAGGTATAAAGAGCAACTTTTTATTTATTTGGTAATTATAGAATAAGGAACCCCGAAATGTCCTAGTAGCACTTTATAATACCCTATATAAAGAATAATTGATTATTATAAAGCCTTAGACTTAGCCACTTATTCATGGTGTGTTAATTATAAATATATAAAAGTAAAGCGACTATAAAAAGAATATTTGCAGAAGTGATGTCCATATAGAAAACTGAACTCCATTTTCAACATATCATAAATATGCCAAGGACAATTGATAAAAAATTTTTTCAGTGTACAACTTAAGTATATTATGGTTATGCGTGACCTAAATCCAAATTTACTCTCAAATTGAATGAAGTGCAGTATAACTTCCAAGTGAAAGAAGAAATTGATCCAAAAGATCAGGAAATATGACATAGTTAATAAGACCTTGAGTCCAGAAGATGGGAGTCTGAAACCTATCTTAGATACTAGTTATATGACCATGGACATCTCACAACCTTAGTGTCTCAGTTTCCTAACTGATAAAATGAGAGAGTTAAAATTAATGACATGCAAATTTCCTTCCACTCTTTGATTTTGTTTTCATTTTTATTTTCCTTAGTTACAATATTTTTTATTATATACATGCATTATTTTTCTAGATATTTCCTTATGAATCATGTTGAAAGAGAAAAATCAGAACAAAAGAGAAAAAAACTATGAGAGAAAAAAAAAAGAAGCAAAAAAAAAAAAAAAGTTGAACCTAGCATATATTGATTAACATTCAGTCCCCATAGTTCTCTCTATATATTAAGATGGTGTTTTCCATCCTAAATTTATTGAGATTGCCTTGCATAATTGAATCACTGAGAAGAAGAAAGTCTGTTATCACTGATCATCTCACAATCTTGCTGTTGCTATGTATAATGTTTTCCTGGTCCTTCTTGTTTCACTCAGCATTAATTCATGTAAATCTTTCCAAACCTTTCTAAAATCACTCTGTTCATCTTTTTTTTTGAAATGTTTATTTTAATTTTTAATTTTTTTCCTATTAAATTTATTTGTTTTTAATATACATTACTTTATGAATCATGTTGGGAGAGAAAAATCAGAGCAAAAGGGAAAAAACATTGGAGAGATTAAAAAAAAAAAAACAGAAAAAAAAAAAGAAGTGTTGATTTACATTCAATATCCTTAGTTCTTGTTCTGGATACATTTGTCATTTTTTGTCCAAAAGCTATTGGGACTGCTTTAGATCACTGAATCATTGAGAAAAAACAAGTCTTTCATCATTGATCATTGCACATTCTTGTAGTATATTGTGTATTATTCCTAGTTCTGATTGTTTTGCTCAGCATCATTTTTATAGAACAATAATATTCAATTACTTTCATATATCATAAATCATTTAGTCATTCCCCAGGTGATTGGCATCTTCTTATTTTCCCATTGTTTGCTTCCATAAAAAGAGTTGCTACAAACATTTTGTGCATGTGGGTCTTTTTCCCTCTTTTGTTGATTTCTTTAAAATACAGACTGTGAAGTCTGGGTTAGTCCCTGGAGGCCTTAGAATCAGTCTGAGTCAGGATAAACAAAAGTCCTTGGTCTTTAGGGGGAAAAGTGAAGGGGATCAACAAAAGTGCCACAAGCTCTCCTTGTACTCCCTCCAAACTTCCCTTCTCCTTGTCTTCCTCCAAAGTGAGCCCAGCTTGTCTTCCCTCCTACAATTATCTGTATATACCAAAAGATCAAGCCAGCACAGAATAGTGAGAAGGGTCATTTTTCTATGCATATGTTAATAGAGTATTGTCCAATAGGTAGTTAGCTTTAAATGCTCAGTTGTCTGATTCCAGTGCACCTATTCAGCATTTCAGCCCTTTACAACAGACCCAATAATGTCATTGCCAGATCAAAATCATATGCATAGTTTTATAGTTTTTTTTTCACATAGTTGCAAATTGCTCTGCAGAATGTTTAGATGATTTCACAACTCCACCAACAATGCATTAGTCTCCCAATTTTCCCATATACCCTCCATTATTTACCATTATATTTTATTGTTCTTGTAGCCAATCTGAGAGTACTTCAGAGTCATTTTAATTTGTATTTCTCTAATTAATAGTGATTTAGAGCATTCTTTCACATGGTCTATAGATGGCTATAATTTGTTCATCTGAAAATTCATATATATGTTCATATCCTTGACTATTTATCAATTGGGGGTTGACTTGAATTTTTATAAATTTGACTCAGTTCTTTATATATTTTAGAAATGAAGCCTTTATCTGAAACACTGGCTGAAAATATTTTCCCAGTTTTCTGTTTTCCTTCTCATCTTGACTGTGTTCGTTTTGCTCTGTCAAAAAAAAAAAAAGTTTAATTCAATGTAATTAAAGTTGTCCATTTTGCATTTCATAATGTCCTCTAGTTCTTCTTTGGCTACAAATTCCTCCTTTCTCTAAAAATCTGATAGGTAAACTATCACTTGCTCTCCTATTTTGCTAATATTATCACCCTTTATACCTAAATCATATACCCATTTTGACTTTATTTTGATATAGAGTATTAAGATGTAGATGTATGCCAAATTTCTGATGTTATTTTCCAGTTTTTGCAGCAATTTGGAGGAAATAGTGAATCCTTATCTTAAGCTGGAGTTTGAGGGTCTGTCAAATACTAGATTGCTATAGTTATTTATTATTGTGTCAGTTGTGTCTAACATACGTTACTGATCCTCCTTTCAATTTCTTAGCCAGTGTCATATGGCTTTGATGACCACTGCTTAATAATAGAGTTTTAGGTCTGGTATTGTTAGGCCAATATCCTTTGTATTTTTTTTTTTCATTAATCCCCTTGATATTGTTGAACTTTTGTTTTTCCAGATGATAATTTTGTTATTTTTTTCTAGCTCTATAAAATAATTTTGAAGAATTTCATTGGCAAGGCACTGAACAATTAGACTAATTTAGGTAGATTTGTACTTTTTTATTATATTAGTTCAGCCTCCCCATGAGCAATTGATATTTTCCACTTGTATAGTTCTAACTTTGTGTGGAAAGAGTTTTGTAACTATATTTATATAGGTCCTGGATTCCTTGACAGATAAACACCTAAATATTTTATTTTTTCTACAATTATTTTAAATGGAATTTCTCTTTCCATCTCTTGCTGCTGGACTCTGCTATAACATATGGAAATGCTAATGATTTGTGTGAGATTTATTTTATATCCTGCAATTTTATTAAAGTTGTTGTTTCAAATAGACTCTTGGATGATTCTCTAGGATTCTCTTAGTATATCCTCATAAAATCCACAAAGAATGATAATTTTGTTTCCTCTATGTCTATTCTCATTCATTTAATTCCTTTTTTTAAATTACTGCTAATGACAACATTTCTAGTACAATATTGAATAATAGTAGTGATAATGGGCATCCTTATTTCACCCCTGATATTGTGAATGCCTCAAGCTTCTCCCCATTACAAATAATGGTTGTTGATGGTGTAGATGGATGTTGCTTATAATTTTAAGAATAACTCCCTTTATTCCTATGCTGTCTGGTGTTTTTTTTTAATAGAAATTGGTGCTGTATTTTGTCAAAAGCTTTTTCTGTGTCTATTGAGATAATACAATTTCTGTTGGTTTTGTTATTAATATGGTCAATTATGATGATAGTTTTCCTGATACTGACTGAACCATGCATTCCAATTATAAATCCAACTTAGTCATAGTGTATCATCTTTCTAGTAAGTTGAAATCTTTTTGTTAATATCATATTTTTAAAAATTTTGCCTCAATATTCATTAAGGAGCTTGGCATAAATTTGCTTTCTCTGTTTTGGCTCTTTCAGGGTTAGGATCAGTACCATATTTGTGACAAAGAAGGCATTTGGCAGGGCTCATTATTTATTTTTCCAAATAACTTACATAGTATTAGAATTCATTATTCTATAAATGCTTAGTAAAATTCATTTGGAAATCACCTGGTCCTTGAGATTTTTTTCTTAGTGAGTTCATTGATTGCTTGTTCAATTTCTTTTTCTAAAATGGGACTATTTAAGCAATTTATTTGCTCTTCTGTTTACCTGGCAATTTATATTGTTGTTGATATTGATTCATTTCAATTAGATTATCAAATTTGTTGGCAAACAGTTGGGCAAAATAGCTCCTAATTATTGCTTTAATTTCATCTTCATTGGTGGAAAGTTCACCCTTTTCATTTTTGATGATGATAATTTTTTTCCTTCCTTTTTTAAATCAGATTAAACAAAGATTTATCTATTTTGTTGGGTTTTTTTTCATCATACCAACTCAACTTTATTAATCAGTTCAGTAGTTTTCTTATTTTTAATTTTATAGATCTCTCCTTTGAATTTCAGAATTTCTAATTTGGTAGTTGGTTGAGGATTTTTAATTTGTTCTTTTTATAACTTTTTTATTTGCATGCTCAATTCATTGATTGTCTCTTTCTCTATTTTATTCATGTAACTATTTAGAGTTATAAAATTTTCCCTAAGAACTGCATTGGTTGCATCCCATAGATTTTGGTATGTTGTATCATTATTGTCATTTTCTTAGACAAAATTATTGATCGTTTCTATGATTTGTTGTTTGATCCTCTCATTATTTAGAATTAGATGATTTAATTTTCACTGGCTTTATAGTCTGTCTTTCCCTGACCCTTTATTGAATATAATTTTTTATTACCTTTCTATGCTTCTTTTGAGTTCTGAGTTGGAAAATCAAAATTTCTGTTTAGTTTCGTCATAGAAATGATTGAATGCCCCTTACTTTATTGACTATTCATCTTCTTCCTTGAAAGATAATTCTCCACCGTATTTGATTCTTCATTGTAATTCTAGGTCCTTTGCCTTCCTGAATATGGTACTCCAGGTTTTCTTATCTTTTATTATAGAAGCTGCCAGATCCTGGCTATGGCTCCTCAATACTTGAATTGTTTTTTGTTTTGTTTTTGTGTTTTAATTTTAGTTTTTTCCTGCAGCTTGCAATATTTTTTCCTTGAAATTATAGTTTTTTGGGGGTTTTCTTTGTGGGATCTCTTTCCAGAGGTGATCAATAGATTCTTTCAATGATTATTTCCTGCTCTGGTTCTAGTATATCCGGGCTACAATATATATATATACAATATATATATACAAAATAGTATATATTTTGTTGCTAGTACCTTGAAAAATGGTATTCAGGCTCATTATTTGGTTATGACTTTCAGATAGACCAATAATTTTTAACTTGTCTCTTCTGGAACTATTTTCAAGGATAGCTGTTTTTCCAATGAAGTATTTTACTTTTTTTTTCATTCTTTTCCATTTGTTTGACTGATTCTTGATGTCTCAGAGTCATTAGGTTTTATTTTGCCCAATTTTGGTTGGTGATGAAGGACAATTTTCTTCAGTTAGCTTTTGTAACTCTTTTCCTATCTGTTTAATTCTACTTTTCAAGGTGTTGCATTCTTTGGTGGATTTTTTTTTTTTTTTT
The DNA here is from genome assembly GCF_016432865.1 of Antechinus flavipes. Classification (NCBI taxonomy): domain Eukaryota; kingdom Metazoa; phylum Chordata; class Mammalia; order Dasyuromorphia; family Dasyuridae; genus Antechinus; species Antechinus flavipes. Next base: position 231,410,433 of record NC_067398.1, read on the forward strand.
TTTTTTTTGCATTTGGCCTATTGTGTTTTTTAATGAATTGATTTCTTTAGTGGATTTTTTATTGCATTTGGCCAATAGCATTTTCTAAGAAGCCATTTTCTTCAATTTTTTTTCTCTTTTTCCCAAACTGTTGATTCTTTCTTGTATATCTCTCCTTTTGTTTCCCAACTCTTTTCTTCTCTCTCTCTTTCTCTCTCTCTCTCTCTCTCTCTCTCTCTCTCTCTCTCTCTCTCTTTCTCCTCTCTTTCTCTTTCTCTTTATATTTTGCTGAGGCAATTGGAGCTTAGTGACTTGCCCAAGGTGTCTGAGGCCCAATTTGAACTCATGTCTCCCTGACTTCAGGGCTGGTGCTCTATCTACTACCCCAACTAGGTGCTGTTCTTATTTGCTTTTTAAAATCCTTTATGAGTGCTTCCAAGATGTCTGTTTGGGCTTCAGACCAATTTACATCACCCTTTGAGATTTCTCATATGGGCATTTTATCCTTTTCTGAGTTGGTGTTTTGGTCTTCCTTGTCACCACAGTAATTTTCTATGGTTAAAGTTCTTTTCTATTTCCAGCTCTTTTTCTTTCTTTATTTATTTTTTCCTATTTTGTGATTTTTGAGGTTGAGCTCTACCCCTGAGGTATAGGTAGTGCTGTCCCAAATTTTCCATGGAGCTTTGAGCCTTGGCTTTGAGCACAGGACCCCTTTGTGTTTGGTGTCTTGCTCACAGCAGGAGGTAGCCCTATCTAGTCTCTCCAGAAAACAGAATGGATTCCTGGGATGCCAATATGTCTTTTGCACTGGGGTTGGAGGCTGCCCCATTGGTGTGCTCTTCTACTGAGCAAAAACCAAGAGTCTTAGTTGCTAATCTATTATGATTAAGAACCTCTCACTGGCTTTCCTGGACACTGTCTGAGCTGGGCTGAACATTCCTTTCGCCCTAGTGAGACTGATCTTTCTTGAAGTTTTTCCAATATATTTTGAGCTGCAAAGTGGTTTCATTTAATCATATTCTGTTCAGAGACTTGATTTCATGTGGTTTTTAGAGGGAAACTGGGAAAGCTTGAGCAGCCATCTTGGTTCTGTCTCTAAATCCCCTGCACAAGTACATGCCAACTCTGTCTTTGATACTATGATCTTGTTAATTATATTTGACAGAAAGTAGTATTTATAAAATTATCAAAAAATAATAAATAGTTTTTTTTTTCACATTGTACAATCTTCCTCCAAAGATATAAACAATCATTTGGAATCAACAAATATAAAATTATTAATATTCCTATGAAAGTTAGAGACAGAAGATGCCATGCTTGAATTGAGGTCTCAATGAAATAATGAATGAATGAAGAAGAAGAACAAAAATAACAGTGACAATCTCTTTCAAAATCATAATAAACTTCTCCAAGCCCTAATATATATTTCATATAATGGAGGAAAGAAGACACAATTGCAAAGTAGAATAAATATAATAAAAGTTATATATTAGTGGGACTTTATATCCTTGAGACTATTACAGTAGTTACCATGGCCTAGCAAGAACACTGATATACTAATTCTTTAGTAATTACTGGACTAGTAACATGATAAATGTAATAGAACTGTTTCACTAAATGGGGTAGCATAATAAAAGTATGACCATATTCTAAACCAGGAGTCATCTTATTCAAAATCAGATTGCTGTCTGCATTAACCCATGGCAACCTCTTTTCTAAATTACTATGATAACCAGTTTAATAGAGGGGACAGTAGAATAAATAGTGTTTCTGATATATACATGTGTGTTTAGGTATATACATATAGACATATATATGTATGCATATATATAATACATGTATGTATGAATATATATATATATACTTGTATGTGTGTGCATATATACATGTGTAGATTTATGTTAAGGAAATCAGGAATATTAATAACTTATGTGCTGGAAACACTTTATATAGATAACAAAGACTACCAAAGTGGGCAAATTTGGAGTGCATATGAAGAAAATAAGAGTACATGGATACTTCTATTATTTGCAAGTACTATATCACTATTTGAAGCACATTTTACCAAGCATCAATGGTATCCTTAGCTCTAGGTCACATGACAACTTCTTGCCATTCCTATTTCTAGATTAGAAAAAATAATAGAAGATAAAACTTTAAAAGCTACTTAAGTCATTAAGATAATTGTAAAAATCCTGACGTCACTAAAATATTTAATTAATTTAAATTCCAAAAAATATGGCAAATAATACAATGAATGATTAAAAAAGAGGAAGCAATGATAACTCAAGTGATTTTGCAAAGAAATGAACATACTTAGACTTGGATTATACAAATTCAGTTTTAAATTTGATGGCATAAATTTAATTAGCAGATCAATGACAACAAAACAGCTAATATCTACTAAAATCATCATTGAATAAATTATGAAATTTTGCAAATTTATTTCACAAAAAATGTAAAGAAAAATTTCAAAGCTTCCATACAACAGAATATATATATATAGAGAGAAAGAGAAATAGAGATATATTCATAATGATATTTTTGTAGTGAGAAATCATAGAAGGAAAATGATACTAAGAAGAATTCCTGAGGATTAATGTTAAATACTAAGATGGCAACTCTTTTAACTTGAATAAAATGTCATTCCAATTTAAATAATCAAGGTGTATCATTATTCATTAAAGTCAAATAAAGAAAAGTCTTGGTTCAATGCAATCCTTCCCACTGAATGCTTTATCTCATTCCAACTAATCCCTTCTTCTTCCCCTACACCCACCATCTTTTTATAAACTTTACAATAGATATCCATGTATCAATCAATATTACATATTGATTCAATATAATCAATTCAAGATATTGAATCAATATAATCAACAAATTGAGGAAGGTGTTTAAGCAAAAGAAGGAGTACACACAACCTAAATACCCTTTTCTTTTTCTTTCTTTTTTTCCTCTTGTCCAATGAAGAGAATAGATCCAATTCTAATCAGAATATAACTTATGTTCAATGTCCATTACTTTATTTTAATTTGAATATGCTAAACTTTTTCAATAATATGTTCACCAGTAAAAGTAGATAGGTTTGGTGTTATTCTATTAGTTAAAGGATCATGAATATTCATGTCAAGATTTTATTTTCCAAATTTGAATCATGGGCAAAATGAATTGGAATCTGAGGAGTAAAGGAAAATCTCAAGGCAATGAAAATATTTCTTGATTCCAGCACATTAAGTAACAAACTTTTTTTTTAATTGTATTATTTCTTCTTAACATTATTTTCTTTTTAAACTTAAAATTCCAAATTATCTCTCTCCTTTCTATACCTTCCTTCACCTATTAAGGACAGTAATAAGATAGTAATTATCCATGTGAAATCATAAAAAAACACATTTCCATATAAGCCATGCTTCCCCCCCAAAATGAGAAAAATAAAGAATGTCAGAAAATTATATTCAATTTTTACTTAGACTTCATAAATGGATATTAATTTTTTCATCATGAGGCCTTTGGAATTGTCTTGGATTATTGTATTATTGAAGTCGTTAAATTTTTCACAATTTATCATCATTCCAACTGTGCACAATGATTTCCCAGTTCTTACTTCAGTTTGTATCACATGTCTTGCTAATTTTTTTTTGTTTTTTTTTCCCCAAAACTATGCCCTCATCATTTCCCACAGCATAGTACTCCATCAACAATTGCATGCCTGTTCAGCCAATCCCCAATCAATGAAAATCTTCTCAATCCCTAAGTCTCTGCCACTTCAAAAGAACTGTTATAAATAATTTTGTAAGGATGATTCTGAAAAGATGGTAGAGTTGGTTAGTAAATTTCAAGCTCTCCCAATTTCCTTCACAAATAGAACAAATTTGTGCCTCAGGATGAAACACAGACTGGTGAAAAATCAATAAGACTTGGGGCACAACAGGGTATCCTCCTGATATAACCTCAGACTATCTGAAGAAAGACCAGAGAAGATCCCCAAAAAAGTGCAAACACCTCCAGGCTAATTCCTTTAAAACACCAAGTGGTGAACCCTCAAGTTAACTGGGTGTGGTTGGAGACTTAGCAGGAACCACAGAAACTTTCACCTCAAGTTCTGTTTGTGGAGTGAAGTTTGGGCCCTGGAAGACTGAAGGAAACCTGGCTGATTAGGAACACCAGGCCTAGCTGTGCTGACAGAGATTGTCTTGCGTTAGAAGGAACCAGCACCTGGTGAGCATGGAGGCAATAGGTCAGGGATGTTACTGGCTCTGGGCACTTGCTGGACAGGAGAAGCTTTGGTTTTGGTTTTTTGGTCAGAGGAGAAAGAAATAGTAAAGCCAGAGTACCACGATTGAAGGTAATTACACTAATACCTCTTGTTAAAAAAAAAAAATTACCATCAAAGAAAGAGCAGGGAAGAATGGGGTTCATCTTCAGAGGAGGACACTGAAGTTAAAACAAAACAAAACAAAACAAAATAAAAACCTTCTGTCTCAAAGACTACCACAAAATGGCTGCATGGACAGAGAGAATTTATAGAAGAACTCAAAAAAAGAATTTAAAAATCAAATGAGACAATGAAGAAAAACAAAAAAAGAAAGTAAAACCATTCAAGAAAAAGAAAAAAATTATGGGGGAAAAGCCAACCCACTAGAAAAGGAGATAAAAAGTCTCAAAGATGAAAATAACTCTTTGAAAATTAGAATTGGGCAAGAGGAAGCCGATGGAGCTATGAGAAACTAAGAAATGACAAAACAGATAACAAGGGAAAAAATAGAGCAAAATATGAAACATAAGAAAAATGACAGATCTGGAGAACAGTGCAAGAAAAGAAAGTCTAAGAATAATTGGACTGTCTCAAAGTAGTGACTAAAAAAAGAACTTTGACATAATAATACAAGAAATAATAAAAGAAAATTGTCCTGTAGTAGTAAAACAGGAAGGAAAAATAGAAATAGAAAAAAATACACTGATCACCACCTCAACAAGATCTTTTGTGGAAAACATATCAGAACATTATTGCCAAAGTTTGAAACTCCCATATCAAAGAGAAAATTTTGCAAGAAAGAAGAAAAAAATTCAAATATACTGGAGCTATAATTAGAATTGGATAGGATTTATCAGCAACCACAATAAAAGACTGCAGGTCCTGGAATTATATCTATGAACAATCAAAAGAACTAGAACTTTGGCCAAAAATATTATATTCAGCAAAATTATCTATAATATTAAATGAGAAAAAATGGACATTCAATGAACTTACAGATTTTCAGGACTGTCTGTCAACCCAAGCCGGAACTTAATAGAAAATTTAACATATAGAGCCAATATCAAAGACCAATTTCAAGCAATTCAACATGGACAAATAGGTTACTTAATTTTACATGGGAAATGTATAGCATATATTTAGGGTAGACATCAACAATAGGGCAGCCCAAAAGAAAGATTGAGGCAAAGTTAAAGTACAAATAGTAATTATGCCATACAAATGAAGTACAGAGGAAGAATAGACAAAGAGGATATTAGAAGGGAAGGAAAGTCCATAGTTCTTAAAACCTACTCACATCAAGAATGGCTTAAATAGGCAATCCTATATATCTACAAAGAGATAAGGGGGCGAGATAGGTGCACAGGGAAGCAAAGGGTGCTGGAAGGAGACAAGGGAAGCATCCATGGGTGGAGGGAGGTTAAGTAAGAGTAAGGCAAGTTAGAAGCAGAATTAAAGTAAAGAATGTGCAGGGATAGGAATGATATGTGTGAGTGTGCATATGTGTGTGTGTGTAAGTATGTGTATGTGTATATCTACATATGTGTATATAAATATATCCTTTCTTAACTATAGCCTGCTTGAGGGTGATGGGTGGTATGAAAGGGGGGGAAAAGAATAAAATAAAAAGGTGCGCAGCAGAGAACAAAAGAACAGTTTAAAAGATATAAAGAAAAGATGGACACTCATGAATAATTTCTTCTACTAATGTGTATATACTTTTCTGAAATGTTATTTCTTGTTATATTTTGAATCTCCCTTGATGTTCTTCTGGTTTACTTGACAGTGTTTTCTTTTGTTCTGCTTCATTTTGCTTTGTATTCCTTTTCTGGTTTTTTATTCTGTTTTTTTTAATAAAATAAATTTTGGGAAAAAATAAACAGAATAAATGAATGAATGAATGAATATTTTTGTACAAATAGATCCTTTTCAGGGAAGCTAGGTGGTGCTGTGGATAGAACACCAACCCTGAAGTAAGGAGGACCTGAAGTCAAGTCTGACCTCAGACACAGCACTTCCTCCTGTGTGACTCTGGGCAAATCACTTAACCCCAATTGCTTCAGGAAAAAAAAAAATCATTTTCCTTTTTTTTTTTGTTCTCTTTGGGATATAGATTTACTAGTGTTATTTCTGAATCAAAGGAACACAGCCTTTTTGGAGTATAGTTCCAAATTGTACCCCAGAATGATGGGACTTCACTACTATACCAAATATACTTATTTTCTCTTCTTCCCCTGTAGCATCTCTTATGTCTGATGAGTATGAAGTAGTACTTCAGAGTTATTTTAATTTGCTTTTCTCTAATCAATAGTGGTTTAGAATATTTGCTTATTTGATTATAGAAAATTATAATTTCTTTTGAAAACTGCCTTATCATTTCACCACTCAATTGGAGAATGGCTATTATTTTTATAAAATTGAAATAGGTCTATATTTACTATGATTTTGAGTAAAAAGGCCTTTTTTGGAGAAACTTGCTATAAGTTTTTTAATATTACCTTATTGTCTAAGGTAACAATGAACAAAATATAGTTTCCTTGATCATTACTTTTAATTAGGTTTATTTTTGTTTTTATTTTATCTGAGGGCATAATTGTTTTCCCTACCTTTAATAAAGTTCAGTTGAAATATATTAGATTCTGCTTCAACCGTATGTGTGTGTGTGTGTGTGTGTGTGTGCGTGTGTTTCTGTTTTAACTGTGTCTCTTCTAAACAACGTATTGTTTTGTATGTATACAAAATTTCTTCCCTCTTTGAACCAATTCTAATGAAAATGAAGCTGGATCATTGCCTACCACCAGTTATTTCATTTTCCTTTGTAAATCATTTTCTTTGCATGCCTCTATTATGTGAGAAAATTTTCCATATTCTCTCTTTCTTCCCTCTTCTCCCAGTGCACTTCTTTTTCTTTCCTCTTTATTTATTTTTTGAAGATCATTCCAACATATCAGTCTCATCTTAATGGCCTCACATACATTTATTTTAATTGTCCTCATGATGGCATGTAATTTTTAGGAATTATATGTATCATCTTCCCATATAGGAATGTAAATACTTTAATGATATTGAGACCCTTATGATTACTCTTTCATGTTTGCCTTTTTATGTTTCTCATGAATGTTATGTTTGGAAGTCAAATTTTCTATTCAGCAATTGTCTTTTCATTGGGAGTATTTGAAAGTTTTTTTTATTTTATTAAATATCCTTTTTTCCACTTGGTAGATTATACTCAGTTTTGCTGGGAAGATGATTCTTAGTTATAATCCCAACTCCTTTGCCTTGTAGAATGTCATATCCCAAGCTTTTCAGTCCATTAAATTGGAAGCCACTAAATCATGTGTGATCCCAAATATGTGAATTTTTTTTTTCATTCTGGCTACTGCAAGTATTTTCTCTATTACTTGGGAGATATGGAATTTGGTAATAATATTCTTCAAAGTTTTCATTAGGGATCCTTTCCAGGAGGTAATTGGTGGATTCTTTCTACTTCTATTTTTCTCTCTGGTATTAGGGTAACAGGACAGTATTCTTAGATAATTTTTTAAAGGATGATGTCTAGGTCCTAATTTTGCAATTCTTAAATTATTTATCCTTAATCTATTTACCAGATCACTTGTTTGTTTTCTGATGCAGCATTTAATATTTTCTTCTATTTTCTTTTCATTCTTTTGACTTTGTTTTATTGTTTTTAATATCTCATGATATTAAAACATATAGAGCCAATTCCCCTTGCCTAATTCTAATTTTTAAGGTGTTCCTTTCTTTAGTATTTTTGTGCCTCTTTTACCAAGCTGATAATTCTATTTTCATAATTGTTGTATAATACTTCTCATTCACTCTTACCCATTTTTTTCTTCTATTACTCATCTTTTTTTTTCTTTCAAAAGTTCTTTTGGGTTATAGTCCATTTTGCTTTGAGACATTTTGGTAATTTTTTTTCCCACATGATTGTCTTTTTAGTTTTTGTCTTGGCATCTTCTTTTACCAAAGTAATTTTTTAAGGTCTAATTCTTTCTTTCATCTTTCTATCTGGGGTTTTTGTTTTTTTGTTTTTTTGGCTGTTGTTTGCTCATTTCCCCAACCTATTTCTTGATTTTCAACTTCATGTTAAAGTTAGACTCTACTCATCCGGGGAATCACTGTCCCAAACTTCAGACATTTTTTGCTTCTATTTTCAGAGACAGTTCAGGAAGTCTGCAAGTTTTTCATGCTTTTGAGGTTTTGTGAACCTGGAGCAGTATGCTTTCCTGATCTACACTCTAGTCTTTGCTCAGGAAGGGCTCCTGCTTCCCTTTAGCCACAAATGCTGGAACTCTCTACCTTGGAAGTGCCATCAGATCTCTTGCTCCCTTTTGACTAACTCCCAGTACTTCAATCTGTCATGGGATTGTGATTCAGAAATACAGGTAGACAATAGACTTGTCAATCAACACCACTTGTACTCTGTGCCAGGAAGAGATCCTCTGTAATTTCTTTCTGATCTATTATCTTAACCCCTTATGATATCTGTCCTGAGAGTTCTCAGCTACTGCTGCTTTGACTGCTGTTGCTGCCATGACTGTTGTTGCTGCCATCATGTGTGGGCATTCTGAATGGATTTCCACTCCAGTGTCACAGACTTTTCTAGCTAACCTCCTAAGTTTCCATTGGCAAAAAAGTCTTACCCTGTCCCTTTGTTTGTTTTCTCACTCCAAAATTTTATTTCAAGCAATTTTTAAAAATTATCTATAGGGAAACATAGAGAGATTTCAACTGTGCTGCCTCCAATTTGCCATCTTGGTTTCTTTGCTTCTCAGAATATTTCTTTTTTTTTTTTAATTTTTTATTTAATAATTACATTATATTGACACTCGTTTCTGTTCCGATTTTTTTTTCCCCTCCCTCCCTCCACCCCCTCCCCTAGATGGCAAGCAGTCCTTTATATGTTGGATATGTTGCAGTATATCCTAGATACAATATATGTTTGCAGAACCGAACAGTTCTCTTGTTGCGTAGGGAGAATTGGATTCAGAAGGTATAAATAATCCGGGAAGAAAAACAAAAATGCAGATAGTTTACATTCGTTTCCCAGTGTTCTTTCTTTGGGTGTAGCTGCTTTTGTCCGTCATTTATCAATTGAAACTCAGGTCTCTTTGTCAAAGAAATCCGCTTCCATCAAAATATGTCCTCATACAATATCGTTGTCGAAGTGTATAATGATCTCCTGGTTCTGCTCATTTCACTTAGCATCAGTTCATGTAAGTCTCGCCAGTCCTCTCTGTATTCATCCTGCTGGTCATTTCTTACAGAACAATAATATTCCATAACATTCATATACCACAATTTACCCAGCCATTCTCCAATTGATGGGCATCCATTTATTTTCCAGTTTCTAGCCACTACAAACAGGGCTGCTACAAACATTTTGGCACATACAGGTCCCTTTCCCTTCTTTAGTATTTCTTTGGGATATAAGCCCAATAGAAACACTGCTGGATCAAAGGGTATGCACAATTTGATAATTTTTTGGGCATAATTCCAGATTGCTCTCCAGAATGGTTGGATTCGTTCACAACTCCACCAACAATGCATCAGTGTCCCAGTTTTCCTTCATCCCCTCCAACATTCATCATTATTTTTTCCTGTCATCTTAGCCAATCTGACAGGTGTGTAGTGGTATCTCAGAGTTGTCTTAATTTGCATTTCTCTGATCAATAATGATTTGGAACACTCTTTCATATGAGTGGTAATAGTTTCAATCTCATCCTCTGAAAATTGTCTGTTCATATCCTTTGACCATTTATCAATTGGAGAATGGCTTGATTTCTTATAAATTTGAGTCAGTTCTCTATATATTTTGGAAATGAGGCCTTTATCAGAACCTTTAACTGTGAAAATGTTTTCCCAGTTTGTTGCTTCCCTTCTAATCTTGTTTGCATTAGTTTTATTTGTACAAAGGCTTTTTAATTTGATGTAATCGAAATTTTCTATTCTGTGATCAGTAATGGTCTCTAGTTCATCTTTGGTCACAAATTTCTTTCTCCTCCACAAGTCTGAGAGATAAACTATTCTATGTTCCTCTAATTTATTTATAATCTTGTTCTTTATGCCTAGGTCATAGACCCATTTTGATCTTATCTTGGTATATGGTGTTAAGTGTGGGTCCATGCCTAATTTCTGCCATACTAATTTCCAATTATCCCAGCAGTTTTTATCAAATAATGAATTCTTTTCCCAGAAGTTAGGGGCTTTGGGTTTGTCAAACACTAGATTGCTATAATTGACTATTCTGTCTTGTGAGCCTAGCCTTTTCCACTGATCCACTAATCTATTTCTTAGCCAATACCAAATGGTTTTGGTGACTGCTGCTTTATAATATAATTTTAGATCAGGTACAGCTAGGCCACCTTCATTTGATTTTTTTTTTCATTAATTCCCTTGAGATTCTCGACTTTTTATTGTTCCATATGAATTTTGTTGTTATTTTTTCTAGATCAATAAAATATTTTCTTGGAAGTCTGATTGGTATAGCACTAAATAAATAGATTAGTTTAGGGAGTATTGTCATCTTTATTATGTTCGCTCGGCCGATCCAAGAGCACTTAATATTTTTCCAATTATTTAAGTCTGACTTTATTTGTGTGGAGACTTTTTTATAATTTTGCTCATATAATTCCTGACTTTCCTTTGGTAGATAGATTCCCAAATATTTTATGGTATCAACAGTTATTCTGAATGGAATTTCTCTTTGTATCTCTTGCTGTTGGGTTTTGTTGGTGATGTATAAAAATGCTGAGCATTTATGGGGATTTATTTTGTAGCCAGCTACTTTGCTAAAATTATGAATTATTTCCAATAGCTTTTTGGTAGAATCTCTGGGGTTCTCTAGGTATACCATCATATCATCTGCAAAGAGTGATAGTTTGGTTTCCTCATTGCCTACTCTAATTCCTTTTATATCTTTCTCGACTCTTATTGCCGAGGCTAGTGTTTCTAATACGATATTAAATAATAATGGTGATAGTGGGCAACCTTGCTTCACTCCAGATCTTACTGGAAAAGGTTCCAGTTTTTCCCCATTGCATATGATGCTTACTGATGGTTTTAAATATATGCTCCTGACTATTTTAAGGAAAAGTCCATTTATTCCTATGCTCTCAAGTGTTTTTATTAGGAATGGATGTTGGATTTTATCAAATGCTTTTTCTGCATCTATTGAGATGATCATGTGGTTTTTGTTTGTTTGGTTATTGATATAGTCAATTATGCTAATAGTTTTCCTAATATTGAACCAGCCCTGCATTCCTGGTATAAATCCTACTTGGTCATAGTGTATTATCCTGGTGACAATTTTCTGTAATCTTTTTGCTAATATTTTATTTAAGATTTTAGCATCAATATTCATTAGGGAGATTGGTCTATAATTTTCTTTCTCTGTTTTCAGCCTACCTGGTTTAGGTATCAGTACCATATCTGTGTCATAAAAGGAGTTTGGTAGGACTCCTTCAATCCCTATTTTTTCAAATAGTTTATATAACATTGGAGTTAATTGTTCTTTAAATGTTTGGTAGAATTCACATGTAAATCCATCTGGTCCTGGGGATTTTTTCTTAGGGAGTTGATTGATAGTTTGTTCTATTTCTTTTTCTGAGATGGGACTGTTTAGGATATTTACTTCTTCCTCTGTTAGTTTGGGCAAGCTGTATTTTTGGAGGTATTTTTCTATTTCATTTAAGTTGTCGAATTTATTGGCATAAAGTTGGGCAAAGTAACTCCTAATTATTGTTCTAATTTCCTCTTCGTTAGTGGTGAGTTCTCCCTTTTCATTTTTAAGACTAACAATTTGATTTTCCTCTTTCCTTTTTTTTATCAGATTTACTAAGGGTTTGTCTATTTTGTTGGTTTTTTCATAGAACCAACTCTTAGTTTTATTAATCAATTCAATAGTTTTTTTTACTTTCAATTTTATTGATCTCACCTTTTACTTTTAGAATTTCAAGTTTAGTGTTTGACTGGGGGTTTTTAATTTGTTCCTTTTCTAGCATTTTTAATTGCAAACCCAATTCATTGACCTTCTCTTTCTCTATTTTATACAAATAGGCCTCTAGAGATATGAAATTTCCCCTTATTACCGCTTTGGCTGCATCCCATACATTTTGGTATGATGTCTCATTATTATCATTTTCTTGGGTGAAGTTATTAATTATGTCTATGATTTGCTGTTTCACCCAATCATTCTTTAGTATGAGATTATTTAGTTTCCAATTATTTTTTGGTCTACTTCCCCCTGCTTTTTTGTTGAATGTAATTTTCATTGCATCGTGGTCTGAAAAGGATGCATTTACTATTTCTGCCTTACTACATTTGAGTTTGAGGTTTTTATGTCCTAATATATGGTCAATTTTTGTATAGGTTCCATGAACTGCTGAAAAGAAAGTGTATTCCTTTCTGTCTCCATTACATTTTCTCCAGAGATCTATCATATCTAACTTTTCTAGTATTCTATTTACCTCTTTGACTTCTTTCTTATTTATTTTGTGGTTTGATTTATCTAATTCTGAGAGTGCAAGGTTGAGATCTCCCACTATTATAGTTTTACTATCTATTTCTTCTTGCAGCTCTCTTAGTTTCTCTTTTAAGAATTTAGATGCTACCCCACTTGGTGCATATATGTTTAATATAGATAGTGTTTCATTATCCATGCTACCCTTTAGCAAGATATAGTGTCCTTCCTTATCTCTTTTAATTAGGTCAATTTTTGCTTTAGCTTGATCTGAGATCAGGATGGCTACCCCTGCTTTAGAATATTTCTTACATCTAAAATTTTTATGGTAAAATTGGGCTCAGCTTACCTGGATATGGTAAGGCACCTCCCTAAATTTGATGCTCTGTGTGTGTGTGTGTGTGTGTGTGTGTGTGTGTGTGTGTGTGTGTGTATACTGCTGTTTTCAGAGCTGGTTTGGGGAAATCTGTAAATTTTTGGTGCTTGTAAGGTGGTATGATCTAAGAATAGGTATGGTTTCTGTTTTCCAGATTTGTGCTCTGGTCTTTATCCAGGAAGGAACCCTGCTCCCCTGAAGCCATAAGCATTAATGATCCTCTGAGCCCTAGAACTGTGAACAGATACTCTATTCTCTTGAAACTTGCCTTAAATGAGATACTTTCTGCAATAGAATAGCTGTCTGTCTGAACTGAAAGCTCCAGGAGCTATTGCTACTACTGTCACTGTTATTACTGTAACCTCTGGTCCAACTTCCCCCCTGGTATTACAGGCCTCTTCCATTGAATACCTAAGTATTCTTAGGCTAGACAAATGTCTTATCCTGATTTTTTGCTGGCTCTGCCATTCCAAAATTTCATTTGAGATATTATTTGGAGTTATGTGGAGGGGATTTTTGAGGGGATTCAGCTCTGCTATTTCTAGTACATCATCTTGTCTTCACCTTCAAAAATTTTGAAAAAACTAGGGAAAGGCACAAAAAGATTAGGGCAATATCTACCTGGTATATGCAGCATAAAACTTATACTTTGTAAACTTGAATATTGTATTGTGTATATATATATATATATATATATATATATATATATATATATATATATATATATATATATATATTATATATATATACACACACACACATATATATATATGAGAAAGAGAGAGGAATCTAGAAAAAAAAGCATGTCAGAAATTCTATTTTCTCTTTAATGTCAATTAAAAGTAAATAATAAAAAGTTAAAGAAATGGGGTAGCTAGGTGGCACAGTAGATAGAGCACCAACTCTGAAGTCAGGAGGATCTGAGTTCAAATTTGAACTCAGACACTTAGCACTTTCTACCTGTGTGACCCTGGGCAAGTCACTTAACTCCAATTGTCTCAGCTAAAAAAAAAAAAAAAAAAAAAAAAATTAAGGAAATGAAGAATGTAAGTGGCACAATGAATAAGACAAATACTAATCAACAATTTTTGTTTGTTTCTTTGTTTTGTTTATTTCATTCTAGATGATTGCCTGGATGAGCAAGAGATGCACAATTCTCAATAACAATTACAGGAAAAAACCTAAGATTCATATATCCATAAATGATGATCCTGGAATCCAGTCAAAATATAATAACTGACTTTTTCTGAGACAGAATTGCACAATAAATTACCTAGAATACTTACTATAGGGAAAAGAAAAAAAGGGGGATGCTAACAGTTCCAGCACAGACAATTATCATTTTTTTTTCTGAAAGACCTAAATATCCCATTGAAAAAGCCTCAGAGAAGCCAGAAAGCCAAAGGCTGGTCAGAGAGAGAACATTTAAAGCTATGGAGAAGACTCACTAACAGTGTTGTATGGCAACACTCAGATAGTTCAAGTTCAAAGGAACTTCAAAATTCTATCAGTCTGTCCTAAGATACCATAGCACTGAAAATCCAGAACTCTGAACTTCAAAATTCCAGGGTAGAGCTGAGCTCAGGAGCTAGAGGACAGTGAACTAACTCAGAGGACCCACAGGGAGAATAGGAAAGTGGAGAAAAAAGATTATTGATTTATTTTCATGCCTTCATTACTGATAGAAAAAAAACAAACAGATCTGAGTTGGAACTTTGAAATACTAATGTGACTATCAAGAAGAGTTTATAAAGATAAGTTTATTCTTGAAATTGGAAGTATATCTATGATAATATTACAATAATTCTAATAATTTTAATGGGAGAGAGAAAAATAATATGGTCTTTTGGAACATAAAGGATCTTGGAAGTGTACAACAATATCAAAACAGCTATGGGCAAAAAAAAAGTAGTTAAAAGCCCAGAAAGAATTCATGGAAGAATTCAAAAAGGAGATTAACAATCATGTGGGTAAGAGGAAAAAATGGGGAAAAAAATGAGAGTGATGCAAGAGAATTATATAAAAAAAGAGTCAACAGTTTGGGAAACTGTTCAAAATTAGAATTAGCCAAATGAAAAGGGAGATTTTTAAAAAATCCACTGAGGGAGAAATAATCCCTTAAAAGGATGAAATTTACCAAATAGAAAAGAAAATACAAAAGCTAATTGAGGAAAATAATATATTAAAAGTTTGAATTGGGCAGAACCAGGAAAATATTGTACACAATATCAACAAAGGTTAACTCAGCTCTCCCTAGCAACATAGTGGATCAAAATAAGTACAAAGGACTTATAAAGAAAAATGCTATACACAATTAGATAAATAACCGATGGACACTGATTAATGCATAATTTTATCTTACTTTATTCTTGCTTTTTTCTTTTGATCAGTTTCTTCTTTCACAATTGTAATTAAAATGGAAATGTTTTCCATGATAACACTTGTAGAAATTATATCAAAATGGGCTAACATCTTCAAAAGAGAGGAGAGGAGAAAAGGAGGGCAAAAAATACGGAATTCAAAATCTTGTAAAAATGAATGCTAATTTTTTTCTTAACATGTAACAGGGTGGGGGGGGAATACCATTAAAAGTGTTTCCCACTCAATGGACAACGTTTGAATAAATTTTGGCATTTGAATATAATCAAATACTTTTGTACCAAAGAAAACAGGTTAGAGATTTCTAAATAGTATAAGCTGTCAGAGTTAAGTGAAAAGAATCAGGAGAATGATTTATGCAAGGAGGATGATATTGTTAAAACAGACACACAAGCAAACAACTTCCTCCCCCCCAAAAAAATTAATTTTTAAGATAAAAGTAGTCTTATCCTCAAAGAGTTATCAAACTGTGCATACTCTTTGATCCAGCAGTATTACTACTGGGCTTATATCCCAATGAGATCTTAAAGAAGGGAAATGGACCTGCATGTGCAAAAATGTTTGTGGCCCTTTTTGTAGTGATTAGAAACTGGAAACTGAGTGGATGCTCATCAATTGGAGAGTGGCTGGGCAAATTTTGGTATATGAATATTATGGAATATTATTGTTCTGTAAGAAATGACCAGCAGGATGAATACCGAAAGGCTTGGAGAGACTTACATGAACTGATGCTGAGGGAAATGAGCAGAACCAGGAGATCATTATATATTTCAACAACAATACTATATGAGTATCAATTCTGATGGAAGTGGATATCTTTGGCAATGAGAAGATCCAATTCAGTGATTGATCAGTGATGAACAGAACTGAGAAAGAACGCTGAGAAATGAATGTGCACTGTTTGCATTTTTGTTTTTCTTCTCAGTTATTTTTACCTTTCTAAATCCAATTTTTCTCATGCAACAAGAGAACTGTATAAATATGTATACATATATTGTATTTAAGATATACTTTAATATGCCTGCCATCTAGGAGAGGGAGTGGAGGGAAGGAAGGGAAAAGTTGGAACAGAAATGATTGCAAGGGGCAATACTGAAAAATTACCCTTGCATATATTCTGTCAATAAAAAGCTATTAAAAATAAAAGGTACTCTTATCAATGCAATTACCAACTGTTCTCTCTTAAAGCATTGTTATGGGACAGAATTCTGAACTTGGAACAAAGGATTCTTACAAGGCACTAAGTCAGTGGAATTGATAGAGACAATAGTTATCTAATTTAGCATGGTTCAGTATGATTGATTTAATCCTACAAGAAGATGTTATGGGCCAGAACTTGAAACAAGGTACTAAGTGGAATTGAGGAGACAGTGGTTAAATCTAGTTTAGCACTGATTTAATCCTACAACAAATAATGGTTTCCTAGTGATATAATGATTGGATATAATGATCAGTGTACAGCATATAAGCAAGAAGCTCTCAGAACCAAAAGGACAAGCGCACTAGAAGCTCTCCAGGCTGAGATAGATTCATTCCATCGTCCACCTTTGTGGTGGCTGAAGGCTGAAGTACAAACCTTTGGAGTCAGGGAGAGTCAGAAGCCAGAGAAGGCAGGTGGGAACTCAAGCTCTCAGAACCAGCGAGAGAGATAGGCCTCCAGAAAACTAGCCAAGCCCCAAGCGAAGGAGACAAGACTTTGAAGGAGATAATAAAGGATTTGGACTTTAACAACTGGCTCCACTTGTGGTGATTACTGAACTGAAATGAACTGAACTGAAAACCTCAACAGAGAACATTACATTTTAGAGAGAATATTACAAAGCATGTTAACCATCTCCTAACAAAGATGTGATGAGTATAAAAAAGAAAAGAAAAGAAAACAAAGGGGGCAGTTAGGTGGCAGAGTGGACAAAACACCAGCCCTGAAGTCAGGAGGATCTGAGTTTAAATCTGGCCTTAGATACTTAACATTTCCTAGCTGTGTGACCCTGGGCAAGTCACTTAACTCCAAATACCTCAGCAAAAACAAACAAACAAACAAACAAACAAACAAACAAACAAACAAACAAATAAATAAATAAATAAATAAATGAATAAGGAAGGAAGGAAGGAAGGAAAGAAAAAAGAAATCCAATCTAATGAAAGTACAAGTCATCAAAACTGGAAATTGGAGAAGTTGGTAAGATCCATGACTGTTGGTCAAATCTTTCACAAAGGGACATGAAGTGCTAACAAAGAATTTTACCACTTCCTAAACTCTAATCTGATTCTACTGTTTGTAATAAGAGACAGCATTTATCTATTACTAAAATATGAATACACCAAGTTTCTTTCAAATAAAAGTAAATTCATCTTTGTTAATGTATACAAAGTATTCATAGTTTGTATCTCTATCACTAAAAACAAACAACACTAAAAACAAACAAAAACCCTATAAACATAAGAAGTAAATTTATTGTCCGAGTAGCTAAAAGGGTGGGTTAACAAATGCCCATGTTGTAAAAGGTATTCTAGATTTGTCACTTATCGAACAATCTCTTTCAAACCACTATAATATTTATTTTTCTTGTAGTGATTATCACAAAACTTTTGATTCAGTTCTGCACTTAAGGCTTATTTATGTACTGCAAAAATAGAAAACAGATGCAAATGTAGTGAAAATGCCAGAATATTTTATGTCCACATGGAAAACTCTGTGAAACCCTCTACTAACAGAATAATGCCAAGAACAATTGATATGATATATGACATTATTTAGGAAGACAATTTAAATATATTTTGGTTATACCTAAGCTTAAATTCATTATATTCTCTCCAATGTAAGATCAAAGAAGCTTCTAAATTAAAAAAAAATCAAATCTCAAATCAAATATCTTATTAAATCTATTTATTTATTATCTATGTATATGTATATATGTATGTATTTGGGGTTTTTTTATTTAGTCTCTTTAGGGATATCAAAAGGTTACTTTAACTTCATAAATGTAAAATTGCTATTATAAAAAAGTAAAAATAAATAAATAAATAAAATGATACCTTAGAGACTAAAGGCTTGAAGATTGAATCCATACATCACATTGAATTGATGAATAGAGATGATGCCAACTAAAACTTCAAAAGGATGTCTGTGAATAAATACATAAAGAAAATGATAATCCAAAACAAAAAAGAACATGTGTAAAACAAATGACAGCTTTATAAGCTACTTTCAGAATTGTAAAATAGACTTTAAGGTATCTTGCAACTGTTATTACAAAAACCTACATGCTTTTAAAGAAAACATAGGGTCACAGCTGTACCAGATCTAAAACTATATTATAAAGCAGCAGTCATCAAAACCATTTGGTACTGGCTAAAAAAAAGACTAGTTGTTCAGTGGAATAGATTAGTTTCACAGGACAAAATATTCATTAACTACAGCAATCTAGTGTTTGACAAACCCAAAGACCCCAGCTTTGTGATAAGTATTCACTATTTGACAAAAACTGCTGGGAAAATTGGAAACTAGTATGGCATAAACTAGGCATTGTGTTGGAATCCTTTCTAACTGCTAACTAATTAGAGTTGATCTAATCTTACAAGAAGATGTTTTGGGCAGAACCTGAAACAAGGTACTAAGCAGAACTAATTAATACAAGGCTTGTGTTCACACCTTTACTCATTGGAGTTCAATGAGTTCCCACCTCCCTTGAAGCTCTTTGGGCCAGAGAGCACTATGGGAGAAAACCCACAATCCCTCTCTTGAGCATAAATAGAGCTTCAATGGGCCAGTCGAAGAAGTTCTTCAGAGTGAAGAAGCTACAAGTCGAGATTTCATCGGAATGACATGAAGAATGGTGCTGGCTCTGGAGGCTGAAGAAAACAGAGGCAGAAGCAAAGGACAAAGCGGCAAGAGCTCTTGGAACCAAGCAGAGAGATAGGCCTCTAAGCTAACCGGGCTATATTGGAGATAATAAAAGATCTGAACTTTTATCACCTGGCTGCGTTTTGGGAAGAAGATCACCACAGCATTGACCCACACTTAATACCATATACCAAGATAAGGTCAAAATGGGTTCATGATCTAGACATAAAGAATGATATTATAAATAAATTAGAAGAACATAGGATAGTTTACCTCTCAGCCTGTGGAGAAGGAAGTAATTTGTGACCAAAGAAGAACTAGAGACCATTATTGATCACAAAATAGAAAATTTCGATTATATTAAGTTAAAAAGGTTTGTACAAACAAAACTAAAGCAGACAAGGTTAAAATGGAAGCCATAAATTGGGAAAACATGTTCACATTTAAAGATTCTGATAAAGGCCTCATTTCCAAAATGAATATAGAGAATTGACTCAGATTTATAAGAAATCAAGCCATTTTCCAATTGATAAATGGTCAAAGGATGTAAACAATTTTCAGATGCAGAAATTGAAACTATTTCTAGTCATATGAAAAGGTGCTCCAAATCACTATTGATCAGAGAAATGCAAATTAAGATAACTCTGAGATACCACTACACATCTCTCAGATTGGCTAGGATGACAGGAAAAGATAATGTTAGATATTGGAGGGGATATGGGAAAACTGGAACACTGATACATTGTTGATGGAATTGTGAATGTATTCTGGAAAACAATTTGAAACTATGCTCAAAAAGTTGTCAAACTGTATATATCCTTTGATCCGGCAGTGTTACTACTGGGCTTATATCCCAAAGAGATCTTAAAGGAGGGAAAGGGATCCGTATGTGCAAAAATGTTTGTGGCAGCCCTTTTTGTAGTGGCTAGAAACTGAAAACTGAATGGATGCCCATCATTTGGAGAATGATTGAATAAGTTATGATATATGAATGTTATAGAATATTATTGTTCTATAAGAAATGACCAGCAGGATGATTTCAGAGAGGCTTGGAGAGACTTACATGAATTGATGCTAAGTGAAATGAGCAGAACCAGGAGATCATTCATTATATATGGCAACAACAAGACTATAAGATGATCAATTCTGATGGATGTGGCTCTCTTCAACAATGAGATGATTCAAACCAGTTCCAATTGTTCACTGATGAAGAGAGTCATCTGCACCCAGAGAGAGGACTATGGCAAATGAGTGTGTACCACAACATAGCATTTTGACTCTTTCTGTTATTGTTTGTTTGCCATCTTTGTTTTCCTTCTCAGGTTTTTTTTTTCCTTATTTCTAGATCTGATTTTTCTTGTGCAGCAAGATAACTGTATAAATATTTGTACATATATTGTATTTAACATATATTTTAAACATATTTAGCATGTATTGGACTACCTGCTATCTGGGGGAGGGGTGGGGGGAACGAGGGGAAAAGCTGGAACAGAAGGTTTTATAAGGGTCAATGTTGAAAAAATTACTCATACATATGTTTTGTAAATAAAAAACTATATAAAAAAAAAAGAAAAAGAAGGCCAGTAATTTTAAAGCAGCTACATAAAGATTGACATTTATTCACAAAAAACATTAGAGATAATTGGTAGTCATAGAACATAGGATAATGGATCAGTGTCATGCCAGTTATCTTGACTTTTGTTTTGTCACTGGATTCCCATATACCAGGAGGAGAAAGTGAGGTTGATGACTTTACATACCTCTCTTTCTATCTTAATTAAATCCATTTCACTTGGATTTAACAACAGAACGTGTTTAACAACAACAGAAGTACTTTTGGAACAAGCAGATATTTCTTCACATAGCTGATAACAGATATATTCCACGGAATGTGTCTCATGTAATTGAAAGTGATTTGTTTTCAGATGGAAACTCTGAAATGACCAAGATCAAGGAATAACTCAAAAAATCTCTGCAGAGGTAACATATCCCTAGACTCAGACAATAATTCAATGACAAAGAAGCATCAAACAGATGGTTAAGACCTGTATTTATTGGCCTAAATGGAAGGATTTGTGATGGAAATTCAAGACCAGGATACATTCCTGTCACAAATTACAAAATGATTATAACAAAAGAGTCCAGACATAAACTGAGAGTCTAAGAGTCTTGGTCAGGGTCAGTCAAAAAAAAAAAAAAAAAAAAAAAAAAAAAGGCAAAACAGTATATGTTCTCAAAGAGGTCACAATCTAAAGGTGAAGAAAACACACAAACAACTATAGATGATTAAGCTATGTACATGACACACTGGAAATAATCAAGCAAGAGAAGTTACCAGAATTAAAAAGGATAAAAAAGGAGGGCATTCCTTAGAAGGTGATGTTAATCAAGCTTGATTTACTGGTCAACCAGCTAGTAAATGACTGAGGCAGGTTTAGACCCAGATCTTCTTTTTCAAAAGCTAGGACTTATCAACTAAGGCAGTCTTCATACTTTTCAGATTGGCAGTAGAAGAATTCCAAAGTTTGACTCCACCCTTTCTTTAAAGTCACAGTTCAAAGCCCTACCTAACAGGTAAATGCACCGCAAAGAAACAATGTATGCAGGATTCACGGTATTATCATTTCAATTCAATGTAAGGGGAACTACTAAATGCTTCCAGAAATATCTACTGATGTCCCTCCTTACGGCTTCTTAGACTCTCACATTGCACTCCTCACGGGACTGAGCACAATTCTTGTTCCCCTGTTGAAATCCTCTTCTTTCAAGGTATTATACTTTAGACTCATCACTTCCATCAAGTAATTACTAGTCCTGTTCCTAGTCCTCCCAGTTGTAAGACCCTTCTTCAAATTTTCCTAAATCATTTAAAAAAAAAAATCTTTCTTTTTGTCCTTATCAAATTATAATTGAAAACAACTTTTTGTGAACCTCTTTAGATTATAGCCTTTTTGAAGAAGGGTCATAGGGTGCTTGTCATCATAATATCTTCAGGATCAGACTGGTGTGGCCAGCACAAAGTATGGCTTAATAAATGTGTATTAAATTGATTTGAATTTTTTTTGAGGTAGGAGGAAAGATTATGGCAGTGGTAAGACCATATATCCGAACATTGGTATACACTACTGTTATGGGAAAGAGATCCAGGCGGGATGGGTTGCCCCTTCCTTTCCCTCCAGGGCTCCCTGTGTTTCTTCCCGTGTGTGCCTGCGTGAGGGAAAGAGGGGGTTCGTGTGCAAGAGTGGTGTGTAGGGCAGGCAGGCGCAGGCGCGCTGTTCGCCAGTCTGCAGCCCGGGCGCTCTCAGTGCAGTTTCTCTGGGAGTTGATGGCAGCACCACAGTGCGGCCGCCTGGCAGACAGTGAAGCGCAGAGACCCGCTGTTCAGGAAGAGCCAAACATGTTGGGGGAGCAGGGTGGCTGCGGCTCTGGAGCCAGAGACCGGGGCACACAGCTTACGCTTGACCAACTGTCCTGACCTGCCTCCGCTGCTCACCTGCCCCAGCCCCCAAAGTATGTCAGCCAAGTCCAAGGGGACCACCTCCTCCTCCTCCTCTCCAACCGAGGGGCAACCAGCAGCCTCCAAAACCAAGGTGAAGGAGCAGATCAAGATCATCGTAGAGGATTTGGAATTAGTCCTAGGGGACCTGAAGGACGTGGCCAAGGAACTTAAAGAGGTAAGAGGCGACAGGGTGGAGAGGGAATGCTGCGTTTCCCGTTCTTCGGAGTCCTGGGGGCACCCAGTTTCACTGGAAACTGGCAGATTTCTAAACTCCCGGGGAAAAAAAAAAAAAAAAAAAAACTAAGAAAGCTTCCGCAGACATACTTTCCTTGTTCCAGCCCCTTCTGCGGAGACTTGTTACACTTTTTTTTTTTTTTATTCGTGAAGAAATCAACTAGTGTTTCTCTGCACCGGTGGATGGAGGTGTGCGTGTGCTCGTGTGTGGAGAGGAGTGGGTGGGGGGGTTGGGTTAGCCTTGGAAAAGAAATAATCAGTGGAACTGAAGAGGGTTTACGATGTTCCTTTTTCTTCCTCTTTCTCAATCATACGATCCCTTTTTTAATTTGGAAAGTCCGCTCGCTCAGCGCTGGTAGATGAGCTGCTTCTGGACACGCGGATTAGGCGCTTTTGGCTAGGTTTGGTTGGGTCGGACCAGAGGCAGCTCATTTTCCCGGATCTGGTGAAGGCTCGGCTGTAAGGAAGGAGGCAGTGGTTGGGACAGAGGGATTCCAACTCTCTATATTTGAATAGGGTCTTGGTTAGTTCTTGAAGCATCCTCCTCCATACCTCCCTATTCCCCCGCTGCCTTTTCTCTCTTTCTGTAAATTCTCTAAATTCCTTCTAGGATACAAAGTGTGTGTGTGTGTGTGTGTGTGTGTGTGTGTGTGTGTGTGTGTGTGTGTTTACGCACGGTCCTTGTAACTTGGTCACTCGCTTCGTGGAGTGGGTAACACTGGTGAATATCTCTACTGTCTTCTCAGAAGCTTTATTTGATATTTATGGGAAGGCAAGAAAAATGCCTTCAGGTCTGAGACTGCCGAACTCATCACAGCTTGGAGATGGAGTGTGCAGAGTTACAGAGGAGCTGGGCGGGGCGGTGTCTGGTGACCGCCTCCGCTAACGGGGCTTGGTTTGGCTTGGTTTGGAGCAGAGCAGAGAGCTGGCATGGTTCTGCTACTGCTGCCGCTATTCGGCTTCCTAATTGGCGCCCCCGGTTTCCTGCTCTGAGAGAGGATTCTTATCTTGGGGTTGGCTGAGAGCTTAAATGGTAACTTAAAAAGGTGGCGGCGGTGGAAGTAACCTACTGAAGGAAGGTTATCTCTGATAGTTAATCCTTTCAGCGAGACCAGAGAGGTGAAATTTGTGACTGATTTGGGCATTTGGCCTCTAAGGGTTAGCCCTCACCCCAACACACACACACACACACACACACACGCACTTCTTTCCTCGATTTGGATAATAGCCAAAACAAGGATTTCCTTCTTTTACACCCTCTCCCTCCTTCCCGCAAGTCTGTTAAAACATCACATTCATCAACGTGGTTCAATTTGCCAGTAGCAAGTGTCAGTTCCTGTAGGTTAATCTGCAGACAGAAGTGTAATTACCATGATTCCCCTCCCCAGTGGCAAATGCAGTTGTAGCTGAAAGATTAAAACTTGTTCGTTTTTCCTCATATTACTAGCTGACAGATGGTTAGGTTATAGGCTCAAATTCTATGTCTAAAGATGCTGATCATTCTTTTGTTTTCCTTTTTTCTGACATGTATGGCAGCCTATCATTTTTTTTGTCAGAAGTATGTATTTTTTTAACTAAAATTTGAACACATTCCTTTCATTAGGCTTCTGTTTAATGAAATAAATATTTACTGTTACAGTGTTGCTGAGGATCTGAAAAAGCTGCAGTGACAATACGTGTTTTTTGTTGTCTTCATTAAACTAGGATTGAAATAAAGAGAATCATAATTCCATGTCTTTTCAGTTGTGCACAATCCTTTAATTTCCTTATTTTACAGTCTACTTTTGGTTTAACAAACCCCATGTATTATTTTCTTCATATTTGAATCATTGCTCTTGGTCAATCGAAGCCTAGTAAAGTTTTAACTATCTTGTGGTTCTTTAGAAAACCTTTTTAGACTCTTGTGTTACCATAGATTAATAGACTAAATATAGATATGGATAGATCCATTTATCTATCAGATTTTCTCTATCTCTGTCTCTCTGTCCCTGCTCCCTCACTCCTACCCACCCCCACTTCATTTCTAATGAGCTAACTAAATGTCTTGGCAGTATTGGGATCCAGTTATTATTTATAAATGTCATTTATTTAAACTAAGATTGCTTATTAAAATTGGAAGTCTAATGATCTGGAGAGGATAATGATTTCTTGATATGCACGTTATTATTTTAGAATAAAGATATAAAGAAAAATATAGGGAGTATGAAAACAAATAGATCAAATATCACAACTATGAGAAAACATAATACAGTGTTCAGGAATGCAAGAAATGCAAGTAAATATGGATACTTTTATTGGTCACCAACATTCTGTACCCCCCTCTCCCCTTGGGGTTGTAATAATACAACATGTATCAGTGTAATGATGAAACTTTGAATGCTAGACGAGGCTCTGTAATTCAGTGTTTGTGTTCCAAACAATATAATGTTTGCATGTTAAACTACATACTCTAAAATTTTAAAACATTGGTCATTTTAGTTAACTATAACATATATTGTCACTATTTTAAGAATATATTTATAGAGCATGTTAACCTTTTGACATCTTGCAGTTGTCCCCCATCTATCTTTATAAGTTAAGCTACACAGGCTTAAATTTACTTTTAATGTAGTGCTTGGAGATTTTCTAAATTGCAATACTGCTATATTAGACATGTATGTGTGAAAAAAAAAAGTTGCTATAATTATTCATAAACATTTACAAGAAATGTCCTAAAAGATTAGATTTCTTTTCCCCAACTCAGTCTGTGTTTTCATTGATGAAGGAAACTCCTACAGATATGCATTTACAGAGTTTATATTCTTAGTTGCCTGGAACATTGTCAAGTTGTAACTTGTCTATAGTCATGTAGATACTATGTATTATGAGAAATTTGAACCCAAGTCTTCTATCTCTGACACAATTTCTCAACTTACTATCAAGCTAACTGTCCAGTTTAAGATTAGTATATATTAAATTTAGACTCTCACATTTCGACTTTGAATTCCTGCATCATTAGTAGCATGTTTTGAAACAGATGATGTTTTGACGTGATTAATTAACAGTTCTTACAAAGAACAAGTTTTTTTATGATCATGAATGGATCAAAGTGCCAATTTCTATATAGCATATTTTTAATTTTTCCATTAATTTTACTTCAATTAAAATATTTTTTCAATATTCTGCTTTTTATCACAATGTAGATCTTCTTCTATAATCATGGAACTATAATTTTGTTTGAATTTTTCCTCAGTTGTATCACTTTCAGTGTGATATAATGTTTCTTCCTTAAGAGTTTTCTTAATTAAACTAATTTTCCTTAAGTCATCAAAAACATTTAAGTAGTATGATAAAGCATATTTATCACTGTATGCTTACATGACTAGGAATTAACATTATAAATTTAAGGTAGAAATCATGTGATTTATCATTGAATTCAGAAAGTCCCCCCTTCGAACTTAAATGATAGATGAGAAAAAAAATAGAATTATCAGAATTTTTCTGTTTTAAAATTTTATTTTGAGGAATTAAAGAATTATAAGGAAATCCAAATCTTTCCAGTGCCCTCAAAGTAAGCTTGTCTCACTAAATCATGGTTTATTACATAAATTTAGCATTTTTAAAAATATTTCTCCAGATAAGATAAGCAAATCCTGAAAAAAAAATCTAATATAATTATGTTTGTAAGACTCTCTAGTACCAATCATATAACAAGAGAATTTTGCATTTAGTAATCCCTTGATGAATCTGTTCTTAGGAAGAGGAAATAAGAATGAGAATAAAAACCAAAAAGATTAAGAAGTTCTTGCTGAGTTTTGCTGTGATATATCTGTGGGACATGTAAGAGAAAAATGTAAGGCAAGGTCTTCAAGGGGCTTACATTCAATGTAGGAAGAAAAGACTAACATAAAACCATGTCAAATAATACAAGCAAATAAATTACTACTAGATAGGGGTGTACTCTAAAGGACTATCAGTGACTATTCAGGGAAAGCTTCTACAAGAAAGAACGATTTTAGGTGAGCCTAGAGGATGAGTAACATTTGGATTGCCATAGGAGACCAATAGAAATTAGTTTATTTGAGTAGTGTTTTTCTACATCTCTAAAGTTGAAAATAGATATGAGGCCCAAGAGTATTTGGGGCAAATATAAACCATTAACTTGTAGCAGGTGGAGGATAATCCATTTTCACTGAGAGATATGTGAGAATGAAGTTCTTCTAAATACTGGTTCTTTAAAAATAGTGTCCAAGCAGTCTGACATGAATCCAATTGCAGTTTGTATTTTCTTCTAAAGGAGTTATAAAGCAGAAAAATTTTTTCCTCGTGGTTGGCTGGAGGAATGACAACTAATGTTAATGAGACTGTTTGGATTGCTTGTTGGTATTCATTTGGCACAGGTGTTCCTGTTCACTATTATACTGACATGAAAACCTGGTACTAATTTGCTTAATGTGTTTCCTTTAATGACAAATATTTTACTTTTTGTATGACTATTTCTGGAATCAAATATTTTAGTGTTTCTCTTTTATTACTTTGGTGAGAAAATTACTACAAGAACAATCTAACTTTGAGAAAGTTTGATATTATGCATGAACCACAAAAATAAACATAAATAAAATGAAAGAATAAATAAATAATGAACAAAAGTGCTTTCAAAGCTTTCCTCTAATCATTATTGTTACAAAACTAGTTGGCAGATGGATGGGATATACACTGGGATTAGCTCTGAAAGATGCTATGTGTTTCTTTATTATTTTTATTTGACCTGTATAAAGGGCAATCCATACTTTTATTATAAAATATTATGATTTTTAAAAATATTAATAAATCTGAATATGATATTTTTTGTTAAATATTTCTTAATTGCTTGAGGTACTAGGAATATATAAAGGTAACAATAATGATGTTGGCAAGAAAAAAAATGACACTTTAATTTTTATAAAGCACTTTATACACAAGTGCCTGCTCTTATGGAGTTTACAATCATGTTAGTACTTTTTATTCTATCTTATTTGAAACTGTATTTAAAACTGTGCTATTCAACAATAGTTATAAGATGTTTTGTAAAAATAAATAAATAAATAAGTAAAAAAAAAACAAAGTTCATTTAAACTGTGCATACATCTATATATTGACTGATGGAACATTTAAGGGGGAAAATAGCTTCTTTATATTATTCTATTTTTATTCTAACAAAACTCATTTTGGGAGTGAAACCAATTCATTAAAAAAAATATGTGACTGAACTAGATTTTTGATATACTGAGATGAAGCTAATTTCCAACTTTGAGTTCCGAAAAAAAAATGTAGATGACATGGTAACATAAAATAGAAAAAACTAGAAACTAGAAGCCTCAGGTTTTTCTCAAAGCTTTGGTTATAATACAATTTATGGGTGTTATTGGAGGAATACAAAACTATTATTGAAATATATATATTGTATTTTAATAATTTTAATTAAAAAGATAATTTTATTTTTTATTATCTTGTCTTTTTTCATCTTAGCCATTTCAAGTATTGTTCTCTTCCAACAATATATCTTCTTCACTCTCATTCACTATATTTGAAAGCTTCTTCCTCCCAAAACAACTGTTGAGAGATGCAGGAAACATTCTTAATAATGAAATTAAAATCTAGCAGATGCTTTCCTTCTTTACCTTAACCTCCTGACTACCTTCCCTTCCTTTCAGATGGATGTAAATGCTTTCAGGATGTAAATAGCAATCATTTCTGCTTTGGCCAGAAACTCTGAAGGTCTTCCCCTTCCAAATTTATTTATTCATTTATTTAGATTGTTTTTGTACTAGGTGAAAGAGAAGATTATTTGCCTCAATTGCTAACTAGATTTAATCATTGAATGGGTGCATCCTCAGTCAAACTGAGATCTGTTGAAGATCTTAATTCAAAAAAGCCAAAGTCCAGAGTCATATCCACGCATGTCCACTCATCTTGATCTATATCTTGCCACTGAACCCAGATGACTCTGAAAGGGAAAGTGAGGCAGGGACTTTGCATTGCACTCCCTTGCATAAATCCAAATCACTTGAATGCCATAGTATCACTTCACTGATGTCATGGTCCTCTTTGAGAATGAAGGAAAGACAGCAAATCTCACCTATTCTAAAAGATTTTTCTTGGTGGTTGTGACCCTTCCCGATCTAATCCAATCCCTAAGTGTCTTTCCTCTGAAATTACCTTCTATTTACACTTAGTATATATTCCTGAGGTCAAGCATTATTATGTACCCTCTAGTACATACAAATGTTAATGTAGTACATAATAATAGTAATATTTGTTACCTTGTATTGGATTTTAACATAGTTAAAAACTGCTGTTGTAAAATCATTTAGTAACTAATAGATAAATATGTTGGTTAAATAGCAGCAATTCATAAAGTTCCTTATTAAGAAAAATGAGGGCTAATGCGTTTCATAAGAAAGCTATTAAAGGTGTTTCTGTTTTGTTTTTTCCTTAATGAGTTCTCATAGAGCACAGAAGACTTAGAATGTGGCTTTGGGAGTGACAATCTATATTCAAGGGTTTGAAGATCTACTATGTGGAAGAGGAATTTGATTTATTTAGTTTTACCACAAAAGGCAAAATAAGGAGCAGTATGTGGAAACTGGAAATGAGTAAATTCAATATCACATAAAGGAAACTATAAGAAAATTAGAGCTATTTAAATATTCAGTGAACTGCCTCAAGTAAAAGTGAATTCATAAACACTTTAGTTTGTCAAGCAATGACTGAAATATCGCTTAATTTAAGTTAATTTGATATTTTTGTAGCTAGGACTTTGTTCTAATACACATTAGACTCTATGATTTCCGAAGACCCTTCCAACTTTGGAATTTATAATAATGTGTGGTATTTAATCAATACCTATTTTTGTTTAACATAATTGGATGAATATGATATATATTTTAGACCAATTTGCTCCAATGTGAGATTACATGTACATATATATGTAACATATATATGTGTAATTATATATACATATATACACACATATGTGTAATGTATTTTGTAGTCATACTGATAATATAAAGATTTTTATTACTTTTTTTTTGTTTGAAACTTCTTAATAACTGTCCTTCATTTGGAGTTTTATAACATTTCATTTGGAAAATTCCATATTATTATAATATTTTGGTTAATATATATGTGATATACATATATGTTATATTAATAATAAAATACCTAATACCTATAGTACTTATTATGGCACTATGTTAAGTGCTTTACAATTTGATCTCATTTGATCCTTTTAACAGCCTGCCTTGAAAATAGGTGTTATTCTTATCCCCATTGTAGAGTTGAGGAAATTAAGACAAACAGAGGTTATGTGACTTTCCAAGGGTCACATAAAATGTCTGATGTTAGATTAGAACTTAGGTCTATTTTGAGTTTATACTGATATATCTACTTACTGATATTCTATTTACTATACCACCTGGTGGCTTTAGACAAAATAAATTTGAGAAAGTACTCTATAGAATATTCTCATACCTTTTAATTTCTGAATGGACTTTGATATGTTATCAAATGCCAATAGAATTATACTTTTTTGTCATTTCACACAGTGATATAACGACTAAATCTAAGATGTGTTATTCAAAGAAAAAAGAAAAAAAAGAAGAAAATATGTTAGTTCCAGTGGCTCATATGAGCCACAATATGAGGAATTTCTTATTTGTTTGAAATGTGTTTGAAGTCTGATCATTAAACATATTTCTGCCCTCTCTAATACATTCAGACTATTCATAGAACCAGTTTGAAGTTGTTGTTTCAAAATCCAGGTAGCAATAAAAATATTTGAAAGAATGTTTCAAGCAGCATTGAAGTAATAAATAATAAAATCATTGAATTATTTTCATTGTTACTCACATGATATTTCTTTTCAACCATGTTGTTTTGAAAATTTTCTGTACTTAAACCAAACTATTTTTCAACGATCGAAATCTAAGAATGACTAAAGGATGATTTTAACTACTCATCATATAAGTAGACTACAATATCTCCAAAAAGACTTGGCATTGGACATTGATCAATCAGATATTTCTTGAATTAATTATATTTAGTTTTCAAATATCAAAGACAGATTCTGAAAATGAAAAGGATGTATTAGGATTTTTAACACTCAAATTGGTGCTGTTAGAGTAGTCAATATATTGTCTATTACTGGTATTTTATTAAAAAGAAGGTGAAGTTTTCCCACTCATTTAGAATCTGCATTCAGAAAAACAAAAACATTTCTAGAAAATTGTTTCTTATTTTATTTTCAAATAATCCTTACTCTTAGTAAGTTATCATTTATAATAAAGAACAAGTGGGGGGGCTAACTTAAAATAAAAGAAAGAAAAAAACATTAATTGTCTAGCACTATATCCAATATAATATATGCATAGTATTCCTCCTCTGCAAAAAAATGAGGGGAATGAGTTTCTTTTCTTCTTAACATTATATTATCTATTTAATTTTAGTATAATGCTATCTAACATATATATTCAATGTTGCCAAAATGCAGTGGTTACCTTTGCATGAACGTGTTGTCCATTTCCCTTTTTTTATGACTTTAATTATACCATTCTTATGATTGAAATGTCCTCCAATTCTCATCCCCTGTTTGACCAAATTTCAATTTAAATACCACCAACAAAAATTAAACAAGTCTTTCTTTGGCTTTCAATAACTAAACTCTAGGGACAATTAGTTTGAGGTAATTCGAATTAAAGGGACATAAGTGGAGTATGAAACAGGCCTCTGATGGATCATCATTTTTAAGGGAAGAGGGGAAGATTTCTTTCCTTTCTCTTCTCATTCCCTATTCCTTATTTCTGGTAGGAGACTATCTTTCTAGCAAAGAATACAGTATAGTTACTCACCAAGCAGAGATACTGTGTCCTGTGGGGATCAAGCACAGATGAACAAGATATCTAGCTCAGATCTTACACTCAACAATATTGAAATTCTGCAACTGTGAGTTTCTTTGGCCCCATGCATTTCCCACGTGTATCTCCCTACCACTGTACTCTTAAATTTGTTCCCACTCTTCCTCCAGATATTTATTTGCCAGTATTGTGATTTGTAGTAACTGTATTTACTTGGTCACTTTTGCAAAAACATATGCTAAACATTAATTATTTATTCTATTTATTCTAATTTTTTTTAATTTTTCTTCTATTTATTTTATTCTAATTATTCTAATTATCTATTTCCTGATAATTAACAGGAAACACACTAATACTGGTAGAAGATTGCTAGCTCTAGTTTTAAAAAGGTAGCCTAGTTCATTTGCTAAAGTATCAAACATTCTATGGATATCTGGTCTATTAGTATAGTATCCATTCTATTTGGTGAAATAATCACTGTGTGATATATCCAAAATATATCTGGGTTCTTTGCACATTTTTCAGGGACTGACTGAAAAGGATCTCCATTCAGGAGGGTCTTCATCATGGATTCCTTAGTAATGGTGTATTAGAAAAGAATTATCATTTTTTTTGTTTTAAGTAATATTTCTTATAGTATGTTTATAAATTAGAATAGTTTCTTTTATATAACTTTGGCATAGTTGGGTATTTATGAAATGATATTTCTTGTATCAGTAAGATGAGGTATAGTTCCTTGGGAGAATGTAGTAATTTCTGAGAAACCCTAAAGCCACCTAGCCTTGGGAGTGTCACAAACAATTTTGGCTGTCAGAGAATACCTTGTTCAGTAAGTAACAGAATTCAATGATGGGAGCTGCTCCACCTATATTCTATACTCTTCAAGAAATAATGGGTGCATCCTCACCCCTACCACTCCCCAATTTTACCTCTAAGTCATAAAATTGGTGATCTGAACCTGATTTTTGTTTCTCTTTTCTATAAAATTATTTTGCTTTTAGCTCTTTGCTAAATTCCTTTGGAACAGCCTAGTTCAATTGGGGTTACATTTATAATAAACTTTGCCCCTTGATTTGGAGATGCAGGTGAGTCTGCAAATTCTTTTGAGACACTCATGACACCACTCTGGAATAACAATCTTTTCAGGTCTCCTTTAAACTACAACAAGTATCCACTCTGATTTTTTTTTAATTTTTTCAATTTTGGTTTTTATCTTTTTACTTAGAATATAGTCTGAGAAGTCATAAATGTTTCCTTCTTCCTCTTTTTTTCTCCCTCCTTCCTTCCCTTTTCTTTCCCTTCTTTCCTTGCTTCTATCCTTGCTTTCTTCTTTCTTTCTTCCCTCCTTGCCCTGCATGCATGGATACTTAACCACATATAAACATACATATACTCATTCATATATGTGCATAGGATGTACATATACCATATGTGCAGACACATACCTATACATACAAACACACATATGTGCATATCTAAACATACATGTATATGTGTGCATTTATGTGTATATACTATTATATAATAAATAGCTGTAGGCAAGCTAGAGAAATGTATATGTTGACTATTAAAATGCATTCAATAAATCATTTAGAAGGATAACATGATATAAAGGACAATGCTGAAGACAGCATATATGTTATGATTATTCTTTTAGTTATTTTCTGGGCAAAAAGCATTGTTTCTATCAAGAATGGCTTACTGACTTAAGGGATTTTTTGCCTTAATCTTTAAAATGGGCATTGTAGAAATTTTTGGTAAAGGGTCCCACATATCAACTATGGCTTGACATTGTTAGAAACATATTTGGAAGTAGAAATAAAAAATTGTAAAAATTTGTGAAATGTAAAAAGACAGTTTTTTTTTTCCTTCTTGCAAAGATAATTTTTAACCATTTATTTCCCTTCTTCCCTTCATATCACAAAAGTTTCTTCCTAAAGTGAGAAATCATTATCTATGAATACAAAAAATGTTATTTCAGTGAAAAAAAAAATCACTTTTATACATACCAAGACAATTGAATGAAATTTTTATTTTTCAAACAATTGTTTGATAAAAATATAGATGGAAACTTAGATATTTATAACTTCTATAATTTTTGAGCCAGTAATTTTAGCAAACAATGCAACATTTTTGCTATAATAGATTTATCCTAGGAAGAAAATAGTATATTTTAGGTAAACTTTTTTTGTATTTAATGACTGTTTTGCTTTGATTTAATATTGTTATGCTTATATGTTATTATATTCAGGTGGGCTTTAATAATTAGAAAATATCTCTTCTAAATAAAATATTTGTAATCTGCTCCCCTTCAAAAAAAATAGAATGCTTTTTTACTTAAAGATTAATTTCTTCATTCTTTTTTCTTCTTTCTTATTTGTGCTAATGAGTAATGATATTCCATGTTGAAAAGATAGAATTGTTTTGAGGTTAATGACTATTCTTTAAACTGAACCTTACAATTTTGACATTTATTTTTTGCTTTGCTGAGAATTTTCTTTATTCATTCCTATGCTGATTCATTCTACAAAAATTTATTGAACACCACCTGGATGAGGAGAAAATGGGGAAATAGAAGGAATAGTGTGTAAAGTAACTGATACAACACTTCAAAATTTGCCAGACAGTGCAGTAGACCTGGAACCATGGAAACTGCTTGGAATTCTACCTCTAATTGTAGTGTTTTCTCTAGGATAACTTCTTTTAACTGCACTCCCTCACTGTTAGATTCCCCAAGGGATAGCCAACTAGTAATGTGTGTGTATAGATATATCAATATCTATCTATCTATCTATCTATCTATCTATCTATATGTGTGTATGTGTGTGTGTGTGTGTGTGTGTGTGTGTGTATAAGGGGCTTGAATTAAAACTACATCACATTACTATAGATCAGAGTGACTTGTCTAACTCTCAAGTAAAGTTTGGTTAAAGCCTGAATAATGACCACATCTAAATATCAGTAAAGAATCCAAAAGAGACTCAAGATATACCTCTATAGAAAAAGAAAAAGGCTTAATTTATTGTTTTCTTAGCAATTTAAATCCTTTTTTCTTTTCTTTTTTAACTTCTTATAAAGTTATTATTAGATGTGAGTTTCTGTTTGGTTGTAAATATTGGTGACTTTCTGGAATTCATAGATGGCCTTTTATTCTTTTAGATCTTGTTTCCTGAAACTGTGCTTACCCTGGGGTGAATATAACATGTATGCTCATACACACAGTTACCCATCACGGTTGTATGTGTATGTGTATATACAATTGTCTGTGTGGTACATGCAATTCCACAAACAGACCTGTGGCCACCCTCATCTTTTCTGATTGGTCAGATGATAGAGTAGGAGAAATTATTAATTGTCATTAAGCTTGATTTTTTGTTGAATTAGAATACCCACCCTTTTGGTCTGAAGATTTTCCCATGTTCCATAAGTTGCTTACTTGGGCATATCCATCTCACTATTGTTGTTTGTTCACTTCTCAGAACTTCTGGGTTATTTACCAGCTTTGGTGGATTCTGAGATTGACTACTGCCAGGTGTGGGACCTTTGATGGAAAAATCTATATCTCTCCATATCATACTGTCACCTAGATACTTACATTTGGGTATAAACATTCACCTAAGATCAAGAAAATTGAGACAGACAGAAAGTAAGACATAGATAGAGATAGATGGAGAGGGAAAGAAAAAGAGACAGACAGGGAGAAAGAGAGAGAAAGTGTCATGTGCCCAGTGGTCCATGGCAGCAGGATAGAGCAATGTGATTACTGCCTATCCTCTTATTTGGCAACTTATGGAAGTCCTGCTTTAATAACTGTCAAGAAGGAAAAGAGAGTGAGGGGTCAGTGGGGTCATTTATCCTAATTATGTGTATACTTAGTTCTGTCTCAGTAGTTCATGAGTTAATCATGATTTGAGCTTTGTAGCCAATTAAGAGTGTGGAGTATTTTTTTGTTTTTGTTTTTGTTTTTGTCATCACACAAAAATACCCTTCTGTCCCGCCTGACTGGCTGACTTGCCAGGTAATACAGTGAATAGAGAATCATCTCTGTCAGCATACAAATAAATGCTATATCATTATTAAAAACTTTATTATCTTACAAAGAAATCTGGCATCTTGAAAATAAGCATTTTGAAAAAGCAGAAGACTTGCATCCAAGTAACTGCGATATGATTCAGAATGTGATAATGACAATGTCAAAGGAACATAAAAAGCAACTAAAATAATATGGTTTGGTTCAGTGGAAAGATTGCTATCTTGTCAGGGTACCTCAAATTATCTACTTCTGCCACTTACTATTATTGTGTCCTTGAAAAAATTACTTCAGTATCTCTGGACCTTATTTCCCTTATCAATAAAATGGGAGGATTATACTATATGATCTTTTCTGGCCCTAAATCTATGATCTTAATTGGACTGTCAAATTTCAATGCTTTCTCCATGATTCAACATGACTTCTAAGTTTTTATTTAACAAGACATTCAGAAATTTAATGCTATATCATTGGGAAGTGAGAGCCAGACTTGGAAAGGGGAATATGTGGATTCTAGATTAAAACTCACTTCTCTTTCCCAGTGCTTGTTCAGAAGATTTTAAGATATCAAGAGGAAATGGCACTTTTTAATGTTCCTTTAATGTAATAAGGTTCATGTAATATATCAAAAGAATTTTTGTAGGAAAATTTAAAATAAATGCAAAAAAGATTCAATGTGAGCCATCTGTCTTCTTACTGAATTGTGCTAAAAATGAATCATTCTTTTTGCATATGGTTGTTTATGAAGTTCTTACTCTTTTCTGTATTTGGCTGCTTATATTTCATTTTAACAAAAAAAAGTATCTGGAAAATCAAGGCATATTTAATTTAATACACTGAGTAGATTCGATATATGTAAAGTATATTATTTTCTTCAGAGCATATTAATTGATTCAGTTATATATTCTGTGACAGATAATTGTTACTCTGACTTTAGTGTTCTAACATTCCTCATAAATGACATGTCTATAAGCGTCATAGGGTAACTGTTTCATGATTACAACTTGATAGTTTCTGGATTATTCTTTCAAATGCAGGGAAAACACATTGAGCTCTTTGAACTCTCTTCTATTTCTAATCTTCCTTTTCTTTCTATCTTTACCACCCTTTTGATTTTTCCTTCTTTGTCATTGCTTCCATCACCTATCTTTTTCTTTGCCCCAAGTCTTAATCCTCCTTCCTCACCTTCTTACATATTATATACTTATAAAACCAAAGGACAAATTTTCTTTCTTCTACTTCTTCACTTGTTTGATATAACTTCTTTTCCAAAACCCATTTTCTTCCAATTTCATTTTTAAAAGTACATATTTATATATTATACAAACCCAAACCCTCACAAGTATTCCACTTTTGGCAATCATTCTCTGACTCTAACTTGTTAACTTTTATCCACTAAAGTTGCTCAGAAATCTTGAAAAATTCACAGGGGGGTTTGCATACTGTGATGTTGCATGTTATTAAGCTTTAGAAAGGAGAGGATAACAAGGAATTTTAACAAACAATTTTTTTCTATATATTTTCTATTTGATTGTCACTGTGTTAGGTATTAGGGGAAATCTACAATTTTTAAAAATGGTTTGTTTCTCTTCATGTAGAATTCAAATTATGAGAACACCACACATAAGCAAATAGTTATAATGCAAAATAACATATGAAAAAGACATATGAGAGGTAAAAACTAAGACCTACTTATTTGAAAAATATAGTATTTTATTTTTCCCAATTGCATATTAAAATAATTTTAACATTCATTTTTAAAACCTTGAATTCCAAATTATCTTCCTTCCTCTCTTCCCAACACCCCTCACTGACAAGGCAAGTAATTCAATATATGTTTGTGTGTGTGTGTATATATATTATATATATATATATACATATATATATATATATATATGTACACATATATAGTCATACAAAATATTTCCATATTAATTGTTATGAAAAAACATGGATAAAACACTCAAGAAAAACAAAGAAAGTAAAAGAAAACGATATACTTCAATCTGTATTCAGATATCATTAGCTTTTTCTTTGGATATGATAGCATTTTTCATCATAAGTCCTTCAGAGTTGTCTTTGATCCTTGTATGCTGAGAATAGCAAAGTCATTCATTCACAGCTGATACTCTTACAATATTGTTCTTACTTTTACATAATACATTTCACATAGTCATTTGCTTCAGCTCATGTAGGTCTTTTCAGATTTTTCTAAGGGCATCATGCTCATCATTTCTTATAGCACAATAATATTCCATCACAACAACACAACACAGCTTATTTAGCCATTTCCCAATTGATGACATCCATATAATTATCAGTTCTTTGCTACCAGAAAAAAATTGCTAGAAATGATAAATGATAAAACTTTTATGAATTGAAAGTATCATCTTCTCATCTAGGAATGTAAACAGTTTAATTTTACTAATTCCTTTATGATTTCCATTTCCTATTTACTTTTTTATGTTCCTCTTGAATCTTATATGATACTCAAATTTATTCAGCTCTATTTTTTTCAAGAATACTTAAAAAATCCTTTATTTCTTTGAATGTCATTTCCCCTCCCCCCTCATAATTAGACTCAGTTTTGCTGGGTAGGTGATTTTTATTTGTAATCCTAGCTTTTTTGCCCTCCAAAATATCACATTTTAGGTCCTTTGATCCTTGAACATAGAAGCTACCAAATGTTGGCTTGTCCTCACTATAGCTTACTAGGGAGCTGTAGTTAATAATTAGTAGTAGTAATTAAATTGTTTCTTTTTGGTGGTGGAAGTATTTTCTTTTTAACCTGAGAGTCTGAAATTTGACTATAATATTTCTGTGAGATTTCATTTTGGCATCTCTTTCAGGAGGTAATTGATGGATTCTTTCAATTTTATTTTACCCTCTGGTTCTAGAATAATAGGACAAGTTTCCCTGGCAAATTCTTGAAAGATGATATCTAGACACTTTTTTTTTTGATAGTGGTTTTCTGGTAGTCCAATAATTTTTTAATTATTTCTTCTGTTTTCTATTTTCCAAATCATTTATTTTTCAAATTTTCTTTTATATTTTTCTTTCTTTTGGTTTTGATTGTTTCTTGATTTTTCATAAAGCCATTTGTTTCTACTTCCTGAATTCTAATTTTTAGAAATTATTTTCTTTAATGAGGTTTTGTACCTTCTTTTCCATTTGGCCAGTTCTATTTTTTTTTAAAGTTCTTTTCTTCAATGAATTTTCATATATCTTCCCCCTCCCATTTTGTCAATTCTCCTTTTCAAGAAATTCTTCTCCTTATTGGCTTTTTGTAACTCTGTTATCATTTGGTCTATTTTTTAAAGTATTATTTTCTTCAGTTGTATGTGTGTCTCCTTTACCATGCTGCTGACTCTTTTTTTTCCATGATCTTTCTGCATCACTCTTATTTTCCTTCCCAAATTTTTTTCTACCTCTTACTTGATTTTTTTATTATAATAGTTTATTTTTCCAAATACATGCAAAGATAATTTTCAACATTCACCTTTGCGAAACCTTGTATTCCAAATTTTTCTTCCTTCTGCCACCCCACCCCCAAACAGCAAAGAAACCAATATTTTGGTTTGATTAAACATGTGTAATTCTTTTAAACATATTTCCATATTTTTCATGTTGTCCAAGAAAAATATCGATTTTCAAAATCCCTTTTGAGCTCTTCCATAACCCGAGAAAAATTCTTATTTTTCTTGGAGACTTTGGGAAGCTTTGACTTTGTTGCCAGCTTCTGACTGTGTGCTTTGATCTTTCTTGTTACCATAGTAATTTTCTAAGTAATTAGAAAATTTTCTATTTCCTATTTTTCCTTTCTTTCCTATTATTTGCTCATTTTCTCCAGTCTTCTTTTTGACTTTTAGCTTTTGTTAAACTGAAGTTCTATTTCTAGGATAGAGTGGGCACCGACACAAGTTTTAGAGATTTCATGTATCTGTTTTCAAAGATACTTTTAGAGACCTGTAAGTTTTCAGTTCTTCCAAGGTTGTATAATTTAAGGTGTGTTTATTACTCTCCTGGCTTATACTCTGGTCTCTTTTCTCCCCTGGAATTGTGAGAAGGTTCCCTCTTCCACTGTAACTGCAAGCTCTGGTCTGTTAGTGCCTCTCCTTGCCCTGGGATTGCCATCCAGTACTGTGACCTGGATCCAAGCATGGGCAAAACAACAGAGTCCAGCCTCAGTGCTAGCAAAAAGACTTCTATTATCTTCTTACCAGTTATTTGACCCTTTTACTCTCTGTCTGTTGAAAGCTCTGAAAACAACTGCTGTTACTGCTGATTCAGTGGTTTCGAAAACCTGCTCTTGGTTTTCTACAACCCAGTCTGTGATGGTACAGTCTGTACTGGACTGTGCTCCACTCTTACCCATGAGTAATAAACTTTTCCCGTGGCTTTGCCTAGAAAATTATCAGACCCCACCAGTTTTTGTGTTCTGCCACTCTAGGGATTGTTTTGTGACAGTATCCAGATGTTCTGAGAGGCTTGGGAGAGAGCCCAGGTGAGTCTCTGCCATCATGGCTCTGCATCTAAAGGCTACTTATGGTCTGAGATAGAGGAGTATGAAAAAAAAAATCTTGATCACTTAGGCAAGAGGAAGTATAATTGGGGAAGACTTCAAATGGGAGTAGAGAAGTTGAATTAGGTCTTAAAGAATCATTAGAATTCCAAAAGATAAAAGGGAGTGCTTCTACAGGGAGAACATTCTGGTCCTAGGGAAGATCAGGAACAAAACATAAAAGCCAACTAGCATAAGACATTTGTCAGGGATGCTAAATAGTTTAGTTTAACTGGAATATAGGACTCTGAAAAAATGTAGTTGGAGTAAAGACTGGAAAAATATGCTCATGCCTTTTTATGAAGGGTCTTGAATGCTAGCCTAAGAAATTTAAACAAAATTATTTAGTAATAATTTTTGAAGGATGTTGAGGTGAAGATATTTGAAAGTATTAGTAAGTTAGATAAGTAAGATTGCATGGCCTGAGAGTCTAAAAAGGAATTTGAGTCAAAAAAGATTTGGGGCTTGCCAGAATGAATTTCTGGGAAATTATGTTTTTAAAAAAATGCAAAAGGCTGAAATAAGGAACATTATCTAAGGAGAAAAAACATCAAGAGAAGTAGCTCTCTCTTTTTTGTAGTAATTTTATTTTTAATACACATTGCTTTATAAATCATGTTGGAAGAGGAAAAAATCAGAGCAAAAGGGAAAAACCATAGAAGAGATTTAAAAAAAAAAAACTAAAAACAGAAAAAAAGAAATGAACAAAGCATGTGTTTTAGTCTCTTTAGTTCTTTTTCTAGATGGAAGTGGCATTTTCTGTCCAAAGTCTATTGGAATTGTAATAGGTTATAGCTCACCTTGTACTCCTTTACTTAAGGCAAGAAAATAATACCATTAATACTAATGGAAGGGAGTTGAGGAGAATTGACAGTAGAAAATGGATAGAATTACCTAGATTCTGTTTTCTGTATTTGTTATCCTAGGAGAAAGATCTTAGGAATAAATAGCGAAGAACAAAAATAGTTTATAGGTAACAGAAAAATTATTTTTTCTTTCAGTTTTTGTGTGCAATGGTTCTATAAGAAAAGGAACAAGAACAAGATCATGATTTGAGTCGAAGAATTTTAAAAAATGAAAAGGATTTAGAGGTCTTTGGAATTATAAAGAAAGTCAAAGTAGTAATCATTCTATCAAGGGATCAAGGGATAGTAAGAAGGCAATGTTGGCATGAATATTTTAAATTTGGATGAGTGGTGGATGATTGCACTATTAAAAGAGAAGACTGAACTTAAAGGAAAGGAGGAGTATACTTCGGAGGAATTTAGCATTTAAAATGTTGATTTGGGATGGAATTTCCAAGGGAAGATGTCCAGCAATCATAAAAGTGAAATTTGAGAAATATCAGATATTTTGAAATATACAACATTTATTCACATAAAGCTCATAGTTTAAATTATGAAAGTGGCTATATTTCCTAATCCCAGGGAAATTCTTCCTTCCTCTAAGAATAAATGTGTAGCAATTCCTCCCCAAATTTAAATTACCATGTATAATGAAAGATTGGGTCACTTGTTTGTGGTTGTTTAGTCAAGTTCTAGGGAGTGTCCTATGAATGAATGACTGCTTATAAGATTGTAGTTCACATGTCTCTAGGAGTATGTTTCCTATTAATAATCAGCAGGTAAATTCAGGTAACTTTAAAAAGTTTAGATATTTATTCAAAGATTATTTTTAAAAAAATAAGTGGTCACAAAGCATCCCCTCCCCCTAAAATTTAAGATATACTTTCCTATAAATATACATGTGGGCATGCATTTATATTGAGTACAACTACAATAAGGCACAGGTGTACCTTTGGGCAAGACAACTGAGCTATAATTCTTCATGGTATTTCTCTTTTCAAAGCCTTAGCACGAACTTCATTGTGGGATTTGTCACTGGTAATGGATAGGTCACCTCTTGGACAAATAGTGCTGGCTCCCAAAAAGAGCTGGATAAATCAACTCTGTATTCCAAGGGCTCTCTCTTTGATGGGCAACTTTAGTTTCAACCACTTGTAGCCTCAGGCTTATGTGTTCTGTTTTATTTTTCTCCTGCCTCAAGTGCTAATGGGCTCTGTCTTAAAGAGCAGAAATCTTTAGCCCAGAGTGGATGGAAATCCCTTAAAATTATTTTTCCACCAGATCTTAGACATTGTCTCTGCAAGTCTTTCAGATATTATTAAGTTATTCAAGATATTAGATTCTCTACTAGGTGTGGAATGCTTCCATTACATTTGAAAAGGCCTGATCCTTACATTTCAGTGTCTTGACTCTATCTCTTAAGACCTCTATTTTCTCAATATCTAGAGGGAACATATCCCCACAAGTAATTTATAATGAAAAAAAAAAAAAAAAGACTACCTGCTGGACTGGATAGAAAACACTGACCTTTCAGTAAGAAAGACATGTAAGTTCTTCTCAAACTAACTTAGTAATCATATGGGGTCACTTTAAGAATAACTAACAGAAAACTATTGATCTATATTGATAAAGATTTTTTTCCACAAATAGTTCTCTATATTAATGAAGTTACATATCAGCAATAATAAACACTGAAGAGAAAATCTATAAATTTTCTTTTTTTTTCTTTACTATGCACTTCTTTTATCTTCTCCCTCAATCACCACTGTAATAATATAAAATAAAGTAGACAATATATAGTTTGGATGCAAGTTTATTTATAATAATAACTTATATTGTATTTTTTAAAGATTTACAAAACACTTAATAAGTATCATATTTTAGATGAAGCAACTAGGCGATAATAAAGTAGCAAATTGCTACAGAGTGATTCAAAATGTGAAAAATTCAAAATAGATGTTATCATAGCCAAAAGGTGTTCTTTATTGAAGTGAAAAAGCTCATAGGAAAAATCAAAAAGATAAGCAATGGTGGTAAGTGAAGGGGGCTTTTTAAAGAGCAGAGGGAAATAAGCACAGGATCCAGAGAACTAGGGAGAAGTTAAGGAGGGTCCTGTTTGAGAACAACCTGGCACATGTGAGTTATAACTGCATTAGGCAACAGTTGAATATTCCTTAGATATGTTAACAAGACATTCCCAGGAATTTGGTTTCACTGTGTGTATGACAATGGGAACAAGATGGATTGGTTAAAGTTCACATCATTCCTGACCACGGAGATAGGATGCATTGGTTTCTTGACAATGGAGACAAGATAGACTAGGTTAGAGTTCACTTCACTGGAACATTGGATAGAATGCTGGGCTTGGGCTTAGTAGTTATGTCACTCTGACAAAGTAATTTAACCTGTTTGCTTCAGTTTTCTCAAATGAATAATAGTATCCACCTCCCAGGTTATTTTGTTAAACAAATAAGTTAATATTTGTAAGTCACTTAGCAAAATGCCTGCCATATAGTAGCATCTACATAAATGTTAATTATTGTTAAGGTTATTAGATGAGGAACCTGAGACACACAGATGGTCTAATCATTTAAGACTGGTTTGAAATCAGGTCTTCCTTTTCAGTGCTCTATTGGCAAAATTTGATATTTGCCAAATTTGCCAAATAGCTGCTTTTCACTTATTATTCACTTCATTGATATTCTATCATAATAGAGATAAATATGTTGCATTATTTGTTCTCTGGATATTTAAGTTTTATTTCAATTTGATTTTTTTTCCTTGAAGATTTTCTAGGATTTTTAAAATATTGCTTATTTACTTCTTGCGTTACTTTTTCTCTGAATTGCTTTTTGTATATTTTCCCATATTTCTTTCAATTTTTCATACTCATTTCATACTATATAATAATATTAATATACCATAGATGTTTTGTTTGTTTTAATCATTAACAATCCATATTGCCTACTTTGTTTCCAAATCATTGGTACTACAGAATGCTGCTAAAACATACATACATACATATATTTTTTGTTTGTGTTTATATTTATATTTCTTAGGAATTCCTAATAGTGGGATTTCGGTGTTAAATGAAATATAGAATTAGATTTATTTTTGTTAACAACAAGTATGCAAACATTTGAATTATTCTGCATTTGAAATTTGAGTACTGATTTTTTAATCCACTCCTTGTAGAGTCCACAAATATTACTAGTTGTCTTAATTAGTTTTTATCAACAATGAAAAGATACTATTAAAATGGGGTCATTTAAAAAAAAGTGTTCATACATTCAATTACATTCAGGAGATCATGATGCCTTTTATATCTTCCTTTATCTGTATTCATTTTATATGCAGTTTTATGCATCTATACACCAGTTTTCAATTACACCTACTGAAAATGCATGAAGAATATTGAAATAATTGACTTAAGTATTTAGGTCATGTTAAAAGAAAATTAATATTATATTGGAATGCATCTATTCATTACCTATCTAGTTTGATATACTGTTCAGAAATAGTTGAATCATTGCTGTACATAGCAATATAAAATAAGAATCTTTTGAAGGT
The DNA here is from genome assembly GCF_016432865.1 of Antechinus flavipes. Lineage (NCBI taxonomy): Eukaryota > Metazoa > Chordata > Mammalia > Dasyuromorphia > Dasyuridae > Antechinus > Antechinus flavipes. Next base: position 231,455,360 of record NC_067398.1, read on the forward strand.
GCTATGACTAGATAAATTTTACAAGATATAATTTTCTTAGCTTTGACGTTATTAATGTCATATTTTAATATTTCTTTTTGCCATTGTAAAATGAAGCTCTGGAACTTGCATTGTGAAATACTAATGGTGTCTCTAACAATGAATAGACAGTAAAATAACATTTAATTCAGTTTTTTTTTTTTAATTTAATACAAAAAAGGGGGGAAGCTCAAATCATTAATTGTGAAATTAACTATTATCACCATTGATCTACTGCTTTTAAAAATAATGGAATAGTATTTAAGATAATTGTTTTTTACTTTGCAGGTAAAGTAGGGGAGATGAAGAATTAGGGGGGAAGCCAATTAAAGATGACATCTTCTTATGGCTTATCAACAGATTTTATTTTTCTTTCTTTATGGCTTGTTGAAGTATTTTTATGTTGTACTATAAGCACTATTAAATAGAATTAGAGGTGAAAATAAAAAACCACTTTTTTTTTTCCAGGCAAATTCAAATCTATTTAAACTTAAGTTCATTCTTATCAATTTCTATTGCACACCCTTGAGGGAAACTACTCTTTTTAATGTAGCAGTAACAGAACAGTATGATGTTGCATACATGTTTATGATTGTCTGATTAATCATAGACAGTAGGTTTTGGAATGTTTCAATATTTAATATCTGTATTATGTGAACCTTAATGTTTATGAATATAATATCTAATAAATACTCTACCTTACCAACAGACTAACATGCTAATATTTGTCTTAATATCCTGTATACTGAATATTACCTTGAAAGAAAATGCCTTTAAGAGTTTTCCCTTTGGGAACCATCATTGAAAAACTGCAAAAGATAATATCTCATTCACAAAGCTCTTCCTATTATTTCTCCATTAAAAAGGACAGAGTTTTATGCAAATTTGTCATTTAATTTTGATCAGGATTGAGTTCTGCATTAGGATAAAATTTCAGGCTGCATTTCTAAATATATGGGACATTGACTGTTGGTAATACATTTATTTGTACAGGGTACTTGATGGGGAAGATAAAAAGAATGTTGAGGAGAAAGAACTAATTCCAAGGATGGAATTACAAGAGGGAAACCAAAAAAAAAAAAAAAAAAAAGCATACATTGGGGGATGATATTAGAATTAAAAGAGTAAAAAAGTTAATAAAGTGGTGTTTCACAGGTTTAGAACATTGTATACTAGAATAGTCAAGTTTTCTGTGGCCATGCAATTATTTCTTTGAAAATGCAGGGTAATGCAAAGTAACAAAGATAGCAAAATTAATATTGGATTACAATAATCTAAAATTATGAGGAATTTTATAGTTATTTCTGTTAGCTAGAATTGTTGGGATTTTATGCACCCATGGTATTGTATTTTTGTATTCTCTCCAATTCAATTATGGTCAACACTTTAAACTATTTGAAGTTAGTGCATTTGATGTCTTCAAAATTCTAGAAAATACAATTTTAGTGATTCTTTTCAACTCAACATTTAATAGCAAAGTCTATGGGTGAAGTAACTGAGATCTACCACAGTTTGATTAGATTTTTTTTCAAGTAACAATAAGTACTTAATAGTACTTATCATATGCCAGACATTATGGTAGGCACCAAGGATTCAAAGACCAAAAAATAAGCAAATGGTATACTGTGATAGAAGTTACATAAATGTAAGTATTCCATTATAGCATTATACAAGTAGTTGTAGGAATCAGGAAAAGTTTCTGTAGAAGGTACCTCTTGAAATATTTCTTAAGGGCAGTAAGAGATTCAAAGAGGAACAAGAGAGGGCAAACCAGTGCAGAAATGAAAATTGGCCTCTGCAAAGACACAGAATCAAGAGATGAAGTGTCATAGTATAAGAATAGAAGGGAATTCAGTTTGTCTTGACTGTAGAGCAGAAGGAGTGAAGGAATATATTATAATCATGTAGAAAAGATGAACTGGGATCATATATTGGAAAGTATTTCAAAGCTATATATAGGGATTCAAAATAGGACATCAGTGGGGTTTTTAAACTGGGGATAATATTTAAGGAAAATCACTCTAATATCATGATGGAGTAAAGATTATAGTATGAAGAAAGTAAAGGCAATTAGAACAATTCAATAGTATAAGAGAGATTATGAAGGCCTGAAGTAAGGTGATGGCTGCATCATTGGAGAGAAGTCAGATGTGAGAGATGTAAAAGTAGAAAATGTAAGGTTTGGCAATTGATTGAATATCTTGGTAGATGGAGAGTAAGGTTTTAATGATGTTTGCAAGATTATGATTCTATGTGAATTGGAAGAATCATAGTATATATAAAAGAAGGATTTAGGAAAAGAGATTATATTCTTTTTGGAATCATTGGTCTCTAGCAATAAAAGTAGAGGTCTTTAGCAATTCAGTTTGAAATGTGCAATAGATGCTTGGTGAACTGTCTTTTTTCTATTATAGCTGCTATTTTTATGTATTTAGCACCATTGCTTTAATGAGAGTATTTATGTAATCACAAAGGACTTTCATTTTTAAGTAGTAGACAATCAGTTGTTGACTGCTATGTATTTTATATACATCTTTAAAGAATGAAATTATAACTTTAATAGTATCTTGTATTTATTGTCTTTTCTCCATTAAATTAAAAGTTCTTGTGATCACTTTGAAAGAAGGTATGTAAATTATGAAGATGCACAAAAGACAATGAAAATAGATAGGAGTTTGTACTGAGTTTAATTACAGTTTCCTGTTTTATTTCAGAAGCTATCAGAGGGCTAAATACTAAGTATTTGTGTTAATTTTGAAATTTTAGTGAGTTACTGATCTTATTTCTATGAAAATATATTTTGTTGGTTTTTTTTTTTTAAAGCTTTTAATTTCAACATTTTTAATAGATTGAAGTGAATTTTTTTTGGCTTAATTTGACTACTCAACACAAAAAATTTTCCTTTCTTTTTTTTCTTTATTTTTAACACACATTGCTTTAGGAATCATATTGGGAGAGAAAAATCAGAGCAAAGGGGGAAAAACCATGGAAGAGATTAAAAAAGAAAAAAAAAACAGAAAAAGGAAATGAACATAGCATGTGTTGATTTACATTCAATTTCTATAATTCATTTTCTGGATGTAGATGGCATTTTCTGGCCAAAGTCTATTGGAATTGCTTTGGTTCACTGAACCACTGAGAAGAACCAAGTCTTTCATAGTCAATCATGCACATTCTTGCTGTTATTGTGTACAATAATGCAATTTCTGGTATTTCTGGTTCTGCTTGTTTTGCTCAGCATTAGTTCATGTAAATCTTTACAAGCCTTTCTAAAATCAGCTTGTTTATCATTTTTAATAGAACAATAATATTCTATTACCTTCATATACTGCAACTTGTTCAGCCATTCCCCAATTAATGGGTTTCTATTCATTTTCCAATTCTTTGCTATCACAAAAAGAACTGCTACAAACATTTTTGTACAGGTGGGTTCTATTCCCTCCTTTGTAATTTCCTTGGGATACAGACCCAGTAATGGCATTACTAGGTCAAAGGGTATGCCCTGTTTTATAGCTCTTTGGGTGTAGTTCCAGATTGTTCCCCAGAATGGTTGAATCATTTCACAACTCCACCAACAATGCATTAGTGACCCAGTTTTTCCACATCCCTTCCAACATTTTTCATTATCTTTTCTTGCCAATTAAACAGTTTTGAAAAGTATATCCCTTCTTCTGTTCTTATAGTTACACTCTTATTATGAATGACCTTTAAGACTGTGTTCCCTCTTATAATAATTTCCTGGAGTTTTTTTTAGTGACTATTGATAATTACTCATTGAATCAAAACAAAAAATATTGTATTTTCAGTCTTTTTCTCTTTTTTCTTTTTTGAATTTTTCTCTCTAATCACCATTATCCTCACTATTCTCTTCTTTTTCCTTATTCTCTTTCTCCTTCTCTTTCCACTGACTCCTTTGCTATTTCTGCCCTTATCTTTTTCCTCTTCTCTCTTTTTTTCTCCACTTGGAGCAGGAAAGTACTGATGACTGTATGTAGAAATATGCCCAATTTGGGTTCAGGAGTATACAAAGTGAGTTGGTTTCTTTATGGTTCTTATAAGTTAAGTTCATGATTTTCTTCCTTTTTTTATTTGATAATTACAATAACTTCCTAATTGGGTTTCTCCTACTTCTAATATCTCTCTGCTGCATTATTATATTTGCTTTGTTTTATTTTCCTTAGCTATAAGAGGAGATTATAATGATATCAACTTCATAGGACTGTTGTGAAAATCAAATGAAATAACTTGCAAATCAATTTCACATTGACTAGTATATATTAGCTGTCTAATAAATTTATGATTCCTTCCATCTTATCTCTAATATTGGAGGTTATATATGTTATTAAATGCCAACTCAAAGACCTCTTCTTCCACAAGACTTTCCATGACTACTCCCTCCTTATCACATTCTCCTGTGAAAAGTAACCTCTCTGAATTTGGTATTTATTGCACTGCATTAAACTGAATCAAAACTTTTAAGACTTTTCCTTTGACACTTTCATGTCATGAAGCCACTCAAGTCGCTTAAGGGAAAGACCTTATCAGTAAAATGAAGGTTTGTAAAATCTATGAAACTCTGTTTATGGACAATGAAATAATGTCTGGCCAAAGATCTGCAAAGCTAACTGAAAAAAAAAAAAAGGCTTATTGCCAAATAACAAAACAAAACAAAATAAAAAACCCACCGTAGATAACAATTTACAGGTTCTCACTGACTTGTGAAACAGTTGTTCTGATATCTAAACATAATGCAATACCATTGTTATAGTTCTTTTTACTAATTTTTAAATTTTCTACTCTGAATTTTTTTTTTTAATGATAACATCACTATGAGTCTGGGTTGTGAATAAATATATGTGGTTTCTCTTTTACTCTTTTGCTGAATATACTTTTATTAGCAAGTTGCATATTTATCCATATATTCTACTAACTTATCATACTGCACTGAGATCTTAACCAAACTACAGAAATTAATGTTGTGATCATTCACAGCTAATTTGAAAGAGCTGGCTTAAAAACTTCTTTTCATATACTATGCATGGTATTTGTAAATGTGTTATATTACCAAATTACTTTCCTCTCTTTTATTCTACTTTTATCTAGAAAAATAAGAATGGGTCTACTATTAGAAAAGCCATTTTCCATTAGAGGCATTTTATTAAAGAACACAAATAAAAGGACAATGAGCATAATCAAATTTTCTCTTCAGCATGTCCATTGTTAATTCATTTTGAACCTATGAACAGTAGAAAGATTTAATGGACAAAACATCATTATCTAACTACATATGGCATCTGTTTGTACCTGCTATAATATGCTGTAGTTTTCTCAAAAGGCAATATAAAGTTTAGTGTGACCTAAATGTGCAGGAATGAATCATTTATGAAAATAGTGACCTTTGTTGGTGATTTATGGCATATATCTACCTTTTGTTAGGCTGTTGTTTTTTTTTTTTTTCCCCCATAGGCTGTGTATAAGATAAAGACTAAGAGGTTGTTGTAAATAGCAAATGATTACATGCAGCCAGGTGACTCATTTTCTCAGAAAATTGAAGAACCAATTTGAGATGCTCTCATCATATCTATATTAGATGCCAGGGATGAGAATTACATAACTTTCTTTTGTTGATCTAGGGGTTTGAGAATGATGTTACTATGGTGCAGTGCACTGGAAAGATCTCTGAATTTGAGTTATGATTCCTGTATGATCTAAAGATATGAGCTTTTGTGCTATGTTTAAAAAATTACTTTAAACTCTCGTAGCCTGTTTTTCATCTTTAAAATGGGAATAACATTGCTAGTACTAGCTGCAGTGTGTTATGGGTAGAAAACATTGAAACATTACATAAATGTTAATGTTGTTATATTTATTACTTAGTATACATAAAGTCTGAAAGCAAAGTCATTTATTAATATTTGTACAATTAGGAAAGGAGTAAAGAAAATGATTTTTTAAAAATAAGGGGAAGTAAAAGCTGTGGTCAGATGTTATCAGCTCTATAGTTAAAGTGCAAAATGTCCCAACAGTCTTAATACCTTAAATAATAGCATAATAGCTTAATACCTTAAAGCCTCGATGTAAATTTGTGAATCTTTTTATTGATCTTTTATTCATAATCTGAATTCTGAAAACATTCTTGAGTTACTCACTCAAGAAAATATGTTGAGAAAATTTCAGTTTAAAGGATATTGGATCATAACAATGGAGACTTCTTTCAGACTTCTAAATTGTCCCCAAAATGGAGAATAAGCATGATATATCATGAGATTAAGGAACTGTATGATTGGAATTGAAAGTAGAACAGTCTTTTAGCAGGAATGAAGAATGCCAAATTGATAGTCAAATGTTGCCCTGGTATCTTTAAAATGTTTTCTTCCATTTTTTCTTTCTTTATAGTTTGATTGATTCTTGATGTCTCAGAGTCATTAGCTTCTATTTGCCCCATTCTAGTTTTTAATTGTGTGGTTTTCTTCTGTTAACTTTTGTATGTCTTTTTCCATTTGATAATTCTATTTTTCAAGGTGTTGTTTTCTTCAGTGGATTTTTTTTTTTTTTTTTGCATTTGGCCTATTGTATTTTTAAAGGAAAACCTTTTTCATTTCCAAGCTATTGACTCTCTTTTGCATGCCTCTCATTTCTTTATTCATTTTTTCTTCTCTCTTATTTGTCTTTAAGTCTTTCATCAGCACTTTGAAGAAGCCTCTTTGGGGTTGAGACCAATTCATATTACTATTTATGATTTCCTTTATGGCCAATTTGTCCTTGTCTGAGTTAATGTTTTATTTTTCCCTGTCACCATTGTAGCTTTCTATGGTCAAGTTTCTTTTCTGTTTCTTGTTCATTTTCTTTTCTTGTCTTTGGTTGGATATTCCTTCTTTTATGACTTTTATGGTAAAGCTTTGCACTTGGAGTAAAGGGAGCAGAATTTCAAGCTTTCTGTGCACCTCTAAGTTTTGGCTTTGAGTACAAGGGCCCATAGTATTTGCAGGGAGTGAGGAAAAACCTGATTTCCCAGAATTTGCCTTCTGATCTGGCAATGGAAGCTGGCCCACTAGTCTGCTCTACTACTGAGCTCAGTTGCTGATCTGCTGTGATTAAGACCCTCTCACTGGCTTTTCCAGACTCTGTCTGAGCTAGGTTAAACAAGCCTTTCATCCTATCAAGATTGATATTTCTTGAAATCCTTTCAATCAATCTTGATCTGGAGAGTATTTTCATCGTCAGGCTTGATTTCATTTGGTTTTTCAAGGGAAACTGGGAGAGATTGAGCAGCTTCCTGGTTTCACTCTACAATGTTGATTTAATCCCCAGAAGTCAATATCTTTAAAATGTAAGAAAAAAATATAACCTAGATGGAATTCTATCCTTTTCAGAGGAGTATATGAAGTATGGACAAGAATCTCAAAGTTTGAAAAGATATGGATTGATTTCAGTGAGGACTGAACAAATAAAAGATACCAAAGTAAGAGAACATGATAATATGGATTTCATAAACTCTTCAGGGTGGTTATTTTTAAATTTTTTTCATTTGTTTTAAAAATGATAGAATCTGATATTTATAAGTTTTATAAATTATTTCCCATATCTTATCTCATTTGATCCCCACACATCTGTGAAGTAGGTGCTTTAGATTTGTTTAGGACTAGACAGCTAAAGAAACTGAGGCCCAAAGAAATGCAATTATTTTTCTCATGGTAATATAATTAGTAAGTGTCTCATATGAGAGATTTAGACCTAGCATTCCTCTCATTTCAGGTGTATCATTCTATATACTACAAAATATTGACTTCTTTTCAGTGAAGAGGTTAATTAGAATCGATAATTAATTGTATTATTCATTCATCTAACCAAAAAAGTCTGCATACCTACTATGTTCATAGTCTTTTGCTAGTTACTGAGCAAGATTTTTAAAAAGTTTCAAGAGCTATATATTTTATATTAAAATGTAGTGATACTATTCTAATTAAGGTGTTTTCCACTGAAATTTGGCTTTGGATCATGAATCACAATTAAAGATATTGTAGTTATTAAAGAGCAGCATTTATTTCTTAGTTATTTCCTGATACTACTTAACTAATGACGGTATTACATGTCAAATTGATTCTCACTTAAAGGATCTTAAGTATCAATTCAAGACTGATATAATCTGTTAATTAAATTAATTAAATATGTATTATTTTCAGCCTGTTTTTTAAGCACTTTAGCAGCACAACATCAAAGAAATTTAGGAACATTCACAACAGGTAAAGTCTTCTTAATTTTCTTTAACAGCATTTTGCTGAGATATTTAAAAAGCAAACTAAAATAGCAATATTTACTTAATGAAATTAATTAACAGGTTATGACAATAAATTTAATTTGTATATCTGGGTTTTTATTTCAATGTTTTTGTTGTTGTACTAAGAGTAATTTTCAAATTAATTATCATTACAATTATACATTTCTGAAAAATCTTTTTTTTTTGGGGGGGGGGGTAATTCTATGTCCTGTACTTTTGTGGCCAACATTCAATAGTGTTAGGCAACATTGAGTGTTTCTTGACCTTATGTTTGGATGGTATATCTAAATTGCCTTAATAAACAAACTTTTAAAGCTCATTGGTATTACTCATAACAACAAACTCGGGTTTCTATACATGAGTGATATGGAATAAATAAGCTATTTCTCAATTCCAGGTAATACATTCAATCCATTGTGAGCACCATGATATAATAACAGAGCATCAGAAAGACAGGTTCAAGTCTCAACTCTGCCACTTATTAAGACTCACCAAAAAGAAAAAAAGACTTCTTATAAATACAGTCTGTGTAAATAGTTGCTACCACTGGAAATTCTCATACTTGGAATAATCACATTGTCTAATTATTAGTATGAAACATTAACAAAACATGAAGAGAAACTGGATCAGAGAAAGTGAAGTTTTCTAAAAATGGAATTTTAGAAATATAGGATTTTAAAAATATAGAATCATAGTTAGAAAGGACTTTAGAGAAAAAAAAATGCTGAACGTGGAACCAATCAACAATCATTTATAATATACTTACTGTGTGTCATACTTTCTCTTAGGTTCTGGGGATACAACTAAAAGAGCAAAATACTTCTTTCCCTGAGGGAGCTTACATTATAATGTGAGAGCTATTTGTTCAATTTGGGGGAATAAGACCTAGATTTAATCATTCTTACAAACAACTATGTGATCATGGACAAGTCACTGTCTCATTTTTCATCAATAAAATAAGAATAATAATTCATTTATTAGCTGCCTCTTGAGTATTTTCATGAAGTTCAATAAAGTAATATGATATATTGAAAAGAATGCCAAATTTAGAATCAAGTGATCTCAGTTTAAAGTCTCATTTCTGTCACCAATTACCTGAATGACTATGTGCAAATCACTTAACATCTCTGGGGGTTGCTTTTTTCATCAATAGAATGAGTGAAACCAGATCACATTTAAATGATTCTGAGTGGTAAAATGAATAGAATGTTGGACTTTCAGTCACATGGACATGAGTTCAAATTCTGTCTCAGAATAGTATGAGCTGTATGACTGTGGCCAAGTCATTTAACCTCTCACTCTTAGTTCCTTCTTCTGAAAAATGGGGATAATAATAGTACTAATCTCAGAGCATTGTTGTGAAGATCAAATGAGATAACATATGTAAATGCTTTGTAAACCTTGAAACACTACATAAATATTAGATATCATTATCATCATCATTATCATCATGTATCCTTTAGCTCTCAATTTGTTTTCATGTGAGTCTCATAGATAATGTATATAAAGTTTTTTGTAAAACTTAAAACATAATATCTAATCTTTTCTAAATCTATAATCTAATCATCCAATGATTTTAATCCAAGCACTCATTTTACTTAAAAAGCCCATGCAGATGAAGGGACATGTTCAAGGTCACAAAACTAGTCAGGTTTATAACTGAAACCTAGGTCTTTTTTCTCCTAGCTTTCTCCTCTTTCCACTGTTCTTTTTTTATATTTATTTTTTTAAGTGCATCGTCTACATTTTTCTAGACTGACAATTGATAAAGTACCTAAATGGTCTAAGTGAACAGAATTAGCTACCATAACCAGTAAAAGAATTGAGAATATCTTGGCAATGATCTGAAAGTGCAGAGAAGGAAGGAAGGAAGGAAGTGCATCCATTAATAGTTTAATTCAATGCTAGATATTTATTTTGTCTAGAAAATTAAAAAAAAATAGTTCAGGAATTTGAAATTGCTGGAAACTGGTCTTGACTAATTGAGGAAGAACTAGAAAGAAACCAAGTTTCTGACAGGATGTTCTTGCAGTTATTTATTGATTTATTTTTATTACATTGGTAGCTTCACTGGTATAGGACATTCTTAATGTGGACTTTTCTCCATGTTTGTTGCGTTGTCATCCTTTTGGCTATTTGTAATTCTGAGATGCTGGACAAATTACTTAAACTCTCAGGGCCATATTCAACTCTATGCAGTTATTTAGCACTTTTATGTATCTATTTTTCAGGCTTAAAAAATCCACTAATTGACCAGAAATCAGTGTAAATCACTTTATTGGCAAAGAAAATTTCTAATTAGGAAGCTAACTTACTACTGTTATTTTTTATTTATATAGCTATCGATATCCACAAATATACATATACACACATTTACATGTATAAATGTAAATACATGTGTACTGCATCATATTCACATGTGTATGTATACACATATATACATATAAAACATGTATGTATATAAATATAAATATATATGTATGTATGTATGTATATATATATATGTCTTCTAAAGAGAATAATTTAGAAGTTTTAATCTTGCAATGGAGCAGCTGTAACTGAGGTTCTTAGAAATATTTATTTTAGGATTTTACTTTAACCCTATTAGCTAGATGAATAGCTAAGTCTAGTATGTAATATAGGACTGAGGCTGCAAACATTTGGTTTTTGTATAAGTCACAGTTGTTTGAAATGGTATGGTATGGTATGCAATGGTAGAGAATTTTCCACTTTTTTTTTTTTTTTTTTTTTTCTGGAAATAGCTTTTATTTTTTTATTTTTTTTAAAATTTTTTATTTAATAATTACATTATATTGACACTCATTTCTGTTCCGATTTTTTTTTTCCCCGCCCTCCCTCCACCCCCTCTCCTAGATGGCAAGCAGTCTTTTATATGTTGGATATGTTGCAGTATATCCTAGATACAATATATGTTTGCAGAACCGAACAGTTCTCTTGTTGCGTAGGGAGAATTGGATTCAGAAGGTATAAATAATCCGGGAAGAAAAACAAAAATGCAGATAGTTCACATTCTTTTCCCAGTGTTCTTTCTTTGGGTGTAGCTGCTTTTGTCCGTCATTTATCAATTGGAACCCAGGTCTCTTTGTCAAAGAAATCCACTTCCATCAAAATATGTCCTCATACAATATCGTTGTCGAAGTGTATAATGATCTCCTGGTTCTGCTCATTTCACTTAGCATCAGTTCATGTAGGTCTCTCCAAGCCTCTCTGTATTCATCCTGCTGGTCATTTCTTACAGAACAATAATATTCCATAACATTCATATACCACAATTTACCCAGCCATTCTCCAATTGATGGGCATCCATTCATTTTCCAGTTTCTAGCCACTACAAACAGGGCTGCTACAAACATTTTGGCACATACAGGTCCCTTTCCCTTCTTTAGTATTTCTTTGGGATATAAGCCCAATAGAAACACTGCTGGGTCAAAGGATATGCACATTTTGATAATTTTTTGGGCATAATTCCAGATTGCTCTCCAGAATGGTTGGATTCGTTCACAACTCCACCAACAATGCATTAGTGTCCCAGTTTTCCCGCATCCCCTCCAACATTCATCATTATTTTTTCCTGTCATCTTAGCCAATCTGACAGGTGTGTAGTGGTATCTCAGAGTTGTCTTAATTTGCATTTCTCTGATCAATAATGATTTGGAACACTCTTTCATATGAGTGGTAATAGTTTCAATCTCATCCTCTGAAAATTGTCTGTTCATATCCTTTGACCATTTATCAATTGGAGAATGGCTTGATTTCTTATAAATTTGAGTCAGTTCTCTATATATTTTGGAAATGAGGCCTTTATCAGAACCTTTAACTGTGAAAATGTTTTCCCAGTTTGTTGCTTCCCTTCTAATCTTGTTTGCATTAGTTTTATTTGTACAAAGGCTTTTTAATTTGATGTAATCGAAATTTTCTATTCTGTGATCAGTAATGGTCTCTAGTTCATCTTTGGTCACAAATTTCTTTCTCCTCCACAAGTCTGAGAGATAAACTATTCTATGTTCCTCTAATTTATTTATAGTCTCGTTCTTTATGCCTAGGTCATAGACCCATTTTGATCTTATCTTGGTATATGGTGTTAAGTGTGGGTCCATGCCTAATTTCTGCCATACTAATTTCCAATTATCCCAGCAGTTTTTATCAAATAATGAATTCTTTTCCCAGAAGTTAGGGGCTTTGGGTTTGTCAAACACTAGATTGCTATAGTTGACTATTCTGTCTTGTGAGCCTAGCCTTTTCCACTGATCCACTAATCTATTTCTTAGCCAATACCAAATGGTTTTGGTGACTGCTGCTTTATAATATAATTTTAGATCAGGTACAGCTAGGCCACCTTCATTTGATTTTTTTTTCATTAATTCCCTTGAGATTCTCGACTTTTTATTGTTCCATATGAATTTTGTTGTTATTTTTTCTAGATCAATAAAATATTTTCTTGGAAGTCTGATTGGTATAGCACTAAATAAATAGATTAGTTTAGGGAGTATTGTCATCTTTATTATGTTCGCTCGGCCGATCCAAGAGCACTTAATATTTTTCCAATTATTTAAGTCTGACTTTATTTGTGTGGAGACTTTTTTATAATTTTGCTCATATAATTCCTGACTTTCCTTTGGTAGATAGATTCCCAAATATTTTATGGTATCAACAGTTATTCTGAATGGAATTTCTCTTTGTATCTCTTGCTGTTGGGTTTTGTTGGTGATGTATAAAAATGCTGAGGATTTATGGGGATTTATTTTGTAGCCAGCTACTTTGCTAAAATTATGAATTATTTCCAATAGCTTTTTGGTAGAATCTCTGGGGTTCTCTAGGTATACCATCATATCATCTGCAAAGAGTGATAGTTTGGTTTCCTCATTGCCTACTCTAATTCCTTTAATATCTTTCTCGACTCTTATTGCCGAGGCTAGTGTTTCTAATACGATATTAAATAATAATGGTGATAGTGGGCAACCTTGCTTCACTCCAGATCTTACTGGGAAAGGTTCCAGTTTTTCCCCATTGCATATGATGCTTACTGATGGTTTTAAATATATGCTCCTGACTATTTTAAGGAAAAGTCCATTTATTCCTATGCTCTCAAGTGTTTTTAATAGGAATGGATGTTGGATTTTATCAAATGCTTTTTCTGCATCTATTGAGATGATCATGTGGTTTTTGTTTGTTTGGTTATTGATATAGTCAATTATGCTAATAGTTTTCCTAATATTGAACCAGCCCTGCATTCCTGGTATAAATCCTACTTGGTCATAGTGTATTATCCTGGTGACAATTTTCTGTAATCTTTTTGCTAATATTTTATTTAAGATTTTAGCATCAATATTCATTAGGGAGATTGGTCTATAATTTTCTTTCTCTGTTTTCAGCCTACCTGGTTTAGGTATCAGTACCATATCTGTGTCATAAAAGGAGTTTGGTAGGACTCCTTCAATCCCTATTTTTTCAAATAGTTTATATAACATTGGAGTTAATTGTTCTTTAAATGTTTGGTAGAATTCACATGTAAATCCATCTGGTCCTGGGGATTTTTTCTTAGGGAGTTGATTGATAGTTTGTTCTATTTCTTTTTCTGAGATGGGACTGTTTAGGATATTTACTTCTTCCTCTGTTAGTTTGGGCAAGCTGTATTTTTGGAGGTATTTTTCTATTTCATTTAAGTTGTCGAATTTATTGGCATAAAGTTGGGCAAAGTAACTCCTAATTATTGCTCTAATTTCCTCTTCGTTAGTGGTGAGTTCTCCCTTTTCATTTTTAAGACTAACAATTTGATTTTCCTCTTTCCTTTTTTTAATCAGATTTACTAAGGGTTTGTCTATTTTGTTGGTTTTTTCATAGAACCAACTCTTAGTTTTATTAATCAATTCAATAGTTTTTTTACTTTCAATTTTATTGATCTCACCTTTTACTTTTAGAATTTCAAGTTTAGTGTTTGACTGGGGGTTTTTAATTTGTTCCTTTTCTAGCATTTTTAATTGCAAACCCAATTCATTGACCTTCTCTTTCTCTATTTTATACAAATAGGCCTCTAGAGATATGAAATTTCCCCTTATTACCGCTTTGGCTGCATCCCATACATTTTGGTATGATGTCTCATTATTATCGTTTTCTTGGGTGAAGTTATTAATTATGTCTATGATTTGCTGTTTTACCCAATCATTCTTTAGTATGAGATTATTTAGTTTCCAATTATTTTTTGGTCTACTTCCCCCTGCTTTTTTGTTGAATGTAATTTTCATTGCATCGTGGTCTGAAAAGGATGCATTTACTATTTCTGCCTTACTACATTTGAGTTTGAGGTTTTTATGTCCTAATATATGGTCAATTTTTGTATAGGTTCCATGAACTGCTGAAAAGAAAGTGTATTCCTTTCTGTCTCCATTACATTTTCTCCAGAGATCTATCATATCTAGCTTTTCTAGTATTCTGTTTACCTCTTTGACTTCTTTCTTATTTATTTTCTGGTTTGATTTATCTAATTCTGAGAGTGCAAGGTTAAGATCTCCCACTATTATAGTTTTACTGTCTATTTCTTCTTGCAGCTCTCTTAGTTTCTCTTTTAAGAATTTAGATGCTACCCCACTTGGTGCATATATGTTTAATATAGATAGTGCTTCATTATCCATGCTACCCTTTAGCAAGATATAGTGTCCTTCCTTATCTCTTTTAATTAGGTCAATTTTTGCTTTAGCTTGATCTGAGATCAGGATGGCTACCCCTGCTTTTTTGACTTCACCTGAAGCATAGTAGATTTTGCTCCAACCTTTTACCTTTAACCTGCATGTATCTCCCCGCTTCAGGTGTGTTTCCTGTAAACAACATATTGTAGGATTCTGGCTTTTAATCCATTCTGCTAACCGCTTCCTCTTTATGGGGGAGTTTACCCCGTTCACGTTTATGGTTAGAATGACCAATTCTGTATTACTTGCCATCTTGTTAACCCCGGTTTATGCTTTCCTCCCTTCTTTCCCCTTTCCCCCCCTTCCAAGTATTAAGCTTGTGAGCACCCCTTGCTTCTCACAGCCCTCCCTTTTTAGTGTCCCTTCCCCCGCCTTAGAGTTCCTCCCCCTATCTTACCCCTTTCCCTCCCAGTTCCCGTATTCCCTTCCGCTTAGCTTATTCCTTCCCTTTCCACTTTTCCCTTCTCACTTTTCAATGAGATGGGAGAAGTTTCACCTTAGATTGAATATGTCTTAAGATTTTTCACTTAAAGCCAATTCTGAAGGCAGTAAGATACCCACTATATTCATCCCCCTCCATTCTTTCTCTCAGATATAATAGGTTTCCTATGCCTCTTCATGAGATGTACTACCCCCACTTTACCCTTTTTCTGGTACAATGTCCTTTCCACATCAATTTCTAGAACAAGGTATACATGTATTCTTTATACATCTATATAGTCAAAATATAGTTCCCAAGATTAATCTTTACCTTTTTAGATTTCTCTTGAGTTCTATATTTGTAGATCAAACTTTTTGTTAAGTTCTGGTTTTTTCATCAGAAATAGATGAAATTCGCTTACTTCGTTGAATGTCCATCTTCTTCCCTGGAAAAAGATGCTCATTCTCGCTGGGTAAGTTATTTTTGGTTGCATACCAAGTTCCTTAGCCTTTCGGAATATCATATTCCAGGCCCTTCGATCTTTTAATGTGGATGCTGCCAGATCCTGGGTGATCCTTATTGTGGCTCCTTGATACTTGAATTGGGTTTTTCTAGCCGCTTGCAATATTTTTTCTTTCACCTGAGGGTTCTGGCATTTGGCCACTATATTCCTTGGTGTTTTGATTTTAGGATCCCTTTCAGTGGGTGATCGATGAATCCTTTCAATGTTTATTTTTTCCTCTGTTCCTATGACTTCTGGGCAGTTCTCTTTGATAATTTCCTGGAAGACAGTGTCCAGGCTCTTTTTTTCATCATGTTTTTCTGGGAGTCCAATGATTCTCAGATTGTCTCTCCTGGATCTGTTTTCCAGGTCTGTTGTCTTCCCCAGAAGGTATTTCACATTTTTCTCCATTGTTTGATTTTTTTGGATTTGCTTGACTGATTCTTCTTGTCTCCTCGAGTCATTCAATTCCACTTGTTCAATTCTGATTTTCAGTGAAGTATTCTCTTCACTCACTTTTTTAAAATCTTTTTCTAATTGTCCAATTGAGTTCTTTTGTTCTGTGGAATTTTTTTCCATTTCGCCAATTTTGTTTTTTAGAGAGCTGTTTTCTGTTTCCAGTTCACTAATCCTATTTTTCAAGGATTTTACTTCTTTATCCACTCTCTCTTTAACTTTCTCCAGACTCTTTTCCCATTTTTCTTCTAGCTCCCTTGTGAGAGCCTTTTTAATCACTTCTATGAGGTTCATCTGTGCTGAGGAACAGCCGATCTCCTCCTTTGGGGAATCACCTGGGGACTGCCTGTTTTTAGTCTCCTCAGGATTTAGAGTCTGCTCTCTATCTGTATAGAAGCTGTCAAGGGTTAAAGTCCTCTTCAGCTTCTTGCTCATTCTGTCTATTAATCAGAGACAAACTACCAAAGAAAAACAGAAAAAACTGGAGTCTTTCTTTGGGGGGGGGGCTGGGTGTGTTATCGAGCTTCCTCTACAGACTGCAGGGGGCAGCAGTGAGGCACTAGCAGGACTGTGCTGCGCCTGCGCTCTGAGATCCCAGAGCGTGCTGAGTCACTGAGGGGGGGGAAGGGGGGGGCGGCCAGGTCCCAAGAGACTCCAGCTGTTTGCGGTTGTGTTCTTCAGCCCCGGTGTTTTTAGCTTCTCTGCTGGGCTGCTGACTTGCTGCAGGTTCCAAACCTGTAGCGAAGCTCTCCCCGCATAGACGGCTACGATCACTCCCCACCCCCTCTCAGCTCTGCTCCCGTGCTCTCACTGCCGCTGCCCTCAGCCTGCGCCCGATTTAAAACCGCCCCAGCCCTCCAGTAAAGACAGACTTTTCTTGGCGGATCTCAAGGATGGCTTCTCTTGGTAAATATTTGTGGGTTTTTTTTCAGTCAAGCATTGATTCAGAGGCTTGTAATGAAGTGGATAGTGAGAGAAAGCGCGGAGCTTATGCAACTGTGAGCCTCCTCTCCGCCATCTTAACCGGAAGTCCTGAATTTTCCACTTTTATAAATAAATTCTACTGGGTAGGATTCTAGAGAATCTGAATCCTTTACCCCAAACTCTCATAATAAAAAGAACTGAGAAAATATTAATATTAAGAACTGAGAAATATTTTAAAAAGCAGGGATCCATTGAATGAAAATTCTATCAATTCAAATGGTTCTAGAATTGTTTTGCAAATCTTTAAGTTGCTAAACATTCACACACACACACACACACACACACACACACACACACAAATGTATATCTATCCTCTTTCCAAATTTCTCTCTCTCATTCTATCGCTTACTCCTTTCCTCCCTTCCCTCTCTCTTCCCCCATCCAAAGCATAACTTGAGACATAGGTTTTCTTAATTGTGCAATGCCGCCTCTCCAAGAAGTTTTCCCAAAATACAGGTTGTCAAAAGATGCTTATATGCCAAAGCATAGACAAAGCATACTCAAAGAAAGTTCTCTATATCAGGAAAACTACTGGATTAGTAAAAAAATAAAGCGTATCTATATATACACACATATATAAATGAGTATCTATAAGTATGTGTATACATATATATATGTATGTGTGTGTGTGTGTGTTTGCCTTATATATATCATTTTTCATATAGTGTATTGTGCCTTACTGCATCATATCCACTTGTAAACCCATACAGTGTGACAAGTATTAGCTGCAGAGACATAAAACACTAACATCTTCAGTAATGAGGACTTATAAATAAATAAGTGAATATCTACCATGTACAGGAGTTCTTGTACTCATCTGCTTGAATTCTCACTTGTGTTTTCTTGTATTAATTTAGTGCTTTGAATTAGGAAATAAAAGCAGCTTCTGAACTCACTGTATTTTTTTTTTTTTACTGCTATACTTCTTTCAGGGAAAGATGAATAAAATCTTATATTAGAAATTATTGCTAGAGGCTAAAATTAAGAGCCTGAAGAATAAGGTATTCTGATCAGATGTTTCAGAAGAAGTCTGTTCTCTCCAAATTAACTGACATTTTCTTAAAGTGAAAGTACAATTAGTACAATTTTAGAACACGGCATAATGGCAATCGAAATCTTTGTGATGTGATAACAATGGTTTTGAATAAATTTCTATCATGTAATAGGGCCAAAGACCCATGTCCTTCTTTAGACATTTTTCTCCTTCCCTGCCCCATCCACCCTTCAGAATGATTATTCAGTTAATATTACCTTCTTTGGAAAAAAGGATCTACCAACTAACTGATTTTTGACATCAGTCACCATCCCTTTTTTTTCTTCTAGCTATAACTTCCCCATATGTCTTGTCTTTCTCTATTATAATACAAACTTGTTGAGGACAAAGATAACCTTGTTCACTTATATTTTCATTTCTAGTGTTTAGCATAATAAACACATGGTAAGGAGTTAATAAATGCTTTGTTATTAATTAATTGCTTCTTTTATTCATTAATTTTATTCATTTAAACAAATGCATTTCTTTTGGGGGTAGGGAGTCAGAAAGAGTATTTCAGGCTGAGAAACTTTAACTGGTGGTAATCAGGGTAGGACATGACTGAGAGGTCTTTATAAGAAAAAGAGAATTTGGTTGAAATTCTGAATATGTGTGGTGGTAATCACATTATTGATGGATCTGAATGGTGATATTTATTATGAAGACAGAGCAAACGGATCAATCTCATTTTATAGAAATGGAATATGTATGTAAAACTCAAATTTCACTCTTTTATTTTTCTTCAATGCACTTATTCCATGATAAACACTATACGTTCTTTAATATTCTAAATCTGGAATTGTAAGAAGGAAGTGGAAAAGGAATGTTGAAGGAAGAATATTACTATGAAGACTTATTTCTTCTTATTATGTAGGAGTTGATCACACTTTCAAATATAGCAGTTTGAATTTGTGTAATGTGACAGACAGAAATATTAATTATATTCATGTTTAATGAAAGAATTATCAGCCAAAAGGAATTCTACATTCCAGAGACTTTCAGACTTGTGATCTACTGGTCATTTATTCAGAATGAACTTGTTTACAAAATAGCACAGTCATAATTCAAAAGCTCCATGATTGGAAAATTTTTTCTTTGTGCAGCAAGATTTACTTTGTATGTTTGGTATATGCCACAATTGAATTGGTAGGTGAACATTAAGGAAGCCCTAAATTCCTCTTTTAAAAATGGAATCAAATATTTCCATTACAAAAGACAAAGACTGATAGACTTGTGATAGAATACCAACTATTTTAATGTTAGGTCATTTCTAATTTAATATTGACTTCTATTCAGGTAAAACTGATGTATTTCCTAATGACAGAAATAATTCTTTCCATCATTGATGGAGAGTACACTGTTAGCATAAAGGAAGGAATATCTTATGCAATAAGAATAAAACATGTCTGCCAGACATGATTTTTGCATTCTGTCTTTCAGTGTTTATTCCTATTTACCATTACTGGGCATTGAAGTGTAGCTAAGCATTCAGACTTTCACTGTGGAAAAAGAAAGGCTTGGAGAGTCAATTTTCAGTTCATTAGCATATTTTCTTAAACCTCACTCAATGATTTTAATTTAATATCTATGTACAATATTCATCATTATTGTTAGAAAACAGAATAATTCTAATTATATAACACATATAAAAAACCTCAATGTATCATTGTTTTAAGAAAAACCTTATTAAAATTAGTCACTTAGTAATTCATGCCATTATTTAGTATAAACCAGGTCTGTTTCATAAGAGAGAGGGAGTAAAGGAAATTTTGGTAGATAAGATGATAATTTGAATGCTTAAAATATTTACTTTCCAAGCATATGTCATTGATAATCTTTACTTACATTTTTATTTTGTTCATAAATCCACAATGTGAAATTTTAATTGTTTAGCAAAAAAATGCTGTATACCAATAAATCTTTGTCCTTCATAATAATTTATCCTTTGTATTTCATGTATTTATTTTGTAAATGCTTTATATTCACAGTTTATAAATACCATAACCCATGGAGACCACTATGGTTTAATTATAATCTGTAAGCCAGATTTTCCTTGGTTTTTATCTAAAGGATAGCTTTGGATCAGACACTTTTGATATTATATTAGTAGTGGAGGAAATTGTCTAAATATATTTGAAGATTCATGGCATTAATGTGTTATGTCTTCAGTAGATGAAATCTCATTTTAAAAGGCATCATATATTTTGTTAAAACTTTATATTGATTTATATTTTGCAGATTTTGTGAATGTACAGAGATCTTAATTTAAGAAATGTTTATTAAGTGTTTACTCTGAAGAAAGAACATGACTAGAGAAAGTTTAGAAAAGATATGGCAAGGTATTTGTCTTCAGGAAGCTTTTGGCCTGGTATCAAATATATGACAATTACACTATTTTGGTGAGTACAATTTAAAATGGTTGCAAACTTGCTGAAATCAATTATTATTACTATCTTATATGTGCTAGGCTATTAATGAAATTGATTAAAAATATATTCCATTCTACTTTTTCTCCCCTCTAATTCTTACAATTAGCTATAATAACACAGGAATAGCATAAGTATTAGAAGAATTTAAGGAGTTAATAAGCCAATCATTTAAAATCAAAATAAAACAATACAAAACATTTCTTCTAGTTCTAGTTTATGCAATTTTTTTTTTTGGAATACAAGAAATCCTTATGTGTTGTACTATATTGTTTGAGATTTCGCAATTTTTGTGACTTGGATTGCCTTAATTCAAAGTAAAAGGTAGGGAGGAGGGAAGAAGCAATTTTAAAAGACCTGATTGTGATCTACTTGTAAACAAGACAATTTCCTACAAATGAAATAGACAATAGTGGCCTTCTTTTCTCTCTCAATGTGTTTCTCCTTTTATTAATTTTACCTTTATTTGTCCTAGCTGAGTTTCATGGTACTTCTTGCTTTTTCACCCAAATCCATCTCTTTCCTTTTGCTTGATTTTTCACTTTCTGTTGCTGCATATCTTCTGTCAACATTTATTAAACTTCCTTTATTTTACTTTATGCTTTCCTTGAACCAATCTCATTTTTCATTGTTGATGGTTGTAAATTGACTTTTTCTTTTCACACTTTTTAATTTTCTCTTTAGTAAGTTTTTTTTTTAAATTCCTAAAGTATATGAATTGTTGTATTAATGTATGTTTGGCCTGTGGTAACCAGCAATTTTTAAAAAATGGTTTTATGGACATGTGGTTATTTTTAAAGTTATAAGATATGCAAAATTGTTGGCTTTTCAAAGAGTTAAAACAATGCATTTTAAATGTAGACATGAACTGAATCAAGCCATATATTTATGAACTAGGCATTAAAGTGCTTGTCCAGTATTTTATTATTATTTGGAGAAGCTGCATTCTTATAAGCTAAATTAATGGATTCTAAGTTATGGTAAGGTCTACCAAATTGGAAGTAATGGACTCCTTTGAGTAGTGACAATTCAAGGACCTTCTTCGTGAAGGCAGAAGTGAAGAATCGCTAAAAGTCTGGTTTCTAGATCCTGGGACATAGCAAATCTTAAAATGTAGCAAGATATTTGGGATTTTCATTGATAGATAGAATGTTCATATTTTTTCTGCCAACCAGCACACACACACACACACACACACACACACTCCTTTCTGGCAACTGAAGGCAATGAAGTTTGAAAATCATTTCAGTAGGTATTTAGGTCCAGTTATGTGCCTATTGTTATTGTCTTCATTCAGAGTAAACATAATTAGTATACCCATTCTCTGCCTACAAGGAAGTTAAAATGTTATTGGGGATATTATACATACATATGTGAAAGAATGAGTGAACATTACTTTTTCTGAACTGCCTATTACTTTTCTTTGTATCCTGAATATTTAGGACAATGCTGGCATGTAAGCAGTTATTAAATGTTTATTGATTGCTATGGCTTTTGGAAAATGAAAGAACATACAATGAAATGCTAATTGTGTGGGAAGGACTATATGTACAAATGGAACAGAGAGATATCAGTGTAGGATGGAATCTTTAGTGAATAGCATCAATCATTAAAGAATACTATCATTTATCAGGGAATGCCATCAGTCATCCAAGAATGCTAAGACTAAGCACAATATTAACTTATTTGCCTCAAACAGTGAATTTTGGCAGCAAAGATGGATTGATAGTCTGAATGAGAACTGGACATAAGCAATGGTAATGTTTGATATATTCCCATAATTCTAGTATATATGAAGCAGGCAAAATACATAGTCTCTACATTTTCTATATCTTATTATCTTTAGTTCTAATTTTGTCCTTATATCATTGTTGCTTTAATATTATTGCCTATGGTAAAAGTTGCAAAATATTTTCTGCCTGAAATCAGTATTTTTTTTAATGTATTCTTTGAATATATAGCCCATGGTTGGTAGAATGTTTTTTGTTCTGAAGTACCATGTAAATCCTAAATAACAACATTAGACATGTTTGATAGTATTCTGCTAATATATGTAGGAATATAATTTGTAATTGAAAGGTTGGAAATCAATTTACCTTTATAGTTAAAACTGCTTCCCAGTTGAAGTTATTAAGATTTATTTTTAAGAATTACTCTCCATCTCACTTATTGTGAAACAGGAGCCTGTTATTCGCATGGGTTATAGTACTGTGCAGTCAGTATCCCAAATATGAAAGAATCATGTCTTATGAAAAGCCCAAGAGATTACACATACATATACATATATACATATATATATAACATACATATACATACACATACATATATACACACATTAATAGAATGATGCCATCATTTTGAAAGGAAGTCATTAGAGTGAGGAAATGAAGAAACTTTAGTTACATTATCACAGATTTTTTAGTTTGAAGAAAAGGTGTGATTTGGGGATGCTCACTTTAGTCACATTACTACCCTTTCCAGAAGTTAAATATCTAGAGGGTACTGGCTCAACATAGATCTAGGTATTTGGGCATAGAGGCCGAATTAAAGAGTATCAAGTCCCTAAGCAACAGTTATATATAATAAGAGGCACTATATAGGAAGGTGTCTTTACATAAAGTATCCAAATATAAAGTAAGAGGCATTCCAAGGTCAGCTTTACCAGAGCATACCACTATTGCTAACCATGAGGAATGTAAGACAATGTATCATTTTCCTCTAGATTTAGGAGTTAAGAGCTCAGTTGGAAGTTTATACTCATCTAGTCCTAGTCTTCATGTAAAAATTGAAACTCAAAGAGGTTAAGTTTCAGAAATTGAAAAGATTAATAAAAGACCCGAGACTCCAACTGTGACCCTCTGATCCCTAATCAAACACTTTCCACTAATCCATGATCCAAGAACTATAGGTTTAGAGCTGGAAGGAAGATGTTGAAACATCTAGTCCAACTATTTTATTTTTAAGGCTAAGGCTCTTGAAAGTAAATTGCTTTCCTTGCATTAATAGTATATGAGATCATTGAGTACAAAGATGATTTCATTGTTCCTTTTGTATCCTGAGTGCTTAACATAATTCCTGTTTAATAAATGTTTGTTGACTAAATGATCATCTGATGTCACACAATTAATAAGTGGTACATAGAATCAAATCTAAGTTCATTGACTCTTAATTCCAAAACTCTTTTTGACATACTATATTCTCCCAAAGACTATATACCATAGTCAAGATAATTATCATCATCATTAACACTGTCAAAGTCTCCTTAAAATTATATTTCCATGATGTTAATGCACAACTTTTGATCATCTTCACCATATTCCTTCTCTTACCTCAACTATTAGATATATCTTGAAAACTCATACTAATCTGGTCTAGACAAATTCCATTTGTCAAATCCCAAGTTTTCTTCCTAATATCTATTTACCTATCAGTCATTTATCATACATATATACATAAATACAGATTTATATAGATATAAATTATTTATATATGCTATGTATACATATACATTTTATATGTATTCATTTATTTGTATATATGTATATATGTTTACATATACACACATACACATGCATATATATGTATGCACACATATGCATGCATATATACATACACACATACACATGTATATATATATATAATATACATACACACATACATTATATATATATACACATATACATATACATATTTTTTTCTCCTTTTCTTGTCATCCTGCTCTTCTCCTTTCAAAAGTCAGTCCTTCATTTAGTATCTTTAATTATATGTCCTCTGAATTCCTGAACTATGGATCTTTGGTCTCTGTTCCTTGAATCTTAAGATCACAAGGAATACAACAGAAGTGACCTCTGAGATCATATCATTCGATTGCTAATTAAAAAGATGAGAACACTGAGTTTAAGAAGCTGTTACTTAACCTAAATCATAGAGTTATAGATTTAAAAAATTTATATTTGATAGAGATATGGTCTTTAGATTTAAAATTCATCCTATTAGAAAGGAAGAATAACAAATTCTAAACTACACTAATAAGCCAAATAGAAGGGCACTCCATTTGTAATCTTGCCATCATCCAAATGGAAAAAAAAAAATCACCATATCTAATTTATATGAGGCTATTGTGAAAATGAAAGAGGATTATTTGAGAAGCCTTTTGAAGCAGAGATCCAAATTTTGATCCAAGCTAACAAAATTTACTAAGCAAAAATAATAAATGCCTCTCAGATTAACTTGATTCAGTGAAAAGATATCAGTGAGTGAGTGAAATCCCAAGAAAGCACATTACCTATTAGTGGAAAAAAAAAGTTCATTATCAATTAATAGGTGAAAACCATGGTGAAAACTGATGTTTTTATTTAAAAAGCATTTCGAGAATATTACTTATTTATGTTTAATACAACTTTGTAAGTTAGAGTAAAAAAAAGCATAAATTAATTTCCTTTAATTCCACAGATAGTTAATAATCAGAGATAGAATTGGAGTCAAATGCAATAATTTATCCACAATAACACACTGCCTCTCAAGGCAGGGATCATGGAATCATAACATTTTAAAGCTAGATGAAATCATTCTGTCAGTCAGTGAAAATAAATCTCTGCCTTTTTTATTTCAATTTGTGAGAATTTTTAATAAACCAATTCTAAAATTCCATGCGCATTTGTCCTAGACTCTCAGCCCCAAATCAGATAAAATTGTTTGGTTTGCAATTTTCTTCATGGCAACTCTATAGCCATTCTATTGCAGTCTCTACTTTCTATCTATATATGTAGGACTAAACTTTTAATGGAAGAGTTCTTCATGACCTAATCAAAGGCAAAATGCTGACCTATAACTCTCTTGGTGTTTTGGCAACATTTCAACAGTTCAAAGCATGACTCTTTATTTTCTCTAGACACACTTTCTTACCTTTTAAGGAAAATTACTTAGTTTTCCTAAATGTTCTATGTTTGAGTGGTAGAGAAGAGCATGCTGGTAATAAAATCCATGAGTAGAATGATGATGAAGGGTGAGGCTTCTCTTCTGACTGTGCTTTCCTCTTTGAAGGAAATAAATTGAAGGCATAGCTCAAAGTTATTGCAGATTCAGTTCCAGATCACTACAAAAAAAATGAATATGCAATAAATCGAGGCACATGATGTTTTTTAGCTTCCCAGTGCACGTAAAAGTTGTGTTTATGCTATATTGTAATCTATTAAGTATGCAGTAGTATTATGTCTAAAAAATGTACACACTTTAATTTAAAATGCTTTATTGCTTAAAAAAACAAAATCCTGACTGTCATCTTAGCCTTTAGTGCATAATAATTTTTTGCTTTTGGAAGATCTTATTTCAACATTGTTGGCTGCTGACCAATAAGAGTGATGGCTGCTGCAGTTTCTAAAACAAAATAATAATGAAGTTTGTCACATTGGTTGACTCTGCCTTTTACAAATGATTGTGTGTGTGTGTGTGTGTGTGTGTGTAATTATTTTGGAATACAAAACCAGTAGTGATATTGCTGGATATGCAGAGTTTAATTGTTTTTTAGGCAATTTCCAAATTGCTTTCCAGAATGTCTAGATCAGTTCACAACTTTACCAATGATGCATGTGTTCTGATTTTCCCATATTCTCTCCAGTACATATTATTTTTCTTTTCTGTCAATTTGATAGGTGGGATGTGGTATTCCAGAATACCTTAAATGTGTGTTTCTCTAGTTAATAGAGATTTAGAGCAATTTTTTATGTAATTATAAATAACCTTGATTTTTTTCTTCTAAAACGTGCCTGTTCATATCCATTGACAAGTTATCAAGTGAGTTATATTTATATTCTTATAAATTTGACTTAGTTTTTTACATATTTGAGAATTGAGGCTTTTATCAGAAACACTCCGTAAGAGTTGTTTCCCAATTTTCTTTTTTCTTATCCTCGTTGTGTTTATTTTGCTTGTGTAATATTAAAATTAAATGTAACCCAAATTTTCTCATTATAATGCAGCTTGGAAATCTCCAAGAATGTATTTTGAACTAGTCTTACTGCCTTCCCACTTAGCCACTTAGCTATCTTCATTACAATAGCAAGTAGTGATCAGTTGTAGTAATTGCCTTGAAAGAACTCGCAAATGTGATTTCAAGCTTTGTAAGTAGATCCCTGTTCAATTATCCAGTCAGCTTTTTCTCCCAGGAAGGAGTTGCAATTTCCTATTCCAAAATTCATTGTCTAGAAGAAAGAAATATACATTTTTAAGTGAAACCAACTTCTCTGTTTCTTGATGCATGAAAAGGTAACTTGGAAATATCCTACGGATCTTGAGAACTTAAAGTACTTTGCTGATGATTATTTAAATATGTTTTTCCCTGAAAACAACAAGTAAAGTAAAGTTGAGTCTGTCATGTGATGTGATGACTATATTAGGATATATCATGTGTTTCTAGATTGATGATTTTATAAGATCCAAAAGTTTAGAGCCAGACTAGTCACTGAAGATCAAGGATTCCACACCTGAATTTTATAGAGAAAAAGAATGAGGGCCAGAGGTAGATTGTTTTTTTATATATGCCTTTTTATTTACAAGATATATGCATAGGTAATTCTTCAGCATTGATAATTGCAAAACTTTTTGTTCAAATTTTTCCCCTCCCTCCTTCCACCCCTTCCCCCAGATGGTAGGTAGACCAATACATGTTAAATATGTTAAAGTATATGTTAAACACAATATTTGTAAATATGTCCATACAGTTGTTTTGCTGAACAAGAAGAATCAGACTTTGAAATAATGTACAATTAATCTGTGAAGGAAATCAGAAATGTAGGCAGACAAAAATAGAGGGATTGGGAATTCTATGTAGAGGTTCACACTCATTTGCCAGAATTCGTTTGCTGGATGTAGCTAGTTCTATTCATTACTTTACTATTGGAACTGATTTGGTTCATCTCATTGTTGAAGAGAGCCACATCCATCAGAATTGATTATCATATAGTATTGTTGTTGAAGTATATAATGATCTCTTAGTCCTGTTCATTTCACTCAGCATCAGTTCATGTAAGTCTCTCCAGGCCTTTCTGAAATCATCCTGATGATCATTTCTTATACAACAATAATATTACATAACATTCATATACCACAATTTACTTAGCCATTCTCCAATTGATGGGCATCCACTCAGTTTCCAGTTTCTGGCCACTACAAAGAGGGCTGAGACAAACATTCTTGCACATACAGGTCCCTTTCCCTTCTTTAAGATCTCTTTGGGATATAAGCCCAGTAGTAACACTGCTGGATCAAAGGATATACACAATTTGATAATTTTTTGAGCATAGTTCCAAATCGCTCTCTAGAATGGCTGGATGTATTCACAATTCCACCAATAATGTATCAGTGTCCCAGTTTTCCCACATCCCCTCCCACATTCCGCATTATTTTTCACTGTCATTCTAGCCATTTTGACAGGTGTATCTCAGAGTTGGCTTAATTTGCATTTCTCTGATTAATAATGATTTGGAGCATCTTTTCATATGGCTAGAAATAGTTTCAATCTCTTCATCTGAGAATTGTCTGCTCATATCCTTTGCCATTTATCAATTGGAGAATCACTTGATTTCTTATAAATTGAGTTAATCCTCTATATAGTTTGGAAATGAGGCCTTTATCAGAAGCTTTGACTGTAAAAATGTTTTCCCAGTTTATTGCTTCCCTTCTAATCTTGTATGAATTAGTTTTGTTTGTACAAAAACTTTTCAATTTGATATAATCAAAATTTTCTATTTTGTGATCAATAATGATCTCTAGTTCTTCTTTGGTCATAAATTCCTTCCTCTTCCACAAGTCTGAGAGGTAAACTATCCTATGTTCTTCTAATTTATTTATAATCTCATTCTTTATGCCTAGATCATGAACCCATGTTGATCTTATCTTGATGTATGGTTTTAAGTGTGGGTCAATGCCTAATTTCTGACATACTAATTTACAATTTTCCCAGCAGTTTTTGTCAAACAGTAAATTCTTATCCCAAAAGCTGGGGTTTGTCAAACACTAGATTCTTAAAGTTACTGACTACTTTGTCCTTCAAACCTACCTATTCCACTGATCAACTAGTCTATTTCTTAGCCAAATCCAAATTGTTTTGGTAACCACTGCTTTATAATATAATTTTAGATTTGGTAGCTAGGCCACCTTCATTTGATTTTTTTTTTCATTAGTTCTCTTGAAATTCTCGACCTTTTGTTTTTATTTTTCTAAGTCATTAAAATAGCTTTTTGGGAGTCTGATTGGCATAGTGCTAAATAAATAGATTAGGTAGTATTGTCATCTTTATTATATTTGCTCACCCTATCCAAGAGTACTGAATATTTTTCCAATTCATTAGTTCTGACTTTATTTGGAAAGTGTTTTATAGTTTTGCTCATATAGTTCTTGATTTTCCCTTGGCAGATGGATTCCCAAATATTTTATACTATCGGTAGTTACTTTAAATGGAATTTCTCTTTGTAACTCTGACTGTTGGGTTTTGTTAGTGATATATAAGAATGCTGATGATTTATGTGGGTTTGTTTTGTATCCTGCAACTTTGCTAAAATATGGATTATTTCTAATAGCTTTTTAAGTAGAATCTCTGGGGTTCTCTAAGTATACCATCATATTATCAGCAAAGAGTGATAATTTGATTTCTTCATTACATACTCTAATTTCTTTAATCTCTTTCTCAACTCTTATTGCTGAAACTAGCATTTCTAATACAATATTGAATAGTAATGATGATAGGGGGCAACCTTGTTTCACTCCTGATCTTATTGGGAATGGTTCCATTTATCCTTATTACATATGATGCTTACTGGTGGTTTAAAATAGATGCTACTAATTATTTTAAGGAAAAGTCCATTTATTCCTATACTTTTAAGTATTTTTAATAGGAATGGATGTTGGATTTTATCAAATGCTTTTTCTGCATCTATTGAGATGATCATATGGTTTTTGTTAATTTGGTTATTGATATGGCCAATTATAATAATAGTTTTCCTAATATTGAACCAGCCCTACATTCCTGGTATAAATCCTACTTGGTCAAGGGGTATTATCCTGGGGATGATTTTCTGTAATCTTATTGCTAATGTTATATTTAAGATTTTAGCATCAATATTCATTAGGGAGAGTGGTCTATAATTTTCTTTCTCTGTTTTCAACCTACCTGATTCAGGTATCAGTACCATGGTTGTGTCATAAAATGAATTTGGTAGGACTCCTTCATTCCCTATTTTTTCAAACAGTTTATATAGCATTGGTGTTAATTGTTCTTTAAATGTTTGGTAGAATTCACGTGTAAATCCATCTGTCCTGGAGATTTTTTCTTAAGGAGTTGATTAATAGTTTGTTCTATTTCTTTTTCTGAAATGAGACTCTCTAAGCAATTTACTTCCTCCTCTGTTAATCTGGGAAACATATATATTTGAAGGTAGTCATCCATTTCACTTAGGTTATCAAACTTATTGGCATAAAGTTGGGCAAAGTAACTCCTTATTATTGATCTAATTTCCTCTTCATTGGTGGAAAGTTCTCCCTTTCATTTTTAAGACTAACAATTTGATTTTCCTTTTTCCTTTTTCTAAACACATTTACCAAAGGTTTATCTATTTTATTGTTTTTTTTTTCATAAAACCAACTCTTAGTTATTAATTAATTATTAATTCAATAGTTTTTTTTTTTTTACTTTCAATATTATTAATTTTTCCTTTATTTTTAGAATTTCAAGTTTAGTACTTGATTGTGAGTTTTTAATTTGGTCTTTTTTGAGCTTTTTAAGTTGCAAGCCCTATTCATTGATCTTCTCTTTCAATATTTTATTCAAGTAAGCCTCTAAAGCTATTAAATTTCCCCTTATTACTGCTTTGGCTGCATCCCACAAATTTTG
This sequence comes from Antechinus flavipes, assembly GCF_016432865.1. NCBI lineage: Eukaryota > Metazoa > Chordata > Mammalia > Dasyuromorphia > Dasyuridae > Antechinus > Antechinus flavipes. Next base: position 231,486,068 of record NC_067398.1, read on the forward strand.
GTATGATGTCTCATCGTTGTCATTTTCTTTTGTGAAATTATTAATTGTGTCTATGATTTGCTGTTTCACCCAATCATTCTTTAGGATGAAATTATTTAGTTTCCAGTTAGAGTGCTTTTTTCAATGTGACAATATATTAAACAATAAATCTACAAGAAGCCAGTACTGATTCCTAAAACAATATTCTGGTTTTTCTATTGTCTTCCAGAAATATTAGGAAAGAAAATTTAAATTTCTCTGATGTAGATAAAAAAGAAGGCATTGAATGTTCAGTTCGATGCCAGTGCTATTTGTTTTGAGTGAAAAAAAAGTGATGGAGATAGAGAAGTTAATTAATTTATATTTTAAGGATGGTTTTCATTTTCAAGATAATCCATCAATACTATTATATATTTTCCAACCCTTATTCCTTTTTGAATTAAATTGTAGACTTTCTTAAGGAGAGAGTCAGACATGCTGGATATCAGGCGTCTCTTTCTAAAAAGGAAACCTGATTTTCACTCATCCCTTTCCTTCACACTCTATTTTAACTTTCATTTCTTTATGCTCTCAGTGAATAACAGGATTGGTAGAATATATTTATTGTTCCACACTATATTAATATTTTACTAAAGTTTTACATTTTAAAAAATCTCACAGCATTTAAAAAGCAATGTGGTGCCAGATTTTAGTAGTGAAAGTCCATGAGAAAAGAAAATTGTAATGAATATGTAAGTTGTGTCTGTCTCTTCAGGACCCAATTTTAGGATTTTTTAAGAAGGTGCAGTGAAATAGAGATACTGAAGGAGTTGGCCATTTCCTTTTCCAACTGATTTTAAAGATGAGGAAGTTGAGGAAAGCAAGATTAAGTGACTTGTCAATGGTCACACTACTGGTAAATACATGAGGCCAGATTTGAAATCAGTTAAATAAGTCTTCCAGACTCCAAGCCTGGAACTTTACCCATTATATCATCTGCCTGATGCCCCTTTGCTGCAATTCATTATCATGTTTCACTATTCACATTAAATTTTCATATTATTCTGGTAATACTTTAAAAAATCTGGCTTTGGAGCCATATTTTTATTAATACAAAATTTTTCATTTATTCAATATTTTTATTTGGAGTATCAATACTCCACAGAGGCAGCATGGGATAAATAGTAATTGTCCTAAAAAAGGGGGGGAAATAAGATCTGTGGGTTTTAGCGTCCTACAAAATTGAAGCTAGCAGTATGAGATGATAACTACAAAAGATGATGTGACCTTCAGTTATATTAAAAGGGGTGTAACTTCTAGGAATAGGGGAATAATAGTCCCACTACACTCATGTCAGACTATGTTGAATTTGGGGTACTATGGATTCAGAAGGATATGAATAAAATAGAGAAAGTCCAAAGGGCAATCAGGATGGAGAAGATCCTTACCTTCTTAACATATGATAAGTTTTGAAACATTTCTGTCATGAATAAAACTGACATTAATCTTCAAGTACCTGAAAGTCTATCATATGCAATGGAAGATACCATATATACATTATTCTGTTTTTCCTCCAGAGAAGATTTAAAAGCAATGTATATAAATTTCAAAGGCTTAATGCCAGGAAAAATTAAAACAATAAACAAAATTAAAACAAAAAAATTAAAAAAAAAACAAAACAAAAAATTCTTAACATTAAATTTGGAGAAAAAACATGGAATTGATTGCCTTGATTTATGTGATCTCTTCTCGATGGTCTTTAAGCAGAGACTAATATTAGATTAGAGATTCCTTTTGTGAGGATTGGACTACATGGCTACTGAGGCACTACTAATAATGGCTAATATTTATATAGGTGTCCTCACTATATGTTAGGGGCTATGCTAAGTGCTTTACAATTATTACTTAATTTGACTCTTATAACAATTTTGGGAGGTAGGGAGAAATGTCTAAAAGAATCTTGTTCCCTTGTTGAAGTTCAGCTCTAGTGAATAGTGAAAGTGTGAATGAATATGGGAGGCCAGGCTGAAGATATGCTTTGTAATCTCTATTTATTTATCTGAGGGCCAGGATTATACTCTTTAAATTATTATTACATTATTATTGGCTACTTTTAGGTGACATCATATATCTTCTGGGGCTAATTCACAATCCATACTTTAACAATTCAGTATTCACCTTAACTATCAATATCAAGGTATTTACCAACATAGAATTGTAAATAGCATAGTTGTGATGCTAATCAATACCAACAGAATAGTTGTGATGTTTATAAATACCAAAATATTTGTCTAAACAGAATAGTAAATAGCAGAAATTATCAGACTAATGTATTTACCGCAGCATGGCGGTGTGAGGTAAGAAAGCCAGTCAACTTCTGCATTTGGTAAGACTACTATTCTCTATCTGAATTGTGGATATGCATTAGCTATATAATTTATGGCAAGTTATTTTATCTCTTTCCAGTTTTCTGATTTGTAAAAAGAAATAATAGTTGTTGTGAAGACCACATGATTGCAAAAGTACTTAGCATAAAAGTGCTATATGAATGTTAACTGCTTTATTCGATATAATTGCTTCATATTTTATAACTTGATTTTTTTTTTAAATGTGACCGACAGATAAATGATTTCTATGTGTGTATAAAGTAATTTGGAAATTTTTCTGAGATATGATAATAAAAGCAATTTTAAAGAAGTTCTAATTATGGCCCATTGAAGGGATCTATTTGCACTGATAGTGCTTATAGAAGAGTTTGGGACTGCTCTAGTTATCTAGAGTCATACTTCTGAGGGCCCAGATGATTTTTGTAAATTGGGAAATAACCAAATGGCAATTCAGTTTGTCTAGGACATTTAATCAGAATTTAGGGAATCTCATTAATTAAAGGTAAGTCCATTTAAAAATCTGTTCTATCTCAATTTTAAGGATTGTCTTGTTTTCTCCCTATAACAAAAGAGAAACTAAAGGAATAGAAACCACAGCTAAGCTTATTTGGCTATTACTTAGGAAAATTCTAAAATTGTTAACTAAGTTACTTTGAGTTATTGTCACCATGTTAGACTTATCAGTTTACCTTCAAGTATGAGGTATGCAACACCTTTTTCCTCTTCACAGAGCTGGGGGAGGTATCAAACAGCACAGCTCATGAAAACACTAAAAATAGTTGGGGTGGGCAACAGCAAGCTCAGCCCCTTCTCTAGGGTCTCTGTTAACTCCTTTTAATTTGTAAGCTTGCCAGTTTTCTTGAAGCCATCAGAGTAAACAAGGTCATCAGCCCTGAGAAATGAGCCTGTTTAGGATTTATAGTTTCTAAACAAGAAATGTGTTTACTAGAATCTATAAGCCTGTTTAATGATTGATCCTTTGCACCAGAATAGGTTTAAACATAAAAATTATGTTAAACAAAATCTCATGTGTATAAGTCCTAGTAAACTTTTAAAAATAAGTCGAGCCCTAAACTGCAATTTATAGAATTTGCTATTAGAGATAAAATCTCTTAGAACTGTAACTGACATTCTTTTGAATTTTAAAATTGATTGCCTGATCATTGTCAGCCCACTCTTTGAGAGAAATGCCATAAATTGCTCAGAGAATGCCTTCCTGAAATGTCTAGGGGGACAACTTATCTGAGCAAGAGTTGAGGACAACTTTAGCTGCTGCTTAAAGTGGGATCCTTCTGACTCACTTTCCCAGTTCTATTTCTTTGTTTACCACCTGATTATTTCTAATTCTGACTAATTATTACTGCATGATTGACTGTCAAAAAGATCTAAGGATACTTTATCCTGTCATGTATGTGCTCTCAGACTGAGCCCTGAGACCTGTTTTGATGCTATTATAATCATGTCCTTGCTTTTTCCTCTTATAGAAATTTCTATAATCAGAGCAAATAGTCAGTAGAAGCCATGAGCCCAGTACCAGTATGTATCTTCAGCCTAGCCCTGGAGGCTTCTCTGGCTGCAGAACAAAACAAAACAAACAAACAAACAAACAAACAAACATTTAACTCTCTTGCTTCCTGTAGAGTTTCTTTGTCTGAAGGCCCATTTTTGCCTAAGTATTTGGGCCACCTCCCACCTCCCTTTTGCTCCCTGAAAGAGGAAGCACTCAATCTTATCAAAGCTTGATAAAGCCAAGGTTTTAAAAACCTTGAAAGCTAAACTAATGTCTTTCCCTGGCCTTAGTTCTACCTAAATCTGTATAGTGATGAAAGGTGGAGCTAGGTCGTAGGGGACTTCACTAAGGGTCTAGAGCCTTATCCCAAGATACCTTAGAACTAGCTACCACAGCCTTTCTAACTGAGGAAACCTCTAAGCTCACTATTGGGTTCAGAGCACTTTTTAAGCCAATGGGCATCAGTAACCTGCTAGTGGGAGGCTTGCCACATATCAGACTCTCTTGCTAGACATCCTGTATTTGATTCTCCTAGTGTGCCCTATCCTTAACCCTGCCACTCTGCTCCTTGACAGCACTCAGGTGAGTGACCTTAAAAACCAGATAGTGAATGGTTGACAGATGGATCCAGTTTTTTTGGAACTGGAGAAAGGAATGAGAGTGAACATCTATACAGACTCCAAATATGCTTTTCATATTTTGTGCACTCATGGAGCTATATGGAAAGAAAGGGGACTTTTGACAGCAAAAAAAATTATTTATAATTCACCCACTAAATATGGAGGGAAAATTCTACAATTATTGCAAGCTGTCCATGGACCAAAAGACACAAGAAGGGGGATTCATTTCAGGCCAAGAGAAACAGACTTGCAGATTCATTTGCCAATGCTGCGGCACCATTGCTCCTGACCATGGCACCTTTAATTCCCCAACTCCCTGACTCTTATAGCTTCATATAACTAGTTGCTGAAGAAAGGGGACACATCCTTTCTTCTGGATACTTTCAAACACCCTCAGGCCAGTTTCTAATCCCAGAGGCAAGCCAGTGGGAACTTTTTTTTGTCCTGCCCAGCTCTTAGAAGATCCATAATGGCCCAGCCTTCACTTCTCAAAGAATTCAAAAGGTGGCTGAGGCATTTAAGATTAGCTTTTTTACTTTCTTGTTATTTTCCACTTTTTCCAGATGTATCTTTAACAGTGCTCCAAGGATGAGAGCTTTGCTCTTAGTATTTTCTCTCCATCTCTTCTGATGTCACTCTGTGGGTCCCCACCAGTAGGATTTAACTCCTTAGTCTTTAGACAGGTTAGGAAGCTCTGTGGGCAGTGAGGGCATTCAGAATTGTTGGGTGTGCCCTCAGCATCCCCAAGACAGCCCACATATGTGACCTGATGCATTATTTGTAAAAACCCCATTCCCAAATGTCACTATCCCCACTCTAGATGGTACCCCATTTGTACTAACTACCCCCCCAGGGGAATAACTTTAATCTATCAGATTAAAGATCTCTTTCCCATATAATAATTGTAGGATATCCACTCCAAAGTTATTCTGGTAAACTCACTCATAATGCTTCTATACCACCTTCCTTGCAGCTTCTCCATAATCTCCTGAGAACTAATATACCAATTGATATAATATCATGTAATTATAATCATCCTTGGGAACAACTAACTAGGAAACTACTGAAAACTTGACTTCAGGTATAATCTGTGCACCTAAAGGATATGCTTTTCTTTGTAAAATGGGTTTTTCATTCTTCTTTGATGTTTCTGAGGGACTTGTTATGGTGCTTGTACCCCAGGGCATCTGAGCACTCCTTTCACTGTGTATAACAACATTGCTTCAGACACTGCCACGCCCCCTTCAAGGAGACGTAAGTGAGAATTTGGGGAAAAACATTCTTTGGTATTTATCCTAGAATAGCTATCTGGATGAGAGGTATCTTGCCACCCCACCCCTCACCCCCCAACCTTCCTCTGGGTAAGGTTCCTGGCTATTGTCCCTAGTAATTCCACTTTTAATTATTTTTGCTCTTTTGGCCCCTGAATTTTTAACCTACTTGTGAGATTTGTTTCCTCTAGGCTTCAAGCTTTGAACTATTTGTTCACCCTGGACACTATTGGCTGATTCTGACACCCAGAACCCCTCTGAATACTGTTGTTGCTTTTTTCAAGTCACCTGCCTCCCCTTCTCAGTCTGGACCCCTATTAAGTAGGGAAAGCTCTGCATCCCTTATCAGTATGAAGCAGCTTCAGAAGATGAAATCTCTGTCCTTTTGTCCCAAATGAATTTGGGGTACAAACTGATTGAGAGGGGAAAATAATATGATTTTGTGGTCCCCTGATTTTAGAAGGAACTTCTGTTATAACAATAAGTCAGTAAATCTTCTGGTTTTGGAGTCTGCCTCAAAGATTTCCCATACTCCCAATCTAAGAACAACAATCTGTCTGATTCTGAATAAATTTGCTGACTGATAATCCGGCCAGTGATAATGTGGTTAGTGAGAACAAAATTCCAAAGACCACTCCTCTCCTACCTTTGGGTCTAATTCTATGGCCCATGTCAATGGTAGAAATCTAGATAAAGGAGTATCCTCTCTCTTAGCACTTTGCTAATTTGTTTTGGAATTTAACTCATTGTAATGATGTTACAATTACAATAAAACTTTGCCCTTTGACTAGGAAATGGGTTCAAACCTATAAATTATTTTGATATTCCTCATGACATCAGTCTATTATCCCAAACTTTTAGGGTCCCCTTCCCAACTTCAACATAACTATAACAAAAACACATAATAATGTTTACATAAAATTTAAAACTTCCAAAGTGATAAACAGTCATCTCATTTAATCTTCCAGCAATATTGTAAAGAAGTTCTCTCTATCAAACTAAGTTCTGATCAGTGTAAATAATGAGTCCCATGAAATAATTCTTCCATTTTGCATGAAATAAAGTTATGATTATATGCCATCCTCTATATTTCACCTTCTCTCATTTGTAATATTCTTCTCTAAAATATAATGTTCTCTGGGAGCAGGTTTCTTGGGAGGTTTCTGGAGGTAGCCTTCATGTCAGTTTCAGTGTAATCACCCCAAATGCAGCCAGGAGTTAAAGTCTAAATCCTTTGTTTTCTCTTTAAAGTCTTGTTTCTTTTCCTGGGGCCCGGTTAGCTTTAATAAAGGCCTATCTCTCTCCTTGGTTCCAAGAGCTTAAGCTGCCTTTTCTGGCTTGTGAATCTCCTCGACTGAATCCTGGCTGCGGCTCAGAGCTTCTAGTGGGCTTGTGTTTTCTAGTGGGCTTGTCCTCCTGGCCTGAAAGCTTCTTACTTATATGCTGTACATTGAATATACACCAATCATTATATCACTAGGAAACCATTATTTGTGGTAGGATTAAATCAATGCTAAATTAGATTTAACCATTGTCTCCTCAATTCCACTTAGTACCTTGTTTCAAGTTCTGGCCCATAACATCTCCTGTAGGATCAGATCAATCATACTGAACCATGCTAAATTAGATAATTATTGTCTCTATCAATTCCAGTGACTTAGCACTTTATAAGAATCCTAACACTCATCCTTTATATCCACTATGTTGCCAAGGTTTATAAGTTTACCTTTGCAACATCGTTCAAATACATCCCAGTCTCTCTTCTGATATTGTTGCCAGTCTGGTACAGGCCCTTATCAGCTCATATCTACACTATTATAAATATTTGCTGGTCAGCATCTCTGCTTCAAGTCTTTTTTTCACTCCAAATCCATCCTTCATTCAGCCACCAAAGTCTTTTCCCTAAAATGCAGGTCTATCCATTTCACTCTCCTTTTCAGTAAGCTTCATTGACTGTCAGGATGAAATATAAAATTTTCTATTTGGCATTCAAATGCATTCATTTTCCCTTTCCAGTCTTATACATTAATCCATGAAATGTTCTCTTGATTCTAGGGACACTGGCCTTCTTGCTTTTCATAAGGCAGACACTCTTTTCAGATCCAAAAAGTTCTCTGGCAATCCCTCACGCTTATAAGACTCTCCCTCCTCATTTTTGCTTACTTCCTTTAAAACCCAAATAAAATGTTATCTTCTGTAGGAAGTCTTTCCCAGTCTTAATTATAGTGTCTTCCCTCTATTAATTATTTTCCATTTCTCTTGCATAGTATTTGTTTATAATTAGAGTGTGTGCTTCTTAAGGGCAGGCACTGTCTTTTGCTTCTTTTTGTATTTCCAGGTCAGCAAGTGTCCTGGAGACAGTAAGAACTTAATGAATGTTTCTTGACTGATTTACATATACAATAGGTTAGTACTAAAAAGCAAATTTATTTTTTAAATTGCCAAAAATGTTACAGATAAGTCTACTTTGACAATATGACCTAAACATTATTGCCATGTAAATATTATAGTAGCTTAGATTGAATTATCTTTCCTTTGTTTAAATATCTAGGTTCAGAGAACTTTATTTACATCTCAGTGAATTTGCGTGTTTCCATTGGCATTTGGATCAACATTCAAATTTTTTATTTTGTGACTTTTACAGCTCAAAACATATCTTCAAAATGATTGAGAGTGAACTGCCTCATTTGCACATTATCTGGTTTTTAGCATCATTGTCAGATTCTGATACCCATTGATTTAAATTAACATAATTAATTCTTCCAAGTGGAAATCAATCAATTCCCATATATTTTCACTTTCTAGTTCATCAAAAGAAAGAGTTCTTTCATTTTTTCCCTTTCATAACAATCTGTTTTGCAGAAAAAACACTCAAACTTAGTAGTTACATAATTTGGCAAAATGTTCTTCTACATTGCTACATCCTCACCTGTATTGGCTAGCTTTCTGAGTGTTTTAACATTTGTTTTTATCATTGAAAAAACAAGTCCCAAATTCTCTCCCTCTCTCCATTTTCTCTCTTGTTCCATTGAGAAGGCAGGCAATGTGATATCAATTTTAAAATTGTCATGCAAAATACATTTGTATATTAACCATTTTGTACCAAAAAAACAAGCAAGAACAATAAAAGAGAAAAATAAAACAAAACTATACTTCAGTCTGCACTTAATGACCAAAAGTGCTCTTCCTAGAAGTGGATCAGTTTTTCTTTAGTAGCTAAGTCTTTCACAGTTGATCATTGTTGCAATATTGCTATTATTCTGTACAATATTCTTTTGATTCTGCTCACTTCACTTTACATCAATTTATATGCCTTCTCAAGTATTTTTTGAAAACATCTCCTTCATCACAATAATACACCATAACTTGATTAGTAATTTCTCAATTGGTAGGTTCCCTTTCAGTTTTCAATTATTTACCATTTTTTTAAAAAGCTTCTATAAATATTTTAGTACATCTTGGCCTTTTCCTTTTCCTTTGATTCTTTTGGGATACTGATCTTGTAGTGTTTTGCCTTAATCTTAATTTTTAAAAGTATTGAACCTATCAATGTTAGCAGTTTAAAAAATCAACACCCACTTCATTTCTATTTTCTTTCCATACCTTAAATAGACTTGGATTTTTTGTTTGTTTGTTTTTCTCCCTTTGAATGACTTGAATGAATTTCTCTCTCTTGAATGCCAGAACTTTTGGAATGACTACTTTGCCATATTTTGTTGCAATCTTCAACCCATAAAATTAAAAGGTATTCTATTTCTATAGTTGTAGCACTTCCGTTGTATATACTTGTTTGTAACACATGCACATACATAAGCACAAAAAATAACTAGCTATGAATTCTATTAATTGTTTTTTCCTTATTGTTATAGCTATTATTTCTATTTCATAACTATAACAAAATAATAATTATGATCAGGAATATTCTTGCTTTATCCTTAATTTTGTCAGAAAGCCTTCTAACATTTATCACTTACATATTAGTTCTTTTTTTTAGAATGATGCTCATTAAATATTAAAAAGAATTTCATTTGTTATGATAATTTTTAGAGCTTATTATTAAAAATAAATATTCTTGTGAGAAGCTATTTCTTCATTCATTGATATAATAATGTGATATTGTTTTTCTTAATATAATATTGTACTTATGCTTTGTAACAGTAAACTATCATCAGGTCATCTTTTTGTTTTAACTCCCTATATCTCTTAAAGACTTTATAGGAATTTAAAAATCTTTATTAATGAATTTTATTTTCAAAATACATGCTAAGATAGTTTTCAACATTCATCCTTGCAAAATCTTGTGTTCCAAACCTTTCTCCCTCCCTTCCCCCAATACTCTCGTTTAGACAGCTAGCAATCTAACATAGGTTAAATGTGTACAATTCTTCTAAACATATCTCTACATTTTTCATGCTACACAAGAAAAATCATATCAAAAAGAAAAAAAAAAAAGAGAAAGAAAAAAAAAAAAGCAAGCAAGATGACAATACTATCTTGTTATCCATATTCAGTTCCCATATTTCTCTTTCTTGATGCAGATGGCTCTCTCCATTACAAGTCTATTGGAATTTTCCTGAATCACCTCATTGTTGAAAAGAGCCAAATCCATCACAGTTAATCATCACATGATCTTCTTCTTATTGTATAAAATGTTCTCTTGGTTCTACTCACTTCACTTAGCATCAGTTCATATAAGTTTCTCCAGACCTTTTGGAAGTCATCTTTTGTTATAGAACAATAATATTCCTTTATATTCATATATCATAAATTATTCAGCAGTACCCCATCTGATGAACATCCACTCACTTTCTAATTAGCTCCTTGCCGCTACAAAAAGGTCTGCTACAAACATTTTTGCACATATGGTTCCTTTTCCCTTTTTAATGATCACTTTGGGATACAAACCCAGTAAAGACACTCCTGGATCAAAAGGTATGCACAGATTGAGAGCCCTTTGGGCAAAGTTCCAAATTGCTCTCCAGAATGGTTAGATATGTTCACAATTTCATCAACAATGTATTTAGTGCCCCAGTTTTTTCATATCACCTTCAACATTTATTATTATATTTTCCTAAGACTTTATAGTTCTGAGATGACACATTTTTTCTTCCCTCTATATAATATAAGATTTTAACTTCATATAGCACATTTAATTTGATCAATTATGTTTCTCTTCACACTTGGCTTCCCTTTTTCATCAAAAACCTTGAAAGTCTTTTATTTCACTAAATATCCTTCTCCCTAACATCTTTACAGGATTATATTCAATGAGGGGAGGGGAGTGTTTTTCTTGTCTGTAAGTCTTTATCTTTTGCCTTTTGAAATTTGCATTATAAAAGTAAAAAATAGAAAGAATTCCAAGAAACATGGGAACTCATTTACACTGAAATAGAGTATATATGTGGGGAGAGATAGAGAGACAGAGAGAGAGAGAGAAAGAGCATATATAAGAATATAGATTCAATAATGTAAATGGAAAAAGCAAAGAATTGAAATTAAACATTGTCTAATTATAAGAGTAAGTTTGGTCTAGAGAAAATTTAAGAAAATGAATTTTTTTTTCTTTCTTTGCAAAGGTGGAGAATATAAATGTCTAGTATTCCACATAATATTAGATAGAGTAGCTTTATTGTGAAATTTTTTTCTAAATATTTTTTCTTTTTTATTAAAGGATATTGTCATTGGATAGGTCAGGAGAATGAGATATGTGTGGGAAAATTAAGGTAATATCATTGAAAGTGAGTCAAATTAATATTTATATTTGTATATCTGTTTTCTTAACTGCAATCTAGTTTCAGTTAACTGATTTTTTCAAAGGTCTCTGATAATCTTCAAATTGCCATACATATTGATTTCATTTAAATCTTAGTCATGAAATAACTTCAATATTCCAAACTGTTAATCATTTTCTCCTAATATTCTATATTTGTGACCTAAAACAGGATGCCCTTCTTGTTCTTCACCTTTTTATTTAGCTACTCCTTTTTCATTTCCTTCATTGGTCCATATCCATTTCTTGTCTCATTAAATTAATTACTTCCCAAGGTTCAGGCTTGGACCTTTAGAGGCAATATTGATTATTTATATAGTTTCAATTATCACCTCTACTTTGATTACTCCAAAATATTATCTCTAGCCCATACTCCCTTAAATTCCAGAACTAGCCTATAGGAGAGCTCTAGCAAGACAGCTGAAACATTTTCCAGAAAAAAATGATATATTACTTAATATTTACATTAATACTCCTGATGATGTGCTGAATATTACAGTGAAGTTACCTTATCTCATCCAAGAGATATCTATGATATAATCATATCCATAAATATGATTATATTCATACCAAAATCTGAGTCTTTCTCAAATTGCTCCAAAAGAAATTCTCCTTTCTATGTGATTCCATGATTCTCAGTTATCAATCTTCCTACTCCCATAACGTCCCAGATAGTATTTTTCCACAACACTCCAATTCATTTATAAAGTATTCTTATTATTTGTTGAGGTGTTCTAATCCTTACCTAGATTATAAACTTCATAAGATTAGCAATTATGTATTGTCCATATTTTGCATCTCATCTAGGGCCTGATTAATAAAAATAGATTTGAATTTTATTTCTTTTAGATAATTTTTTTCTTCATTTTTGCTTCTTCTGAAATAGGATTTTTATTTTGAGATCATATTTAAGAGTTTTCTCCAGCTGTGATCTTTGTTTAATTTCTTTAAGTTTCAGTTTAAGTAAACTATTTCTATTATTAGTAATTTCTTTGAAATGAAAATATATGCTTTTATCACCCCACACCTCTGAATGACATGCAAAGATGTATACGAGAAGACAGGGACATGAAAAGCAACAATAAATAATAGGTTTTAATAAAATGAGTCATCAATTTTTGTTTATTCGAATATTTTGAACTTTTTCTAAATTGTCTCAGTGGACATGCTTCACTACACTTTTCTCAGCAAAAAGCACAGCAAGAATGATGACTTGTTTCCCTAGGATATTTATATTACCCCTTCATAGATTTCTGGAATTTCTGTGGGTCTGATAGGGAATACTTAGGTTGGTCATATATAGCCTTTGTATAAGTGTAAAAGTGTAAAGCACTTTTGCTTTATTTGTTAAATTCTCTGTGACATATGAGGAGGAGAACAGGTTTCAATCTTACCACTGAAGAAGACCAAATCTCAGTGTTTTTACTTTTTAATTTATTTATTCCTTCATCTATCTACCTACATATCTATCTAGCTAGACTTAATATGTTATGAAATCATAGACAATCTTTGTAAATTTCTGGGAAATAATCAACCTTTCAATTCCAATAATATCATTTCATTTATTATGATGATTTGTAAAATTATAGGTCTTTGTTTCACAAATATATATGTGTGTGTATATATAATTAAATTATGTATTTTATTATATTAAAATTACTTAATATAATAGCAGTATTACTAATGATAGTATATAAAACCTCTATGTATTGCTATAATATTTAATATTATGGTTAGTAATATAATTTTACTAATTAGAAGAGTAACATCCTAGATCTCAAAATAATTTGAGCTAACAAGTCTAATTCTGCATGTGAAAACATATCTCCTATACATTCTTCTACAGAAAATAGGTAATTTAGCTTTTTCCTTTTTGACAGAAAAAATACGTATGCAAACATATAAAATAAATAATTAACAAATAGTTTGATTCATCTTTTTCTTGATCATAACAACTTCTTTTGCCACAAAAAGAAGTTTTGAAATTTCCTATTTTATTTAATATATGTGATTTTTAATTATGATATATTAATAGTATATATTTTTACTGACATTTCAAATATTGTACTAGAAAGCTATATAGCTTGCTGTATCTAATAAGTTCCAATCCAGATAATGTTTATTCATCTTTTTACTTCATATTCTGGATGCAATAATCAAATTAATAGTATAATATAAATTTTCCCTGGGATGTGTAAGTTCATTAGTTGCCTTATGGATCCACTCATACTATATTTATGACTTAACAGACCAAAATTATCTTCCCTGTCTACCACTCCCTTTTATGATCTGTTTCCCCTATTAGAAGTTAATGTCTTTGAGAACTGGACTGTCTTTTCTTTTTATTCACATTTAGAGCAGTTAGCATGAGATTGGCACATATTAAATAACAAAGTAATGATTTTTCATCCATTTATTTATTGAGTTGTTATATCTTTGAGAGACAAGTAGTTGGAGCAGTGGATAGAGACACAGCCCTAAAGTAAGGAAGACTCTTCTTGAATTCAATTCTGACCTTATTCACTTGCTAGCTGTATGACCTGGAGTAAATTACTTAAACTTGTTTGCCTCAGTTTTCTCATCTGTAAAATGAGCCAGAGAAGGAAAAGCAAACTACTCCAGTATCTCCTTTAAGAAACCCCCAAAGGAGGTCACAAAGACTCAGACATGACTGAAAAATGATTGAACAATCTTTCTTTGAAGATGGTCTCATGTGGTCTTTGTCTTTGTACTATCTCAGGTTGTAAAAGCAAGGATGTTTTAATTTTCTTCTATTCTTTACATTTAATATTGGATATAAAAATAATTCCTTTACTCCCGACTGGAGATCTGAGAGGGAAAATTGAAAACTTTTAAATTATTTCTAATGAAGCAAAATTGTCTATTTATTCTATTTACAATGGTGATAACTTTAAGAAATAGTTATGTAATGAAACACTTATGCACCATAAAATCCAATAAAATAAATTTATTTACTTTAATAAGAGATGAAAATGATATAATTAATAATTAAAAAATAGATGCTGCCTCTATATTCCCATGGCTGTAATGTCTTGCATTGCAGTTGTAATTTCACTAAAACTTCAATTTTTTAATAGGATGAACTTTTTAGACCTCATATAATGAGAAAATAGTATTAATGGTTTAACCACCAATTTCCAAGAACAATCAAATTATAAGGATAACCTATTTCCTTAGAGATAAGGCATTCCTACCTTTGTAAAAGCAATGTTGTTCCTACCTTAGAATAGAATTTAAAATTATATAGAGACATTCCAGTTGTTTATACTATAGCAACTAGAAATTGACTAAGTGTTTTATATTTTATTATTATTTCTACTAAGAAAAGGAAACAATTCTTACTATGCAACATGGACATATGGGAATACAATTTTTTTCTCTTCATCTCATGTTTTTCTTAAATATTTTCACAGAGAAAAACAAAACAAAACAAATAACCCCTACTACTCCCCAAAAAACAAACAAACAACATACTTTTAAATGCTCCATGGCTCCAAATTATATCAGGAGACGCTAAAGATCATGTCATCTATTAAAACAAAAAAGCACATCACTAATGTTTGCAAATGCTCATGACACAGGGATATAATTAAGAACAATAGCCAGCCTTTGTATAGCACCTTAAATTTTGTGAAGTACTTCATATATTTATATACATACATAATCTCATTTGATATTCACAGCAAGCTTGAAAGGTAACTCCTAATATTATCCTCATTTTATAAATGAAGGGATGAATCACAGAGAGGTTAAGTGAATTGCCTAGAATCATAGAGAATTAGAATCACTCTATGTTCTTATATCTACCTACCTATCTATCTATCTATTTATCTACTTCTCATAATTAAGTGGTATAGTGATATTTTTTTTCATTCAAGAGAACTTCAAGTACTTTTTAATTCTGTGATTTGGGACAACATTCTTGATGTTTGAAAGGTACATGCATACATACATACATGCATACACATATGTAAGTGTACATGTGTAGGAAACTGAAAATATTTACTCTTTTCTAGTACGTCCTAAAAACTAAGCTTATAGGAAGTTTTAATCAGCCGTTAGAAGAGAGCTTCAAAAAATGATAATTACTTCAAGAACCAGTACCCTCAAGATCTAGCTTGTGTTGTCTTTGAATTCAGCTTCCTTTTATGGAGGCTTTCATCTTTTTGTTAAAAATCTCTCCACTTTTTATGGCGAACACTTTCTATCATTCTTAGTTTTAATATCTGAAACTTAGTCCATTCCTGGGCAAGGGCTATTTTTCTCAACAACTACCAAATAACTCTCAGGTCTAAGATTCCCTAGTTTGTTTGTTTTTTTTAAATCCAAGTCAATCTTTTTTATCCCAGGTATATGAATAGATAATGAAATGGATAGATATGATTTAATAAAATTAAATTCAAGGATAAGGGACACTTCTAATGCTAAAGCACATTCTTGTCCCTTCATATACAAATACAGGCAACTAAAATTTAAAGGGACTATGAAATCAAATTGAAAAGTAATGTATTCAATCAATTGCTTTTTGGATCATCCTTAATTTTGATTCTTTAGAGTTTGTGATTTCCAAGATTTTGAATTATAGAGCATGATAGGAAAATTTTGGTATTTAAAAAAAAAAATTCTAGTGTGTGTGTGTGTGTGTGTGTGTGTGTGTAAGCAGCTACAGATAATTTACACTGTGAAATCTCTCAAGTGTAATCTATTCTATTTCTATCCTTCTTTTCAGTCAGGTCCCAATTTGTTTTCAAATTCTCTTTCTCTCTCTCTTTCTCTCTCTCATTAGTTATTGAAATAATACTGACATGTAAGTTTTCCATCTGGAGAAGGCCACTTTGCTGCTTACCCTCTCATTATTCCTTTGAGTTTCTTCTTTTTTCTTATCATCTTCCTCTCCCTCTCTTTATATAGCTTCCTTCTTTTTCTTCTTGGTTTATATGTGTACCAAAATTCCTAATCTGTTCATTGCTATTCAATATAAGAATAAGGCTAATGGTAGTACTTGTATAAAGGAAAAAAGAAAAGTATACTTTTTAAAGTAAACTTAAGACATTATATAAAATCGGCACCATCAATATCCAAAACCCTTGAAAACATACAGAGGATAAATTCTCTATCTACAACTTCATATTCTTATAATAAATTCTACTTTTCCTCATTCAACATTCATAGGATCATATATGTAGAGCTAGAAGAGACCTCAAAGGCTATCTAGTTTAACTTACTCTTCTGGCAACTGAAAAATCAAGACCTAAAGAAATTAAATGATTTTTTTAATATCATACAATTGTCACAATGGATATTTAAATTGTCTTCCAAATCTAGAGGCATTACTATTTATACTATATATTCAAATTTCATTTTTATAATATTTCATTATAGAACAATTTTTCATTCAAATAACTTTCAAATTTTATGTTAAAATAGTTCTCTTCAGATTTTTTATTTGCAATAGCATTGTTTTCTGTTATCTTTCATTGTTAATTCATAATTTTTCTTGCATTATTAATTAAATTAATGCTTTTTAATTTAAATTTTAATTTAATCAAATAAATTTAATATAATAGTGCTTCAGAGACAGCTAATAAATGGGACGAAGGAATGAGCACTTAAGTTTTAAATGTTAAGAGAGTTATTATTATGGTTGCTGTTTGTAAATTAGAAAAATTGGCCAAGCTGAAGACTTTTTAATCAGTTAGTTTATAATCTGGATTTGGGCATAGGAAATCTTATAGGCAGGAGAATTTATTAATTATGTAGACCTTAAATCAAGGGAACTACTCAGGCTGACCTGAAGTTGACCAAGGCCTATATGATTCAATTTGGCCAAGGTATGGGCAACATTAATTTCCCTGATGTTCTAATTAAGGTAGCTGTGAACAACAAACAGTTTTGGGGAAGAGGATTTTGGAAAAATTTGAAATGACTTTGTAGTTAGTGATTGGATTTGGGAAAGGGCTGGAAGGAATATGATGTGCAACTCTCAGGTTGGGAAGTATTTCTCCCTTCCCGTTTTCTGTAAGACGTGATCTAAAATCCCAATATTTATCTTGAGAACAGTCTCATTCAAAAAAGCTTTCTTCTTTTTGTTTCTGAGTTGTTTAACCAGTATGTAATTATATATTCATATAAAGATCTCACTGGAACACATAATATATATATATATATATACATACACATGCATACATGTATGTGACTTTAAATATACTTTTTTTCTATGTTCTTTTGTAAATTGGAATTGTATTTTTCAGTTAGGCTTTAAGAAAAGAATTGATGAAAATAAAAAATTATAGAAAGGATAAAAGCTGGGAAGCCTAGTATTCACATTAGCCTTGTTTTAATTGCCCTCCAAGAACTAAGCAGGGTATTATCCCTAGGAAAAAGAAGTGGTTTTCCAAAATTGTATCAAAAAGAAGACTGGCAGTCTTATAAACAAATCTAACAAAATTCTCAACTTTATCTCTTTATTGAGGGTAGTTTTTTGACAGTTGATTCATGAAGTTGTTAACCAGAAGAATGACATCTCTACTTACCTTAGATTTCAGATAAGCCAGACTTAATTTATTGCAACTTCCTTTATGATACATCATCCATTCTCTGATTCCCCCCGAAGACAGGCATATATAAAATACCTTCCCACAATTGACTAATCATAATTGATCAAACTGATACATATTTCTTAGAGAACAACAGAAAGGGTGGTGAAGAATGTTTTCTCAACCTAGGTTAATACTAAACCAGGATTAATCTTGTTAAGCATATTCAAATGTGTAAAAATGGCTCTAAGTATAATTGATTCATTAAAGTTCTGTTATTGGGCTATTGAATAGCAAGTTGATGAGACAGTGATAAAAGAATTACTAAATTACATCTAATGATTTGAAGATCTTATCATTCAGTTTGCTAACAGGAAGTTAATGTGAATATTAATTCTAATACTACCTGGATCAGGAATTACAGGTCTTTTGATATGTTGATTTTGTTCTTCTATTGATTTCTCTCATTTTCTTATCCCTTTTAATGAAACATGATAATCACCTTCCTTATATCTTTTATTTGCTTAGTTTAATGGTTCTCAAACTGTAGCCCAGGGATCTCTAGTGATCCCTGAGATCCATTCAGAGGATCTATAGGTTAAAATTTCTTTCATCATAATATTAAAATGTTTTTAATTGCTAATATAGTAAATATCTATAGATAAAACCCACATGAACAGAATAACTTCAATATTTTTAACAAAATAAACGGTCCTGGGACATTTATAGAGATTCAGTTAATGATATCCTGCTAAGTTTATAATGTCTTAAAGATTAATTATTTCATTTTAGGTAATATAGTTTGGCATTTGTTATTTCTCTGGGATAATTCCCTCTGTCCCCTGCCAGGTCATCTTACTTTTTATTTTAGAGAATTCCTCAGACAGACACAATTTCCAAATTATTCTACAGAATGAGTGAATCAGTTCTTAATTCCACCAACTTTTGTATTGAATTAATAATATACTTTGGCTAACTATTAAAGGTAAACAAAATGTGTGAAGGGGCTTGTGAGCTAAATCTTAATGAACATATTATTACTTACTATCCTGAAATTAGGATAATTTTTTTATGGGAACTTATTCTATAACTTGGGGCATGCCTTCCCTTGTCAGCCCTACTAAAGCTATTTTCAAAATTATTATATTATGAAACCCTAGTGTTTCCAAGAAACAAGGGGAACATATTGATATATTGACTAGCTTTATTAAGTTGACCACTTAGATGAATTGTCTTCTCCATTTGGATATGAGTTTTTTGTGAGTACTAAACCCACTACCTGACAAATGGTAGTCATTTCATAAATGTTTTTTGATTGAATGATTGATTCCTTTCTATAATCAGTAACATTTATTAAATACAAGGTGTAATTACAGCTAGAGAAACAAAAAATAGGCAAAAGATATTTCCTTTAAGAAATTTAAAATCTCATTGGAAAACAGCAAACAAACAAACATATTCAAAGCGAGCTGTATACAAAATCTGTAAGAAAAAATTAGCTAAAAGGGAATCACCAAAAGAGTTGGGGAAGGCTTCTTGGAGAATGTAGTATTTTAGTGGAAACTTAAAGGAATCAAAGGAGTCAGAGAAAATGCCCAGGGCCAAGAGTTGGAGTGTTTTGTAATTCTTTTTTTTTTTTCATATATACAAATGGAGTTAGCTGAGTTAGCCCAAGGCCTTGCTTTATATAAATTTTTTAAAAATGATTAAATCAAAGACAGTGAATTTAGTTAAGTAAAAGAGATATAGGTATGTATTTTGACTTGAATTACAGTTTAATATTTAAATAAATCTCTCAAACAATTTCATGAGTTGTCTCTTGAAATCACATGGTATCTTTCAGAATATGACATGGGAAGCCTGAAAAGCATCACCTCCCACTTTTTCCCCCTCAAGGATTATGTCAAATGAATAGAATTTATTTTTAAGAGGAAGCCTAGGCACAGAAACATAACTCAATTTTATAAAAGATATAAAAATGTGATATTACATAATGCTTTAGAAATTAGATGAAAAATGCTTCATGGATGATTTTATGGTTCTTAAAATATACATCCATTGAGGTGAAGAACCACATTTTGGCAATGAAATATTTGGTGGTATGTATTTCCATGGGTCTTGGCCATTTTTCTTATTATTTTAATGTATGTTACCAAAAACAAATGGGAAAAATAAGAGATTTGACCTTTTTTGTTGATGATTCTCAAGTTCTAATAAACAAATTGGATGCTCAGTCCTTGAAGAGATTCTTTAGTTTGGTTAGCAGTGAAAGTTTGCCAAGAAGATTGCTTGTCTTTTTCCTTTCAGAGACCTGATGAGATATCCAGAAACCCAATTTTTCTTATTATATTAGAACAATTTTGACAGCACAATAAACTAAGATTATCTACATTAAGGAAGACTTTATTGCCTTCTGAAGACAGTTTACTTATAGACTGACAAAATTTAATTAATAAATAATATAACAATAATTAAAACACTTCAAACTATTTTGAGTACATGGCAAGATTCTGTTGCATGTATATATATATATATTGGAAGACAAAGATAATTGAAATTTTTGATTAACTTAATATCTCCAAATTCTTGAAAGAGGAAGAAATAAGCTGGAAAAAATGTATCATAACAGTCTCTTTACTAGTTTCTCTGTTTCCACTTTTACTGCACTATAAAGCTTACTTCATATTATTGCCAAAGATCCTTTCAAAGGCCATGTTCTGATGTCATTCCCATACCCCAAATCTTAAGTGATTCCATACTGTCTTTAGGATGAAATGTACACTCTTATAGCCCAGAATTTATGATCCTCCACAGACTATGTCCAATTTATATTTCCATGCCTGTTTCATTCTTAGACATACTATGTTCAAGCCAAATTGGATTAGAAATTGTAACCTGATTTTGTCTTGGAATCTCCCATCTGTGTGTGTGTGTGTGTGTGTGTGTGTGTGCGTGTGTACACACATAAATACATACATACACATATTTTCTAATTGTATTCAATGCCTAAATTACAACAGTCTTCATATCCAATTTTTTAAACTCTCCAAGATTCATTTCAAGCGCTAACTTGTCTACCATACTTGCCCTTCTCAAATTTTTCAAAATCATTTTTTTAGAAAATCTCTTGATTCTCTAACATAATATCTTCTATTACACCTATTCATGCATGGGCTATATTTCTTGTACTACATGTCAAGTTCCTCAGGATAGTGTCTATACAAAGATGAACTTTGTATCCTTAGCATTCAGTATCCATAATAACTTTAACTAATCTTTTTACCCCACTCAATGTATGATTAAATGCGTTCTGGACTATATTTTCTTTAAAGGGATTTGGAGTTATCAATTAAATTAGCTTCCCAAATCAAAGGATTTGTATTATAACTGTAAGATGTCTGAGGATATCTATCATTCTCTAAAAAGAGTACACTGAAGGAATCTTCTTCTCAAAATTATTCCCATTATAATTATAGCCCTTTCCAATAGAATCTTATGAGGGGAGAAACATTAATGATAATGATAAGTAATTTTCATTTCTTAAGAAATGAATCAACTTTTGGTGACAGTCCAAAAATAAAAGACCTGTTATCTGGTGAAATATGAAAAGATAGAAAGTAAAGCACTGAAGTAGACTGGTTATTTAGATTATTTTCAAGATTTCTGCAGTAACTTCAAACTTATGTATCTATTGAGGCTGAAGATATAGGGAAAGTTTGTAGGTCTCTGGGAATAGAACAAATTGCACTTATTGAAAGTAATTTTAACAGAAATTTGAATGAGTAATTTTTTTCTTTATTATGAGTCTACTCAAGCAAGAGATAGAAGTCAGTATGATGGTATGGGGAAAATTGGCAGGATAAATGGAAATTAAAACAAGTAGTTGTGAAATTTTAATTAGAGATAGTTTGGGATTAGATTTGATTTAGGGCTAAAACTTTCCTTTTAGTTACCACTCAATATAGAATGAATCTGATTATATTATTATATCCTCACTGGGAAGCCAGTGAGGATAGTTAAGGAAAATGATTTTAGATTTCATTATCTACATAAAATAAGAATTTCTTGGAATGTCTTGTTTTATCAAGCTGAATATTCTGACTTTCTAACTTTCTGCTTAGGAATACCCAACTCTAATGAAAATATGCAGCTATACAGAAAACAATGTATATCCATGTGGTGGGTTAGAAAGATCATTGGATTTGGATTTAGAGGGTATGCATTCAAATTCCAGCTCTCCTACTTATTATTTGTGTAACTGTAGGCAAGTTATTTAATTCATTTCAAAAAAGATGTTAAGGCAACTCCCACAAAGTGACAAGAAGTCCTGTGCTTCATGGTGATTGCCAAATTTCATTCTGGATTAGACTGAATGAAAGGTGGAGTTGGTATGAGAGTTTTTTTTCTTGCTTTGTAAGAAAGCACATATGGTTCCCATACTATCCTAGTGAAACTGACAAATATACATAGTTCCCACACTATTTTAGGAAGACATAGGGAGACCAAAGGAGAGGGTTCAGGAAGAGACAGACAGAGAATAAGAGAAAAAGAGATAAAGAAGGACAAAGGCAGATACAAAGTTGAAGAAAGGGATATAGAGACAGAGAGATAAAGACAGACCTAGATACAAAATAGATATTGAAAGGCATAGGTAGAGGGACAAACAGAAAAAGATATTAACAAATAGATAGAAAAACACATATATCCATATAGAGACAGAGAGTTAGAGATATAAGAGACAGACAGAAAGATAGAGATAAAGAGAGAGATTTTGTGTAATGGGCTGAGGCTTGAGTTGATGCACTGAGGTCCCAAGCACATGAGGCTAAATAGTAATTGGACCATACTCTATTAATATATAAGCTTGGAGAAAGAATGGCCCCCAACCACTCTTTGTGCAAGTCCTGATGTGTTGTATAGGAAATGACGATTTTGGTGGGTGGAGGCAGGGGAGTGGAAAAGGAAGGGGAGGAGATGGCTCAGTGGGTAGAGCACCAGCCCTGAAGTCAGGAGGACCTGAGTTCAAATCCAGCCTCAGACACTTAACAATTCCTGGTTGTGTGACCCTGGGCAAGTCACTTAACCCCAACTGCCTCAACAAAAGCAAAAAGAAGAAGAGAAACAAACAGAAAGGTCATGGCAATGGCAAAAGCAAACAGTCTCTCCTCCCCTTCCTTTTCCACTCCCCTGCCTCCACCCACCAAAATCGTCATTTCCTATACAACACATCAGGACTTGCACAAAGAGTGGTTGGGGGCCATTCTTTCTCCAAGCTTATGTATTAATAGAGTATGGTCCAATTACTATTTAGCCTCATGTGCTTGGGACCTCAGTGCATCAACTCAAGCCTCAGCCCATTACAATTTTGTAAGAAGAGGAAGGCAAAATTGCTTTCTCAAAATGTCCCTGATTTTCAGCTTGCCTCCCTAGATAGTTCAGGAAACTTATTCTTGTGTGCAATCAAGACAACTCCGTCTTGTACTGAAATATTTCATCTTGCTGTTATTTAAAATGGTCATTCATTCTGGAAGAATATTAATGGCTCTGTTGTAATCTATATAATTCTTCCAAAGTCTACTTTCTGTTTATTGAAATAAATGGATTTGTTTGCTATTTATTATTTGTGATGGTCTTTTGTGTAACTAGTATATGCTGAAAAGAGACCAAAGTAGTGTGTGTTAAACTTCAAGTACCCTAATATTTTATGGGATATTGACCAGTTAAGCTAGCAAATTTGGACTTGAAAATTATGATCCTATTTCATCAGCAATTAGAAGGGATTGCAGACACATTTATACAGTCTAGTTTCCATTGTGTAAGAGAAAAGAAAAGCAACCTATCTATTCTCTTCAAAACAATTTTTTTTGAAGATCAGTGGATAAGAATAAAAGAATAACTATCCATTCCATTTCTCAAGAAGCCTGTCAATAAATTTAGACATTTCATGTAAATATACACATATCAAATTCACATGCCATCTTAAATTTAGTACATACTCACTATGATTAAGGTATTGTACCAATAATACAAAATGGTCTCTGCCCTCAAGGAAATTGAGGGATATAACATGAATGAGAAAAGCAAATAAATTGCATAAACAAAATAATTACAATAGGAGAAAGCAATGATATCATGAAATTTCTTGTTTATGAGATAGCATCTAAGTTGTTATTTAAAAGAAACTAACATTTGACTGTTAATGAGAAATATATTTTTTAAAAATCATTTCCCACTTTTTAACAAAAATCAAACTAAGATAAATTATGTTCCTCATGATGCATCTTATTTTTTTATTGTTCCCAAACATTTCTAAATATCACAAGACTTCTTTCTGTGAGAAGATCTAGATATAGGGGAGCCACTTATTTAAAGGTAGCAAGGCAGAATATGAAATGTTTTACATAAAAAAGGAATCATTCATTTGTCTTTGTCATAATTTCTTCCAGCAATTCAGTGAGTTAGCTGAATTTCAACTCAAAGTTCCATAATCTGTTAAATACTAGTACTACATGTGATAGCTATTATCTTTTATGCAATAGGTACTCTCATGTTCTAGAACATTTCATAATAATGTCTTCATTGGTTCACTAAAAGCCATATCACAGCAGGGTGGGGGAAGAGAAACCTTTGGAAAACCTACTTACAGAACTGAGACACCTTTTTTTTTTCTTTAAAGAGTACAATAGTGTTTTCATTTCTTGAAAAGAAGAAAAAAGTTATTGTAAGTTTAGTTACGTTCATATTGCTGTTAAGAAGAAACTATTTTTTTTTCCAAATTTAAGTATTTTGCAAAAGATATAGCAGGTCAATCCAATATGATGCTCCTTATTGGCTAAGTGATTTTTGCTTTGAAGGACCAAACTTTGTTATAATTAACCCAATTCTTTCTTGTACTATAACTTTGTTTACTTGAATATTTCTGGAAAAAGGCTGGGACTTCAAGGATTGTGTTTTTAAAAAAGAGATTGCTGATTTAATAGGACCATAATTATATTTGATTTGCCAATGGCTAGAAATTATACAACACAGTCTTGGAAAATCTAAAGTTTTGTCTGTTTTTTCTCCCACAAATAAACTTCTTTATTGATATATTTCTTAAGGGTAGCCAAAAACCTGACTCTTTTGCACTTGGCAGACTTGAAACCAACCATTTCCAGACATTTAGAGCATTTTGCTCTTGATATGGCAAGAACACTAGTTTATCCCCTCCCCTCTTTATTACTGAAAATTAAGTTGAATGTGCCTAAAATATGGCTGCCCTTCTTTAAAAATTTTATTCTAATATTCCTTTTTTTTTTTTTTTTGGCTACTTCAATTCTTTAGAAATAAACAGCTAGACAAATCATTTACACACAGCATTTTCATTATGCCTTGCTAAAAAAACAAAACAAAACAAAACAAAACAAAACTTTGTACCAAATTTAATGCCTGGCTTTCAAATTAGTAAATAATCTGACTCAGTTTATCTATAGCTTCATATAGCTTTGCTTTTCACTATTTTGTAATAAATACCTATTTACTATCAAGCTGATTATCTCATTATCTTCACACAAACCACTGTCATTATCCCCTCTGTGACTTTATCCATGTAATTGTTCCAATGTCGTATGGTTTTCCTGTTAAAAATTATAGACACATGAAGAAAAGTGCATATCTAATTCTCTCTCTTTCATGAGTGTTCTTTGATGAGTCAAAATGCTATATTTAAAATACTGTTTTATTTTAATCTGGTTTAGAATCCCATTTCTTTCACTCACCACTTCTGTACCTTGGGCACATCCAAAAGTCAGAATTTCCTCATGTTTAAAATATGCTAATCAAACTGTTTCACTTCTAAGGTTACTTCTACTTTTAAATCTATGATATTATGGCTACTTAAGCTCATATTTTCACTATTTTCTATTATTTATATAGTCAATGTAGGAAAATTTTGTTTTCAATTCTTTTAAAAATATTTGCTATGAATATTTTTCTTTTCTCAATGACACTTCTGATTAATTATGGTTGAACCAGGACAAAACAGTCAATAACTATAGCAACCTAATATTTGACAAACCCAAAGACTCCAGCTTTTGGGATAAGAACTTACTGTTTGACAAAAATTGCTGGGAAAATTGGAAACTAGTATGGCAGAAACTAGGCATTGACCCACACAACACCATACACCAAGATAAGGTCAAAATGGGTTCATGACCTAAACATAAAGAATGAGAATAAATAAATTAGAGGAACACAGGATAGTTTATCTCTCAGACCTGTGGAAGAGGAAGGAATTTATGACCAGAGAAGAACTAGAGATCATTACTGATCACAAAATAGAAAATTTTGATTATATCAAACTGAAAAGTTTTGTGCAGACAAAACTAATGCAGACAAGATTAGAAGGGAAGCAATAAACTGGGAAAATATTTTTATAGTCAAAGATTCTGATAAAGGCCTCATTTCCAAAATATATAGAGAATTGACTCTAATTTATAAGAAATCAAGCCATTTTCCAGTTGATAAATGGTCAAAGGATATGAACAGATAATTCTCAGACGAAGAAATTGAAACTATTTCTAACTATATGAAAAGATGCTCCAAGTCATTATCAATAAAAGAATGCAAATTAAGATAACTCTGAGATACCACTACATACCTGTCAGACTGGCTAGAATGACAGGGAAAGATAATGCAGAATGATGGAGGGGATTTGGAAAACAGGGACATTAATACATTGTTGGTAGAATTGTGAATACATCCAACCATTCTGGAGAGCAATTTGGAACTATGCTCAAAAAGTTATCAAACTATGCATACCCTTTGATCCAGCAGCATTACTACTGGGCTTATATCCCAAAGAGAGCATAAAGAAGAGAAAGGGATCTTTATGGGCACAAATGTTTTTGGCAACCCTGTTTGTAGTGGCTAGAAACTGGAAACTGAGTAGATGCCCATCAATTGGAGAATGGCTGAATAAATTGTGGTATATGAATATTATGGAATATTATTGTTCGGTAAGAAATGACCAACAGGATAATTTCAGAAAGGCCTGGAGAGACTTACATGAACTGATGCTGAGTAAAATGAGTAGGGCCAGGAGATCATTATATACTTCAACAACAATACTATATGATGACCAATTCTGATGGACCTGGCCATCTTCAGCAATGAGATGAACGAAACCAGTTCCAATGGAGCAATAATGAACTGAACCAGCTACGCCCAGCCAAAGAACTCTAAGAGATGACTAAGAACTATTACATTGAATTTCCAATCCCTATATTTTTGCCTGCCAGCATTTTGGATTTCCTTCACAGGCTAATTGTACAATATTTCAGAGTCCGATTCTTTTTGTACAGCAAAATAACAGTTTGATCATGTATATTTATTGTTTATCTGGTTTATACTTTAATATATTTAACATCTACTGGTCATCTTGCCATGTAGGGGAGGGGGTGGGGGGAAGGAGGGGAAAAATTAGAACAAAAGATTTGGCAGTTGTCAATGCTGTAAAATTACCCATACATATAACTTGTAAATAAAAGGCTATTAAAAAAAAAAAAAGGAAAAAAATTATGGTTGAACCTAGAGCATCAGATTTAACTTTATTCCATATAACCCTTGATGTAATATTAGATGTTTAATTACTTTCAGGCTTCAGTGAGTTCTGGTCACTATAGCTAAGGAAATTATGATCTGAGGCACAGAAAGAACTAACAGATGATTTCTGAATCACTACCAGTGGTTTTTACGAACCATGGAAAATAAGAGAGGTGCTATAGTGAAAGGAAAAATGTAATTTTGGTTTTCAAAAAAGATAAGGGAGCAAAATTTTCAAAATATATTGGAAAAGTTAAATTTAATTCCTGTCCACATCATTAAATGATGACAAAGAGACAGAATAAAGGCATTGTCAAGAACAGTTTGTATAAGACTAATCTTATTTTTTTTTTTGACAGAATTGCTAAATTGGTTGATTTGGGGACTGACATAGATGTATTAATGCCAAGAGTTCAGTAAGGCATTTGGACAAAGTCTGATGTTTGTAATTGAAATATAAGTTAATAGTGTAGTTAAGAAAATGATTAATACAATCCTACTTTTCATTAAAAGAAGTAGATGAGAAGATGGCGGAGAAGGCACAGGCAACTTTCTAGGCTCCTCTCATCCCCTCACAACCATTAAATTCAGCCTCAAAAAGAGCACTTGACTGCTAAAATTCATAAAGATTAAAAGCACACAATTTACCAGCTGAAAATAATCTGAAAGATTACCAGGAAAGGTTTGTCCTGAGGGGCCAGGAACAGACTATTGCAGGCAGGGAGAGACTAGTGTCCTGAGCAGACCAGTGGTGGGGGTGACCTCTGTGGCTAGAGAAGTTATAGGGATGATTTTGCTATAGGCTAACTACTCTGCCTTGATTACAATGCAGTAAACTGGCAGAGAAATTAAAGCCTAAAACAGAGGGTCCTCTAAAAAACGCCAGAACCTAATAAGATCTGGCTTTAACCACTCAACCCGGCAGTGATTCAGGCAGACCTGTAACACAGCCCTGTAGCCACATCCTGCAGTTTGGGCTTTTGTAGGGGGGTGGGTGGGAGGTGGGGGTTGTAGGAGGTACAAATCTGCCTAGCAGGGGAGCACAGCCCAGGGCAGCCTATAATCTGCACAGTTGGGGGCTCATACTGGGACACTAGAACTTCCCCAGCAGACTGTGCTTCCTGGGGCAGAGACAGTTCCTGAACCTGCAGGGCTATTCACTGCTCAAAACCTAATTCCCACAGCTCCAGGGTGGGATTTGGCTTGGGGTAGTGAAACTTTCACTGCTCAGCATCTAGCTCATAGCCAGGTTCTTTGCAGCGCACTTTCCCAGCTCCGCCCTGCAGGCCTCAGTTACTTCAGGTGGGGAACTCTTTCCCAGAGCACCCCTGTACCTCACTGCTCTTTGTAGCTGGTTGGTGGGACAGCTACCGGTCCATACACCTATCACTGCTCTGCAGAGGAAGCTGGTAACCTCCTGGCCATGAAGGCAGACCCTATAGGCTTTAAAAAATAAGCAAAAAAAAATCAAAAGGATGATTGATAGCTTCTATAGAGAAAGAGAGCAGCTTTTCAACCCTGAGGAGACTAATAGCAACAGTTTCCAGACAATTGTTAGTCCCCAATACAAAAGGCTCTCCTAGAAGAGACTGTTAAAAACCTTAAAAGAGAACTAGAAGAAAAATGGGGAAAGGAAAGAGAAGCTATGCAAGAGAGCAACAACTTCCTAAAATGTGAATTGGAAAAGATAAAACACTCCCAAGAAGCGTGGGGAAACAGAATTTGTGAATTGGAAAAAGAAAATAACTCACTAAGAAAAAAAAAAAAATAGTGAAATGGGAAAAAAATTCTATAGAGCAAAACAACTCATTTAAAAACTCAATTGGACATATACAAAAAGAAATTTTAAAAAAAGCTAATGAAGAAAATAACTCACTAAAAATCAGAACTGAACAAATAGAAATGACTGATTCATTGAGACATCAAGAATCAGTCAAGCAAAACCAAAAAAAAAAAAAAAAAGATTGGAAAAAAATGTCAAATATTTACTTGGAAAAACACCAAACCTGGAAAATAAATCTAGGAGAGATAACCTGAGGATCATTGGACTACCTGAAAATTATGATTAAAAAAAGAGCTTATTTACACGAAATCATCAAAGAGAATTGACCAGAAGTAATAGAACCGGAAGGTAAAAGAGGCATTGAAAGAATTCATCAAACACCTTATGAAAAAGATCCCAAAATAAAAACTCCAAGGAATATTGTGGCCAAATTTCAGAATTTTCAGCTAAAGAAAAAATATTACAAGCAGCCAGGAAAAAACAATTCAAATACTGAAGTGCCACAATAAGAGTCACTCAAGATCTGGCTGCCTCAACATTAAAGGATCTAAAGGCCTAGAATATGATATTCCAAAAAGCAAAAGAACTTAGAATGCAACCAAGAATAAACTACCCAGCTAAGCTGAGCATTTTTTTTCCATGGAAGAAGATGAACATTTAATGAAACAGGAATTCCGTTTGTTTCTAAGGAAAAACCCAGATTTAAACAAAAAAATTTATCTCCAAACATAGAACTCAAGAGAAGTAGAAAAAGGTAAAAGGTACTCTTGAGAACTGTATTTCTGTTGTGGATATACATAAAAATCACATGTATAATTTGATTATACCGATATAACATAAAAAAAAAAAAGGGAAGTAGAAATGGAAAGGGGATAGGGTCAGAAAAAGGGGAAAGAGGAGATAAAAAGAGGGAAACTACATCCCACTATGAAGCAAAGGAAACCTATCATATCTGAGAGAACTTAAAGAGGGGAAGGAAAATTGTGTGAATCGTACTCTCATCAGATTTGGCTGAAAGAGGAAATAATTGACTTTTTTTTTTTTTTTACAGAGAATCTTCTCTCACCTCATTAAAAAGTGGGAGAAGAAAAGGGAACATGAAAAATAATAATAAGGGAAGGGTACAAGACAGTCGAAAGGAT
Source organism: Antechinus flavipes (assembly GCF_016432865.1). Taxonomy (NCBI): domain Eukaryota; kingdom Metazoa; phylum Chordata; class Mammalia; order Dasyuromorphia; family Dasyuridae; genus Antechinus; species Antechinus flavipes. The sequence goes on from NC_067398.1 coordinate 231,516,648, forward strand.
TCAAAGGGAGGAAAGAGGGATCCCAAAGAAGGAGAGCTGCACGATACAAGGAGAACCCATAAGTTTAATACTAGGGAAGGGGGGAAGGGGACAAGAAAAAAAAAAAAAAAAAGCATGATCTGGGGATACTAGGATGGCAGAAAATACAGAATTAGTAATTTTAACTGCAAATGTGAATGGGATGAACTGTCCCATAAAGCAGAGGCGGATAGCACACTGGATCAAAAGTCAGAACCCTGCAATGTGTTGTTTACAGGAAACACATTTAAAACAGGGAGATTCCTACAGAGTAAAGGTAAAAGGCTGGAGCAGAATCTATTATGCTTCAGGTGAAGTCAAAAAAGCAGGGGAAGTCATCCTTATCTCAGATCAAGCAAAAGCAAAAATTGATCTAATTAAAAAAGATAAAAAAGGAAACTATATCTTGCTAAAGGGTACTACAGACAATGAACCAATATCAATATTAAACATATATGCACCAAGTGGTATAGAATCTAACTTCCTAAAGGAGAAATTAAGAGAGTTGCAAGAAGAAATAGATAGCAAAACTATAATAGTGGGAGATCTTAATATTGCACTCTCAGAATTAGATAAATCAAACCACAAAATAAATAAGAAATAAATTAAAGAAGTAAATAGAATATTAGAAAAAAATAGGTATGATAGTTCTTTGGAGAAAACTGAATGGTGACAGAAAGGAATATACTTTCTTCTCAGCAGTTCATGGAACCTACACAAAAATTGACCATATATTAGGACATAAAGACCTCAAAATTAAATGCAGGAAAGCAGAAATAATAAATGCTTTCTTTTCAGACCACAATGCAACAAAAACTACATTCAACAAAAAGTTAGGGGTAAATAGACCAAAAAGTAAATGGAAACAAATTAATCTCATCTTAAAGAATGATTGGGTAAAACAGCAAATTATAGACACAATAATTTCACTCAAGATAGTGACAATGATGAGACATCATATCAAAATTTGTGGGATGCAGCCAAAGTGGTAATAAGGAAAAATTTTATATCTTAGAGGCTTACTTGAATAATATAGAGAAAGAGAAGACCAGCAAATTGGGCTTGCAACTTAAAAAGCTAGAAAAAGACCAAATTAAAAAACTCCAATCAATTACTAAACTTGAAATTCTAAAATTAAAAAGAGAAATTAATAATATTGAAATTAAAAAAACTAATGAACTAATAAATAAAACGAAGAGTTGCTTTTATGAAAAAACCAATAAAATTGATAAACCTTTGGTAAATCTGATTAGAAAAAGGAAAGAGGAAAATCAAATTAGTAGTCTTAAAAATGAAAAGGGAGAACTCGCCACTAACAAAGAGGAAATTAGAGCAATAATTAGGAGTTACTTTGCCCAACTTTATGCTAATAAATTTGATGACCTAAGCAAAATGGATGACTATCTCCAAAAGTATAGACTTTCCAGATTAACAGAGGAGGAAGTAAATTGTCCCATTTCAGAAAAAGAAATAGAACAAGCTATTAATCAACTGCCTAAAAAAAAAATCCCCAGGACCAGATGGATTTACATGTGAATTCTACCAACATTTAAAGAAAAATTAGCCCCAGTGCTATATAAACTATTTGAAAAAATAGGGAATGAAGGAGTCCCTACCAAACTCCTTTTATGACACAGCCATGGTACTGATACCTAAACCCGGTAGGTTGAAAAGAGAGAAAGAAAATTATAGACCAATCTCCTTAATAAATATTGATGATAAATCTTAAATAAGACATTAGCAAAAAAGATTACAGAAAATCATCCCCAGGATAATACATCATGATCAAGTAGGATTTATACCAGGAATGCAGGGCTGGTTCAGTATTAGGAAAACTCTCAGTATAATTGGCCATATTAATAACCAAATTAACAAAAAACATATGATTATCTCAATAGATGCAGAAAAAGAATTTAATAAAATCCAACATCCATTCCTATTAAAAAAACACTTGTGAGTATAGGAATAAATGTACTTTTCCTTAAAATAATCAGTAACATCTATTTAAAACCATCAATGAGCATCATATGTAATGGGGACAAACTGCAACCATTCCCAATAAGATCAGGAGTGAAACAAGATTGTCTACTATCACCGTCACTATTTATTATTGTAGTAGAAATGCTAGCTTTGGCAAAAAGAGTTGAGAAAGAGATTAAAGGAATCAGAGTAGGCAATGAGGAAACCAAATTATCACTCTTTGCTGATGATATGATGGTATACTTAGAGAACCCCAGAGATTCTACTAAAAGATTAATAGAAATAATCCACATCTTCAGCAAAGTTTCAGGATACAAAATAAACCCACATAAGTCATCAGCATTCTTATATATTACTAACAAAATCCAACAGCTAGAATTACAAAGAGAAATTCCATTTAAAGTAACTACTGATTGTCTAAAATATTTAGGAATCTATCTGCCAAGGGAAAATCAGAAACTTTATGAGCAAAACTACAAAATACTTTCCACACAAATTAAGTCTGATCTAACCAACTGGAAAAATATTAAATGCTCTTGGATTGGGGGAGCAAATATAATAAAGATGACAATACTACTTAAAATAATCTATTTATTTAGCACTATACCAATCAGACCCCCCAAAAACTATTTTAATGACCTAGAAAAAAATAACAACAAAGTCCATATGGAAAAACAACAGGTCAAGAATTTCAAGGGAATTAATGAAAAAAAAAAAAAAATCAAATGAAGGTGGCCTAGCTGGACCAGATCTAAGATTATATTATAAAGTAGTGGTTACCAAAACCATTTGATATTGGCTAAGAATTAGACTAGGTGATCAATGGCATAGGTTAGGTTCAAAGGACAAAACAGGCAATAACTTTAATAATCTACTGTTTGGCAAACCCAAAGACCCTAGTTTTGGGATAAGAACTCACTATTTGACAAAAGTTGCTGAGAAAATTGGAAATTACTATGGCAGAAACTAGACATCGACCCACACTTAACACCATACACCAAGATAAGGTCAACATGGGTTCATGACCTAGGCATAAAGAATGAGATTATAAATAAATTGGAAGAGCATAGGATAGTTTACCTCTTAGACCTGTGGAAGAGGAAGGAATTTATGACCAAAGAAGAACTAAAGATCATTATTGATTATAAAATAGAAAATTTTGATTATATCAAATTGAAAAGTTTTTACAAACAAAACTAATACAGACAAGATTAGAAGGGAAGCAATAAACTGGGAAAACATCTTTTACAGTTAAAGGTTCTGATAAAGGCCTCATTTCCAAAATATATAGAGAACTGACTCAAATTTATAAAAAATCAAGCCATTCTCCAGTTGATAAAGGATATGAACAGATAATTCTCAGATGAAGAAATTGGAACTATTTCTAACTACATGAAAAGATGCTCCAAGTCATTATTAATCAGAGAAATGCAAATTAAGACAACTCTGCGATACCACTACACACCTGTCAGATTGGCTAGAATGACAGGGAAAGATAATGTGGAATGTTGGAGGGGATGTGGGAAAACAGGGACACTGATACATTGTTGCTGGAATTGTGAACACATCCAGCCATTCTGGAGAGCAATTTGGAACTATGCTCAAAAAGTTATCAAACTGTGCATACCCTTTGATCCAGCAGTGTTACTACTGGGCTTATATCCCAAAAAGATCATAAAGAAGGGAAAGGGACCTGTAAGTGCCAAAATGTTTGTGACAGCCCTGTTTGTATTGGCTAGAAACTGGAGAATGAATGGATGCCCATCAATTGGAGAATGGTTAGGTAAATTGTGGTATGTGAATGTTATGGAATATTATTATTCTGTAAGAAATGACCAGCAGGATGAATACAGAGAGGACTGGCGAGACTTACATTAACTGATGCTAAGTGAAATGAGCAGAACCTGGAGATTATTATATACTTCAACAACAATACTGTATGAGGATGTATTCTGATGGAAGTGGATTTCTTCGACAAAGAGAAGATCTAACTCAGTTTCAATTGATCAAGGATGGACAAAAGCAGCTACACCAAAGAAAGAACACTGGGAAATGAATGTAAACTGTTTGCATTTTTGTTCTTCTTCCTGGGTTATTTTTACCTTCTCAATCCAATTTTTCCTGTGCAACAAGAGAACTGTTCAGTTCTGCACACATATATTGTATCTAGGATATACTGTGACATATTTAACATGTATAAGACTGCTTGTCATCTAAGTGAGGGGGTGGACGGAGGGAGGGGGAAAGTCAGAACAGAAGTGAGTGCAAGGGATAATGTTGTAAAAAATTACTCAGGCATGGATTATGTCAATAAAAAGTTATAATTATGAAAAAAAGAAGTAGATGATGCAGAAAAGTGGAGTTATATCATATTCTGCTCTGTTCAGGACACTTTGTTTTATTTTCATGCTAGTCATGATCTTGTAAAGGGGCAATTAATAAACTAGATATTTCTAGAGCGTGGTGATAAGGATGGTTTGGGAGCATTATTATGATAAATAATAATTTAAAAAAGTACTTAGGAAGAAGACAGGCTAAAATCAGATATCTGAAGTGCAGTTATAAGAAAGGCAGGTTTATGATGTCTGGCTATAGAAAATAATACCAGGGGATGGAATTATAGGGAGATAATTGTTTGTCTGACAAAATGTGATGGACTATCCTATAAAGTGGTGAACTACTTGAGAGGGAGAATTTTTAGTTAAATACAGTTTGGTATAGTATAATGGTAAAGAATATTCCTCTTTTTAGTGCAAAGTTGAAATATATTTCTCTGATATTTCAAATTCTAGGAATCTAAGATTATATAAATTGACATAGTAGGGTCTCTAAGGTTGAATTTTTAAAAATCTCATAAGAGTTCTTGTAATATGAGACATTCATATTGAAATATAATTGTGAATATGAAAACTTTGCTCTGTCAATGTGGATTGAAAATTGGCTGCATTTTTCTCTATCAAATCATTATCATATCAAAATATATAGTAGAGGATGGATGATAGGTCGAAATATGTTAGCTCTTTTAAACCTGAAAAATTATACATCATTCTTTTATATAACATTCACTCTCCATCTGAAACATTATTAACAATAATCTTGCATAAATGAATTCTTCATATGATTTTCCCTATATTTGGCCAAAATCTTCCTTCTTGAAATTTTCTGCAATATTCTCTAGTTCTCCATGTAGTGGGCAATAGAGAACAAGTTAGATATCTCTTCTTGATAGAAACCTTTCATCTTAATTTAATTATTAGTGTATAAAAGTTACTATAAGAGTAGGCAACGAGGAAACCAAACTATCACTCTTTGCAGATGATATGATGATATGCCTAGAGAACCCCAGAGATTCTACTAAAAAGCTATTAGAAATAATTCATAATTTTAGCAAAGTAGCAGGATACAAAATAAATCCCCATAAATCCTCAGCATTTTTATACACCACCAACAAAATCCAAGAGCAAGAGATACAAAGAGAAATTCCATTCAAAATAACTGTTGATAGCATAAAATATTTGGGAATCTACCTACCAAAGGAAAGTCAGGAATTATTTGAGCAAAATAACAAAAAAGTTTCCACACAAATAAAGTCAGACTTAAATAATTGGAAAAATATTAAGTGCTCTTGGATAGGCCGAGCAAATATAATAAAGATGACAATACTCCCTAAACTAATCTATTTATTTAGTACTATACCTATCAGACTTCCAAGAAAATATTTTAATGATTTAGAAAAAATAACAACAAAATTCATATGGAACAATAAAAAGTCGAGAATCTCAAGGGAATTAATGAAAAAAAAAATCAAATGAAGGTGGTCTAGCTGTACCTGATCTAAAATTATATTATAAAGCAGCAGTCACCAAAACCATTTGGTATTGGCTAAGAAATAGATTAGTTGATCAGTGGAAAAGGTTAGGTTCACAAGATAGAATAGTCAACTATAACAATCTAGTGTTTGACAAACCCAAAGATTCTAACTTTTGGGATAAGATTTCATTATTTGATAAAAACTGCTGGGATTACTGGAAATTAGTATGGCAGAAATTAGGCAAGGACCCACACTTAACACCATATACCAAGATAAGATCAAAATGGGTCCATGACCTAGGCATAAAGAACGAGATTATAAATAAATTAGAAAAACACAGGATAGTTTATCTCTCAGACTTGTGGAGGAGAAAGAAATTTGTGACCAAAGATGAACTAGAGACCATTACTGATCACAAAATAGAAAATTTTGATTATATCAAATTAAAAAGCCTTTGTACAAACAGAACGAATGCAAACAAGATTAGTAGGGAAGCAACAAACTGGGAAAACATCTTTACAATTAAAGGTTCTGATAAAGGCCTCATTTCCAAAATATATAGAGAACTGACTCAAATTTATAAAAAATCAAGCCATTCTCCAATTGATAAATGGTCAAAGGATATGAACAGACAATTTTCAGATGATGAAATTGAAACTGTTACCACTCACATGAAAGAGTGTTCCAAATCACTATTGATCAGAGAAATGCAAATTAAGACAACTCTGAGATATCACTACACACCTGTCAGATTGGCTAAGATGACAGGAAAAAATAATGATGAATGTTGGAGGGGATGCATGAAAACTGGGACACTGATGCATTGTTGGTGGAGTTGTGAACGAATCCAGCCATTCTGGAGAGCAATCTGGAATTATGCCCCAAAAGTTATCAAACTGCATATCCTTTGATCCAGCAGTGTTTCTATTGGGCTTATACCCCAAAGAGATACTAAAAAAGGGAAAGGGACCTGTATGTGCCAAAATGTTTGTAGCAGCCCTGTTTGTAGTGGCTAGAAGCTGGAAAATGAATGGATGCCCATCAATTGGAGAGTGGCTGGGTAAATTGTGGTATATGAATGTTATGGAATATTATTGCTCTGTAAGGAATGACCAGCAGGACGAATACAGAGAGGCTTGGAGAGACCTACATGGACTGATGCTAAGTGAGATGAGCAGAACCAGGAGATCATTATACACTTCGACAACGATATTGTATGAGGATGTATTCTGATGGAAGGGGATTTCCATGACAAAAAGACCTAATTGAGTTTCAATGGATAAATGATGGACAGAAACAGCTACACCCAAAGAAGGAACACTGGGAAACAAATGTGAACTATTTGCATTTTTTATTTTCTTCCCGAGTTATTTTTACCTTCTGAATCCAATTCTCCCTGTGCAACAGGAGAACTCTTCGGTTCTGCAAATATGTATTGTATCTAGGATATACTGCAACATATTTAACATATATAGGACTGCTTGCCATCTTGGGGGGGGTGGTGGAAGGAGGGAGGGGAAAAAACGAAACATAAGCGAGTGCAAGGGATAATGTTGTAAAAAAAAAAAATTACCCTGGCATGGATTCTGTCAATACAAAGTTATTATTAAATAAAATAAAATTTAAATTTAAAAATAAAAAAATAAAAATTAAAAAAAAAAAATTACTATATTAGAGGCTAGATATTCAAAGATATATTTGTGACAAAGTTTTCTTACAAGGAAACTTCAATTTAATTATCAGGAGAATACATATGCATCTATCTTAGTCTTTTATTGCTTCCTGCACCATTTTTTTTTTTGTTTGAACATCCTTGATTCCTACTGAAATAGGGAGAAATTTAATACTGTGTTTATAGATCAGGGAAATGTTTCGGGGATTGTTCACTGAGATTTTAAGAAGGCAACAAAAGTCTTATATCTATTCTTGTGGAAAAGATATAGATGTGTACTAGTGACTTAGAAAAGTCACAACTGCTTTGCTCAATGAATTACATAAAAATGGGTGAAATAGCTACCACATTAGGCAGCAGAACCCCAATCCACAGACAGAAAGAATATTAGTTGAACTGAATAATATGATATACAGGGGTAAAGAATAGTCTTGGGTTTTCATTGATAAAATTAATTCCCCAAAAGGGAAACTTCATCCACTGATGTTGGAACTCAGTTTTAGAGAATTTAGTAGAATATTGAGAAGTTAAATATCTCTCCCAATGTTTGCTAACCAGTGTCAGAGATGAACTCGGGTTTTTCAGGCAAGGAGACCAGGCCACTAACCACTAGCCAGCACTGTTTCTCCAGATAAAATTTAATGGAAATAAATATAAAATTCGACACTTGGGTTCAAAATCATCTTTACAAGTATAGAATGGGTAAAAACATAGAGTAGTTTTGAGATTTTAGAGTATGAAAGATACATGTAAAATCAACAGAATGGTAAAGTGGTTTAAAATTAATGCAATATTATGATGTCTTAAGAGAGGAATTCTCCAGGACTCAGAGAGAAGAGTCATAGTACCAATATATATTAATCTGTTCAGACCACACTTGGAATATTTTGTTTTGATTTAAACTTATATTTTAGAAAAGACAGCAATAAGCTGGAGGGGAACCAGAAAGATGAAACAATTTTAGATCTTGTCAAATTACATTAGCTATATTTAACTAGTGAAAGTGCATGTTTTTATTGTATCCACTACATGTCAGTTATTGGGTTAAACTTTGGGCATAAAAATAAAGGAAAATAATTCCTGCACTTAGGGAGTTCACAATCTAATGAAGAAGACAGTATATAAACAATACTATAATCTCTGTCTCTCTGTGTTTCTCTCTCTCTGGCTCCCTCCCTTTTTTGCTTCCTCCCTCCTTTCCCCCACCTCTCTGTCTATGTCTCTATGTCTCTGTCTCTCTGCCTCTCTTCCTTTTTTTCTCCCTCTCTCCTTCCCCCCTCTCTCTTTTTCTATGTCTGCCTATGTCTCTATCTCTCTGTGTCTTTCTGTTTTTCACTCTCTTTTTTCTCCATTTCTTTCTCTCCCTCATAAATTGGAGAGGATCTTAAAGAAAAAACATGAATGAGGGGGATTATGAAAGATTTCTTATACAAGGTGGAATTTTATCTAAGATTTCAAGGAAGTCATGATGTGGAGGAATGGAAGGAAATAATTTGGGGACACCTGGTGAAGATGGACAGCCATCAACAGACTTAATAGTTGGTGTGCCTTTGTTAGAGGAATAACAAGAAGGCCAAATTCACTGGATAATAAAGTAACTGAAGTTTTAAAAGAGTGGAAAGATAGAATAACTTCAAATTTGGTGGGGAAAATTATTTCTGTATTTAATCCTAAAGGTAACAGCCATTTTATTTTGAATTTATTTATTTATTGATTAGGGGAATGATATGATAGACGTTTGCTTTAGAAAGAAAACTTTGAAATCCGAGTAGAGAATGAACTGTAGCAGAGAGCTACAAAGAAATTAGACAAACCAAAATACAGTGATGATATATTCATGAAATTATGAGGCCCTACACTAAAGTTGAGATGGTATCAAAAGGAGAAAAGAGACTATATATGTGAGATTTGGGAAAGATAGAATCGACAGAACTTAGAAATAAATTGGTTTCAATGACTGAGAGTGAAGTCTCCAGGATGTCTCTTAGGTTGTGATTCTGGATGACTGGGAGGATAGTGGTAATCTTGAGAGCAAGAGAAATTGTTAGGAGAGAATTTTTGTGAAAGAAAATTACTTCAGTTTGGGACATATTCATTTGAAGATATCTAGGTCACTTGCAATTCAAGATGTCCAATAGACATGTGGGAAATACTTGACTGTAACTCAAAAAAAGTTTAGCACTGGATAAATATATCTGAGAATTATCTGCATAGAGATATTAATTGAATCCATTGGAGTTGATGAGATCATGAGATTTTATAGAGTAAAAAAGAGGGTCTAAAGCAGAAATACAAGATCATTCATGGTTAGAGGACATAGTCTGGATAAAAACAAAAGTTAAAGTTAAATGTTTAAATTTTCAGATATTATAACGAGAGAGAGTTCTATTTTCATAAAAGATCAGTGGGCCACAGTATCTATGCAGTTCAAAATTTTAAGCCCCCAAGTGGACAAATATAAATTTCTGCAATAGGATATTTAATATAAACAGAATGAATTTGATATTGTTAGAAATAGTTATTAAACACAAAAAAAGATGAGTTGGCAGAGATAGAATTCATCTAACAGCTTACTAACATTAAATATCCTAGATTATATGATAATCAATTCTTATGGATGCAGCTTTTTTCAACAATGAGATGATCCAGGCCAGTTGCAATGATCCTGTGATAAAGAGAGCTATCTACATCCAGAGAGAGGATTGAAGAACCTGAGTGTGGCTCACAACATTGCATTTTCACTCTTTTTGTTGTTGTTTGCTTTGAGTTTATTTTATTTCACATTTTTTTCTTTTTGATTTGATTTTACTTTTGCAGCAAGATAATTGTATAAATATGTATGCATATATTGGATTTAACATATATTTTTACCATGTTTAATATCTATTGGATTATTTGCCATCTAGGGGAGGGAGTGGAGAGAAAACTGGAACACAAGGTTTGCAAAAGTTAATGTTGAAAAATTATTCATGAATATAACTTAAAAATTAAAAAGGTTTAATTAAAAAAAAAACTATTAAATTTCCTGCTGAGCTAGTTAGAAAATAGTAGATCCTTTGATCTACTTTGAAGATGATGATCAGGTGTGGGAAACCACTGTGCATATTCTTGGTATAGTATTTTTTTAAAAGAATAAATTAGAACTTAGTTGAAATAATAATAATGGAGGGTGGATCCAAAATGAAGAGGTAAAGCAGGGACTCATCTGAGCTTTCCCAAATTCCCCACTCCAAAATAAAATTTGGAGTAACAGAACAAACAAGAGAATGGATTGAAACAATATTATAGGCTGTGATCACTTAGGTCATCTGGAAAGTTCTAACAACCAGAAAGAATGAATTCAAATATTGTGTGAGATCACAATTAGAAGAACCCATAATTTAGCAGCTTCTACATTAAAGGATCAGAAGCTTGTAACATGATTTAACAGAGTTCAGAGAAATTTGGATTAAGACCAAGAATCATTTACTCATCAAAATTAGTTCAAAGAGGGAATAACATACATAATCACTTGTATGTAGAAATCTATCATACCATACAGTGAAATAAGTCAGGATTATTGTTTGTCCTTCATTCTTAAAGCTTTAAATTGTCTCAAATATTAATTTCCTTCTATATTATTCAAGGAAGCCCAAAAATAACAGAGCTAAGGATACAACTATTTACCACTCCAGTCACAACTTTCTTCAAAACTGACATTGTTCATTAATCAATACTCAGGACAAAATAATGGCAATGATAATTGAATTTTTATAGAACTTTAAGGTTTGCAAGTCTCCTTACAGATATTATTTCATTCTTCACAATAACTATGCTACATGTGGGAGCTTCCTGCCAGCTTTTCTGTAAATAATGAGTTTGAAGATCCATATAAGACTGATATGACACAGAGACATCTTAAACTGACCCAAGTCCAGAGGAATATAAAGTATTGTATTATTTAAAATATATCTGTATATGAATAGAAAAAAAAGACATGTTTAAACTTTGTAAACAAAAAATTGAAGTTTTTGAACAATTTGAACAAAAAAAAATGAATTGCCATATGAAATCAGACTGAAAATTCTAGGTTCCTGATTATCAATTTATAGTTCTAATTTCTGCATTATGAGAAGTCTTTGCTTTTCTAAGAGCTTATATAAGGTAAAATAGGAATTTCCTTGTGTGTGTTATATACTTATCCTGAGATCAAGTCAAAGACTGACTTGAATTAGGTGAAGCACCTACAATATTTAAAGGAAGAGACATGCTCAATTTGTGTGAGCCACAGAAGTGTAATGCAGAAGCCACACTAGAGGCTATTATTCATACAACAGCTTGAGGGATGTTGGCAAACTTGATTTTTTTTTTTAGTGTATCCTGGTTTCTTCTTTTGTTTTAGCTCCTAGAACTTTCATCCACCACATTTCCATCTTCTGTCTTTTCTCTAGTTTCTCACCCAGAACTTCTTGCAATAATTCAAATCCCTTGTTCAGCATATCATTCCCAGGAATTTTTTGATCTGAATTATCCTTTGTTTGTCAACTAACTAGATACCCAAAACACCACTATTCATTGTTACTATAGAATTTTTGGAAGGGGCATCCTTCTAGTGTCTAATTTAGGTTCCTGAGTATCTGTATGAAATCAGTGCTTAAAATAACAATTACTTGCACACAATAAAGGCTCAGTTCATTTAAATTAGAAATGTGTGTGGTTCTATCAGAAACTTTACCAGAGAAAGGCCTCCAATAATTATTTTATCTTAGTGTTCTCTTTGTCTCTCTCCTTCTCTCTGTCTCTCTGTGTCTCTCTTTGTCTCTGTCTCTGTCTCTGTCTCTCTCTCTCTACTTCATGTCAGAAGGAACAAACTTTTGTAGAAATTTCCATTAGGCTCTGCCTATGTTATGATAATAAAGACAGGCAGGTTTTTTTATGATGGTAAACATGGACAAGTGAAGAAAAAATAGAGTAAATTCTGGTCAAAAAGAAAATATTTGTGATTATTATTTTTATTTTCTATTGTTTCATCTAAAACTGTCATTTTCCATTAATTGTAGGGGAACAAATACTTCTGATAGATTCAGATTCCATATGCCAACATGTTTTTTGAAAGATGAGTGAATTCCAAGAAATATTTCAAAATGGATGAATAATTGAATGTTCTTGTAGGTTCACACTAATATGATTCATACCACATTGCAGACAGTAGGATGTGCAGACAGAGACATTGTTTGTGGCTTGTTTGGGTTATTTAATTTTATCTCAGCAAATTAGACAACATTAGGGTTTCTACATTTTATTTTAAAAACCTCTTTTTATAGTTGTTCAATCTCAAATTCGTAAGACTTTGGAATAATGAGATCTTAGCTAAAAACACTACTTATAAGGTCTGAAAATTATTCTGACTGGAGATATATAATATTTTTTTGAGTTCTGGGAATAATTGAGTGCTTTCCATAATCTTCACTGTCAGTGTCTGGTTCAATAAATTAGTCTAAATTTGGGGACAACATTGGAGAAAGAAAAAATGAATTTTTTTTAAGATCACTTAATTTTTGTAGTTTTCATTTCTGTAAAATACTGAATCATTTTCATGATATTTTTTAAAGCAGAAAACTTAGGAAATATTATTTTGAAAACTGTCCTGTGACACTGTGAGTCATTTAACCCCAACTGCCGGAAAAAGTGAGTTTAGAATTTTGGTTGAATCCATCTAAACTTCTATCTTAATTGGGATTTCACATCTAGTTTGCTTAGGTGTTTAGATTTCAATGCTGAAAGAGTAGTGTTCACCTTCATAAGTTCATGTGAGTAGAGACAACATTTATTAAATAGTTCTAGGTGTTTGGTATAAACCTATAGCCTGAAGTCAGACACATACATTTGTATAAAAATCAATTTCAAATAATATTTTCTTTTAGGCACCAAAGTAGCAAAAAAAATATAAAACCACTTTTTCAAATCTTTTTTTCAAACTGAATATTTATATATAATGTGATTTTTTCCTCTTCTTTTATAGTTTTAATCAAAAGAAACTGACTTGTTTTGGTTTTGTTAGTATTTTTTTAAAAACTCATGTTCATTTTGTGTATCACTTCCATAAATTTTTTGTTTCCTTATTTTTCTTCCATACTTTTCTATTTTTCCCCTTTGTGACTATTTTGTTTGTTTGTTTGCTGATTTTCTGCTTTTAATGTATATATAGTTTAATACCTTTTTCCTTTATTTTGTTATTATTTTTTTCAGAGAGAGAGAGATACTTGTTTTTCCTCTGAGTAATCATTTAACTGCAAGATAGACACTTTGACATATTTTCATCATTATCCCTTTCTCAGTTATTCTTCCCCCATCATTTGTAATTTGACTTATTTATTATTTGAGATGTCTTTATTTGGTTTTCTTTTAGGTATTTGTGTGTGTGTTTCCTGACACATTTATTATTTTTATTGTATTATCATATGAAGGGTTTTTTTTTAATATTCATTCTTTCTTACATTTATTTAAAATTTCTCTGAGATCTATGATAGGGCTTGATATTTTTAAATATAATAGGAGAATCACTTTTATTCATTAAGGTTATCACTAAGAAGGCATTGAACACACACACACACACACACACACACACACACAATGTCTAATTATACTTAAATACTCCCCCCAGAGTATTTTAATCTTTCTTAAAAGAGTTTCCATTTAATTTTAAGAGAACATTAAAATATTTTTAAATTACTGTGATTATTTTTTGAAGTTCAATAAATTTTAAATTAATGAATTTTCTTTTATATTATAATACTTTTTTATTTCATTCTGAATTTTGAATTTTTGCTCTTTTTTTTAGCATGTTTAATGGTTTATCTAATTGTGATTTAGTTTTGTGCTTAAGACTTCTGTATTCAACTTTAGGTCCTTAGACTTTCCCTTGAATTCCTGTTAATAATTTTCTTTCTCCTTTTAAGTACACTGCTATGCAGATTCTTAACTTAACTCCCCTTTACTTCCTTCTTATACCTCATACACCCCAGCCTGTATTGTCCTCAATTTCTTCTCTTTGGTATGTTCAGTGTTCCTTGCTCAGAACTTGAGTAGAGAGTAGCACTGAGAAGAGAGTGCTAGCTCCATATCAATTTCTAGTCTCTTTTCCTTATCTTCAAAAGCTTCACCTTTTCTTATCTCTTTGCTGGCATTTTTTTTTTTTTTGATCCTTGGAAACTTCTAGTCATTCTCTCTTCATTTTGTATGAATGGAAAGAATAAGTGTCTACTGCTTCTTAAAAGTCATGGAAGATTCAGATTAGATTGTTGATTGTGGGATTAGACATGATCATTCCACAGTAAAAGATAAAGCACAAGTCTGAAAGCTTGAACTGGTTGCAGCTAGGATGTAGTGCAGTTTGGGAGTGTAATGAATGGGACTTCTAAATAGTATAGTTTAGTATATATGTATGTATATTAGTAAGTTTTGTAGTATAATTTCATAAACTTTTATATAGTAATTCTGGCTCCTAATCTAATAATTTTATATCTATTCTATTTCTAGTACACAATAGCTTTTTTTTTTTTTTTTTTTGGTTTGGAGAAATTTGTGGGAAAAACAACTATGTCACTGACTCATAGATTAGGAATCACTGATTTTAGATAAACTGTGTACTGTAGTAAAAAGACTGATTGAACCAGAAATAAATATTCACTAATGTTTGGTTTTTACCATGTGAAGTCAACTCAAGAAACAGCAAGAAACATAAGCCAAGATCCCAAATTTAGTTTTGACTTGAACATTTATAGTAAAATACTATATATGAAATCTATACTCAAGATGAAAGAAGCAGGTAGATAGAATGGGAAGGATCAATCCAAAAGAAAAAAAAAAACAGAGCCCATATTATATTCTTTTTGAGAAAAATAGACTTGAGGAAAAAAAGATATTTACCAAATATCTTTAGAGAGCCAAATTGATTTATCTTTGAATTGTCATTCAGCAGTCATTTTTTAATTGCCTCAAATATTCAAAACACCACACTAAGCATTAGGAGAGATAGAATTCCATAAGCAATTATTGAGGCTGTATAATATAAAAACATTATATATTATATATTACAGATGAAGGAACTGTAAGGTCTTCTAGAGGAATCTTAAATTGGACTGATTTCAGGGAACAATATAATGTGAAGAAGCAAAAACAGTAAAAAATTGAATAGGACATTTGTCCCATAAAAGAATACATATAAGGAGACAAATAGGACATGATTATTTCTTACAAGTAAAGTAAGAGTCATAAGTCTTTTAAATTTATAACTATTTTACAATCACTGCACATGCATAAGAAAAGTATGAATCATATCTTCTGAATATATTGGAGAAAAAGGGCCCTGCTTTCCAAGATCAAGGAAGTCTTCTGGGAGAAAGCTACATTTAATCAAGATTATGGAAGAGAAGTAGGATTCCAGATGTTAACAGAGCCCTACATTCTAGATATAAAACACACCAAAGCAAAAATACAGTGGTTGGAGAAGGGAGGCAAAAGTGCTTCAGGGAGAATAACAAATAATTCAGTTTGTCCAGAATATAGAGTATGAAGGGGAGAGAAAAAGTTAGGCTTCAGGCAGATAATGGAGGGACTAATAAATTTGACTTTTCCAAAGAAAATGAAAGTCTCATTGATCTCAGGGGAATGCTATAATCAGAACTTTAGATTTTAAAAATATTCTGGCAGCATTATGTAGGGTTTATGAGTCTAGAAGCTGAAAACAAGATCTGCAGAAATATCTATAAAATGAAAAAATAAAGTAGTCCTTCTTTACATTTACAAATTTACATTGTCCATGGCTATCAACAAGTTTGATCTAACTTTTCCAATATTACATATATATATATTGCATTATTTTTACATATAAGTTATACTTTTATAATTTAATACATTTATTATTATTATTATTAGGTCATAATTTATAATACTTCAGATTGAATGTTTTTTTACTTTCTCCCAATATGACATTACAATGGCTAAACTGAAAGAACTCCATTGGGGCACTTTAGAATATACCCATTCATATATATGCTGTTATACTTTATGAACACAATTTCATCCTTATGTCATTCATTTATAATTCCAGAGTACATGAGTTATCTCTGAAATCAGATAGATACTATATGAATGTGCTTATTATGTGTATCATTAGGATCAAAAGAAGAGAAAAAAACCTTATTTCAAAGAATTTCTTTTTGGTGATCATTTTGTCTGAGACAATTTCACCTATTTTTTCATAGTTCTATATTTACTTTTTGGGTTTCAGTCCTATAATTCTGATACCAGGTTTTAAATTTTCTTTCCTGTCAAAGAATTTAGATTTACACATAATGCATGGACACTATGATTTTTAATGAAATAGGACTATATTCCAAATAAATGTATTAAAAATAAACAGTACTGATTGACATATTAATAATTAGCTCACATTCAAATAGTGTTTTTTTTAGCACTGCTGTTACTTAAAATAAATAACACTTTTAAAAATAAATCTTTTTTTTTTCTTTATTCTTTTGTTCTTTCATATCCTTGTAAGGGAAAAAAAAGACATCAAAGAGATAAACTTGTTTGACTAAATTATACAGAAGAAACTAATGTTTAAAGAGCATCAAAGAGATAAATTTGTTTGCTTAAATTATACATATACTACTAAGTGTCAGGAGGTTGGAATTCAAACCTAGAAGTATCTTGGTTATGTGCTATGATACTGGGAATTTACTTTGTGTATTATGATAGAATTTTTTAGCAATTGAAACACAATTGAAACAAAGAAACAAAATTAAGATCTTGAGTTGTAGATATGATGTATTAGTCAAAGCACCTTGGAAATATTGATAATTATTGTAATAATAAGAAGACATCTTTAAAAATAAGATGAAACTAAAGTATGACTGAATGAATGAAACATTTATAAAATACTTACTATTTGTAGTACATTGTTCCCAGTTCTGGATACAAATAGAAAAGTAAGATCTCCCATCTCCCAAAATCTTATTCCTCCTTTTTAATCTTAATTTTCTATTTATTTAAAAAGAAACAGAATAGAAAAAAGAAAGACAGAAAAGAAAAACAGAATATTGTCATGTGCTCAGCAGAACATCAGGGAGGATTCAAATATATAATACATTTCCAATTCAAGAAAGGATATTGAGTAGTGGAAAAAATTATATTCATGAGTGTCCATATTTTCTTTGCTTCCTTGTAGGTTGTTCTTTTGTTCTCTGCTGCACATATTTTTTACATTATTCTTTTTTCCCCTTTCATCTTCCCACCTCCCTCAAGCAGGCTATAGTTAAATACAGATATATTTAATAGATATATACATACACACCTGTACATACACACACACACAAATGCACATGCACACACATACTTAGTACATTCACACCCATACACAGTCTTACACACCCAGATATATATCCATATACATTACTCTTTGGGGTAGAAAAAGCTTGTTTTTACTTCAGTGTCTTCCTATGAAGATAAACCACTCTTTCCTTTCCCCATAGTAAGTGTCTCTGGTTGTTTTTTTTTTTTTTCTTTTTTACTGATTCATTTATTTTTAAATGAGAAGTATTAGTATAAGCACCTCTGATCATGGGATGGGGGGGATGGTGTCTTGAGCTTCATTTCAGCTCTCCCTTCTGAGTTGGTACCACAAACTAAGAGCTTACCCCTCCTGCAAGTACCCACCCGGGAGTAATCCCTGCCCAATTGCTTCTGCACTCACCTGGTGAGCTGGTTCCTTCTTGCCCAGGGCCCATGGCTTTTCAGCACAGATGGGACTGCTGTTTCTCATCAATCAAGGTTCTCTCAGTCTTTCTGGACACATCTCCTATCCATAAATTGAAAAATGTCTGTGGTTCCTGCTGAGGCTCCAGCTAAATCCAGCTAGCCCCAGGGGGGCCCACTTGGTGTTTCTGTGGGGCTACTCTGGAAATACTTGCACTTCACACTAGTTAAACCCCAGCTTGGGGTCTTTTTTCAGATTTTCTTGGGTTGTGACAGGAGGATTCCTATTCTGATTTTTCTCACTCAATGTTCACCTTGAGTTATAAATTTATTCTGTTTGTGGGGAAAATATGGAGAACTTGAAATTTACTGACTTACTCTACCATTTACCCAAAATCTTCCCCTCAAGCTCATAGGAAATGATTCATGTAGAAGGTATCATTGGCTAGTCAAATGGAAAATTTTTATGGATCCTTAAAGTAATAGTGGTAAAATACATGGTAATGGTTCTTCTTTGTTATTGTTTCCAATGGTAAAATTATATAAATTTCTGATATTGAACAATTTATAATGTGTAGGAATTTGGTGGCAAATACTTTTTTCCCTGGCTCTTCAGCATCTGTTACTGGACTACCTATAGGAATTATTGCTAGGCTTCATTTCCACAAAGATTGCTTTATTGAATAATGATTGTGGGTATTGTGGTAGCAGCATTGTTGTCTCAAACCATCATGTTATTTCATGATCCTGAGCTGTTTCTATCAGAACCTGAGTAATTAAAGCATATTAATAGGCATAAAAAAAGATTACTTAATTCCAAGTAAAAATTTAAAATATATTGATATTATTCAAAAGTGGTTATGTTATAAGAAAACTGAAAACCCATTCCACTCCTAACTGCATCTTACAATTCAATTATATAATGAGATATGATAGTTTCAATTGTGGGAAAATGTTTAAAAATCAATAAAACTTCAATCACTGAACAGGATATGAAAAAAAAAAAAATAGTCAGTCCTACTTGAGCATTTAATGATTTCTTACCTCTCATTGAAGTTGATTGTATATTTTATCATTAAAAATTTCAATTAGAAGAATAACAGGTCACTTGTACATGGTACTTCAGGAGACAGTGACAATTGAAATTCTCTGCAATGCTTGAAAAAAAAATGTTTTATCATAAAGTCTTACTGTTATTCAAACTGCAGTCAAATAACAGCATTCTTTCCTTCTCTCATATCTAAAACAGTTATGTGTTTTGTCAACAGTTATGCATTAAGAATAGGCCTGAGATAATTTTGAGAAGGCAGAACTGATATTAAAAAGAGTTCACTTTATTTAATCAGATTAAATAAATATTAATTAAACATCTATTATATGTACAACATTATATTTGAATATCAAAGCAAAAATGAAATAGCCTTTACCTTCAAGGCTTTAAATTCTACTTATACATATTGCATACTATTTCTTGTTATAATTATTTGTGTAACTGCTATAATTTTCCTACTAGATGTTAAATTCATTTGGCATTTAATACCCATCACAGTCTAAATCCACCATAGTTTTAAAATTTTATTTCTGTTTATTTCCCCTCATATACTTGACCTGCCAGTGAAACTGATCTATATCTCTTCCTTGTATATAATAGGTCATCTCCTTTCTCTGAATCTTTTCACAGACGTACTCCCATACAGCAATGGTGTATCTCTTTATCTCTTGGAAATTCCAAATACCTTAAAATCTGAGTTTTAGCTCTATTTCTTCAAATCAATTATTTTCTTGAATTGCTTACTTGTCATTGCTCCCCCTAGTCTCTGAAATTATTCTGTATTTAATATTACATATATAATATAGACACACATATACACACATGCTTGCATATATAACATGTATGTATAATTTATACATGCATGTAGACATGATTCCTTGACCCATGCATATAAACATATGTGTTTATATGCATACAGGGATAGAGAAAGAAAGAGAGAGAGAAAGGAAGAGAGAAGAGAGAGACAGAGACAGAGAAATCTACTGTGTACAAGGCACTATGTGTGTATATACATTTATATATATATTGCTCTATAGCTATAACTATGTCATCTCTTATCCATCCATTTATGACATGTACTTTATGCAAGGTATTTCCATTGGAAGAATATTGTAAAATATAAGCTACTTGGGAATAGCATCCTTTTAATGTCTTCATATTCCCAGCATCAAGCACAGGACTTTGCTCATAGTAAATGCTTGCTGACTTAAATTGAAGTGGCTAGAATTATTACTTTTTAAAAAAATTGTCTAAAACACCTATGTAAATAAATTTAACTTTGGAGATTATGCAGTAAATATTTTTGAATTAATAAATGAATAGTAGATTTTTATTTTTTGTGTTATTTTTAACATTTATTTAATTTTTTTGAATTCCAAATTCTCTTCCCTACTACTTTTCCCTCATTTGTTGAAAAGGCAAGCAATATGATATCCATTATACATGTAAAGTTATACAGAACATATTTCTATATTCCTTGTAAAAATAATTAAAATAATAGCACAAAAAACAATTTAAAAGGATGTTTCAACCTGTAATCAGAGTTCATTAATTTTAATTCTGGAAGGAGCTAGCATTTTTCATCACAAGTCCTTTGAAATTTCCTTGGATCATTGTATTAGTCAGAGTAACTAAGACTTTCATAATTGATCATAATTACAATGTTGCTGTTACTGCATACAATGTTCTCCTCGTTCTGCTCACTTTACTTTGCAGCAGTTCCTGTAAGTTTTTCCAGGTTTTTCTGAAATCACCCCATTTATCATGTTTACAGCACAATAGTATTCCATCACAATCATATACAACGTAGATTCTTACAAAGTTTGTTGAGATTTAAGAGAAGACATTTCCATAACTTCAGATAGTTTATTTTGAGGTTCTTTAATGCAAGAATCTGTGTATTCATTAAGAATTCTTCAGAATTACAAATAGTATTTATATGAATATTCAGAAAAAAGTGTGCATTTTGTGTGGATGTGTTTTAGTTGGAAACTCATCCACTAATATAGATTGCAACCTGTTGGCATCTTTACAAACTGTTAAGTCATAAGAATTGATAGAGACAATAATTATCTAATTTAGCATGGTTCAGTATGATTGATCTAATCTTAAGAGGAGATATTATGGGCCAGAAGAAACAAGGTACTAAGTGGAACTGAAAAACAATGCTTGTGTTCACATCTTCAGAGAGCTCATATAATCAAGAAGTATTTAAGTACTCATTGGAGTTCACACGTTTGGGAGATTTCAGGATTTAATATGAGATATCCGAATTTACACCTCCCTTGAAGCTCTTAGGGCCAGAGAGCACTCTGGGAGAAACCCATAATCCCACTCTCTCAGAGAAGATCATATATAAAGCGGACAGAGGCTCAGTCAGGAGTTCAGCTGAAAAGACTTGAGAGGGGACCATCAAGTCAGTTCAGGAGAAGCCCTCTCTCAGAGGCACAACCAGATTCATTTCATCTCACACCACTGTGGTGGCTAGGCTCCTGCACTTCCCCCACTGAGACCAAGCTGGTCTGAAAGGCTCTCCAGAAAGCTAGCCGAGCCCCAAGTGAAGAAGGCAAGAGAGATTCATTCAATTTTCCACCTGGCTGGCTGGAGGCTGAAGGACAAACCTTTGGATGTGGAAACATTCGGAGGAAGCTCTTGGAACCAAGCAGAAAGGTAGGCCACTAAGAAAAAGTAACCAGGCTGTTTTGGAAGTAGAAAATAAATATTTGCATTTTATCAGCTGGCTGCATTTTGGAGTGATTATTACTTTCAACTGCAACTAAGGCTGCCTCCAGAAAACCTCCCCAAGAAACCTGCTCCCAGAGAGACAATTATATTTTAAAGAAGAAAAACACCACAGCAACCTATCTATAATTTATAATCTTAGAAAGTTGTTTATGACTCAAAGCTTAATAATCTTGTCAAGGGACACATATTTACTATATGTCAAAGGTGAAGTTTCAACCCAGATCACCTTAATTTAAAATCTAAAATACCATTCTCAGCATTGCCTCCTGTTTTAGAAAGAGAGAGAGAGAGAGAGAGAGAGAGAGAGAGAAAGAGATGACCAAATTAAGAATCAAGCAATAGTGGTGTGATTCAGACCCCTATGGGGGTTGCTCTTGTTCTGAGACAAGGATTCTCTTGAAAGTGTTCAAAGAGACATTCTGTCTAAATATCTTTTTGAAAATCCACAAACATCTATTTTCTAATTCTAAACCGGGTTGGGAAAATGACTGTGCTCCCTCCCCCACCAAAAAAAAAAAAAAACAAAACAAAACAAAACTTTACTTATCATTAATCCTCTTTTCTCGATTCATTCTGGCACTATTTCTCAATTTGTTAGCAGGAAGTTTTTTTGTTTTTTTGTTTTTTTGTTTTGGGGGGGGGTGGAGGAGTGGGGAGGGAAAGGTAAAAGAGGATTTGGGAGTGGAGAGAGTACTTAATGCACTTCTAACTACTTTGTCATCTTGACTTCCCTCTCATTGCTTCATTTTTCAGGAGTTTAAAAAGTTCCTCAAAAATGTTCATTTTTATAATGTTGATGTTATATGGTATGAATTATTCTGATTGACAGCATCCTTTTAAATAAGATATAAAAGAAGAAAAATGATAAATTGATTCCAGAAGATTAAAATAAATCTAATAAAACTAAGATTGAAAGAGAAACAATTAACTAGAAAGTCTGCAACAAGTTTCTCTTAAAGGTCTCATTTCTGAGATATATTAGAAACTTATTCAAATTTGTAAGTATAATAACTATTCCCTAATTAATAAATTGCTCAATGATATGAAAACAGTTCTTAAAAGAAAAAGAAAAGAAACCCAGACTATCTATAGGCATATATTAAAAACTCCAAATCTCTACAAAAAGAAAAATTCAAATTAAAGCAATTCTGAGATTCTATCTCATATCCATCTGAATAGCAAAGATAACAAATTAGAAAAATAAATGTTTGAGTGGCTGTGGGAAAATGGAAACACTGAAAAATGGGCATCAATATTCTAGAAAGCAATTTTGAATGATATATACACATACAAAAATTACTTAACAGTACTTGCCCTTTTATCCAGCCATATCACTGTGAAGCCTAAATCCAAGAAATTAAAGAAAGACCTTTATGTAATATATATGTACCTAAGTGAATATATATATGTACACACACGCGCGCGCACATACACACACACGCGCGCGTGCACATACACACACACACACACACACATATATACACATATATGAAATCAAAAAATTGAAAAAATATCTTTCAAACAAACAACTGACCTGGAAAAAAAATTGTCAAGTAGAGATAAAGTAAGACTCATTGGATACTCTGAAAATAACTTTTATAAAGAAAAAAAAAATCTGTACCCTTTATTTCAAGAAATCATAAATGAAAAATGTTTCTGTTAGGGTCAGAGTATTTTCCATGTCTTTTTGAAGTAATATATTTCTCTTCTTTCAGCACAATAATATTCCATTTTAATAGTATACATACATATATATATGTGTGTGTGTGTGTGTGTGTGTGTATATGTGTGTGTGTGTATTATTGAAATAAAATACCCATTTTAAAAAAATCATTGTTTTTAGACAATCCAATGATTCTTAACTATCCTTGCCTCTCCTTTCTGCTTCCATGTTAAGTTGTAAGATCTCTTATGTTTTCTTCATTTTAAAAAATTTCCTTTTAGTATTTTTTGCTCTTTTATGAAGCCATTGATTTCTATTTAGTTTATTCTATTTTCTAGGCATTCTATTTCTTGGGTAAGATTTCTGTTCTAAGGTATTGTTCTTTTTCAAATTGTTCATGTAAAACTTTAAACTTGTTTCTCTTGCTTCATTTTTTCCAATATTCATGAATTACTCATGTAAAAATCCATAGGCAAGTCACTTAACCCCAATTTCCTCAGTTTAAAAAAAAAAAGATAGAATGTGGTAACCTCGAAGCCCTTGGATCCTCTATCTTGACTAAATGTTAAAACCCTCATCTGGTTGGGTCTGCATTGGATATTGTGACAAATCACTACCTGGACTTTACCATACACATCTTCTGTCTTTCTGACAACCTAATGATTTTCTCAAGGAAGTCCTCTATTTTTACTGCCTCTGGACATAGAGTTTTAAAAGCTACCAGTATCCTTTCATAGTATATGGACTGATTACGAGGCTATCTAAAGCTCATTCTGAGTTTTTATGGAGGTCAGAGATGAAAGAAGCCAAATTCTGTAGTTTATAATTTGATTTCTTGATCATTATACATAGTAGGAAATATATAAATAGTTAGAATGGTTAGGAAATAGTTAGAATAGAGAAAAACAGATTCTTTATATGAAGCAAACAACAGAAATAATATTGACATATCTTTTTTTAAAAACTAGTCCAATCAACTTAAATACATTTTAGTTTTTTAAAAAAGTACCAAGTGCATGATCAAAATGTTTGAAAGAGACAAACATTCATAACAAAAGCATAAAGTATGAGAGTCTGGACATATGTAATTATTTATTTTCTACGTAGACTTCCTATAAATTTATACAGTAGACAGAACCCAATTTGATGGTTATAGGATGTTTCAAAAATACACTTTTCAAAGCAATAAATGACAAAGAAAACATTCGATATCCTACCGTAGGAAATGTATTTGAATGTCTAGAAAATGAAATGAAGTATAGCCTCCAGTGTTCTCTGCACAGTGAGTGTTTAGTGTAGAATAACTTACTGGCAGGTGATATAGCCTTGTTGAAATGACATATTTAATTCCAAGTGGTTCTTTTTTGTTTGCTTGTTTTCACATCTAATATATAAAATGAAATATCCACAAAATAGTATATATGTGTATGTATGTACATATATATGAAATGAAATGTTATGTTTTCTCTTTGCCATTTACAATTTCAAGGCAAAAACATTATTTGTAAGAGATAGAACCATCATCTATTGATATTGATTTCAGAAGTAATACAAAATCTAGTCAAAAAAATATCAATGAATGATTATTTATTTTTCTCAGGAAAAATAAAACAAAAATAGTACAACAAAATTCAAAGTATTTTTTAAAGTAAAATTTTGACATTAAGAAATTAATTCTACCTGTCTATCCTTATAATATTTGGTATCATTGTTTATTTGAACAGGCCTCAAATCAAATCTTACTTTTTTGCAATTTTCTTTTTTGTTAATAATTCTCCTTTGTCATAGCATAAAATCTTAATTATAAATAATCTCTCAAAAGACAGTTAACTGTGTTTTCTAAAATGTACTGTGTGACAAGTAATTTAAGCTAAGATCCTCAGCAAAGGGGTAAAATCATAACTTAGAATGTACGTCATGCATTTTTCCTTCTCATCAACTGATAAATTAGCCTATAATGTCAGTCACTATTCTATACTTTTTACAAACATTATCTAATTTGATATGCATCACACAAGAAATAATATCTCACTTATAATAACACTTCTACCTTTTCCATGAGCTTCTCTAAACTGCTTAGCAAATAGTTTTCAAAGAAAGAAGTTGAAAGGTCAATAATACTAGAGGATAATTATTTCATGTTATTAAGAATTATGCTAGAATACTTCTTCCGTAATCTAAAAGGGTGAAGACACTGTAACCATCATATGAAGATCATTTAAAAGAATTGGAGATGTTTAACTTAGAGAAAAACATTAAGGAATAATGGGAGAGTCACCACCAAATATCTGAAAGTTGTATATATGGAATAATACTCTGCTTGGGCTTAGATAAAGAATTAAGATTGATGGTAAAAGTTATTGTATAGAAAAACATAATTTGACTAAAAATAAAGAAAAAAATCAACAAATTAGACTTTGGTGATAGCATAGATAAAATGAACAATTTGGATAATTATTGGAACAATGATCTTCTACCTCTAAGATTCTTCAATTATATTATTATATTGTCAAAATCACCATTGTCACTGTCAAAGAAACAAATTAAATTACTTGATTTTCATACCATTCTCCTAGTCATTCAAAAGAAAAACAAAGAAACAAACTTTAATGTTTTCTCTCTTCATCTATCCTTCATCCAAGAAATTTTCTGAAGCTGTTTCTTCTTTTTTCTTTTCATTTTAATGTAGTTATTTAAAACTTAAATGCAAAATTTAAAAAAAAAAGAAAAAGAAAGAAAAGAAATAACAATGTTTTTTGTCATTGTCCATATATCCAGTAGAACACTCGGGAGCATTCAAAATATGTAACAACAAATCTCCATTTCAAGAAAGCATCAATAATAAAAAAGACATTATATTCACAAATTTCCATTTTTTCTTTACTTCTTCATAGGCTTTCTTTTGTTCCTTGCTGTGTATTTTTTACTTTATTCATTTTTCCCCTTTACTCCCTACTTATACAGTTCCCAAACAGGCTATAGTTAAGCACAGATATATTTATGAATACATGCATTCACAAGCACACATGCATACCCATATAAACATGTACATACATCTATCTGTATATAAACACATCCACATACACTTTACATACACATACATTTAAAATAATATTAATAACTTTCCAGGGGTGGAGCCAAAGTGTCAAATAGGACATACATTTCTCTCTGACCCTCTCTTACAACCATCAGACCAATTATCAAATCCAGCCTCTGAATTAGCTCTGGACTGGCAGAATCTACCAATATTGGGAGTGCAACAAATTATCAGCAAAAGGTAATTTTGAAGATCCCCAGAAAAGGTCTGTTTCAATTGGAAATGGAAAGGAGGCAGCCAAGGCCAAACAGGCTGAGCACAGCAGCCAGTGCAGAAAGCGCAGAGTCCCCAGTGGTGCAGACTCTCTGGGGTGGACAATCTCTGGGGAGAAATCTACAGGAATCTACAGCAGTGTTGGCCACTCTCCTGTGGTTGCAAGCCAGTAGATCAGCAGAGAAGTTATAAAACATCCAACTCAAGCAGAAAAGGTCAATAGTGAACCCTCAAATGCCAGAATCAAGACCTGGCCACACCCACCCAGCACCAGGAGTGAGTCAGCACTGACCCAGAGCAGCCTTAGCCACTTGTAGAGGAAACTTGGAAAACCTCCCTGCCCTAAAAGCAGACCTTAACTTAAAAAAAAAAAAAAAAAAAAAAAAACGAGTAAAAAAGTAAAGAGAACTCTGACAATAGACAGCTTCTACGGTGAAAGAGAAGAACAGATTTCAAACCCTGAGGCGACTAAAGGCAGATTGTCTCCAGATGAAGCCCCAAAGGGGGATATAACCTGATCCCCACCACACAAGGCTCTCCTAGAAAAAAATAAAGAGGATCTTAAAAGACAGTTAGAAGAAAAATGGGGAAAGGAAATGAAAACTTTGCAAGAGGGTTTGGAAAAGGCATATAACTCATTAAAAGATAGATTAGATAAAATGGAAAAAGAAAATAAAACTTCCAGAAAAACAGAATTTGTGAAACAGAAAAAGAAAATTACTCCTTAAAAAACAGAATTTGTGAAATGGAAAATAAAATCTATAGAACAACTCATTGAAAAATTTAATTAGAGAAATACAAAAAGAAGTTAAAAAAAGTAAATGAAGAAAATAATTCACTAAAATTCATAACTGAACAAATGGAAATGAATAACTCAATGAGACAAGAATCAGTCAAGCAAAACCAAAAAAAGAAAAAAAAGAAAGAAAGAAAAAAGAGGAAAAAATGTAAAATACCTAATTGGGAAAACAAATGACCTGGAAAATAGATCTAGGAAAGACAATCTAGGGATTATTGGACTCCTTGTAAACTATAATGAAAAAAAGAGCCTAGATGCTATTTTTGATTGTCATATTATTTCACTTCTGAATTGTATTGGAAGAGATGCCTTCTAATGAAGTTACAGTTGAAGTCTTTATACCTACAACTTTTAACAGATAAAAGTCATGATTGTGTCATAAAAAGACTTTGGGAGGACTTCATTTATTTTTTCAAATAATTTATGTATTTTTTGGTCACAAAATTATGAGTTATCATCAGTAAATGTTTGGTTTTATATACCTATTTTATACACCTTTAGATCTGATGTCATGTAAAAATTTAATGGGCAGAAAGAGGTCACAAGTGGAAAAAGTTTAAGAAATCCTGCCTTCTCCCAAAGTTATACATAAATTGAAGTTATATCAAACCTGATTTTCTTCTGAGCTTCCATGATCCTGTCACAAATCTTGAGATATCTCCAATTTCTCTTTAAGTCATTCCATACCTTTTTACATGATCCATTAAACATAATGTTCTATCCACTGCATCACCTAGCTGCCTCATGTGGAAATGTTTTTAAGAAACAAATAAATATTACAAAAAATTAGGTTGTTTGCTATAAATTCCCAAATTATTATAGATGCCTGAATTTGATTAATTAGTCAGTGTGTATGATTTGCACGGAAGTGTATTTGATTCTAATGTTATCACATTTTTTTTAACAGAGTGAGGTGGACGGAATCAGGAGAATGATGAAACGTTCTAGTCTAATTTCTGCCAAATTGTTTGCTCAGAAATTTTTGTCCCATTTAGTCTGTTCTTAATTTTTTTTTTTTTTTTACTTTCTCCTAGTCACTCAGGCTTAGTACTTTAGCTTCATCTTTAACTCCTAGGTTTCATATATCCTACATATCCAATTTGTTGTGAAATTGAATATTTCTACTTTTACAATTTGTCTTGTATGCTATTCTCTTTTTATACTGTCGAACACACTTCCATTAGTCCCTCATTATCCCTCAAATGGACTGCTACAATTGTAATAGTTCTTTAATTTGGCCTTCCACCATCGAGTATCTTTCCATTAGAAACCACCCTTCATTCAGCTACTAAAGTGATTTTCCTAAATTTCAGGTCTGACTCTATCACCCCTCTACTTAATAAATTCCAATAGCTCATAATTATTTCCAGGATCAAAAATAAAAATTTTACATTTAAATCCCTTTACAATTTGACTTCTTTCTTTACCTAACCTTCCACTTTGCTTCTTTCCATATATCCATAATCCACCTACACTGGCTTCCTTGATATTGTCATCCATGATATCTTCTCTCCCAACTCTTTCAGATTTCCAGGCTATTCCTCATACCTAGAATTCTTTCTATTCTTACCTCTGTCTTTTAAACCTTTCTGTTTTCTTTCAATACTCACTTTCTATGCGAGTCCTTTCCTTATTCCTTTAACCCCCAATCCCTTTATTGATAGTTTCATTTCTCTGAGATTATCCTCCATCAATAGGCTTAAGGCTCCCACTCTACTAACCCTACAAACACCCTGAGTCTTTAAAAGTAACCCTAAAAAATCTATGGATCTTTGTTAATGCTTTTGGTCTGGGCTCCTATGCAGTATTTTCCTTTCAACACTAATCTAGTTATCTTTTCTACAGCTGCTAATCAGTGATTAGTGCCCAACATAATTTTGACCAGTTGATATTTCTTTAATCTTATAGATAAAAAGTTATTATCAATTAGTTTTCATAAAGTAGTATTCACTAAAAAAAAAAAAAAAAAAAGTCTGTAGAAGAACTTAACATCCAGCAGAGCATACTCTCCTCAGTACTTTGGTTGCATAGGTTAAACTTAAGTATTTGCCACACAACTTTCCTCCCAGCAAAATCACTTCTAAATATGATAGAGCTGATAAAGAAAAAGTGGTCTTTGTTGATCACTGGACACACTATTTATTTAGCAACATACCTTACCACAGGTCGAGTAAGCCACTCCTAAAGGCTGTTTTATCCCCAGTTCAGCTGCTAGTAAAAGGAGCTATGTACACCAATTCTTAGAATTGAAGCACTTCTTCTGAATCTTGAAAGCTTACAAGCTGTTGACTTTAGATGATCTTATTCACCTAAGATCAGGAACGGATGAAGACAAAAAACAAATGACACGATGTGCTTATGGCCACATGTTGGGTGAGATCAGAAAGAGATATTGAAGCTTTTCTTCAGATTCCCTTTATTCATTTTAATGTGTGTGTGTGTGTGTGTGTGTGTGTGTGTGTGTGTGTGTGTGTGTGTTTTTGGATTAGTAGAGGAAAGGTATCTATGTATCTCTCATTTCTCTGTTTCTGCCTTTGTCTCTCTCCCTTTGTCTTCTTTATATGTTTTTATACTCTCTTTTTATGTAGTAATGAAGCCCTAAAAACCAGATGATGCATTTTTATTTGACATAATTCTCTTCAGAGCTAATTTTATAAGACATGTAGATGTGGCCCCTGGTTACTTTAACCTCTAAAAACCACTGGAACTCTTGCCAAGCTTTACCAGAATACATGTGGTAGCTTTGGAATGAATAGCATATCATTCAGCTATTTTATCTATGAATGATATCAAAAATTAATAAAACAAATTAGTCCACGAAAGTAAACCACAATGAAGTTTGTATCTTAATAAATTATACTGTAAGTCATTTTACTACTTCAGTAAGGACAACTTTGCCTCTGTATATATGCTTTTTGTGAATGTAAAGTGATTGTACTGCTTACATAAATGCCAAGGGCAAAGAGAGGGAGAAAATAGAGTACTATCTAACCGTTCCAGATATTTCTATTTTTGTTTTTTTTTTTTTTTTTTTTTTTTTTATAATAAATTTTATTTTATTTAATAATAACTTCGCATTGACAGAATCCATGCCAGGATAATTTCTACACGACATTATCCCTTGCAATCACTTATGTTTCGTTTTTTCCCCTCCCTCCCTCCTCCCCCCCCCCCCCCCAGGATGGCAAGCAGTCCTATATATGCTAAACATGTTGCAGTATATCCTAGATACAATACATATTTGCAGAACCAAACAGTTCTCTTGTTGCACAGGGAGAATTGGATTCAGAAGGTAAAAATAACTCGGGAAGAAAATCAAAAATGCAAATAGTTTACATTCATTTCCCAGTATTCCTTCTTTGGGTGTAGCTGTTTCTGTCCATCCTTTCTCCAATGAAACTCAGTTAAGTCTCTTTGTCAGAGAAATCCACTTCCATCAGAATACATCCTCATACAATATCGTTGTCGAAGTGTATAATGATTTCCTGGTTCTGCTCATCTCACTTAGCATCAGTCCATGTAGGTCTCTCCAAGCCTCTCTGTATTCATCCTGCTGGTCATTCCTTACAGAGCAATAATATTCCATAACATTCATATACCACAATTTACCCAGCCATTCTCCAATTGATGGGCATCCATTCATTTTCCAGTTTCTAGCCACTACAAACAGGGCTGCTACAAACATTTTGGCACATACAGGTCCCCTTCCCTTTTTTAGTATCTCTTTGGGGTATAAGCCCAATAGAAACACTGTTGGATCAAAGGGTATGCACAGTTTGATAACTTTTTGGGCATAATTCCAGATCGCTCTCCAGAATGGCTGGATTCGTTCACAACTCCACCAACAATGCATCAATGTCCCCGTTTTCCCGCATCCCCTCCAACATTCATCATTGTTTTTTCCTGTCATCTTAGCCAATCTGACAGGAGTGTAGTGATATCTCAGAGTTGTCTTAATTTGCATTTCTCTGATCAATAGTGATTTGGAACACTCTTTCATGTGAGTGGTAATAGTTTCAATTTCTTCATCTGAAAATTGTCTGTTCATATCCTTTGACCATTTATCAATTGGAGAATGGCTTGATTTTTTATAAATTTGAGTCAGTTCTCTATATATTTTGGAAATGAGGCCTTTATCAGAACCTTTAATTGTAAAGATGTTTTCCCAGTTAGTTACTTCCCTACTAATCTTGTTTGCATTTGTTCTGTTTGTACAAAGGCTTTTTAATTTGATATAATCAAAATTTTCTATTTTGTGATTGGTAATGGTCTCTAGTTCATCTTTGGTCACAAATTTCTTTCTCCTCCACAAGTCTGAGAGATAAACTATCCTATGTTCCTCTAATTTATTTATAATCTCGTTCTTTATGCCTAGGTCATGGACCCATTTTGATCTTATCTTGGTATGTGGTGTTAAGTGTGGGTCCTTGCCTAATTTCTGCCATACTAATTTCCAGTTATCCCAGCAGTTTTTATCAAATAATGAAATCTTATCCCAAAATTTAGAATCTTTGGGTTTGTCAAACACTAGATTGCTATAGTTGACTATTCTGTCTTGTGAACCTAACCTTTTCCACTGATCAACTAATCTATTTCTAAGCCAATACCAGATGGTTTTGGTGACTGCTGCTTTATAATATAATTTTAGATCAGGTACAGCTAGACCACCTTCATTTGATTTTTTTTTTCATTAATTCCCTTGAGATTCTTGACTTTTTATTGTTCCATATGAATTTTGTTGTTATTTTTTCTAGATCATTAAAATATTTTCTTGGAAGTCTGATTGGTATAGCACTAAATAAATAGATTAGTCTAGGGAGTATTGTCATCTTTATTATATTTGCTCGGCCTATCCAAGAGCATTTAATATTTTTCCAATTATTTAAGTCTGACTTTATTTGTGTGAAAACTTTTTTGTAATTTTGCTCATATAATTCCTGACTTTCCTTTGGTAGGTAGATTCCCAAATATTTTATGCTATCAACAGTTATTTTGAATGGAATTTCTCTTTGTATCTCTTGTTCTTGGATTTTGTTGGTGGTGTATAAGAATGCTGAGGATTTATGGGGATTTATTTTGTATCCTGCTACTTTGCTAAAATTATGAATTATTTCTAATAGCTTTTTAGTAGAATCTCTGGGGTTTTCTAGGTATACCATCATATCATCTGCAAAGAGTGATAGTTTGGTTTCCTCATTGCCTACTCTAATTCCTTTAATCTCTTTCTCGGCTCTTATTGCAGAGGCCAGTGTTTCTAATACAATATTGAATAATAATGGTGATAGTGGGCAACCTTGCTTCACTCCAGATCTTACCGGGAAAGGTTCCAGTTTTTCCCCATTGCATATGATGCTTACTGAAGGTTTAAAATATATGCTCCTAACTATTTTAAGGAAAAGTCCTTTTATTCCTATGCTCTCAAGTGTTTTTATTAGGAATGGCTGTTGGATTTTATCAAATGCTTTTTCTGCATCTATTGAGATGATCATATGGTTTTTGTTTGGTTGGTTGTTGATATAGTCAATTATGTTAATAGTTTTCCTAATATTGAACCAGCCCTGCATTCCTGGTATAAATCCTACTTGGTCATAGTGTATTATCCTGGGGATGATTTTCTGTAATCTTTTTGCTAATATTTTATTTAAGATTTTAGCATCAATATTCATTAGGGAGATTGGTCTATAATTTTCTTTCTCTGTTTTCAGCCTACCTGGTTTAGGTATCAGTACCATATCTGTGTCATAAAAGGAGTTTGGTAGGACTCCTTCAATCCCTACTTCTTCAAATAGTTTATTTAGCATTGGAGTTAATTGATCTTTAAATGTTTGATAGAATTCAGATGTAAATCCATCTGGTCCTGGGGTTTTTTTCTTAGGGAGTTGATTGATAGTTTGTTCTATTTCTTTTTCTGAGATAGGAGTGTTTAGGATATTTACTTCTTCCTCTGTTAGTTTAGGCAAGCTATATTTTTGGAGGTATTCTTCTATTTCATTTAAGTTGTCGAATTTATTGGCATAAAGTTGGGCAAAGTAACTCCTAATTATTGCTCTAATTTCCTCTTCGTTAGTGGTGAGTTCTCCCTTTTCATTTTTAAGACTAACAATTTGATTTTCCTCTTTCCTTTTTTTAATCAGATTTACTAAGGGTTTGTCTATTTTGTTGGTTTTTTCATAGAACCAACTCTTAGTTTTATTAATCAATTCAATAGTTTTTTTACTTTCAATTTTATTGATCTCTCCTTTTATTTTTTGAATTTCAAGTTTAGTGTTTGATTGGGGGTTTTTAATTTGTTCCTTTTCTAGCATTTTTAGTTGCAAGCCCAATTCATTGACCTTCTCTTTCTCTATTTTTTACAAATAGGCCTCTAGAGATATGAGATTTCCCCTTATTACCGCTTTGGCTGCATCCCATACATTTTGGTATGATGTCTCATTATTATCATTTTCTTGGATGAAGTTATTAATTATGTCTATAATTTGCTGTTTCACCCAATCATTCTTTAGTATGAGATTATTTAGTTTCCAATTATTTTTTGGTCTACTTTCCTGTGGCTTTTTATTGAATGTAATTTTCAATGCATCATGATCTGAAAAGGATGCATTCACTATTTCTGCCTTACTGCATTTGAGTTTGAGGTTTTTATGTCCTAATATATGATCGATTTTTGTATAAGTTCCATGAACTGCTGAAAAGAAGGTGTACTCCTTTCTGTCCCCATTACATTTTCTCCAGAGATCTATCATATCTAATTTTTCTAGTATTCTATTTATCTCTTTGACTTCTTTCTTATTTATTTTGTGGTTTGATTTATCTAATTCTGAGAGTGCAAGGTTGAGATCTCCCACTATTATAGTTTTACTGTCTATTTCTTCTTGCAGCTCTCTTAATTTCTCTTTTAGGAATTTAGATGCTACACTACTTGGTGCATATATATTTAATATAGATACTTCTTCATTATTCATTCTACCCTTTAGCAAGATATAGTGCCCTTCCTTATCTCTTTTGATTAGATCAATTTTTGCTTTAGCTTGATCTGAGATCAGGATGGCTACCCCTGCTTTTTTGGCTTCACCTGAAGCATAGTAGATTTTGCTCCAACCTTTTACCTTTAACCTGCATGTATCACCCCGCTTCAGGTGTGTTTCCTGTATACAACATATTGTAGGATTCTGGTTTTTAATCCATTCTGCTAACCGCTTCCTCTTTATAGAGGAGTTTACCCCGTTCACATTTATGGTTAAAATGACCAATTCTGTATTACTTGCCATCTTGTTAACCCCGGTTTATGCTTTTCTCCCTTCTTACTCCCTTACCCCTCCCTTACCCCCCTTCCCAGTATTAAGCTTGTGAGCTCCCCTTGCTTCTCACAGCCCTCCCTTTTTCAGTATCCCTCCCCCCCCTTAGAGTTCCCCCCCCCCAACTTGCCCCTTTCCCTCCCAGTTACCGTATTCCCTTCCACTTAACTTATTCCTTCCTTTTTCACTTTTCCCTTCTCACTTTTCAATGAGGTGGGAGAAGTTTCACCATAGATTGAATATGTCTAAAATTCTTCTCTTAATGCCAATTCTGAAAGCAGTAAAATACTCACTATTTACATTCCTCTCCATTCTTTCTCTCAGATATACTAGGTTTTCTTTGCCTCTTCATGAAATGTAGTACCCCCACTTTCCCTTTTTCTAGTACAATGTCCTTTCCACAACTAGTTTCTAGAACAAGGTATACATGTATTCTTTATACATCTTTACAGCCGAAATATAGTTCCCAAGATTAATCTTTACCTTTTTAGATTTCTCTTGAGTTTTGTGCTTGTAGATCAAATTTTTTGTTAAGTTCTGGCTTTTTCATCAGAAATAGATGAAATTCGCTTATTTCGTTGAATGTCCATCTTCTTCCCTGGAAAAAGATGCTCAATCTCGCTGGGTAAGTTATTTTTGGTTGCATACCAAGTTCCTTAGCCTTTCGGAATATCATATTCCAGGCCCTTCGATCCTTTAATGTGGATGCTGCCAGATCCTGGGTGATCCTTATTGTGGCTCCTTGATACTTGAATTGGGTTTTTCTAGCCGCTTGCAGTATTTTTTCCTTTGCCTGAGGGTTCTGGCATTTGGCCACTATATTCCTTGGTGTTTTGATTTTAGGATCCCTTTCAGTAGGGGATCGATGAATTCTTTCAATGTCTATTTTACCTTCTGTTTCTATGACTTCTGGGCAGTTCTCTTTGATAATTTCCTGGAAGATAGTGTTCAGGCTTTTTTTTTCATCATACTTTTCTGGAAGTCCGATGATTCTCAGGTTGTCTCTCCTGGATCTGTTTTCCAGGTCTGTTGTCTTCCCCAGAAGGTATTTCACATCCTTTTCCATTGTTTGATTTTTTTGGATTTGCTTGACTGATTCTTCTTGTCTCCTCGAGTCATTCAATTCCAATTGTTCGACCCTGATTTTTAGTGAGGTATTTTCTTCACTCACTTTTTTAAGATCTTTTTCTAATTGTCGAATTGAGTTCTTTTGTTCTGTGGAATTTTTTTCCATTTCGCCAATTTTGTTTTTTAGAGAGCTGTTTTCTGTTTCCAGTTCACTAATCCTATTTTTCAAGGATTTGGTTTCTTTATCCACTCTCTCTTTAACTGACTTCTCCAGGCTCTTTTGCCAAGCCTCCCTCTCCTTTTGCAGAGCCTCCCTCTCCTTTTCCCATTTTTCTTCTAGCTCCCTTGTGAGAGCCTTTTTAATTTCCTCCATGAGATTCATCTGTGCTGAGGGACATAAAGTCTCCTCCTTCGGGGATTCACCTGGGGACTGTTTGTTTTTAGTCTCCTCAGGGTTTGGAGTCTGCTCTTTATCTGTATAAAAGCTGTCCAGGGTTAAATTCTTTTTCAGTTTCTTGCTCATTCTGTCTATTTATCAAAGACAAACTATCAAAGAAACAGAAGGAAAAAAAAACCCCTTGAATGGAGGCTGCTTTCTTTGGGGGAGGGGCAGGGTATTCGTGAGGCACAGGTCCTACTGTGCTATGGCGCCTGCGCACTGAGATCCGAGCGCTCTGAGATCCGAGTGGGCTAAGACACTGTGGGGGAGGGGTGGCCAGGTCTCGAGAAACTCCAGCTGTTTGGGATTGTATTCTTCACCCCCGGTGTTTTTAGCTTCTCTGCTGGGCTGCTGACTTGCTCCTAAAGCAAAGCTCTCGCCGCAGAGACGGCTGCGATCGCGTCCTACCCCCTCTCCGCTTCACCCGGTTCTGAGCTGCTATCTGTGCTCTGGTTGCAGCTGCTGCCCGCAGACTGCTTCCAAATACCGTCCCCGCCCTCGCGCAAAAACAGACCTTTCTTGACGAGTCTCAGGGATGGTTTCTCTTGGTAAGTAATTGTATGGTTTTTTTTTCAGTCGAGCATTAATTCAGAGGCATGAAATGAAATGAATAGTGAGAAAAAAACACGGAGATTACACAGAAGTGTATTTCCTCTCCGCCATCTTGGCCGGAAGTCTATTTTTGTTTTCTAAAGAGTGTTATTGTTGTTGCTGCTGCTGCTGCTGCAACTGCTGTTATTGCTGTTGCTACTACCTTCTTTTGCTGTTATTTCCTTTTAGAATATAGTTTGTGTGGTGAGATGATTGGCTAAACCTGATCAGATGTATCCAAATATATATATTTAGTATTAAATACTGTTGCCATGATCCTAGAATCTCTTGTTTTAGCCATCCCATTATTCCATGCCATTTAACCTTTGCTCTTGAGAAATTACTAAAGTGCTATGCATCTTAGCTAAGTAAAGGCTAGAATTTAAACTATTCTGACAACTTCTTACTATAAATATGTGTAATAATTATTGCTGGCTTATTTTAGGATAGTAAACCTCTATGCTAAAAGGGCAGTGGAACTACAGACACTGATCACAATCTCCCTTGTTAGAAAGGATGATAGATTTAGAGATAGAGGAATGTAAAATGTAATTTAATGCAACTCTCTCATTTTACAGATGAAAGAACTGAATCCCAGAGAAGTCAAATGATTTCCTTAGGGCTGCACATATAGGAAGTTGCAGAGCTGTATTTTGAACAAGGTGATCTCACTATAAATCTGGATTCCTTTTCTGCCCCTATAGCATATTCCAGTGTTGCATGTATGTATATATGTGTGTATGTATACACACACATGCACACACACATGCACACATACACGTGTGTATATATATACATACATATATATACACATACATATATATATATTTCGGTTGTCCCTTATTTCCAGTGTCAACTGAATAAATTTCCTTTTTTTTAATTTCCATTGACTCCAATAAGATAATGCTGGAGT
The DNA here is from genome assembly GCF_016432865.1 of Antechinus flavipes. NCBI lineage: Eukaryota > Metazoa > Chordata > Mammalia > Dasyuromorphia > Dasyuridae > Antechinus > Antechinus flavipes. The sequence continues at coordinate 231,554,740 of NC_067398.1, forward strand.
AATGTAACGACCGTGCTAGCACCCAGGACACCCCAGAATCAGCTGGAGTCAGGATAAGCAAAAGTTCTTAATCTTTATTCTTGGTCTTAGATGCAGCATTGAACAGGATGGAAACAGAATCTCTGTGACCGCCTTCCTCCTCGTCTACCCTGAGAGTGTGTCCCTGGCTAGCTTTGCTCCACCCCCTAGTCCCTCCTACAATCCTCTATACATCAATCATTGAGCCAGTACAGATAGTGGAAAGGACCATTTTCCAAGCATATGCCCATAGAGTATTGTTCAATCAGAAGTTAGTCTCAAGCACTCACAGTCCTGACCTCAGTGCATTGAATTCAATAGTTTCAGCCTTCTACAGAGTAACTTTAAAAAAAAAAAATTGGAAGACAGTTCCAGACCTACATTCAATTAGTGTAAAGATCTCATACTAGGGAAATTTCTCTCACATGGATCACAGATTCTAAAAATGTTCCCATAGGCAGTATGAATTTAGGGCTTGAATCTAATTCTTCTTGCTACTAAGGCTAATTAACCATTGTCACATAGCATCTCTTTTTAGATACCAATGATCTCTCTTACAGGAAAAATAATAATTTTCATAAGATGAAAATGTGGTTTAAATTTTTTAAGTTTTTTTTTCCTGAAATACCAACATTGAATACTTCTATTGTACTGTGAAACAATGGTTTATGATGCCATGAAATATATATGTGTATATATGTGTGTGTGTGTGTGTGTGTGTGTGTACAGATATTATATTCTAATATAATAATCTGTTTTTGAAATCTCAAAGCAGGGTTTTTTGGTTTGTTCTTGTTTTTTTGTTTTTTTAGCGAAAGTGAATAATTGGTTGAGTAGGTATTATGACATACTCTGTCTTATAACATAAATTTTTATTGGTGGTATTCCAAGGACATTTAGGAATTATCCTTACAGTGTAGTTTATTGACAAAGCAACTTGGTAGCAATTGTGGTGAAAATGGGATTTACGTTATGAGTTTGTGAAACCATATAGGCCAGATATGTTATATATGTTTATCACACATGTCCAGAATATATATGCATGTGCATTTGTATTATTGTATTCACATAAATGTGTATTATGTATGTGCATTTGTGTGTATGTGCACACATACATGTAAAAGACCTTTTTTTAATAAAATAGCAAATATTTATTAAATCATTAGTTGATTTTTGCCTAATAATATGATAGAAGTAAAATGTTTGATGGTTTTTTTGTAAATGAGTACATTTGATATTTAGATTTCTTAGTTTAAATTTTATCAGCAATCTTTTAAAGTTACAAAATTTTTACAACTTGCTACATGAAAAATTCTAAATTCCTTTTTAAGAGGGATGCTTCAGTGAGTCTTCAGCAAAAACTCCAAGATTTTCAGAGGCTAAAAAGTCATTAGGGAAAAAAAAAACAGCAAAGAAAACCTAGGATGCAAGATGGACAGTCCCTGAGAGAGGCTTCAATTCTTAATTCCACATGAAGAGATTAGAAAAGCAATAAATGATGCCTTTATTCCATAAGCTACCTTAATGCCTTTTATCCTAGCCTCTAGTATACTAAGATTTCCAAAAGATTTGGAGGTGAAAATGACTTAACTGAAACCAAGGAAGAAATTGGTGGTAAGATAAGTCAGCTCTCTCTACCAAGAGATAGACACGATGTACATTCTTTGAGCTGAGATCACTAAGGTGTCAAAGGAAGGAACTTTCTGCCAATCTAAAAATAAGAGTTATTTCCTTAGTTGGCTGTACTAAGTAGCATTCCAACTCAGATGATCATGGCAATATTCCAGTTAAAGTTTATAACCTATCCCAGCAAATATGTTACAGTGGAAAAAGACTGAGACTACCATTACAAATGCCCGCTAAAAAATAAACCCAGGAGACTAGGTCATTTATTTGTCCAATAAAGATGATTCATCCTGAAAAGAGCCTAGAACGGCAACAGCCTGTTGAGTTCAGATTGAAAGTTGATAACCAAGGGCAGAGTGTCCAATCCTGCCTCATTTGGCAGACCCAGTTTAGTGGCTTCCTGACCAAACTCCAGAAATGACAGAACTTATTAAGAAGCTAGCACAATTAATAAGCAACTTGCTCAGCTCAGTTCAGCAACTAATTTTCTCATTCAACTAAGATACTAAATATTAGGAATAGTAAGTACAAGTGATCTGCCAGTTTATTAGAGAAATGAGGGTCATTCTAGCTTTCTACAGTGATATGATCATAGCTAAGCGTGAGAACATTTTAAAGGAAGAAAGTACCTTGAGGTCTGCTGTTTCAGAGTCACACATTGCTTTGATCACATTTTCTCCTTCTAGCCTAGACACGTGTGGATATTTCATTTCTGGGAGATGATGACTCTGATGTTAGAGGAAATAACTTGGAGTTAATCTTCTTACTATCTTATTTGAGAAAGGGACTGCTAAAGAGCTATTGGCTGATTTTTAAGGGGAAGAATCCAATGGAGGCTTTTGAGCTAGCATTTAGAAAGTTAGGAACCACAGGATTATCTCTATAACTCTTAGCATAATAACAGCTTCCCCTCTGGAAAGCCAGCAACTTAATGATGATGTGATTTAGACAAGTAATGGGACATTATATGATCTATTAATTTATTTTCCTTCAATATCCTAAAATTAATTGATTGTGTACATATGTAGGAAGGGTACAACATGAAAAAGCACTGAACTAATGTAAAACAAGATACAAAATATTCCTCAGATTCTTACTTGGTTTGAGATCCTGGGAAACTAATGTAACATTTTCAGTCTCAGTTTGCTAATCTTTAAAATAAAGAAATAATAGCATGTACCTTCAGGGGTTTCTATGAGTATCAAATGATATGACAAATATAAGATCTCTATAAATATCAAAGCACAACATGAAAACAAGTTATTATTATTGGTTTTGCTAATAATTCTAAATATGTGATTCTGTTTATTTGTATGTTAAATCCTTTCAGAATTTATCCACTTAATTTAATTGTATTACATAAATCTTCAATCAATTAGAGAAATTAATAACTAATTTAGTGCCAGAATTATATACAAAACAGTAATATTTCTGTTTGGTAGACAGGAAAAAAAAATTGAATTTTTCTATGATTAAGAATAGAGCAAAAAATATCACTCATTACATCAAGTGATTGTTTTAAAGTTACTAGAAAGGTCTCTTACCTGGTCATTTACAGAGATCTTCTGTTCATTATAAATTCTTTCTGCAGCAACTTGAAATGAGTTAATGATTCATATTTTCAATTATTTTAATTGACAATTAATATGTATCAGATTGTAAGGCACTGAATGTGAAATAATGTAAAACAATACATATTTACTCTCAGTTTACAGTATAATTGGGATGAGATTATAATATACAAAAATATTCATATATGGTTTGAATAAATACGAATAAATAGAGCATTTGTATAGTGCTGACTCTATGCAAAGCACTGTGCTGTGTTGTGGAATCCAAAATAAGACAGTTTCTGCTCTCAAGGAACTCGTGTTCTAAATGAAAGAGGTAAAAGATTTCACATGTAAATCAGTTGGAAAGATCCCATGTGCAGAAGGTAGCCAGAAGATAATGCCTCTTCTTTATATCGTTCTCAGTGACTCAATAAACATATAACATCTCATTCTCAAAAAGAAGAAAAAAGTATCAAAATTCTAACAGAGTATTAGGCCACATTAAAAAGTAGACAAGTGACTATATCTACAGAGGTAGCAGTTCTATTATACTCTGTTTTATCATCATGAGATTTAAAGTTGGAAGGAACCTTAACTACTATCTAACCCAACACCCTGATTTTATAGATGAATTAAACAGGACCAGAGAGGTGATTTGTCTAAGATCACCTATATCTAATTCTAACTCTAAATGCAGTATTCTTTTCATTCTCTGGTAAAGTTCCTTCCAGAGTATTATATTTAGTATTGGGCATCACATTTTAGGAAGATTACTAATTACTTGGAAGATGAGCATGATGGTGAAAAGCCTCATATATATATATATATACATACACACTCACATACTTATCTTCCAAGTATGAAGTGCTTATCATGTAAACAGAGAGATTAAAATAATTTATTTTGGCCCCAGAACCCAGAATTCTCTTTTTCTTCACTTCTTGAAACCCCTCACCCATATTACTTTACATTTAATTTATATATATTTAGTATTTATTTCTATGTATTGTACGTAGTCTCACAATACCCACACACACAAACATACACATATATACATGCTAGAGAATGTAAATTATTTCAGGATAGAGACTATTTTGTTTCCCCACCTTCCTCTCTTTGTTTTTGTCTTTATTCCTTCCTTCCTCTCTCTTTCTTCATCATTGCCTTCATTTCTAGCTTTCTTTCTTATATCATTATATCTTATATCATTACGTGAATAGATAATTTATCAAGCACATTCTATATTCTAATCACTATACTAAGAGCTTTGGATACAAATACAAGCAAACAAGACAGAAAGGAACTTAAATTATGTTAGGATGAGATTATATAAATTTAATTAAAATGAAGCCATTGATGAGAATGTGAATAGGGTTAAATTAAACCTGAAATAAAGAGGAATGGATAGAATCAGTATCAAGTAAGTTTTCCTTCACTCAAAGTTTTCAATTCATAGGCTAGACAAAATTTGGATTATGTTATATAATAAATTCTTATACATATACAAATTGAACTAGCTATCCTCTGAGATCCCTACAGCACTGAGATTCTGTGAATCTGAGAGAGAATGTAATAAGGGGCTGGGAAAATTGGAAATTAGTATGGCAGAAACTAGTCATTGACCCACACAACACCATACACCAAGATAAGGTCAAAATGGGTTCATGACCTAGGCATAAAGAATGAGATTATAAATAAATTGGAAGAGCATAGGATAGTTTACCTCTCAGACCTATGGAAGAGGGAAGAATTTATGACCAAAGAAGAACTAGAGATCACTATTGACCACAAAATAGAAAATTTTGATTATATCAAATTGAAAAGTTTTTGTACAAACAAAACAAATGTAGACAAAATTAGAAGGGAAACAATAAACTGGGAAAACATTTTTACAGTCAAAGGTTCTGATAAAGGCCTCATTTCCAAACTATATAGAGAATTGACTCTAATTTATAAGAAATCAAACCATTCTCCAATTGATAAATGGTCAAAGGATATGAACAGACAATTCTCAGACAAAGAAAATGAAACTATTTATAGACATATGAAAATATGCTCCAAATCATTATTAATTAGAGAAATGAAATAAGACAACTCTGAGATACCACTACACACCTGTCAGATTGGCTAGAATGACAGGGAAAGAGAATGTGGAATGTTGGAGGGGATGTGGGAAAACAGGGACATTGATACATTGTTGGTGGAATTGTGAACACATCCAGCCACTCTGGAGAGTAATTTGGAACTATTCTCAAACTGTGCATACCCTTTGATCCAGCAGTGTTTCTACTGGGCTTATACCCCAAAGAGATACTAAAGAAGGGAAAAGGACCTGTATATGCCCAAATGTTTGTGGCAGTCTTGTTTGTAGTGGCTAGAAGCTGGAAAATGAATGGATGCCCATCAATTGGAGAATGGTTGAGTAAATTGTGGTATATGAACATTATGGAATATTATTGTTCTGTAAGGAATGACCAACAGGATGAATAAAGAGAGGACTGGCGAGACTTACATGAACTGATGCTAAGTGAAATTAGCAATCGTTGTTGAGGTATATAATGATCTGGTTTTGCTAAGTGAAATGAGCAAAACCAGGAGATCATTATATACCTCAACAACGATACTGTTCGAGGATGTATTCTGATGGAAGTGGATCTCTTTGATAAAGAGAGCTAATTCCATTTCAGTTGATCAAGGATGGACAGAAGCAGCTACACCCAAAGAAAGAATACTGGGAAATGAATATAAACTGTTTGCATTTTTGTTTTTCTTCCCGGGTTATTTATACCTTCTGAATCCAATTCTCCCTGTGCAACAAGAAAACTGTTCAGTTCTGCGCACATATATAGTATCTAGGATATACTGTAACCTATTTAACATGTAAAGGACTGCTTGCCATCTGGGGGAGGGGGTGAAGGGAGGGACGGGAAAAATTGGAACAGTTGTGAGTGCAAGAGATAATGCTGTAAAAAATTACCCTGGCATGGGTTCTGTCAATAAAAAGTTATTTAAAAAAAATTATGGCTCAAAAAAAAAAAAAAAAAAGAAAGAAATGATCAGCAGGATGATTTCAGAGAGTTTTGGAGAGATTTATATGAACTGATGCTAAGTGAAATGAGCAGAACCAGAAGATCATTATATACTTCAACAACTATACTATATGATGAATAATTCTGATGGACATGGCTCTCTTCAACAATGAGAAGATCCAAACCAGTTCCAATTCTTCAGTGATGAAGAGAATCAGATACACCCACAGAAAGAACTATGGGAAATTAGTGTAGACCACAACATAGCACTTCCACTCTTTCTATTATTGTCTGCTTGCATTTTTGTTTTCCTTCTCAGGTTTTTTTACCTTCTTTCTAGATCCGATCTTTCTTGAGCAGCAAGTGTAAATATGTATACATATATTGTATTTAACATATATTTTAACATTTAACATGTATTGGACTATCTGCTATCTAGGGGAGGAGGTGGGGGAAAGGAAGGGGAAAGTTGGAACAGAAGGTTTTGCAAGGGTCAGTGTTGAAAAACTAACCATGCATATGTTTTGTAAATAGAAAGCTATAATAAGAGAGAGAGAGAGAGAGAGAGAGAATGAATGTAATAAGGGCAAATGAGAAGTCTAGACAAAGTATTTTAGGAATTTGAAGAGAAAAACATGAACAGAAATAAAGTTTATTATGTAAATACTTTGTCTTTTTATTTCTTATCACTATTTTTTCTTGTAATATCATCTTTTATGTTCAGAGTGATATATGAATTATTTGCCAATTTATATATCTGTTCATACAGTTAGTTATTTATCTGTCATCTATCTATTGTAATCTGTTATAAGATATACAGATTTTTATATGCTTGTTGAGAAATTCAATTACATGGTACTGCACTTCTATACTGAACACTATTTTGTTAGACCTGAACCTCAGGAAAAAAAAGATAAAATAATGTCACAGGTAAAACTGGGGGAAAAAAAGAATGACTTAAATTGCATAACCTTCCAGGGCTCTGCTAGAACCAGCTGAGACAGAGTTGATGGTTAAATTACAGATGAATATTTATATTTCAGAAATTAACAAATGCTATAAATGAAGCTCTGAAGATTATTTTCTTGACTATCTAAACTTCAAAAGAAATGAAGAAAATGTTAATAATGCAGCATATATATTTAAAAGTGTCCCATATTTAAAAGTGTGTACTATATACTTCCCCCAACCCAGACAAAAACTTATAAGCATATCACTGTCTTAAAATATGTTCAAGGCAAATACAGAAGATGAGTACATAATGTTAGGCTTAGGTAGGCATTTCATGTCACTGGTTTTAGAAAGAGATGCTCACTTAAGTATTTTAAAAATGTCTCTTAAGAAGTTTAAGTCTTATATTACTATCATATATATGACAGTATTTGTCAATTATCTCATATAGATAACTTGATGAATTACTTGAGACATGCAATTCTTTACTATAAGATCACTGATTGACCATGATTAAGACTGTAATTTTTTGATCTAACATGTTTTCTTGTCATGGTTCACTAGACTCATTTAGTGAGAATATATAGTTATCAAAGCATATATTGTGCTTTGATTCCCACATAGAGCTTACATTCTATTGGGAGAAGATAGCATATAAAGAGAGGCTAGAAATGGGCATAGGAAGGTATCCTTACAAGTACAAGATAGCATGGAAAAGTGAATTTGGGAGTAAATGCTTGGTTGAGTTACTTCCTGAAACAGTTGTTTGGTGATGGAGTCACCAGTTAGCAGAGAAAGAGGTCAGGCAATGGTTTCTTCAAGGTAGTAAAAAGAGATGTAATCTTATGATCCTAATAAAAGTTTTGTTAGTCAGATTTTTAATTCTGAGATGAACTGTTTCTTTCATAAGTTTTTAAGGGAAAATAAATGTGCTGAGATTGCTCACTCCCCTTCCTAACCTCCCTCCTCATATAGAAGAAAATAGGTATATGCTAACTGATTAAAAGAGGAAAAAACAAATATTCACCCAATATGAGATCCATGTATTTTAATACCTATGTTTTCATTTGTTCTGGCAATAACTTTTTTTTTTTAATTTACTTTCAGATAAACAGAAGCAAATAACATCAACTAGAGCTGGGAAGTTTTCCAGTTCATTATGGTCACATAATAATAGAGAAGTGAAATAAGCTTGCTTGCATTTTTTTTTTTTAAGTACAGTAGATGTACGGTAGATGATTTCTCAGCAGTTTCAATTGGTTTGGCCTGAGACCATTTCTAAATCAAATGAGGTAGTTTTTCAACTCACCTTTGCTGGAAACTGAACAAGGGATAATTGAAATGACTCACTAACAGATTTTTGCCCAATAAATAGGCACTATCAGTAAGACAATAGAACTGAGTTTGTTTTTACAACAATTATAATCTTACTTTAATTCTTCATGGTGTCATAAAGAGAACTCTTGCTTTTCAAAGATTATTCCAGTAGAGAATGCAAACCCTGGAAATGCATACCAAATTGAAAGAGCTTGAAATGTACTCTGTTATAAATTATAAATCTATCATTCAAGGATTACCAATCTAGTTAAGTGAAAAGTGTCTCTTTGTAAAAAAGTTCACCTTGAGATGATCATTTATTGGGGAAAAGGACAGAAATTCATGAAGACATTTACTGAAATGCAGATGGGATTATAATTTGCAGTGACTAAAGGAGAGTACATACATGAAATCACAAATCTTTCAATACATACAAAATACATACATTATTATACATACATACTAAACACACAAAAATTGAATAAAGAGAAATAGTAACTATGAAGTTAGGAAATTCTTTGGGCATTTGTGTTATTTGAGTATAGTGACATGTGAGTGCCAACAATTAGTACTTGGTCATGCTTCTGCTACACATGCATTCCTTGACTTTTTGGAGATCAGAAGACATGTGGAGTGAGTTTGTGATTTTGAGTCATTCATCCCAGGAGTTCTGAGAGCTTCTGTTGAGAAAGAATGTTCTGAGCAATGAATGGTTACACAATATAAATATGGGGACTGCCCTTTTTACTCATAAAGTAGTTTATAAACTAAATACAAAAAAATCTGTGGATAGAAGCACAGAAGCAATTGTTTTTTTCATTGAAAAAGTAATCTATTTTTCTTTAAACTCAGGAACATTTTGACCATTCTTCCCCCCATTTAATAAAAAATATCCTTCTCAAATATCACAGGAAATGTTTCTTTATTATAGTTGTAGATTATATAATTTTATTATTTATTCATTTCTGTACTGATAATTCAATTTTTAACTTAGTAATGCTCAGTATAATAAGAACATTTGATTAAATAAATTTATTTTAATTTAATATTATAAAAACAATGTCACTTAATTGTAAAAATGTAATTAGATGGATGAAATTTCAAGATGTTGTTTCAAAAATGTGTAAACATTCAATATAAGTTTGTTCTTTCATTTTGTAGTATTACAAATTCTTTCCAACATGATTCTTGAAACTATCTCAAATATCAATCTTTTTTTTCCTCCTGAATTATATCTCTAGCCTATTTATAGATTTTTTTTTTCTTACATCACAGTTCTGAGGTTAAGTTCATGGAGTTAATAGGCTGTTGACTTGTAAAGCAGCAAGGGGCTGAGGCTGACTGTGTTCCATCTGCTAATAAAGACCCCATAGGAGATGATATGATTTCTGTCTGCTCTACTTTCAAACTCAGCCAGCATATCACTGGTGTTATGATTCTGACAATCTACAAGGGACACAGAGTGTTAGATTTAGAAATATTTTTTCCAAGGTCATATAGCCACATCATGGTAGATTATTGTCTAGAACTCAATTTTTTTGATCAACAATCTATCCTTTAATCCTCTAAATCTTTTCTATACACCACTTCCTTACTTCTGTTGGTATGAAATATAAAGTACAGTTCCACAACTGAGAAGTTCTCAAGTCCCTGAAAGGGAATGTAGTTAATATTTCTTTGCCATTATGTGAAATATCTTGGTTTAATAAATAGTAATGCTTTAATTTTATTTTATTCTTAGTTTAGATGAACCACCATAGTTTTAGCTTATCAATATATTATGTCCTTTGGCAGTTGGATCAATTTTAGATCAAAGGTTAATTGTTGTTCCCTCTACCTGCCCTATACAAGCTGTACCTTCCTACTACTTTTCAACTTCCCCTTCTCCTTGTGTAATTCACTTTTTTAAAAAACAAATTATTTATTTTAAAAAACAAAAGAAAAACAGAAAAGAAATACAAAACAAAAAGGAATGTTTTCATGTAGCCAGGAGAACATCAAGGAGGATTAAAAATATGTAACAACAAATTACCAGATCAAGAATGTGTGTGTGTATGTGATATATATACATATGAAATTATATTGCATGTCCATCTTTTCTTTACTTCCTTGTAAATTATTTTTTTGTTCTCTGCTGCTCATCTTTTTTACTTTCTTCTTTTCCTCTTTTCATAACTCCCCCAAGCAGCCTATAGTTAATAAAGTTTATATTTATGTATACATATGTAGATATATACATACACATACATATATACATAAACATCCCCACATATCTACACACATATCTTTCCTATCGCTGCCTACTCTTTGCTTTAATTCTGCTCCTAACTTGTCTTGTTATTACTTAACCTCCCCCCACCCAGGAATTCCTCTTTTGTCTTCTTCCCACACCCTTTGCTTCCCACTCCACAAATTCCTTCCCCCCTCATTTCTTTATAAATTTTGGAAAGTGCTATACCCTTTGTGGCATATACGTAATGTTACTTATTTTACCCATTCCCCAATGTGAGTAGGTTTTCAGAACTAGAAACCCTTTTTCTATCTCTAATGATTTTGTGTCTATTTTTCTTTGCAACTCATTTGTGTAAAATAATTTCTATTTGTATAATTCACTTTGATTTCATAAATATTAGGAACACAGGTTGAGAGATAATCTTTTATCTAGGCAGAGCTGTGCATACTCTTCAACTATAGTATTAGAAAAGATGGGGAATTAAATTTAATATGTGTAGCTTATTCTTTCATATATTTCTTATCTTCTCTGCTCTGATAAATTTGGTAAAACGTAACCTCAACATATATAAGAAAAGTTTCTTTAGTTTGAGATCCAAGTGAAGAATTCTTGTTCATCCTTAGAAATGAGAGGGTAAGAGAGGGATAAGAGTTTAATGAACAAGCAATCCAATGATGGGGTTCATAGTTCTAAAAAAAAAAGATTTTTCAACATGTTCGCATCATATACTTTTTAAAAAGAAAAGAAACAAAAAAATGGCATCAGTTTGCATTTAAGAACTCTATTTCTAATTCAAAGAAATTGATAGATTATTTTTAAATTACTCAAAATAATGAAAATAAATTTCTTGATTTTTGACAAGAGATGTTGTTGACTGATTATATTTATTGATTTTCCTTTCTCTTTCCATAATCCTTCCACATATATTTTCTATATGGTCAACTTCTATCTAACAAATCCTTTTTTGTCTTCCATTCAGTTTTTCCATTAAGTAAAATGATTCATACTCACTGAGTAATGCCTTTCTTTTCATAATCTTCAGCACCTTGTTCAGTATATTTTGGACAATATGAGGTAAATATACTATTTTTAAAAGTTTTCTAATTCTCTTAACAGAAGCTCCATAACCTACTCCCACCTCCCCACATGATGAAAACAGGGAAAACAATGCTGCAGGCAGACAATGACAACAGGACAACAAGAAATACTTGAAAAGGTCAGCCCCACCCACCTTGAAATGATGTTTTCAATACTTTAGACACAGCATCCATTATATTTAAATTAGCTGAAATATTCTTTCTGAATATTTTCAAAAATTGAGGTTAATACTATTAAGATTGGAAACATGACAGACTTTATCAAAACAAAAATAGAATCAGCAGTTTCCCATTTTAAATTAACATGGGGAAATACTTGCTAAAATATTCTTACTTTCAAAAACTTCTGTGGTACTTTTTCCTAAATTTGAAATTTGATAGAATTCTAAGATAATCTAAAGGAATATACTTTTTAAAAATTCAAACTATAACTTCCTGAGTACTAAAAATTTTGCTAACTCACTGGTAGCCTATTTTAATTACTCTCTAAAAAACAATATAACAATAGTTATTATGTATACACTATGAAAATGCAATTTTATTTTTCTGTCCAGATGAGAATAAAAAAACCCTATAAAAATTTTTCATGTATCAGAGGTGCCATATCAGAAATCTTTTTAAAATTGATTTTCAGAGCATATATCTTATTCATAATGAGTATTTGATGTTAGCTTTCTTATATATAACTACTACAAACATCATTATCTTTTTATAAAATTGAAGATTAATGGACTCATTACATATACTGGTTAAGGTCAGCAAAATTCTTTCATTGTAATTTTATATTTTTTTATCACTAAAAGTTATCAATATGTTTCATAAAAACAATATTTTCCTTTGTATCAAAGGACATGTTTTTAATCTTTAAGAATATTTTGTTGCTCATACAACTACACTCCTCCTCAGGCTATCTAACCCCAAAGGGCCTCTAGTTATTCTAATTATCTCAATTAAGAATGTGAACATTAAAATTCATTTTCATTAGAGCTCTGAGATTTGTTAGGATCATTCAATTAGTTTCCTTTTCTTTGGTTTTGAGAAACTAAATTAATTTGAAGAGAAAAAGAAAAATAGCTCATTTCTAGTAATGCTAAAGTTTCAGGTTGGCAGTATATTATTTCCAATCTGTATATGTTGGCATCCTTATCTTGTTTTTATTTTTACTGATAATTTAACTAATTCAATGATAGTTATTGGAAATGGTGCTGTTTGGTGATGCAAAACTTTGAATTAAAATTCTCTTAGAGAAATTTTCTACTGTGAACTATTGGATTTCAGTGCTCTCTAACATATATAAAAGCTTATGATCTTTATTACAGAATTTAGAAAATACATTAAAATTTATATACTTTATGCTATATATACTTTTAAGTATCTTTGCAGGGATCCTGAAATTTTTGGATGCTTTGATTTAAAAAAAATTATCAGTATTAAAATGATGAATGATAAATGCAAATCATCCAATTTTTTCTCCTATTTTTCAATTAAAATTTGAATATGAATGTGACTACAAAATCAGTGAATTTATAGGATGTATTGTACAGGGAAGACACAATATGGTGTGAGTGCAAAGTCCCTAGGAAAAGAGTTTGATATCCAGTTTTAACTCTGGATCTGAGTGTTTCCAGGCCAGTACTCTTGCGTATATCAATTCCCTTTTTTGAGGGCATTAAGGATTAGAGTTGGGAAATATTCATTTTATTTATGTATACAATGAAATCACCAAACTAAAGAATATTTTACTTCTTCTAAATCTAACATTTCATACTTCTATGACTAGAATCTCTAATTCTAGTGATACCATTCTCTTACAATGTGATAGTGCATTCCAGTCTATTTCTCTGTAGTTCTAATGTCTTAACTTATTATTATAGTCCACAGTCTATGCCCTTGTTTTTATCGGCTAGGATGTCTTATGTTTCCCATCATTTTTATTTGAAACAAGCATAGAAATACAAAGAGCATGTCTCTTCATATAATGTTCTCTACAATTCTAGAAGTGTATAGAGTGGTGAATATTTGTGAATATTTTTCTTACTAGTTGAACACAGAATTCTTTAGTATTCTCATTTGATTTTCATGTAGGGTTGAGAAGCAGTCCAAATTTTTTCTTTTTAAAAAGTAATGTTTTTCTCCATTTACATGTAAAGACATTTTTTATATTTGTTTTTAAAGTTGAGTTCCAACTTCGCTCCCTCCCTAAACTCCTCATTAAGAAGAAAACATTTTGATATAAATTTATAAGCCCAATTGAGTGTGTATATTGTTCTCAATTTGAGCTAATTCTGATGATAGCAATGTTCAAGTATCCCCCTCCCTCCATCTTCCCTTCCACTGTAAAGGCTCTTTCTTGCCTCTTTTATATCAAATAATTTATCCTATTCTCTCTTTCCATTTTTCCCAGTGCATTTTTCTTCTCTTACCTCTTTTTTTAATTGCTATCATTCCATTATATTCAATACACACCCGTGCCTTCCATCTGCTCTAATAAAAAGAAAGTTCTTTTGAGTTATATTTCATCTTCCCATGTAGAAATGTAAATAGTTTAGCCTTCTTAAGTCCTTGAAATTTCCCTTTTCTGTTTATCTTTTTATGTATCTCTTGAGTCTTGTATTTGAAAGTCAAATTTTCTATTCAGCTCTGTTTTTTTTTTCTTTCATCAAGAATGCTTGAAAGCCCTCTATTTCATTGGATATCCATTTTTCTTCTAAAGGATTATACTCAGTTTTTCTGGGTAGGTTACTTTGGTTGTAATCCTAGTTCTCTTGCTCCCTAGGATATCATATTCCAAGCCCTTCAATCCTTTAATATAGAAGATGATAAATTATGCATTATTCTTTCTCCCCAATTCTTGAATTGTTTCTTTCTGATTTCTTATAATAGTTTTTCCTTGACCTAGAAGCTCTGGAATTTGGTTATAATAATCCTGGGAGTTTTCATTTTGGGATCTCTTTCAGCAAGTGAGTGGTTGTTTCTTTCAATTTCTGTTTTACCCTTTGGCTCTACAATTTCAGGGAATTTTTCCTTTATAATTTCTTAAAAGATTATTTTTAGACTACTTTTGATCATGACTTTCAGGAATTACAATATCTTTAAAATTATTTCTCCTGGATTTTTTCCAAGTTATTTTTTTTTCCTGGTGAGATATTTCACATTGTCCTCAACATTTTTCCCCATTTTGTTTTGTTTTATTCTTTCTTGATATTTCATGAAATCAATAGCTTCCACTTGCTCAATTCTACTTCTTAAGTTATTATTTTCTTCAGTTAAGATTTGTACCTTCTTCTCTATATGTCCAACTTTATTTTTGAAGGAATTCTTTTTAACAGTGAATTTTTGAGCCTATGCTTTTTAAGGAGTACTTTTTTTCTCTTTGGTGAATTTTTGTATATCTTTTTTTTCATTTGGCTAATTTTGCTTTTCAAGGAGTTCTTCTTTTCATTGAATTTTCAAACCTCTTTTGCTATTTGGTCTATATTGGTTTATAATGTGTTACTCTCTTTAGAATTTTTTGTGTCTCCACTTTTCATGATTTTCTTGCAGCATTTTTCATTTCTCTTCCCAATTTTATCTCTACCTTTCTTATTAATTTTTAAAATTTTTTTTCTGAAGTCTTCTGTGGTCTGAGACATACTCATATGTCTTTAAACCTTTTTTTGCTTGTTCTAGGTGTGTTTTTATATTCTTTGTCACTATAGTAAGTTTCCATTGTCAGATTCCTTCTATTGTTTGCTGATTTATCTACCCTGTTTCTTGACTTTTAACTCTGCTAACATGAAGATCTGACATGATGATGGAAGACGCACTCTTCTTTATGTAGCTCTTTTCAAAGATACTTCTAGGGACTTGTAACTTTTGAATTCTTCCAACATGATATGACCTAAGAGAGAGATGTGTTTACTACTCTCCTGTCCTGTACTGTATGCTCCACTGTGGCTGGAAGCTCTGGGACACTTGTATTCCTCCTAGCCATAGAACTACCACTCAGGATTGTGCCCTTATCCTAGTAATGTTATTACTAGATGTCACACATCTCTTCTTCTGACTTCCTAAGTTGTTTTGGATTGAAATAATATCTCAAGCTGATCTTTTTATCATAGAATCTGCTTTGGTTGAGGAATTCGTATAAAATTATCTGGAAAAGAATGTTATGAAAGTTCAATTATATGCTTCCTCTATTGTACCATCTTGGCTTTGCCCTTGCCAGACCAGGAACTTTTTACAAGAAAATGTGAGCTTGTTGAACTTATTAAGTATGTGAAATACATGTATTATTAAATTTTGGCAGGATTTATGGGAGGGTGGGCAAGGAAGCCAGCAATTGAAATGGAAAAACATGCTGAGAGTTCCCAGCTAAAAGTAGGAATAATTGATATGCAAATGGAACTATAAAATCACAATTTGGACATTGTATCCAATTATCTAAATCATGATCCATCCATGACTGATGATTCTTTATGATTCTCACCATATGTTTGCATAATTTACCTACTCAACATGATGGAAGCCTTCTTCACTTTTTTTCAAAATGGAAGGTAGCGGTGAAGTGTTTTGGTCATCCACTTGTTTTTCATCTTTATTACATAATCTGTCCATACTCTTTTTCTGTCATATAATTCTTTATATTGTTATACTTTCTCCTTTAGAGCTACTCATTGATTTTTGTATTAGAGCTTGCCTACATCAATTATTCACTTTTTCCTTGCCTTCTGCATGATTCTCATCAAACAATATTAGGCTACATCTTGTTGCTACATGGTATGAATCAGTAATTTTTTTTTATTAAACATGTAATTTTATACACCTGTGGGAAGCTTAGAATTATTGAAAGTGCTTTGTTATTTCCTTAAAACCAGTGCATCCTATTGTTCTCTTCCTTCATAAATTTGAGTCCAGTTTGGAGAATCTTCATATAATATTCATTCAGATGTATTGAGATTGGTACAATGTATATTCTTTATTTAGTTGGCCTTTCTTGTAAGGATGGGCAAATCAAACTTCATTGAGTGATTATAGATTTCTTTCTTGATTCTTTGTCTTGTATTGGGGCTTGATGCAATAAATACAACATCCAAATATAAATGGAATACTGGAGAAATTTATTGTCAATAAGAAATCCCTTTTCTACTTCAACTCTGCCTTGGCTCTCCAAAATTAGAATGAATCATACTTATCTTGAATATATAGTTATTTAATATAAGTATTTCTATTGTATATTTTTCAAAGAATCTTGAACATTCTTGATGCAAAAATGAGAGATATCTTGTTTTAAAAGAACTGAAATAATAAGATGTACAAAAAGGAGGTTGACATCAGTTGGTCTATTCTCATTATTATATTAAAATCCTACACATTAATGCCATTCACAATTTGTTAATCCATTCACAATTAGGTGGAAATTAAAGTCAATAATCTTGCTTATTTAAAATATTATCAAATAACATGGGAATAATTTTCTTTTCTATGACATTATCATATTAATATGACAGGTTCATTCTATTTTCTCCATTTCTTTCTCTTTCTTTTCCCTCTAAAGGGAATGAAGGCCTTATTCATCAATTTGTAACAAATCTCTCTAAAATCAGAAATGAAATAGGTAAAGAATGGCACTTTTAATAATTTTAATAGCTTCCAGCTACCTTTTAATATAGTACCTTTTAATGCAATTTCTTGTCTATTTTTCAATAGAAGCTAAAAGAGGCAGTTTTATTTGTAGAAACATGAACAGTGCTTCTATTTTTCTTATATATTCAAGAGGAAGCATGAAAAATAAGTTAGTGTTAAATTCTCAAAATACAATACAATTTTGGGGTCACTAATTCACTGCTGATGGAATCATGAACTGATCCAACCATTCTGGATAACAATTTAGAACTATGACTAAAGGGCTATGAAATTATGAATACTTTTTTATTCATTTATACCATCAATAGGTCTATATCTTAAAGAAATTTTAAAAAAGAAAGATGACATCTGTATAACAATATTGATAGCATTTCTTTTATTTGATGTAAAGAAATTAGAAACTGGGGGAATATATGTATATGATAGTAATGGAATACTATTGTGCTAAGAGAAATGACAAACAGGACAATTTTAGAAAAAATCCAGAAAAAATTTACATGAACTGATGCAAAATGAAGTGAATAGAATCAGAAGAAGATTGTACACAGTAACAACAATATTGCACAACGATTAACTGTGAATGACTTAGCTATTCTCAGCAAAAAAAAAAAAAAAAAAAAAAATGTTTAAAAACAATTTCAAAGGACTCAGGATAAAAATTTTATACACCTCCAGAGAAAGAACTTATGGAATCCAAGTTCAAATGAAATCATACCATATTATTTTCTCCCTAATTATAATTGTGTTTCCCATGTATTAAAAAATAATGCAATCTAATTTTCACCTGGAAATTTACCTTTAAATTCCAAGGATAATATTTCTAAAAATAAAAGAAAATCATGTGAAATAATACTTTGACTTTATTTTTTATTGGTAGCATTTTATTTCCCCCTGTTCCATGTTAAGAAATCTTTTACCATTTATTTTTACAAGATTGTCAGTTCTAAATTTTTCTCCCCCCTTCTCTCCCTCCTCTTTTCCAAAGATGGTAGGCATTTTGATATAGTTTACAAATTTAAAATATTTTCATATATCATACATTTCACAAATCATAGTTGTGAAAGAGGTGACAAAAGAAAAACAAAAAAAGAATGACGTAAGTGAAAAAATATGTTTTGATTTATATTCAGAGTTCATCTATTCTTCTGATGATGGATAGCATTTTCTTTTGTGAGTCCTTTGTACTTGTCTTGGATGGCTGTGTTGAAGAGAAGAGCTGAATCAACTGTATTTGATCATCACCAAATGATACAGATAGTGTGAATAATGTTTCCTGATTCTGCTCATTTCACGTTGCAAATGTTCATACAAATTTTTCCATATTTTCCTGAAACCTGTCTGTTCATTCTTTCTTATTGCACAATAGCATTTCATTATATTCCTATACCTCGTATTGAAAATAACTCTGAGGTACTTTGATACTATAAAAAATTGGTTGAGTAACATAAAAGGAAAATAACTAATGTTAATAATGATATGGCTTAAGAAAAAAATGATAAACTGGTGCATCATTGGTGGAGTTGTGAACTGATTTCACCATTCTGGACAGCAATTTGGAATTATGCTATTCTTTGATCCAGTAATACCACTGTTAGATCTATGTCCCAAATAAATCAATGAAAAGGAGCTGCATACAAGACTATAGCAGCTCTTTGTGGTGATAAAGAATTGGAAATTGAAAAGATACTGATCAATTGGAAGCAGCTAAGTTGTGTGATATTATTTTGATGGAATGCAATTATGCTATAAGACATGAAGAGCAAGATACTTTCAGAAAAACTGGAAAGAGTTACATGAAATAATGCAAAGTTGAATGAGTAGAACAAGGGGCCTATTTTACATAGCAATACTATAAGATGAGCAACTTTGAAGGACTTATTTATTCTCAATCATACAATTAGCTAAGAAATTTTTGAAGTACTTATGATGAATAATGCTATCCACCTCCATAGAAAGAATTGATGGAATATGAATGCAGATCAAAATGCATTCTCTCTTTTACTGTCTTTTTCTTTTTTTTAAAAGCTATAAAAAAAACATAGCTTTTATATTATATATATAGTAATATAAAATTACTAACCTTCTTGATGCGTGAGAGGATGTAGCAAAAGAAAGAATTGAGAAATCAATTTTTTTTTAAAAAAGATGATTGGTTTTATATATAATTGGAAGAAAAAAACTTTTTAAAAGAGGAAATAAGCTTGTGGGCACAACAGAAACTTATTTTCCTTTTCTTAAAATGGAAACTTATTTAGGTTGGCTTGCATGCATTTTCTTCTGACAAGTTTGTGTACTTTAATGATACAGTGAAGAATAGAGAAAAGAAGAGAAAAAGAGGGATTTCAATAGAGGGATTTCAATAGTCCTTTTTTTGACACATTTCCAGATTTCTTGCTATGATTAGGAGGCTAATAACCAGCAGAGAAGAAAAAATATATATTTTAAATTCTTATCAAAATCAAGAGGATAAATATTCATTTTGTTATTCTTTGCATCATCAATAATACTATCACAAAAAAAAGTATCTCCAAAAAGTAAGTATTATATTGGATAGTGCCTGCAATAAGACAAAAATGACAGACTACTGCCCATTGTGGGTCTTATGAGGAGTAGTAATGAGACTAAATGCAGAATTTTGTAACTAAGTGCTATATCATTGCTAGCCTGAGAAAGTAGCATACATTTTTCCTCAAAGTACTTTTTAATGCTATGATTAGTTTGAGGAAAGAAAAATGAAAATAGTAAATAATAAAGAGAACATGAATAAATGGGAAAAAAGTGTTTTGAATATACTAGAATTAATATAAGGAATGCAAATGGCAAACCAAAATCAAGATAAAAGTATATTAGAACTGGATGAGACTGTAGAGATAATTTAGCCCATTTAAAAAATAGACGATAAGTTATTTAGAACAGTAAGATTAGTGAGTTTAGGAGTGATCTATATACAGTGAAATGACATATTGGGCAATTCAGGCTTCTAAACGCTGCATCAGGAATCCTCATCATTCCAAGACAAGAAACAAATCTGAAAAGCTTAGGTGATAGTTGAAAATATAGTACTATTCTAAAATTGATACTCAAAAAAGGCAAAGTTGGACTTTTAATCTCTTATAATCAAATATAACTATAATTTATACTCTCAAATTAGAAACTAAATGATTAACAAAGTAACAGGCTTTCATGATACAACAAAACAAATGAAGGAAGAATTCTATTACATTATTGCTTGAGCACTTAATACTTCTTTCTCTCATTGCTGACTTTTTTTTTTTTTACTACATATAATGCAGTTTTTTCTTGGAATGATACCTATATCCTTTTCTCATAGCCTATCTGTTTCATTGTAAATAGATGTTCTTATACATTCTATGCTATTCCATATTTATCTGATGAGATTAAGATATTATTTGCATCATACTAGATTGGTGAAAGAAAACTAATGACTTTTTAATACTGTTTTTGAGAAGATAATCAATCTGCATAACTTTTTCCCTAGAGATTTTGATACTAATTATTCTCAGCATATATCTGCTTAGAGTGTGTGTGTGTGTGTGTCTTAGGTGGTATAGCAATAATGGATATACTTCTTCCCTGAGTCATTCCTTACCCTACTTTTGAATAACAACTCACTTGTTTGCTGTATTCTTGGAAAATATTTTTTAACATATGCAGGATATCCTGATAATATAGCTTTCTTACTTCTTTCTTGTATCTTCCTTCCATTTTCTGCTTTATGACTCATGTAGGAAAACAGCAGGAAGTATCTCCTTAAGGCAATTATGTAATTCAGCTGCCAACACTTCTAATCCTATTTAAACATGGTCAAGAACAATGAAGATGGCTACCTACTTTCTTAGCATATACACTTTATGTATCTGATGTGATGATGAGCTTAAATGAAAGTAGATAATGTGTCACAGTAGATAGGGTACCAGACCTCTCATCAGGAAGACCTCAATTCAAATCTAGTCTCCTCCATGGTCTAGCTATGGGATCCTGGAAAGTCACTTAATCTTTATTTGTCTCAATTTCCCTGTAAAATTGGAAGAACAACACACCTCCCAGGGTTGTTGAAAAAATTATGTAAGATATTATTTATTGAGCATTTAGTATGCTATGTAAATGCTTAATCCACTACTACCACCCCTCTGCACAGAGATATGCACACAAACCTGAATAAAATATTTCCTGATTATGTTCAAGAATAAAAAAAAGTGTGAGGGGTAGTATACAATGATTATTCTGCAAGTAAGACAAGAGTAACAGAACATTAAATCTCTCTTAAATGGCCATAGACATTAGGGCTTAATTTATGTGAGTTCTGGATAACAATAATGCTGTTGCATATGATTCCATGTTCATGATTTGGTATTCTGTGATAAGTCATCATTCTGGAAAGATACATAGATAGATAGATAGATAGATAGATAGATAGATATAGTATAGATATAGATGGATAAAAGCCTAAAAATTGAATATATCATTTATGTATAATTCAATGGTGAGGGCCAACACCTAATATCATGTTAGAAAATACAAATCTTATATATAACTACATACATACATATACACATATATAAATCACAAATCTCTTCTTCCATGAAGTTAGCATGTAGTATAAAATTAAAAATCATTAGCATTTACTACTCACCTGAGCAAATTATTATTCATATTATTAATAGTGAGTGAAGATTTCATTTATTTGGAAATGCACAGCTGCCTGATATTAATGTTTCTTTATTTTCTTTGATGTGCTACACTAGAAGCTACAAATGAAATATATTAATGGATTCTCTTCATTTTATAACATTTCTTCAAATTAGAAATTTGAATGAGGTACCATAGTGGCATTCAGTTGCAATTCATGCTTACAGTTTATAAAGAAGCATCTAAAATTATTCTTTTGTACCTATTGAAGAAACTTCATAAAAATGCTAGTTGGTAACAGGGTTGCTTCATTTATTTTATATGATTTTTATCATCAGAACCCAAGGAGATGTAAAATCTAGTTTAAAGAATTTCAATAGTGTTGACTTTGAACCATTATTGATGTCATATTAAAATGTTGGTAATCCTATAGCAAAGTTCTGAAATGGATTCCAGCCATAGGTATATTATACATAAAAAAGGAGTTCCTATTGAAAAAAGAGAGGAAATTAGAAGATTTGTAACATAAATAAATTATTGTATTCATGGTCTTTAATCTTTGTGAAATGGTGTGGAAGGAAAAAAAACAGGTTAGATTGTCTACATTATGGGATATTACTGTTTTAAATTTTAAAAATTTCTTAACATATATTATTTCATGTTATACTCATCGCTTGAAATTATTATCCCAGATTTGTTTATGAGAAAATTGAGACAGAGAGAGATTAAATGTTGTGTTCAGGGTCATACAACTATGTCTCTGAGATCATATTTGAACTCAGATCTTTCTGATTCCATGTTAAGTGTCCTGCTCATTGCAATATTTGTCTGTTGTCATTTAAATGTTCATTCCTTTGATAAATTTGTATTTGTTGGTTTTAAGTGAAAAGCATTCTATTAGACACTAGGAGAGTTAAAAGTGTATTAGATAATAGTCCTTAATCTCAGAAACCTGTTTCTGTTAGGATTGATAAAACACATACAAAGATTAGTGTTCCACTATATATATAGTCAATCAGTGTTGTTGTTTTGTTGTTGTTGTTGTTTGTGATTAATTTTATTTTTAAAAAGGCAAATAATGGCAAAAATAAGCTCAGCAATTTAATTAAAAATACAGCTTCCAGGGAATAGTATGGAATTATTAGAAAATAATACTGATCTACTTTCCTTTCCACATCTATATCTGTGTTGACCAAAATAAGACATAATGATCACAGTATAGACTCATGATAGTGAGGAATCCTTAATCATTTAAAAATATTTGTTTCCTCCCCTCCCTCGGTAACAAAAAAAAAAAAAAAAAACAAAAAACAAAAAACTCTACATAAATAGGATTGATTGAATGTGTGAGAGGAAATAAACTGAAAAGATAATATCATGCGTGTGTAGAAGAGGATCTGAATTCTCTGTCCCTGTCCCAACTAGTATATTGAGTCCTCAGAGAGTAAAGTAACTATGGGGTTTTCAATACTATCATTCAATAGATTCAATTAGTATATACCCATTTTAAAGCCAGTTATTCTGTTAGTCAACAAGAATTAAGTGCTTTCTAGGTGTCAGGCTATTCATTCTTCTTAAAGTCCTTTCATAACCAAACAGTTAATAAATATTTTTAGTTCTTTCCCTAAAACACTGCACCCCTTCCAGGTATTCCCAATGGAAAATCCCATTTTTTTCCCACATCAAGCCATTCCATCACCAATTTTTTTTTTTTTTGATTAAACTATGGCAATGAAATCTAAATTGACAGCAGGAAGCACACGAGATAGTATGCTGGAGCCATAGTCATGAAGAACTGAGTTCAAATCTAGCCTCATTTAAGCTCTATCTTCCTCAGTTTCTTCATCTAACATAGGATTTGTATGTGTTTGAGTATGTATGTATGTGTGTGTGTGTGTGTGTGTGTGTGTGTGTGTATATATATATATACATATATATATAATAACATTAAAATAATATATAAAAGATAGTCATTATCATTTATTATTTCTTCTTTCTCTAAACAACATTCTTCCTCTTCAATCTATCCTCCACCTAGTTAAGAATTTAGTTTTCCTCAATTAGAATTTAATTGAAATATGTTTTTTTCCCCACATTATTGTTCCATGCTTATTATACATTCCTCATTAGGTGCCTACCAACTTGGTCTATTTGCTGCTCATCATGCATGGAATCTCTGATTACTTTATATAGTCTTCCAAGGCTAAAATATATTGTATTCAACTTTGCTTCTTCAAATTCCTAACTTAGCTCAAAAATCAGCTCAAGTGCCACTTCCTGCCTGAGACCCTTCCTCTTCCTCATGCTAATATTAATACTATTTCTCTATGTATGTGTGTGTGTGTGTGTGTGTATGTGTGTGTGTGTGTGTGTGTGTGTGTGTGTGCATTGATTTATTTTGATTTTTATGGGATATATACCTGGTAAAAGTATTTCTGTCTCATAATCTCTTCAAAAAGTTCATAAATTTGAGAGTACAGTTTAAAAATCCCTTCTAGAATTGTAGAATGAGTTCCCAGTTCCATTAATAGCATATATCTTTGCAGTTTCTCTAGTAAGTGAAATTTTCTTATTTTGTCATAGTTTGCACTTCATGGCTGTTTTAATGTGAATTTATGTTATTAATAGTGATCTAGTACACTTGTATGTAGTTGCTAATTGTTTACATTTTTTGCTTTGAGAGTTTACTGCTTATATCCTTTAGCTATTTATCAAGTACAGAATGTAACTTTTTATATATCTTTGTATCTATTTCCTCAAGATATTGGATTTGGATGTGTTTTGTTTTTTCCAAAGAACATTGCTGAATGATCTTTTCCCCATAGTTAATGTTTTTTTTTTAATTTATTTTCATTTTTCTCTATCTCTTCTTAAGAAAAGTATTTCCCCCTTTCCTCTACTTTTTTTTTTAATAATCTGATATATTTATTAGGTCTAACATATCTTTTTGAAGCTCATTATGATATATAGAATAAGATATTAATTTGAGTATAATTTCTGTGTTCTTTACAATTTCCCAGAATAGGTAATGGTGAATAATGAATACTATTGCTTTACTTTTTAATTTATTTGAAAATTTTCTAGTTTTTTTTGGTTTGTTTTTAAATCACAAATGTTGCTAGCTCTTTATTTTAGATAGATGCATTTTAAGATATTAAGGACATATTCATCTAACCCGGTGCTTTCTAGTGTTTAAAACATAAAAGTTGAATTTTTAAAAGAAAACTTTATTTCTATAGATCCTGATTTAATCGTGTTATTTTTGTTATCCTATTATTAATGTAGAATGATATATTTATAGTTAAAGATGTGCTAGTAAATTCTTACTAACCATCTCTTTGAGTGAAATGTATTCATGACATTTTAATTTGCATTGTTAAAATTTTCTTAAATATAGAAATTCAGCAATGTCATGTCAGGCCTTGATTTGTACTATTTGCCCATTTCTGAGGTATGAATGTTTATAATATTTTTAAAAACTGATTTTGTGAACTGGTTTGATGTACCATCAAGTCTAATTAATAGTGTTCCTAACATACTGAATTAGTTCTGAATTCCTGATACCAAAATAAACTGATTATAATCCTTAATATTTTTTTATGTTGATGCAGCAACTTCCTTGCATTTCACTCAATATCTTTATTTCTAGATTTGTTATACTACAAATTAGTTGGTTGTTTCTTTTCTCTGACATCTTTTGGGAGTCTAGATCATATTTGTCTCAAGAGAGATGTTAAATATTGACAAGGGGAACCCCCAAACTCTTTCTCTCTCTCTCTCATTGACTTTGGGAATGAGCCATGCATGTGTAAAGCACTTGAATCTCCTTGAAGGAGAAAATCTCCTTTAACCCTGCCTCAATGAGAGAACACCCCAGGGAATTAGATAAAGTGGTTTATCTAGGTGGGGCTGGTTCAATTCCAGCTCAAGCTGAAGGTACCCAGCTTATAGTTAGAAAGAGCCAACTTGAAACTCCATTCACTAGCCCCAACTAACCCACTTTGGCTTGTAGCCAAAACTTCTATTATAAAAGAACCAATCTAAAACCCTCTCTTTGCAAAGGTCCTAACATGCCATGCCATGCTATGCCAAGAAAACCTCTACTCACTGGAATAATATTCTCTTCCAGTGCTATCCTCTTTTTATCCTCACGTATTTCCCTAATGAAACTTTATGCTTCTCTGTCAGGATTTCTCTGCCTTTTTTTTCAATCTAGCTTTTTTGAGTTTGTGAATTCCTTTCCAAAGAATCTTTGCACCACCAGAACGGGGGTTCCCAAAATTTCCAACCCATATGCTAAATCCCAAGGGGGTCCAGAGGAGCCAAATCTCTCCATTTGGTTCTCTGAACCCCAAACTTGCCACTAGACCAAGTGGCCTGACCACCAGGAACTCTAATCTCATTTTGATTCCCTGAATCTAATTTCATCATTTGGTTCCCTGACAACCCTAAACCTAGACCTCATCATATTTTGGTTCCCAGAACCCCAAAACTTAAATCTCATCAATATGATATCATCTTTCTCTAGTTTTCAAATACTTTTTATAAAATTAGGATCATTTATTAATTACTTCAGAGAATTTTCTTGTAAATTAATTTGTTATTGGAGATTTATTTTCTCCTTTGGGAATTTATTATATTTTATTCAATTTCCTTTTTTTTTCTTTAATTTTTTTAAATTATATTCTGTTAATGTTGCTGGTATTTTACACTTTTGCAAATATCTTTTTTATTTTTCATTTTATTATCATGTAATTGGATAAATTTTATCTAACATTTCATTTATTTCTTCTTTATATGTTGAAATTTTTCCAGTGTCATTTTTATGTTTGTTATGTAGCTTTTTCTTTATTTCATTAGCTAAAGTTTTTTTTTTTATTTTATTGGGTTTTTTCCAAGTAGATTCATATACAATTTCTATCATTGAATTTAGTTTGTGTATATAGGTGTGTGTATGAAATGCATTTTTTTTAAAATAAAGCGTCATACAAGGCATGTTTTTAGTTTAGTTTAGTTTTGTTTGTTTTTGTCTATGTAGATGAGAGAGTTTAAAGACATATACCTTTTTCCCTCAGGACTACTTTGGTTGAATAGTAAGAATATTGGCTTACTGCCTTATTGTTTTCATTTTCTTTAGTGTAATTATACTTTTCTGTGATTTCTTTTGCTTTTTAATAAATATCACTATTTCCTTTCAGTTCAATTATTCTTCATTTAAGTTGAATTTGATTTCCTTCAAATTTCTTTTATTACTTATAATTTTAATTGTGTTGTAGTCATTAAAAGTTTTTCTACAGTAGGATGTGATCATTTTTTTTAAAGATGGCACATGCAGTTAAGGAGAATGCAAATTCTATTTTAATCTAATTTGAAATCATCACAATCTGTCATATTAACTTTTCTAAAACTTAAATTCAGGTCCTTTCTTTCATTTTTAAATATTTACTACTTCACTAAATATTTTCTCTTAACTATTATGGTTTTATTACCTATTACATTAATTACATTAGCTTTTTAAAAAAATATTTAGATTCTGTGCAATATGATGCATATATTTTAAGTACTGATGTTGTTTCTTAGGCCTTTAAAGATAGCTTAGTTATCATTCTTATTTATTAATGATGTCTAATGTTTTCTTAGCAGGATTCATCACCTCTGTGTGTGTGTGTGTGTGTGTTGTGTGTGTGTGTGTGTGTGTGTGTATCTGTGTGTTTTAATTAATCTAAAGCATAGTAAATTCTGGCCTAAGATCTCATTTTAATTGTGCATACATATTTGTATTTTGCATGTATTTTATGTAAAACAAAACAAAACAAAATATGTTAAATACTGTTTTCTAATCTATAATTCTTTCCTCCTTTCTTTTATGAGTTAATTCATTACATTTGTATTATTTTTGTATTGATAATGTACCGCCTTTCATCATATTCCTCTCTTTTACCTACCCCTCTCAACAGAGAAAAATAAATGGTTAAAAAGAAATTAAATCAATAGTTGTAATCTAAAATTTTAAACATTTGATCACACTCCTCTTTACCTCTTCTCTTTACTTAATCCAGACCCTGATCATTATCAGTCCTTAGATTTACTGTTCTTTTTAAACCCTCCACTCCTTTATGATTTACTCTCTGACATTAAATTTTGTTTTAGAGGAGAGTATTTCTTTTTAGTTTTGCATCCCATAAAATGTTCCTTCTTATATCCCTGTCCCCATGGGTTTCCCTACTGGTTTATATCTATATCAAAGTCTTTTTAAATATATTGTTAGGAACGATAAGACTGTTAAACACTTATTCTTCTGGTTCCAATGAGAGTAAAATTTATGAGATGCCCTTTACATAAAAAAAGCAATTCCAGATGCACCACATTCCATTTTCAGAAGTAAATGATTTTTTGTTATAAGCTTTTTTCTTAAGCATTTTTTATGATACTGAATTCAAAAATTTTTCTTTATAGTAGTTGAAAGTCTTATATGATCATGCCTAGAGTTTCTTGGAAGTTCAATTCTTTCTGTCTGCTTACAATATAGTTTTTTTCCCCCTTAGAAGATCTGTAACTTGCCCATGATATTCTTAGTGTTTTTGATTTGAATTGTCAAGAGATTTTCAAGAATTTTTTCTATTTATATTTTGCTTATATCATAATACACATTAAAAACTTTCATTTATAATTTTTTTGAAATATACCATCTGGTTGTTTTTTTTTTAATTTATTGATTATTCTTTGGGAATCTAATAACTAAAGTTTTTTTTTTTTTTTGTCTCAACAGTGTTTCCAAGTCTGCTTTTCTCATATATAAAAGTATGTGTATGTGTGATATGTATATATGTGTGTTTGTGTATATATGTATATGTACATATATCATATGCCTTATATTTTATTTGTTTTGTTTATCTTTTGACTTTAATATGTATCATTTTTGCCTACTTCTATTTTGGAACCTCAAATTTGGGTATGATTTTCAATAGCTGGTTTTTAAGCTTTTCTCTTTCCATCTTTTTAAATCAGAGTTTTGTCAGAGTCTAGCTCCAATAGTGAGATGAAGGGTGTGACTTTTATCAGGGCCAGGTGGAGAGGTCCAGAATATGGACTCTTCAAAGTTTATTGATCAGACAGACAAATATATATACCTCAAATACTCATAGACTTAATACAAAGTACTCTTTGAAGTTCCTATAGCTTTCTTTAACAAACAAGATCTACTGAGATGTAAATGATTAAGCCCCAGATCTTGGTTAATTAGATAGAGATGCAAATAGTTGAGATACACATTAGGGTAATGTTTATTATACCATTGAATCAAGTATCTATCTCCCAAATGTCTTTGGTCTCTATTGTGGGCTCTTTTTCTTGTCCTAAGTTCAAACATTTGCCTTTGATAAAATGTAGTTTTTGCATTTTGCTTCAGTAGCTAGATTATTAATTTATTATGTTGACAAGCAGTCTCTGCTATTTCAATAAGAAAAGGGAGCTTTGGTGAGCCAAGTTACTATTAAGATTCAAGATCTGCAATAGATTCTTATCTGCTGTCCCTCTACAGAGTTTGATTGTTTCATTTTATTCAAATCCCTCTGAATTCTGGTAGCTAAGCTATATTTTTTTTTTCCCCTCTGGAAATTTTCACTGATTTTTTTTGTTGTGTGGGTAGTTATATTCTTTTTCTGTGTTTTCCTCATTGTTTATTAAGTAAAATCAACAAGTGCAAATTTTTTGTTTTACAATTGAGGAAACCTACTTTCTGTATTACAGAGCTAATAAGTAAGGCCAAATTTGGATTAAGGCCTTTGTGATTCCAAGTTTATTACTCTATCTTCTATATATCTTGGATCTTGTAAATCCACAACTGATGTTCTCTATTTTCTGCTACAGACCCTAAACCTATAGTATAGACAGTGTAGGTCATAGATGAAAGTAACTAAGTAATCAGGAGTAGAGGATGTAGCACTAGTATTTGGAGAAAATCACTTCTGGTTAAAATGCAAATATAAAAGGTCCTAGAGGAACCCAACTCTTCTACAAATACTACAGCCACAGTCTAAAAATACACTAGAAGAAAGAATGGTAAAGAGTAACCAAAAGAAAATGTAATAATTTACTCCTTCCAAAGGACTGCACAAGAAGACCACCCATCAGAAGCTTTTGGGGCTTCTTATCAAAGTAAAGGGATGAGAGCATGTAGTCAGTGCTCTGACAAATAAGGGACAGAGGGAAAAAGGATCTTAAGGGAAAGGAGCAAACTATCAGAAAGTCTACACTTATCTAAGGACTTCCAAATTGTCTGAAGTCCATCTTTTGACCATTCCAATGGAGCCATAATAGGACAAAGTGTCAGGAAGCTCAAGCTTATTTCATAGAAAAGGTAGAACCAACAGAGTATCAATTACTTTTCTATATTTTGAATTTAATTATGTGTGTTCATATAAGTTTCTTAAAAGAATATAAGCTTCTTAAGGGAATCAAATGTTTTATTTGTCTTTTTAGATATTTAATACATAATAATTTTTTTCATAATCCATAAAGAATTTGAAGCTAAAATCAAGTTTTAATAATGAAGATCTTTCATTCATAGAGAACTTTATGATTTCTAAAACTCTTCTTTACATGTGTCAACTCTTGTGAGGAAAGATTTTTTTTTATTATAGCTTTTTATTTACAAGATATATGCATGGCTAATTTTTCAGCATTGATAATTGCAAAACCTTTTGTTCCAACTTTTCCCTTCCTTCTCCCCACCCCTTCCCCCAGATGACAGGTTGACTAATACATGTTAAGTATGTTAAAGTATAAGTTAAATAAAATACAGGTATACATGTCCATACAGTTATTTTGCTGTACAAAAAGAATCAGTGTGACGACTGCACTAGCACTCCAGATAGCTCAGAATCAGCCAGAGTCAGGATAACCAAAAGTCCTTAGTCTTTATTCTTGGTCTTAGATGCAGGATTGAACAGGATGGAACCATAATCTCCATGACTGCCTTCTCCCTCATCTACCAGCAAAGAGTGACTCTGGCTAGTCTTACTCTACCCCCTAATCCCTCCTACAATCCTCTGTATACACTAATCATTGAGCCAGCTCAGATAGTGGAAAGGACCACTTTCCAAGCATATTTCCATAGAATATTGTCCAATCGGTAATTAGCCTCAAGTGCTCGGCAGTCCTGACCTCAGTGCATCGATTCAATAGTTTCAGACTCTACAAATCAGACTTTGAAATAGTATACAATTAGCCTGTGAAGGAAATAAAAAATGTAGACAGACAAAAATAAAGGGATTGGGAATTCTACGTAGTGGTTCATAGTCATCTCCCAGAGTTCTTTTGCTGGGTGTAGCTGGTTCAATTCATTACTGGTCTATTGGAACTGATTTGGTTCATCTCATTGTTGAAGAGGGCCTGTCCATCAGAATTGATCATCATATAGTATTGTTGTTGAAGTATATAATGATCTCCTGGTCCTGCTCATTTCACTCAGCATCAATTCATGTAAGTCCCTCCAGGCCTTTCTGAAATCATCCTGCTGGTCATTTCTTACAGAACAATAATATTCTATAATATTCATATACCACAATTTATTCTCTTTGGGATATAAGCCCAGTAGTAGCACTGCTGGGTCAAAGGGTATGCACAGTTTAATCACTTTTTGAGCATAGTTCCAAATTGTTCTCCAGAATGGTTGGATGTATTCATAATTCCACCAGCAATGTATTAGTGTCCCTGTTTTCCCACATCCCCTCCAACATTCCGCATTCTCTTTCCCTGTCATTCTAGCCTGTCTTACAGGTGTGTAGTGGTATCTCAGAGTTGTCTTAATTTGCATTTCTCTGATTAATAATGACTTGGAGCATCTTTTCATATGGCTAGAAATAGTTTCAATCTCTTTGTCTGAGAATTGTCTGTTCATATCCTTTGACTATTTATCAATTGGAGAATGGCTTGATTTCTTATAAATTAGAGTCAATTCTCTATATATTTTGGAAATGAGGACTTTATCAGAACCTTTTACTGTAAAAATGTTTTCCCAGTCTAATCTTGTCTGCATTAGTTTTGTTTGTACAAAAACTTTTCAATTTGATATAATCAAAATTTTCCATTTTCTAATCAATAATGATCTCTAGTTCTTGTTTGGTCACAAATCCCTTCCTCTTCCACAGGTCTGAGAGGTAAACTATCCTATGTTCTTCTAATTTATTTATAATCTCATTCTTTATTCTAGGTTTGTGTATTTTGATCTTATCTTAGTGTATGGTGTTAAGTGTGGGTTAATGCCTAGTTTCTGCCATACTAATTTCCAATTTGTGAGGACAGATTTATATAATATTTTCCTCATAGCACTTTTGTAAGATGCAAATATTGTTATTGCTGCTTTACTGATGAGGAACTTGAGGGACAAGGTAGTGAAATGATTTCCTTTAGGTCACAAAACTAATTTGTAGGAGGTAGGACTAGAATTCACATATGAGGACACTCCATATTTTATCTAGTTATCCAGCTGTTTAGTAAAAAAAAAAAGTTGTAATTAGAATCAGTGCTCATTGCCTCCCTACCTACTGTTCTTGCTACCACCAATCTAATGAAAAGTGCTCTGAATAGTAAATTAGAAGACCAAGCAAAAACAAAATTAGTTCTACGTAAGAAAGATAAGGGAGCAAATTACATCTTGCTAAAGGATATCATAGATGATGAAGTAATATCACTACTGAAATACATATATGTACACATACACACCAATTTATTTAGCACCCAAATTCTTAAAGAAATTTAGTGAGTTGCAAGAAGAAATACACAGTTAAATTATACTAGTGGGGAATCTCTAATTCCCTCTCAGAAATAGCTAAATCTAACCACAAAATAAACAAAAAAGACATTAAGGAGATGAATAGAATTTTAGAAAAGTTAGGTATGATAAAGCTATGGAGAATATTGAATGGAGATAGAATAGAATATATCTTCTCAATAGTACATGGCAGCTACACAAAAATTGACCATGTATTAGGGCATAAAATCCTCACAATCAAATGCAGAAAGGCAGAAATAGTAAGTGCATCCTTTTCAGATAATAATGCAATAAAAATTACATGTAATAAAGGGCCATGGATAAATAGACTAAAAATTAATTGAGTGGATTTTTAGGTGGATTATTAATTAGGTGAATCTTAAAGAATGGGTGGATAAAACAACAAACTGTAGAAATAATCAATAAGTAATTTCATTCAAAAGAATGACAATAATGAGACAACACACCAAAATTTGTGGAATGCCGCCAAAACAGTTTTAGGGGGAAATTTTGTATCTCTATGACACATGTGATATATGTATAATTACATGAAGACTAGAGAAAGAGAAATTCCATGAACTGGCCATGCTACTAAAAAAGTTAGAAAACAAACAAATTAAAAACCCCCAACTAAATACCAAATTAGAAATTCTTTAAATCAGAGGAGAAATTAATATAGTTGAAAGTAAGACAACTATTGAAGTAATAAATAAAACTAGGAATTGGTTTTATGAAAAAACAAAACAAAACTGATAAACCTTTTGTTAATTTGATTAAAATAAGGAAGAAAGAAATCCAAATTACTGGCATATAAAATGAAAATGTTGAATTTACTACCAATGAAGGTAAATTAAAGCAATAATTAGGAGTTACTTTGCCCAATTGTATGCCAGTCATCTGTCAACCTAAATAAAATGGATGAATATTTACAAAAATTATATACTTTCCCAGATTAACAGAACAGGAAATATTTTTATAGGAAAAAAATTTTAAAAAAGAAATTGATTACTAAAACCATCTGGTATTGGCTAAGAAATAGACTAGTTGATCAATGGAATAGGTTAGGTTCAAAGGACAAAACAGCCAATAACTTTAATAATATAGTGTTTGACAAACCCAAAGACACCAGTTTCTGGGATAAGAATGCATTATTTGACAAAAATTGCTGGGAAAATTGGAAATCAGTATGGCAGAAACTAGGCATTGACCCACACTTAACATCATACACCAAGATAAGGTTAAAATGGGTTCATGACCTAGGCATAAAGAATGAGATTATAAATAAATAGGAAGAGCATAGGATAGTTTACCTCGCAGACCTGTGGAAGAGGGAGGAATTTATGACCAAAGAAGAACTAGAGCTCACTATTGACCACAACATAGAAAATTTTGATTATATCAAATTGAAAAGTTTTTGTACAAACAAAACAAATGCAAACAAGATTAGAAGGGAAACAATAAACTGGGAAAACATTTTTACAATCAAAGGTTCTGATAAAGGCCTCATTTCCAAAATATATAGAGAATTGACTCTAATCTATAAGAAATCAAACCATTCTCCAATTGATAAATGATCAAAGGATATGAACAGACAATTCTCAGATGAAAAAATTGAAACTATTTATAGACATATGAAAATATGCTCCAAATCATTATTAATCAGAGAAATGCAAATTAAGACAACTCTGAGATCCCACTATACACCTGTCAGATTGGCTAGAATGACAGGGAAAGAGAATGTGGAATGTTGGAGGGGATGTGGGAAAACAGGGACACTGATACATTGTTGGTGGAATTGTGAACACATCCAGCCATTCTGGAGAGCAGTTTGGAACTATGCTCAAAAAGTTATCAAACTGTGCATACCTTTGATCCAGCAGTGTTTCTACTGGGCTTATACTCCAAAGAGATACTAAAGAAGGGAAAGGGACCTGTATGTGCCAAAATGTTTGTGGCAGCCCTGTTTGTAGTGGCTAGAAGCTGGAAAATGAAAGGATGCCCATCAATTGGAGAATGGTTGAGTAAACTGTGGTATAGGAATGTTATGGAATATTATTGTTCTGTAAGGAATGACCAGCAGGATGAATACAGAGAGGACTGGCGAGACTTACATGAACTGATGCTAAGTGAAATGAGCAGAACCAGGAGATCATTATATACCTCAATCATTATAAACCTCAAGTTTGAGGATGTATTCTGATGGAAGTGGATCTCTTCGATAAAGAGAGCTTTAATTGATCAAAGATGGACAGAAGAAGCTATACCCAAAGAAAGAAGACTGGGAAATGAATATTAAACTGTTTGCTTTTTTGTTTTTCTTCCCGGGTTATTTATACCTTCTGTATTCAATTCTCCCTGTGCAACAAGAAAACTGTTCAGTTCTGCACACATATATTGTATCTAGGATATACTGTAACCTATTCAACATGTAAAGGACTGCTTGCCATCTGGGGGAGGGGGTGGAGGGAGAGAGGGGAAAAATCAGAACAGAAGTGAATGCAAGGGATAATGCTGTAAAAAATTACCCTGGCATGTGTTCTATCAATAAAAATTTATTAAAAAAAAAAAAAAAAAAGAAATTGAAAAAGTCATCAATGAACTTACTAAGAAAAGTTGTCCAGAATCAGATGGATTTACTAATGAATTCTACCAAACATTTAAAGAACAATTTATTCCAATACTACATAAATTAGTTGGGAAAATAGATGAAAAAGAATTCCTACAAAACTCCATTTTTTGATGCTGATGTAACTAGGAAGAGCCAGAATAGAAAAATAAAATTATAAAACCTTAAGTAAAAATTAACAAAGAGATTACAGCAATTTATCATAATGCAAGGCTGATTCAATTTAAGGGAAAGTATTAAGTATATTAAGTAGATCGTTATCAATAACAAAACTAACAGAAATCATATGATTACCTCAATAGATGCAGAAAAAGTATTTGACAAAATACAATATTTATTCAAAATTAAAAAAAAATTAGAAAGCATAGGAATAAATGGATTTTTTCTTAAAATGATAAGTAGCATTTATCTAAAACCATCAGCAAGCATTATATGTTATGGGATAAGCCAGAAGCATTTCCAATAAGATAAGGAATGAAACAACAATGCCCATTGTCACCACTATTATTCAATATTGTAATGAAAATATTAGCCTTAGCAATGAGAGATGAAAAAAAGTTGAAACAATTAGAGTAGGCATTGAGGAACAAAAGTATCACTTTTTGCAGATGATATGATGGTATATTTAGAAAATCATCTAAAAACTACTAGAATCAATTAAAACTTCATCAGAGTTGTAGATTATAAAATAATGTCACATAAATCATTAGTCTTTCTAGATATTACTGACAAACCAGCAGCAATAGATACAAAGAGAAATTCCATGTAAAATAACTATAGATAAAATAAAATATTTGTTCGTCTACCTTCCAAGACAAACTCAGAAAATGTATGAACACAATTACAAAGCATTTCTCACACAAATTAAGTTAGAGAAAATATCAATTGTTCATAGGTAGGCCAAGTTATTATAATGATAATGCAAATTCTACCTGAATGAGTCTACTTACATTAATCTACTTCAGTACTGTACCCATCCAACTACCAAAAACTTACTTTGTAAAGCTAAATAATAATAATAATAATTCATCTGGAACAAAACTTAATGCTTAAGTCAAATTCATGATGACTTTTTTTTTGAGGTGGAAATGAGAATATTTTCTAATAAATTACATTTTTGAGAGACTTTTTCTCATTGGCATCACTTCTTCATTCTATAATTAGACTATTCTTAAGACTTTGTATAAACTCTAAAATAATGACTATAACTCTTAATTCATTCCACAATCATTCATTAACAGTTACAATGTGAAAATTTTTATAGTAGTAGTGGTAGTAGTAGTAGATACAAAAATGATCTGGAAATGAAAAGTGGAGGTCAAGCTCTGCTCTGACAGACATTGGCTCTTTGTCTCTAGGCGTTAAAGTTATCAATATCCCAGGAAACCCTCTAAGGGGAGAAAGCAGTAGAGTAATCTTAAATCTTCATTAGTCTTCAAAATAAATCATAATTTAAGAAACAATGTTAGTAAATTCAGTTTTGTCTCACTAAATCTGACATGTTTGGGCAGATTATGAAATTTATCCATCTGGTCTATCTACATCCTTCATTATGTGTATGTATCCACATAACATGCTTACATACACATATATTATATATAATCATGTACACATAAATCAACATTCTTATTTACTGGAGATCCTGCTTTTATAATAAATAAATATATCTGTTCTAGATAAATTAATAGATTATTTGTTTTTCATTTGCTTTCTCTAGACTCACAAGATTATGTTTTATAGGTGAGATAATAGGACCATAATATTTTTAATAGAGAGCTAATTTAAGGTCAGAAGCATCTGGGAGTTTGGGTTTTAATATTACCATTATTGAAACTTAAGCAAATGATTTCTGTCAATCCCAAATATTTAGAAAGTACAAATTTAACCTTTTTAGTAGATAATGTAATAAGAAGGAGCTCAACCAAACATTACCATTTTTTGAAATTATCTTCTCTGTTGACATGACAGTTCTATGTAGTACATTGGACTTCTCTTAACAGTGGTATCCTTCCTTTTTAAATTTTATACATACATACACATTTATATCAATACTGATATTAGTATCAATATCAATATGTATGTATATATTTAATGAGACAGTAATGGAATGGAAAGAACATTTACTTGGAGTGGTTGTCAAGCATTTGTTTTTGAAATCAGTCTACCAGTACCACTTGTTATCATATATGATAGTGGGTAATTATTATATCTCTCTGTAGTTCTTTCTTGAAGAACAAAATGTCAGATTTTTTGATATCTGATGCTCCCCCTATCCCTAAAATTCTGTAATTCTTAACGTTTAAGCTAAGGCATTGAGTTTCTAGTAATAGTTAATATAAAAGAACCCTAAAGGAAAAATGCATAAAAGTCATTAACATTTTAGGTTGGACTCATTTATTAAATAATCAACCTTTATCATTCAGGACTCTGAAGAAATGGGATATGACACTGATAAAATTTAATAGAGATAAAGGAGATGATGCTTTTGGGAGGATATTGCAGTAGAATCCTGGGGCATCCGTTTTCAGTATATTAGTTGTAGGAGTGGTTTTGTTCCTATATAACTAGGGCAAAAATCTCAGTAAGACTTTTCTTACTTTAATCATGTAACTTTTTAGTCATAGAGACTTCCTGCTGCCCGTTCTCCTTTACTCTCCTCTCTTAGATTCCCTTCTTCATCCATTGCCTGAAGGGAAGAAGCACATGCCGTTTGGGCATAGTTCCATATTTGTGGTGTTCTTTTTCTTTAAAATATAACAGTTCTCTCTGAGAGCAGATTTCTTGGGGAGGTTTTCTGGAGGCAGCCTTAGTTTCAGTTCAAAGTAATAATCACTCAAATGCTGCCAGGTGCTAAAAGTTCAGATCTTTTATTGTGTTCTTTGATATAGCCCAGTTAGTTTTCTTTGAGGCCTCTCTCTCTCTCCTTGGTTCTAAGAGCTCTTGCAGCTTTGTCCTTTGCTTCTGCCTTTGCTTTCTTCAGCCTCCAGCCAGCACCAAGGTGAAAGTTGTAATGAATCTTTCTTGCCTTTGAGAGAGGGCTTCTGGCTGAACTCACTTGATGCTCCGCTCTCAATCCAGTTCAGCTGAACTCTCTTGACTGGCTCACTGAAGCTCTATTTATGCTCCTTCTCAGAGAGAGTGGGATTATGGGTTTCCTCCCAGAGTGCTCTCTGGCGCTAAGAACTTCTTGCTTATATGAGCTCTCTAAAGGTGTGAACACAAGCATTGTTTTTATCGGTTCTACTTAGTACCTTGTTTCTTCTGACCCATAACGTCTCCTTGTAAGATCAGATCAATCATACTGAACCATGCTAAATTAGATAATTATTGTCTCTATCAACTCGAATGACTTAACAATTTGTAAAGATTCCAACACACATTGCTCTCCAGAATATTTGAATCAGTTCACAACTCCACCAACAATGTATTAATGTCCTAATTTTCCCATGTCCCTTCCAACATTCATTATTATCTTTTCCTGTCTTCTTAACCAATCTGAGAGGTATGTATTCGTACCTCAGAGTTGTCTTAATTACCATTTCTCTTATCAATAGTAATTTAGAGCATTTTTTCATATGATTAGAAATGATCTTATTTTCTTCATCTGAAAATTATCTGTTCTTATCCTTTGACCATTTATCAATTGAAGAATGACTTATATTCTTATAAATTTGAGTCAATTCTCTATATATTTTAGAATTGAGGCCTTTATCAGAATCTTTTTTTGTAAAAAATTTTCCCCAATTTTCTGCTTTCCTTTTAACTTGTGTCCAGAATATTTCAATAAAACTGTAGAAGCTGTCAGACTGACCTTTCCTTAAAATGAAGACTACATATAAATCCTTTTATTTGCAAAAATCACTACACATGTTATTTCTTGATTATTATAGTTAAAAAGAGGTGACATAAACTGATCAGTATATTGTATTGAACTAGCTCTACAAGCTATTAATCTACAACTTACCTGATCATTGGCCCTACCTCTTCCTTTTTTTTTTTTAAATATATACAATCATATTAAGCATAGTTCTATATTAATCATGTTGTGAAAGAAGAATCAAAAAAGGAAAAACCACAAGGGAAAACAAGCAAAAAATTAAAAAAAAAATGAAAATAGCATGTCTTGATTTACATTCAGACTTCCTTCTTATTTCTTTCTTTTTCACTTAAGAGTTTTTATTTTTTTGCTGATTACATGTAAAGATAGTTTTCAACATTCACTTTTATAAGATTTTTGACTTCCAATTTTGTTTCTCCCTTTCTTCTTTTCCTCCTTCTTCCCCAAAACAGCAAGCAATTTGACATAGGTTATATGTGTAAAATCATTTTAAATATATTTTCATATTAGTTATGTTGAGAAAGAAAAATCAAAACAAAAAAAAAAAGCCACGAGAAGGAAAAAATAAGGATAAAAATGAAAATAGCATATTTTGATCTACATTCAGTCTTTGTAGCTCTTTCTTTGAATGCAGATGACATTTTCCATCCCAAGTTTATTGGAATTGGCTTGGATCACAATTTTCCAAAAGGGTTGGATCAGCTCACACCTCCATCAACAATGCTTTAGTGTTCCAATTTTCCCACATCTTCTCCAACATGTATCATTTTCTTTTCCTGTCATCTTAGCCAATCTGAGAGGTATGTAGTGATACTTCAGTGTTGCCTTAATTTGTATTTTTTCTTATCAATAGTGAGTTAGAAATTTTTTTGACTATAGATGTTATAGGTATCATTTTTAGATAGTTGCATATTTTAAAACTTATTAATTCCTTCATATATGCTTCTTTGAAATTATTTTCAGGAATTGAAGGAA
This sequence comes from Antechinus flavipes, assembly GCF_016432865.1. NCBI lineage: Eukaryota > Metazoa > Chordata > Mammalia > Dasyuromorphia > Dasyuridae > Antechinus > Antechinus flavipes. The sequence goes on from NC_067398.1 coordinate 231,595,052, forward strand.
GAGAATGAACCATCTTTTTGCAACTTAATACAATTATTAATATTATATTATACCACACTATTGATCTAGCCATCAGTAAGCTCCTAAGGAAAAAATCTCCAGGACCAGATAGATTTACAAGTGAACTCTAGCAAATACTTAAAAGACAATTAATTCCAATACTATATAAGATATTTGGAAAAACAAATAAAGAAGGAATCCTACCAAATTCCTTTTATAATATGAGTATGATGTTGATGCGTAACCAGAAAAAGCTAAAAGAGTAAAAGAAAAATATGGATCAATTTTCCTAATGAGTATTGATGTAAAAGTTTTTCAATAAAATATTAGAAAAAAAGTTTATCTGCAAGATAATATACTTTGACCAGGTGGGATTTATACTAGGAATTCAGTACTGTGCAATATTAGGAAAACTATGAGCATAATTGACTACATCAATGATAAAACTAGTAAAAAGTCATATGATTATCTTAATAGCTGCAGAAAAATCTTTTGACAAAATAGAGGACCCATTTCTATTAAAAATACTAGAGAGCATAGTAATAAATGGAGTTTTTCTTAAATCAATAAGTAGCATCCATCTAAAACCATCAGCAGACGTGATATGCATTGGGAATGAGCTAGAAATCTTCCCAATAAGATCAGAGGTGAAATGAGGATGCCCATTGTCAACAATATTAAAAATGCTTTACTAAAAATACTAGATTTTAGCAAAAAGAGAAGAAAAATAAATTGAAGGAATTAAAATAGGAAAAGAGGAAATAAAATTATCATTCTTTTGCAAATGTCATGATGGTATACTTAAAGATTCCTAGAGAATCAACTTAATACAGTGCTTTCTCTGTATTGGTTTATTGAAGTTGAATATTCTATAAGATTTCCATGTATTACTAGAAGAATATAGATGTGGTAGATAATTTAATTGGGTCTATGTTGCTATATTGAATTTAAAACCTATTCTTTCCAAGATCAGTTTTTTTTTTTTAAACACTAATAGCAGTTAGAGTATTATATGCTGTGAACACCACTAACAATTCAAATGAATAGAGAGTGTTGCTGAATGTACAGTTTGTCATTGGTCTCCTAGCCTAGATTATTGGTATATTCTTTAAAAGTTAATTGCAAACTTACATATTTATAATATCATGAAATGTTTTCCAATGCCAGGAAACTAGGAAAAGTGTAAAGTTTTTTTTTTTTTTTGTTTGTTTGTTTTTTGTTGTTGTTGTTGTTGTTGTTGTTGTTGTTGTTGTTGTTGTTGTTTTTTAATAGACCCAAAATGATTTGGTGTACAGGAGCCAGCTTGTACTGGCTAAAGATTGTTTTTCAGTGTTAGTACTTATTAATTGGAAATTGGCATATTACAGGACTTGATTTTTTCTTAACTGTCTAGACTTACAAAAGTGATGAAAATTTTTTTCTATAATGCAGATTACATATTAAAGTATGTTCTGCAAATGTGTTTTTGAGAACTAATTGTTAAACATTTACCAGCATACTCTTGGTTATAGCTATATTATATTTCAAATAACTATTGACATCTCAGATACGTTTGAAGCAAAAATAGGTTTTGTTTATAATCTTATGGTCCCTCAATTCTTTGTGAAGAGTTGGATCTACAGCAGACATGGCTGAAAAAAAATGGCAATTGCAAATGTCTAAGTATGCTAAGAGCAAACAGCTGGGGAAAAATGTCAGACAGTGGTAGTATTACAAATGATATTTAATTTTGTTCAAATTTTTAATAAAAAGCAGGCTGATGGGATTTAAGGGAGAACAGGGCAGATGGATGGGGCAAGTTAACACACACAGTATCTACAAACAGGGATTTCCAGAAGATCTGACATTCTAGACACTGCATTTACACCTGCATCAACAGAAAATTGAATTACATTTATATTTTCATTTAAAGTTGCCCCTTGGGTCAAAATATTTCATAACTTCTTGAGCCAATGCCTAGTCACTTCTCATTTTTCATGTTGAATTAGAAGTGATTCTGTACCTGACCTGATATTAGAAACTGTGGCTGCATGACCGAATTTCCCTTACTCCCTCTTGGTCAGGCATATTACCTTTATTTCCCAGACAGATGAAGTAATGGGGGTAATTACATAAACTGCCCAGATTTCACATGTACTTTATTTTATGTCTGCAGACAGTAAGTTCTCTTGCCTCACTGTGATTTTAATAACTAGGAAAAAAACCTTGATAGAAAGCCTGCTGTTTGTCTCTTATCCAAATTTCATTTATCTCATCTGAGACAACTGTTTGCTGCATACCAGGGTTCCTTTCTCCCCTTTTCATCTAAAAGGTTATTGGTCTTTTCTGACATTTGAGCCTTATTATTCCCTCTGAATATACTCACATATATTCATTGTGTCTACTTTTAGGCCTTTGGTAGCCTTAATGCTATGGCAGAAGCAATATGAGGTTTCCCTTAGAAAGCCAGGTAAAGAGTTAAGATTTTGGTTCAAGTACTACATTTACATATAATCGGGGAGAATGATTCTGGGTAAATTTCTTAGTCTCCATTGTGACATTGTAGTTCTTTAAATCCATAAATTGCATCTACTTTATTTCCTCTTTGAGCCAGTTGTGATGAGAGTGATGTTTGCTCACTCAACTTCTCCTCACCACTTTTGCTTGCCTCTTTTTTTATGATAGATAATTTGCACCATCCCACTTCTCCCTTTCTCTTTCTCCCAATATATTCTTCTCTCATACCATGAGTTTTTTTTTTTTATAACAATGGCTTTCAAATTTTCAAATTATTGGTAAACGTGACTTTCCCCAGTATCCTTTCATTGGGTCTATAAGATCAAAATTTATTTCCATAATTTATATAATTTTAATCTAAATAATACCTCAAAGTTGTTTGGTTTATTTATAGGATAGATATTGATGTATACAACCCATATAGACAATCACTCTGATTTCCTTAAGAATTTGGGAGTATAAAGAAGTTACTATGACCAAAATGTTGCAGCCCTAAAATGAAATAACAGAAAACGATCAGAAAAATGCTTTAGATATGTTTAGTTTCTTGGCTTTTTCCCCCATAAAGAAAACGTGTAAATATGCATCTTCTTCATTACACAGGATTATCACTGGATAGGTAGCATAAAGGAGTATTTGTGTGGAGATTTAACATATGTGTTTCATAAGGAAACAAAGTTAAATTTTTGGCTTTGCTTTGATATTTCAAAGGTTCATAATTTCTTTGGTTTGGACACATGTTTTGTTAATGTTTATAATAACAATGAGGATAATATTTTTAATAGCTAACATTTACATAGTACCTACTTTGTTGGTCCAAACACTATGTTATGTGCTTTACAAATATCTTATTTGGTTCTCAAAACAACTCTAACGGTATGCACTATTGTAGTTTTCATTTTAAAGATAAGGAATTGGAGACAAGTTAAATGATTTACTTGAGGTCATGCAACTATTAAGTATATGAGGCTGAATTTGAATTTTGGCCTTCCTGACTTCAGAAGCCTGTATCTATTGTCCCTTGTAAGTACAAAATGCAATAGGGGTTCACAAAAGGAGGTAATTGTATCTCCACCTCTTAAGTCTTTGCTGAAGTCTTATATGCCAAGTAAAAGAAACAATAGCAACAGATAAAGAGGAAGTATCTATTTCATTTTTTTTCTCTGTAAGACTAGGACTGAAACAAAGTGACTGACACAAAGTATGCTGTTAAATTTTTGTTTTCACTTTGTGTTTGATAATTCTAGTCTAATTTAGTCATTTCTTGAAGTATGACATAAATTATTTTGTGTAATGCTTTTCTCCTAAATTATCTTTCTTCATCCTATTTTCTAAATCTCTCATTTTCAATCATTGATGCCATCATTTGATCTTTTAATTTTTCATCTCTTTTATTTAGTTCTAATATTGTTGTTGTCTCTGAATTTTTGAATTCTGTATCCCCCATTGTAGGGCTTTTGCTGTTTGTATGGTTTTTAGAATGTGAAATTCCTGGGAAAAGATGACTACATTTTCCTCAGAGCACTCATTTTAAATGTTCTAATGCTATAGAGTGATATGAGGATACTTAGATTTATTTTCATTACTGAAATGTTCCCATGCTGGTGATTAGACAAAAAGCTGAGTTGTTCTGACATTTGATTTCCATTTCTAGATGAGAAGTGCAATAAGATTTAAGTATAAAACTACCTGATAGGTCACTGTTGTCAGTATGTACTCTAACGTAATCAGATTTCCTTTCTTGAATCAAAGACTAATTATCTTCTTTATTATATAGTTCATCATGGCATAGTAGATAAAGTAAATAAAGAACACAGAAGACCTATGTTCAAAATGCTGTCTCTGAGACATGAAAGCTGTATAATTCATGTAGTTCTCTGGGACTCAAGCAATTGTCAAAATGTTAGATACAAATGACTTGGTTTTCCTTGTCTTCCTTGGTAGAAGGAATTCTTATATTTAAAAATCACAGTTACCGTCTGTAATGTTCTACTCTAAAATATAATATTCTCTGGGAACAGGTTTCTTGGGGGGGCTTCTGGAGGCAGCCTTCATTTCAGTTCAGTGAAATCACCTTGTCTCCTTCATTTGGGGCTCGGCTCATTTTTTTCTGGAGGCTTATCTCTCTCCTTGGTTCTGAGAGTCCTGCCTTCTCTGGCTTCTGAATATCCCAGATTGAATCCTAGCTGAAGCTCTGAGACCTTCTAGTGGGCTTGTGTGTATGACCCTGAGAGCTTCTTGCTTATATGCTGTACCCTGAGTATCATTATACTCATTATTGTTTTAGGATTAAATAATGCTAAACTAGATTTAACCATTGTCTCCTCAATTCCACTTAGTACCTTGTTTCAAGTTCTGGCCCATACCATCTCCTTGTAAGATCAGATCAATCATACTGAATCATGCTAAATTAGATAATTATTGTCTCTATCAATTCCAGTGACTTAGCACCTTGTAAGAATCCTAACAACTGTCAATATAAGGATTCAAATCTTATTATTTGGCTATATATGCTCTGCTTTTTCTACTGTAACAGTATATCTCTTTGATACATATATTTTCTTCATCTAATCATTATTGCAATATTTTAGTTTGAATATTACAGGAAAATAAAATAAGGATATTATAGAAAAGTCATAACACTATATTGGAGTGAGGTGGGGAGAAAATGTTACCTGTTTCATTGTTACCACGGCTACTGCAGGAAATAAAAATTGAATTTTAGACATCACAATTCCTCTTCTATGTTATCACTATCTCTACAATGTTTGAAAATATTTAGAATGTGTCATTTGTAGTCTGTTGTCCTCCCACCCCCAAATAATGTTTCTTTTGGTGTGGCACTTTCCATCTCTTATTGGGGAAGTGCTATCAATTTATTATTTCCTTTGGACAAAATGAACTAGGAAGAAGAGTCACCAAGGTAATGATCATGTGCAAGTTTACTTTGTATTATATTACAAAGCAGTAATAATATTATTCAAATCAGTTCTATGTTATAATAATTCCCATTTCACCATGAGTTCTTCTATTTAGCAAATAAAGAGGTCCAAAAAAGTTGGGTTATTTGTATGAAGACACTGAAGCAAGTGTTTTCCGGTTCTTCCATGCACATTTTCTTATGGGCACCCACTCAAGTGAAACAGATTGCCAATCCCTCCACACTTTGGTAGATATTCATGAGTTGCTGACCAAAATAAATTCACTGCCTGGTGTCCAACCATCTGGTGATGTGCCTTTTTGTACCCAAGTACAAATTCTATTCTGGTCCTCCAACAGCAGATAAAATCATTTCTCAAAAAAATTTTCCAACTTGGTGCAACCTGACACAGGGTCTGTTACAGGTTCAACACCAAACAATATGAAACTTCAGAGTAGGACTTTGTAAGAGAAAGGGTTTTTTTTTTTTTTAAGTTCTTAGAGCAGCTCTATTTGAGATGATATAAATTGTAGTTTTAGCTCAAGCAAGAGGATGATAGATTCAATCACATTAATAATCACATAATAAAATATGAGTTCAATGGCCCACTGGAGAGAAATTTAGTAAAGATATTTGCTGATGAGATTAGGTAAGTTATTAAAGTTTTGATGCATAAAGTTTGGTCAAGGTAATTAATATCTTGGTTATGGAAACTTATGAAATCTTTTCGTAGGATTTAGATGAATTCCTCTATGCACTCATGAAAGGGTATCCAAAATAAAGGAGTCATGAATCTTTGGAAATGTTGAAGAATTAGAGACCCATTTTACTACATGATAAATAGGTAGGTAAATAGGTATATAGATAGATAAATAAATAGATGGGTGTATGGATAAAGTACTTAACCACATATAATATTTGTTTATTTTAGTCCATATGTAGTTAGACAGATAAATAGATATAGTTATAGAGAAATGTATAACACTTTATTATCCATCTACATCCATATCTTTATATCACTATATTTACATAAAATATTTTAATCAGGAGGTTTAATATTTAACATTATAAAATTATAATATCTATTTGGACTCTTCCCCAAATTGTAAATGGTCACAAGAAAAATATTGTGTTTGTTAATTAACATGCCATGAATCCAGAGCTATACAATTCGGTACCTTTACCATTTAGAACAGAAAGGGAAGCCAGAAAGTATACAAAGTAAAAATCAATATTCAAATCACATACATACACATTTCAAGATATTGTGATTGTATCTTTGATCCAATAAATTAAATTAAATTAAATTTATTTTTAGAGCAGTTCTGTTTAATAATAAATTAAAATAATAAAATTATTTAATTAATTAAATAATAATTGTTATTAAATAAATTAAAATAAAATAAAATTAGAGAATGCTATTCTTTTATCAATTTGTTAATTAACTTTTTTGGCACACATTGCTTTATGAAGCATGAAAGAAAAATTAGAACAAAAGGAAAAACCATTGGAGAGATTTAAAAAAAGGAGTGTACATAGCAGGTTTTTACATTCAGTCTCTTTTCTTCTTTTTCTGGATGCAGATGGGCTTTTCTGTTCAAATTCTATTAGAATTGCTTTGAATCATTGAACCCCTGAGAAGATACAGGTCTTTTGTAGTTGATCAAAACACATTCTTCTGTTTATTGTGTACAATGTATTCCTGGTCCTGCTTATTTCCCTCAGCATCTATTTATGTAAATCTTTCCAGGCCTTTCCAAAATGAGCTTTTTCATCATTTTTTATAGAACAGCAATATTCTATTACCTTCATATATCACAACTTATTCAACCATTCCCCAATTAATGAGCTGTTATTCTTTATAAGAAAAAAAAAATTCTAGCTATGTGACCCTGAGCAAGTCACTTATCCCCAATTGCCTAGCAAAAAAACAAAAACAAAAACCAGAAACAAAAAAATATTTATTTTATTGAAAATTGATTCTGCCCCTTAGTAATTTACACACACACAAATGCAAACCCAATGTCTTATCCAATTTTGCATATTATTCCTCCTTATGACAATTGGCATTGTTGGAAGAGTCAGGGAACAATGGTGATAAGTGTTAAGTGGGATAGTTAAAAGGAAGGTTTAAAAATAGGTTCCAGGAAATTTTGAATTCTGTGCCAACACTAGCAAATATAAAAATTAACAATACTTATCCTTGTAATTTCATTACAGCTACAATATATATGCAATCTACTATTTAAATATTTAGAGCAGAGATTATATGCCTAACTTTATTTTTGTTTTGTCTAGAAAATAAGGCAGCAAATTTTATAGTAAAAACTAGCGTCATGCACTCAACTTTTTTTTCTTTTATGCTGAAATGTTTGTTAATATTTATTAGTCTCATACTAAAATAACATTTTAAAAGAAGTGAACTTAAATATTACTTTTTATATGGAATATATTTGTTTCTTCTCTAATAATCTTGTTGACTTTGGATTTCATAGAAAAGGAGAATGATTTAGTGTAGCTATATTTCTAAATGTTATAATGAAGTCCTTAAAATGTAGACATTTTAAAAATTCATTCAAGTTATATTTGACTATGGTTAAAGAAAAAATGGTTCTATATTTTCATATATCTCTCTATATATTTGACTCATTTTATATACATATATATACCACCTTTTTCCTCTAGACATGTGGTTTCATCATTGTACTGAACTTTCTTTTCAAAAAATCATCTCTATCAAAAGTAGACAAGCAACTTTTTCCATAACTACATTTTTTATTTTTCTATTTTTTTTGTTTTAGAAAAGGTCTATTTTTACTTTATCTTTCATTTTTATTGATGTTCTATTTAGAAGTAGTTCATAGGTTTTATTAAAAGCCTCAATATCTTATTTTTCTTTCTAAGGATTATTCAGAATGTCAGATGCCTGTAAATCCCTTAAGGTTTCTTCTCTAAGACATTTGTTATAGATGCAAAAGTACTTTAGGCTAAAATGTGAATGCAAAAGAAGTACATAAGCATACACATATATTTACACACAAATATATACACTGTAATTAGAAGAAATAAAAACACCAAACCTGAATCATTGCTTTAACCTAGATCATCAAAATTTATAGGGAACTGACAGAATTTTTACTCCTTCATCTAGTAGAAATAATTGACTCAGTAAGAATTAATAAAGCAAGTTATCCAAAGCCTAACTTCCTAATTTCCACTGCTGTATTCCAGATGTGCTTTTCCCTAGCCTGGAGCTTTTAGTTTATTCCTTTTTAGAGATTTGTCCTTTGTATTCAGAGTCTTTCCTTTTGTGATAGTTCAAATCTTAAAATCTGCTATTTCTCTGTCCTGTAACCCTAATTTATTTATGCCCATTTTGTGGTATTTACTAATATGTATCAGAATAATTAATATGATGTTGTACCTGCCATTTTGTACACATGTTGTATGTTTCTATGACTCTCTTTATAACCCAGCTTTTGTATTTATAAAACTACTTCTTTGATTGGGACATGGATTTATTGTCCTGGAAAATACCATTTCCATATTTCATGATAAACATACCTATTAGAGCTATCACTTATTTCTATGCATGGATGTGATCATGAGATTCTTCTACTTAAAAATTATCAATAGTTCCCAATTGCCTATTATATAAAGTTCAAGCTTTATATAGCAAATCCTTGTTTTATGTCAAAGAAATTCAAAATGTAGAACCACATAATATATTTACAAAACTTAATGCCACTGCTTAAGAAAGCTCCTTTTTCAATATTCCTTTTGTTTCTTCCTTCCATGTGTTTGCTCACATAGTTGCCTAAATCTGGAATATCTTATCACTTGTGTTATAATTCTTAAATATACTTTAAATTTAAAGTTAAAGTCAAATTCAAATATCTTCATAACCCTTCCCAAATTCCAAATCAGTAAAGATGCTCTCCATGTAGATTGAGTGGGGGAGCAGAAGCACATATACATGGTAAATTTACAATATAGTACAATTTATTTTATGTCATAATAATCAATTTGTGTCATGAATTCCCCAGAGACTATAAACTCTAAAGAAACAGAAACCATGCTTAATCTAAACTTGATATTTCTGTCAGCACCATGAACATGCACCATTAAATAGATCTTTTTAAATCTTTGTGGAATTGATCTAAACCAGCTAGAACAAAAAAATGATATATCTCACACAAGTACAATGTTGTGAAACTTTAGCAAGAATAATGTATTTTGTGTAACTATCTGTTGTTAGGTCTTCAGTATAACAAAAAAGGTAAATTGTTAATTTTTAGTAATAATAATTGATTTATACATCACTGTAAAGTTTAAAAAGTGCTATACATATTTTATTTTATTTTCTTAAAAAACTTGTGAAAACCATAGGATAGGTGGGGAAACTATCTTATAGATAAATAATTGATTCTAAAGTTTTTAAAAGTTAACTTGAGAGTATGGTATCACTTTTTCTGACCACCTTGTGAGTGCTTGTCCTATGTGAATTCTCCATAAAATAATCGTTTTTGGCAAGTGTACATTTGTCATTAGAACAATGTGGACAGCCTAATGGAGGTATGTGCTCTGCATTTGAGTTGCAATGGTTGGCAGTTTAGTTCGAGAAAGGATTGCCCAGCCTGGCATGCCCTCCTTAGAGGTGGTGATGTTCTCTATGAACAGAGCAGAATTGAATTAGCTCAGAAGTAACTTGAGATGTGCAAAGTTGGAGAAGCCATCCCCAAACTTCATAGGGACTATTTGTGTTCACTCTCTGGCAGAACATTCTAAGTGAGCTTCAGTCACAATTGGACGCATTGTAACTTGACTCTAACATAGTGTTGTATTTTAGTCCACAGCAAACCACTAATCAACCAACCAAATTTAGAACTTAGAGAGAGTAAGTGATTAGTGTTGTCATATAATATAGGTATGAGAGATTTGTAGACTTTTTCTGCACTACATTAAGCTAGAAGGAAAAAAAAAACATTTATTTTTTTTTGATCTGAACATTAGACATAATGTGGGGTTTTGTTTTTTTGTTTATAATTTTGATTGATATTCTTCACTTTTAATGAAACTGTCAAAAAACTCACATTTTGTTTGTTTTGTCTTGATACAAGGAATACTTTTAGAAAAGGTACAATATTTTTTAAAACAACTTCATTCTGCTCTCTGAGTTTTTGAATAGATAGATATATGGATATATAGATATATACAAATGGATATATAGATATAGATACATCTACCATCTTTCTATCCATCCATCTATATATCTGTATCTTTAAATGTTGAAAGTTGTTATCTAAGAAATCATGCAAAGATGAAAACAGATTTGGGAGGCAACACAGTTCAACTATTCACAACTAACTCACCACCATAATCAATCAATCAGCCATTAAGTGTTTTATTATTATTAACAACCTGTTGTCTGCCAGAAGTTGTGCTAGATATTAAGAATATAAAGGAAAAACAAATGTATCTCAAACACACACACAAATACAAATAAAAGCAATAGATCTATCAATCAATAAGCATTTATTAAGCACTTAATTGATATCAGGTACAATGCTAGGATCTAAGTTTACAAAGAATAAAACAGGTCTTATTTTGGAGTACTTTACACCTTAATGTGTAATGTCTTCTCTGATATAGTCCCAAGAAGATACATGCTTTATTATTATTCCCTGGACTCATTCTCCCAATTTATACTCACATTTATTTGTAGGATTCCCAGAGGCCAATTAACTACTCTCCCCTCAGAGTTTTCCTCTAAGTATCCCCGAGTTTTTAGAGTAAATTTCCTCATTGTATTCCTCATGAGCCTCCATCCTGTGTTCTCCCACCACTATTTATTATCAAATTAATATCTCCTCATTATCATTTGGCCAATGGATATTAATTAACTTTTTTTTAAGGCTATTTACTGGTACTGTAAAACAAGGATATTAATTATTAAAGATTTTACTCAGTCTTCTTCTCACATACTCTTGAGAGTAGGCTCAAATTTAATGTATGTAGGATTTGGTATAAATCATCCCTATATCCCACCACTATTACATGAATATGTAAGTGGTCAGGTAAAGCAGAATTGGAGGAAACTAGAGGTTCTAAGAGAGAGGGATGAAAAGGAAGTATATTCTACACAGAAAGGACAGTATATGAAAATACACAGAGACAAGAAACTGAACATGGTGAGGAACAGGGACTGTTTTGCTGAACTTTAAAATACCATGGAAGGGAATAAGGTATAAATAGAATGGAAAAGTAGGTTAGAATCAGACTGAGGTAGACTTCATATTCCAAACTTAGAAGTTTACATTTGATCTTGTAGATAGTAGGGAATAACTAATAATGGAATAACATAGCTAAAATTGTAGTTAAGCAAAAACACATTAAAGTAAAAATACTTTAGAAACTTAAGGGAGAATGTGTTGAAGCAGGAGAAGTTTGTGGCAGGAATATCAGTTACGAGGTTATATAATAGTCCAACATGAGATGATAAAAGCCAAGATGAGAGTAGTCAATAAGAATTGAGAGAAATGGATGGATATGATAGATATAGAGCATAAGTGAAAAGACTTGCCAACAAATTGCATATTTGTGGTGAGTGAGAATAAAGGGTTGAAGATGATTATTGGTGGATCTGAATGACTGGGAAAATGGGAAAATTTCCATCTTTTAGATATGATAGATATTTTTAAAACTTACTGATTCTTCATATTGTCTTTTTATATATTAAATATTTAGGGATGAATAGTATTTATCTTTCTAATTTTTTCAAGACCCATAGTATCCCATACCATAAAAAAAAATGATCTGTGATAATAAAAATGCAAAAAAGAAAAGTGGCATTAAAAGTTAATAAAGAGTACTTGGAGCTTATTAATCAGGATTATAACGAACAAACGTGCTTAAAAATATCATTTTTTTTTTCTCCTGTTATGGGAATAATGGATTGGAGAAAAAAGACACTTGAATCATATAGAACAATTAGAATGCTAGTTAATATAATGCTTGAGGAAGATTGAAAGGTCCTCTCCCTATAAATTTAGCCAATGATTTCAAAAGGCACAGATAGTTCAAGAAACTTAAGATTCGAATAGAATATAAGATTTGTCAATTAAGGGATAATTTGTAACTATGAAAAGACAAGTTTCAGTTGATGATAATGTAGGCCAGAATTCAAAAGGATTGAGAAATGAGTAAAAGAGAGGAAGTAGAATCAGTGAATGTAGACAGATTTAAAAAAAATCTTTTTTTATTGTTTTTATTTTGTAGTAGAAATTAGTTAAAGAAAGAATAGAGTATGATAGTTTGAAAATATGATGAAAAGTTTTGTTTTTGTTTTTGTTTTTTAAAGATAACGAACAACTACATACAAAATCATGAATTAGTAAATAAAAAGAAATTGAAGATTGGAGAAAGGGATCAATTATGAAGGCAATCTGCTCAAGGGTACTATGGAATAGATAAAATATGCATACATCAGATTTCCTCAGTTGAGGCAAGACTTTTTTTTATCAAATTGAAGTAGAAGAAGGTGTATTGTATTAGGATTTATTTGAATGTGGGCATAGTGAATAAGTATTGACTCTTGTGGGAAGAATGGCTTTTGGTCTCATTTTTGATGCAACATACCTGTGACATTGGACAATTAATTTGTTTCCTGTGTTTTGATTTCCTTAATGTAAAATTAGGAAGTTGGGTTTGACGGCCTCTTTTTTCCCCTCTAATTTTAGATTTCTGATCTTTTGTAGAATAGAGAAATGAGAGTCCTAACAAATGTCTTCTTTTATTGCAAGAAAATATTATATAGAGATCTTTTCTTGACAGGGTAATGCAAATAATTGATGTAGGAGTAGGAAACAAGATTAGCCATTGTGGAAGTTCAAGACAGTAAAAGATTGCCTTTCCACAGTGAAGGTACTTGAGATTAGATATCATGAATTTGTAGTGTACTGAGCCAATGACTTTATCTTTAGCATCATATTAGTAGATGAAAAGGAAAAAAGTAATGAAAATAATGCAGATTTTGGTTTAACAAGGTAGAAGTATTTATTAAGCAATTAATGTCAAGTTGCTGTGCTAAGTGCTATAGCTACACACACACACAAACATGATAATACATACCTTAGAGGACTTTACATTCTGTAAGGGAAAGACAACACACATAAAGAAGTAAAGGTTAGAGGGTTGTTTTGAACTAGAAAGTAAAAGGGAAAGTCAATAGAGCCATAGGATAATTGAGTGATATTATTTCTAGAAATGATGTAAATTTATTACTATCTTCTGAAAAGTGAAAAAGGGAGGAAGGATAGAAACATGAGCAGACTGATGGTACTAAAGATTGTTGGAAAGCAGCAAAATGTTAGATTTGAGTAGAATAGTAATAGAGAACCCACAAGCACAGGACTCTCAGATTGACGCCTGGAGAATCAGGCTGACCAGTTACATTAAAGAAAAAAGGACAAAGGATTTGAGGGCAGAGAAGAATAAGCCTGAAGTGACTTAAATACAGGGTTAACCTTAGGAAGTGAAGCAAGAGCAGGGTGAATAACCTGATGAAGTCCTGAGGGATAGAGAGACTGGAAGTCACAATGAGGGTGAGAAATGGGATTAGAAAGAATAAAATATAGGTAGATACTAAATAATAGGAATTTTTGGTTAGATAAAGAAATTTAGGAATTCTTGATTATGGAAGTAGATTACCTCTGGGTGAGAAATTAAAGTGGTAGCCATTACAGTGATATTCAGGTAATGTAGAATACAGGATAAAGTTGAGGGATGGAGTATACTAGTCATGGTGAATGAGAAGATTGAAGAACTGATTCCAAGAACGAAACATTTGTGTCTGTATTGAACTCCCATCATATAAGAACAAGTACTAGATAGAAAGAAAGATGGTGAAACAGTTACTGAATTCTATGAAAAAGAAGGAAGATTGATTTGGGAGCAAATAGATAACTAGTCACAAGGTTCTAAATTGATTAGTAATTCTGGATAGATTCAGTCTCAAAAAAAGGAGAATTATTTTAAGTGATGATTCTTATATGGAATATATTGTTTAAGATTTTTTTTTTAGAAACCATACCCAGAAAAAAAAAAAGGATACAGGACTAAATAAAAGACTGATATCAATAAAAAAAAAAGTATTAAAATTGTGATGAAATACTTTTATGTACTTTTGGAAAATACGCTATGATTTTTAGAATATCTTTTTTCAAAATATGTGAAAAGCTAAAGGCAGTGCTTCTATTGACTTAAATAAGTAAATGTGTAAATAACTAAAAGGTTATTATCAAGCTAGTATTATATGTCTGTCCAATAATTCAGAGGCTAGAGTTAGGATGCAGTAAGGTAAAATTTATTTTGCTGACAAGTCAGCAAGTTTCCATCACCTTCCTTGAAGTAAGCCTTTGATTATTTTTTTAAATGTTAATGGTGTAAAAACTTTGTTGTGTGTTTGATATAACATGGCCTTCATTATTGTGGGTTGAATTTTCTTACTATAAATATTACAAATATAACTACTTTTGGAGTTCTTTCTTTCCTTTAATGTTTTTCTTTTGCTTGCCATCTAGGGGAGGGGGTGGAAGGAAGGAGGGGAAAAATTGGAACATTAGAATGTTGTAAAAAATTACCCTGGCATGGGTTCTGTCAATAAAAAGTTATTTAAAAAAAAGAAAAAGAAAAAGAAAAAAATAATGTTTTTCTTTATTAAGTCTCTGTAGTAATGATTTTAAATTTATATTGAATTTTTATTTGTTCTTTACAAAGTTTCCATTACTTGTATCAACTTAATTTTTTGACTTGTATTCAATAGCTGATAAACTGCTTCCAGAATTTTTAATATTCATTTGTTTTCTGAATTCTGTTCTACATGTTTATTTGTTGCTATTGTTTCTGGTGTTGATTTCTTTAGTGGGATATAATGGGACAGATTTCTACTGTAGTAGCTACTGTAGTGTGCAAATGACTTGACAAGAACAAAGATTTTTATTTAGTTTCATTTTATACAACACTAATTTTGTGGGCATACTTTTATTGGCACTAGTGCGCTTTTTTTGGCATTTCACCAAATGAAATCAAACTGAGTAACTTTTCCTCCCTTTAACTAGACTACTGTCAGGTGAGTACTGGATTTCATAACATAAACACATATTGGATTTTTAAGTTTGCTTTTTTTTAAGAATCGATATTATCATACAAAAAATTGAAGCATTTATAAAGGGACACATCAAAAGCAATTACAATTTTTACAGTAGCTATTGCTATCAGGAAAGCAAGTGCTTTAACGATCATTCAAGCTCAGAATGAAAGATCATCCACAATAAAGCACAAAGAACAGTAGAGTTAAAAAGAAAAGTATAGAAATGAAAAAAAAGAGAAAAAGAATGACAATTATTAACAATCACTAAGGCAAAAGAGCTTAATTGATGAGTTTTTAAATGCTTTTTGATAGTTTTTTTTGATGAGTTTATTAATGTTTTATGAGTATAAAGCAAGCAAAGGTCTTCAGAGTGAGTTGGCACCTGAAGGAGATTTTTAAAATTCCTTTTCCATATAGGCTTTCTGAAGCTAAAAGAATAATAAAAAGACCAATATATTAAAAAAAATTTATAAATGCTGCTATAAATCAAAACAATGTTTATCATCATCAAGGCAATCTTTTTTTTTTATTTCAACTCCATCTAAGTTTATAAGATCTGGAGATTTTGATTAAATTTGATAATTTTGATAAAATCTCAAAAAAAATTGAGGATATATACATATATCCTCAAATTTTTTTGAGATTTTTATTTCCAGTGTTCCAGGAAGACTTCTTTTCATGGAGATGATGAACTCTAATAAATATTGAAATACTGATGAACATACTTTTCTGGGAGAATATACACTCTCAAAATTGAAAAAATATTGCAACAAGTTTTTATAGTATGAAAACATAACAAAAAGTTAAGGTTAAGAAATTAATCCAAAAGATGAAGGTTTACAAGCATAAGTGATGCACAAACTCATTTGATTCAAATTTCTTTGAAAATATAGTGGCTACTTTTTGCAGTGGCAAGGAACTAGAAACTGAGTGGATGCCCATCAGTTGGAGGATGGCTGAATAAGTTATGGTATATGAATATTACAGAATATTATTCTTCTTTAAGAAACGATGAACAGGATGATTTCAGAGAGGCCTGGAACTTCCATGATCTGATGCTTAGTGAAGTGAATAACACCAAGAGAACTCTGGACACAGCAACAACAAGATTATACAATGATTAATTCTGATGGATGTGGCTCTTTTCAACAGGCCAGTTCCAATGGTCTTGTGATAGAGCCATCTGCACCCAGAGAGAGGACTATGGGGACTGAGTGCAGATCACAACATAGTATTTTCACTTTTTCATTGTTGTGTGCTTGCTTTTTGCTTTCTTTCTCATTTTTTTCCTTTTTGTTCTGATTTTTCTTGTGCAGCATGATAATTATGGAAATATGTATAAAAGAACTGCACATATTTAACATATATTGGATTACTGGCCATCTAAGGAAAATGATGAGGGAAAAGGGGGAGAGAAAAAAAATTAGAACATAAGGTTTTGCAAGAGTGGATGTTGAAAATTACTTATTCATATTTTAAAAATAAAAGGCTTTAAAAAAATTAATTAAAAAATATATTGGCCATAATCAAATCTAGATTCAGGGGGAAATGAACTCTTCATTAAAGCTATTATCCTTGCATAATAGTTAATTAAGAATATGTTTTAATATCTTGTTAACTCAAAAGCAAATCATGTACAATAAATCATTCCAGTATAATACAAAAATAACATATAAATTTAAAAAAAATATATATCTCAGAAGTTGTAAGGCTTAGTATATGTCAGCATGTTTAGCTATTTACTTTTTTTCCCAAGTAATTTGCACATTACTCAAGATACTGATTTAATCTTCTAATGTCTTTCTTTAGAGCTTTAATAACTTTCTCTAGGCATTTTTACCATGATGATGGATGATTCTTGTCCTTGGGAAGATTCTTTAATTTCTTTACTTGTCCTGTAGGTCTTACCATAGAAGTATCCACCATTTATAATGGAGTGGATATATCCTAAAGTATTTTCATGCTTTCTGTAAAATAATGTAGGAAAATGAATTTATTCATGACAATTTTTGGCAAATGACATTTTTGCATTATTTTTTGGTATAGTAACCCAGCTGGTTGAATATTTTGAACTCAAAATGAATTATTTGAAATCAATGTCTAAGTATGTATATCACCTCTTTAAACTGTTTGAGACCTTAGCATTATTTTTGTTTTCTCTGTCGTTATTCTGTACAATATATGAATTTTATGTTAAGAAGATTTAGTGTCTCCATGTTCTTCAAACTTTTTGTTTACGGAGTTTAACAATTTTTCTGTTTCCAGTCTTATTTCACCTAATCTTGGTTTAGTGATGGAATTAATTCTTGTAATTGCATTTCAGTTTTTTTTTCAGTATGCTCTGTTTGACTCAGAGCTGAGACTAAAAAAAAAAAAAAAAGCCTTTTCTAGTTACTGGTATGATGTTTCCAATTTTATTTTATCTCTATAATTCTCAAACTTAATGAAAACATTCATATCTTCAGTCCATTTCATGTATGCTTGTGATTTGTCTGCTTTTACCGTCAGTGATGCAGGTATAGAAGTATTTCTAGAGGGTAGGTCTTGTTACTTCTCATTTATTCCTGACTGTCTTGCCTTGCTATGGTTTCAGAACAAGAGGGAACACTATTTGGCCTGCCATTTTCAAGTATCATAATGTTTTCAACTAGAGTCATCCTGTAACATTGTAACATCTTTTATATTTCTTTTCCTTTTTAAATATGTAGCTGCATTTCATAGACAGATGGAATGATCCATTGAGTCATATATTTTAGCCCAATAATCCATTGTTTCTTCTATGCTAAACCCTCCCAGCTATTTGAACCATTCAAAGGAACATAAATTCTCCACTATAAATCTCTTTGGCTGTGTGACCCAATTCTCCTATGACAAATTATCTCACACCATCAAAACTTGATTTGATTTTGAGTGAATAATGATTATTGTTGTTCATGTTGCTATTTATCTCCCTCTCATCTTTTTCTATGGAATTTAGGTAGAGTTAATCCTGAAAAAAGTTTCTATTTTCATATTATTTGTTTTATACTTAATATTCTGGAGATTATTTCCTAATCAGATCAAAATGCTATTTGTAAATAAATAAAAGTATCAGGATATAACTTAATCTTCTGTAGACTGATTAAAACTTATCTAGAAAGCCTAATAGGAAACAAAATAGCAGGGATTATATGTAATTAATACTTTTCTTATGTGGTTTTGATTTCTTCTGATAGATCTCTATATTTTTTAAAGTTTTTTTTTTTTTTCAGTTCACACATCTTACCTATTATGAATATTTGATGTGGTAACATTCATTAAAATAAATTAAAGTTTTGTGGATCAATGGAAATTGTGGAACAGTTTTATTGCTATAGGATTATTTGTTGAATAGTCAAAACTATTTCAAGCTCTATTTGTTGTATGGGGATATATTATTTGTTCATTTATAAATGAAGGCAAGCTTCTGGTGTTTCAGCCAACTAATCAAGTCTTGCTATGCATTTGACAGGTGCTAAAATGTTAGATATGTACAAATTTTCTACTATTTTCTTCCACAATATGCATCAATCAATATATCCTTTAAATCATCATTCTATCTGTTTTAGAGTACCTGAAACTTTCACAGCTTTTGTAAACAGTATCATGGCACACAGGCTACTGTTCCCTTACATTTCAGTCTTTCTCTGTCCTACTTCTGTCCTACAGTTAGATTGTAGAGATAATTGAGTTGGGCTTTAATGTAATCTCTTCCTCCTCATCTTCTTTTTATTCTCTCTTCTCCTTTTAATACTATTATTTATACTATTACTACTACTATCACCACCACCACTAGTACTACTTCAAACCATTGCCTTTTTTGGATTTCTACTTAGTCTCAATATATCTGGCCAAGCAAACTATTATATTCCTAAATTAGAACTCATTTTAATACTACTACTTCTATTACTATAATATTAAAAAAACAGCAACAACAAAAAACAGTCTAATTTATCCCTATCTTTTCCTGATAATATTAAAATTTAGATAACTCAATAATAAAACACATAAGAAAACTGTTTTCTTAATGTCATTTAGCAGCCTCATTTTGGGACACTTATTTCCTTTTATGTAAACAATGAATTGAGATTTTTTGTCTTTACATAAATATCTCATGCACAGTCTTCTTCCTAACTCTATAACAACCAGTCTCCACCTTTCTCTTTCCATTTCTTTTTTTTTTTCCTTTTAGCTGAGGCAATTGGCTTAAGTGACTTGTCCAAGGTTACACAGCTAGGATGTATTAAGTGTGTGAGGCAAAATTTGAACTCAAGCCCTCCTGACTTCAGGGCTGGTGCTCTATCCACTACATCACCTAGCTGCCTCTCTCTTTCCATTTCTGAATTGCGGACAAGGAAAAAATTGTAATGTTACCTAGCCTTATTTATTCTAGCATACTGGTATTGCTCATATTATAGTGTTTTTTTCCCAATAAATTGTAAGCTCTTTGAGGATAGAAGCTGTTTCATTTTTGTCTTTGACCAACTGAACAGGACAATGTCACATGATAAATGCTTTTGCTTTATTAGTGATTGCAAAAATCATTTTATAAGTCAATGAATGGTTAGTATTTATCACTTGTTCAATTTGATATTTGATGTCATGAAGAGGACTGACAATGGGAAGCCTAAATTGTTCTAATTATCTTTTTAAAGAGTCTATTCTTCATTTTTTTTTTTGTCTTCTGATTTCCATGCAGGTAGTTGATCAAATTGACACACTGACCTCTGACCTACAGCTGGAGGATGAGATGACAGACAGCTCCAAAACGGATACACTGAACAGCAGCTCCAGCAGCACGACAGCATCCAGCTTAGAGAAGATAAAAGTGCATACCAATGCGCCACTCATCAAGCCGCCTGTTCACCCTTCGGCTATCCTCACAGTCCTGAGAAAACCTAACCCTCCACCTCCTCCTCCCCGACTGACACCTGTGAAATGTGATGATCCTCACAGGTCTGTGCCAGCCATCAATCCTGTAAAAACTAATGGCACACTTCTCCGAAATGGAGGTCTAACTGGAGCATCAAACAAAATTCCCAATGGGGACATCTGCTGTATACCTGGTAGTAACTTGGAGAAGATACAGATGCAACCTCTGATGCACAGACCTCAGAAGGACAGGTGTCCCCAGGCAGGAACACGGGAACGGGTACGATTTAGTGAAAAGGTGCAATATCATGGGTATTGTCCTGACTGTGATGTCCGGTATAACATAAAAAACCGAGAGGTCCATATCCACAGCGACCCCCTCCACATGCCGGGAAAGCTTCCTCACCAGTGCCCTCCTCTCCCTCCCCCACCACCCCCTCTCCCTCCTTTTCCTCTGGAAAATGGAGGGTTGGGAATAAGCCACAGTAACAGTTTTCCGCCTCTCAGACCTGCAACTGTGCCTCCACCCACTGCACCTAAACCACAGAAGACCATCTTGAGGAAATCAACCACTACAACAGTGTGATGTATGCCACTTGAAAACTATTTTCATTTTTTTTCTATATTATAAACATAAAATAATAGATAATGATGAGCACTTTCTACTCAAGCAATAAGAAGCCCAAATATATTACAGCCTGTGTTCAGTGAAGTGGCATAAAATCACCTGGTAAGTGAAGAGAACAATGATTACATCTCAAATATAAACAAAACATTTCTAGTATTAAAATTCTGTGCTAATACTGATTTCAGAATGGATTTTTACTTATAGATGGTTTAAATTGTAATATGGATTTTATTTATTTTATTAGATAGATAAATAGATTGATATTGATATGTCATAAGAAAGGTTGTTTATTTTTTTAAGACATAATAAATCACTGCCTAGAGATTGTCATATTATTAACTTTGGCCAAAATAATTAAAGTAAGGAATATTACTGATGAATATATATATATATATATATATGTGTGTATATATGTGTATATATATACACATATATACATATATATATAAAACTTTTTAAAAGGTCATATTTGCAATGTTTTAAACTTATTTGATCATGCTTAAATATCAGTCTCTGAGTGCCATATAAGGAAGCCAAGTGATAAGCTTCATCTTATCTAATTATGAATACATATTGACATTTTTATAATCTAAAATTTTCCATGGTGGTAATTTGATGGTGTGACTAGTAAGTGATCTGAAACAGCAGAAGCAACTAAATGATCATTTAGGATCAGGAAAAAATATGGTTTTAAAATCTTTTCTTTTTCTGCCCACAGATTACTTTAATGAAGCAACACATTACCTATTCTATTGTAGCTATATCATGTTTGAAATATATGCATTTTATGAAAAATCTTAGTTTATGGCAGAAATAAAATTATAGATGTTTTCATGTTATACATGTTGATGAATACAGCTTAAGGTACAGACCCTTGTGACAAATTAAAGTCTTTGGACTTCTCTTAGAGAACTATTGAAATAAAGGGAAGTTTTTTTTTTTCTTTCTTCTTCATTCAGGAGATTCTGAATTCTGGAGCAAATCTGTAGTATATAGCACAAGATATAAATTGGTGCTGAGGCCCTAATTGCCTCAGAATTATAGGGGATCCATTAAAGGAGAAGACCTTTTTTTTTTTAATTTCATAGTTCTAAATTGTATCATTTTAGAATTTTGCCTTGAGACTTACAATTTACATTATTTGAAGATTATCTTCTATTCATAAAAAATGAAGGACATGAACTAGGTGTTATAAAATCTCCTGCAACGCTAACATTCTAAGATTATCGTGATTTAAATAGCTGTTTATAACCATTTTTTATCTTTTTTTTAATAATTATAACTTTTTATTGACAGAATAACAATTTATTTTAAAGAACTAACATTCTATTTTAGATCAAATTGATTAATAAGGTGAGCAAACATCTTTTTTATTGACTTTTATTTATCATTGTTATTGGTGGTGTTTTAAGGAACAATTCATGGGATTGAATAGGTATAAACTTTAATTAATATATCAGCCAAAGAAAAAGAATCTGATATATTCAACAAACACATCCCCACTCACATAAATATGTGTATAATCAAACTTAGAATACCATAGTCTTATCTTCTATTTTTGTCATTTCCTTCATACTGATGAATTTATTATATGTATTCCACCTCAGATTAACCTGAATATCCAATATATTATCCAATTTTCTATCCTTTGAAATAGCCATCATCTTGATACAAACATTCATCAACTCTTATTTGTATTATTTGCAAAATACCTTTTTGTCTCCTACTCTCAACTATCTTTCTCTATTAATCTGTCCTAAATTAAGTTGCAAATGTATTTTTCCTAAAGCATAGCTCCAATCATACCATCATGTCTCCTTAGTAAGCACCATTTGATTTCAGTGAAAACTCCTAGATTAAATAAAAAGTTTTCTGTCATGTATAGTCCCTCACTATCTGTACCTTTCCCTTTTTCCCCTAACCTCTCTAGTTTTTTTACAATATGCTCTTCTTTATGTAATCTATGAACCAAAATACTGGAATACTTACTGTGCATAAAATATTCTATCTCTGTATTCTATGCCTTTGTACTAATTGTTTGCCATGCTTGTATTAGAACCATACTTGACAAAGAAAATCAGTTATCAAGTAAAATTTAATGTATCTGACCAGAAGAAGGCTCTACTCTTCTTAGGGAAAAGGGAACACATAGTCCCCTTCCTTTAGAGAACAGAGTGGTCCATTCCCTTCTGAATTACAATCTTTCTAATAAATTCATTCTATGATTCTTCCTAAATCTGTATAAGCATGTAGCTCCCCCCTCATAAATCCCAGGTGCAAAAATGGCAGAAAACTCCTGGGGGAGGGGGATGTTGTTTATTATTCAATTAGCCTACTAAGAAGGCATAATAATGATCTAGTTAAGTCGGCTCATTGAAGCCAACCAAGTTGAGCTGGATCAGCTATTATTTTAAGCTTGTGGTTTTCTCAAACCACAAGACTCTTTTTGATTGGCTGAGTCCACCTGTGCCTTTCTAGCTCCCCAATTCCTGGTTTGCTCTAGGCTTCTGAGAGATTGACATTTAATTGTCTGTGGCAATCTAACCTTCCTTAATTTCTCACATTCTGAAAATCCATTGGTCAGTGGTACTTATAATTCACTACCTTGAAGCTTGCAGCACTCTGTGGAAACCTAACTTTTCAATATTTCTCATACTTGGAATGTTATGTTTTCTCATTTGTCTTTTAGCTTTTCAGGCATCCCTCAATAATCATGTAAGAAACAAAATATCTTACCAAGAACTGAAGAATGCAGGAAAGATTTTATTTTAAATACTTGCAAGAATGGGAGTTTGGGTTAGTAGACACACCTTTGAAACTACAAAGGCAGTATTTTATCTCCTATCCTCAAGTACAAGTCCTTCTTCCCATTCTCTATTAATTGGATGGTATAGAAGTTACTCTATAAGAATCTCCACCCTTCATTACCTAGCCAATCCCTGCCCACAATGAGGTTACATTCTGGGGGGGGAGGGGGGGAGGAAGGAAGAAGAATGACAGAGGAGGGATTGGGGAAAAGAATAAAAGATTCTATTCAAATCTTAGACCACTACCCCAATTACAAAAGCCAGTCCCTGCCTGCCTCCTCCCAAAGGAGATGACATTCTTACATTCTTTTGAGGGAAATAACCTTCACCCTTGATAACTATGGAAACCAAATAAAAGCCCATCAATTTCTCATACTCAGGTCAAATCACACCTTCTGTAACAGGCCTACTTGTTCCCCATTCTTAGACCTTCCCTCTCTCTTTGCCTTTCATTTATTTTAAATATATGTTCCAAGTGCATAGATATTTTCATGTTTATTTCTGTTCTTACTAATGTTTGGAATCTATTTAGGATTTATTTGCTGAATTCTTTTACTTCATTTTTTATTAATATACTTCTAGAATTTATTGTACCAATATTTCAGTTTGCCAAAATGATAATTCTCTAACATTCATTTGAATGTAATCTTTTCATTTAAAACTATGTAATCTTCCAAAACATGGAAATTAGTTAAGCTGGAGCTTCATATTTGTCTTGAAAACTGTAATTATGGTGACATAAGAATACAAATTATCATTTTATAGTTAGCTTATATTGCTTCTAAAAATTAAATTTTGAAGCACAAGTTATATAAAGCACAAAATAGAAAATACTTCATTTCCTCTTTCCTTCAGTGCTAAGAGCAAAAAAAATTCACATCAAGATAGTCTATTTTAAATGAAAAATATGTTTTATCTTAATTTAAATGTTCAGTATTCTACAGGCCAAACATCTGTATTTTGGAAAAAACATTATTCCTTAAAGATGCAATTATTTATCTTTTATAATAACATCTATTGTTATTGAACATACCTGAAAAGACTTTTTTTATCCTGAAATAAGTTTCATGTTTAGAGTTTAAATCCAAACTGCTTTATTTTCACTGAAGATGTCATTATTTCTATAAGAGTTTGAGTAAAAATAGCAGGGGAAAAATAATGAAAATGATAAAATCACTGCATGCTTCTCTTATAATGGTTATTGATAAAAACAGAAAATAACAAGTTTGAAATGTTTGTTTTTAAATAGTTTCTGATTTTAAACAAAGAGATCCCTAAAAAAGAAAATAAGTGGGGATAAGAAAAATATGTATCATTTTTTTTCAGTCCTTATAGTATTAGGAAGAAAGCTGACAAGGTATTTATATCCATTGTTCTGTAGCTTAGATCTAATACTCAATAATGAATATGGAATTATTCAATTTTGTCAATCAAATCAGTTCCATTCACTTAAGGAATTAGAATTATATCCATATGAACTTTTATTAATGCCAAAATAGCTTGATGAAATAATGAAAATATGTCATGGTGCTGTTTAGTTTCACTTGGATAGCTCAATTACTCATTTTAGTCTGAGGAAATTACATGATTTTAAATAATCAGATAGCCCTATAAACATATCATTCAAAATATATGAAACTCTTTATCTGCATGTTCTAATTATATTTTCTTGATTGATTCCATAAAGAACTCTTTGTGTAATTGAATTTGGAAAGTTATAACCCAATTATAAACCTCATTTTTGTGAAATCACCATAAAATATTTTCCATTAAGATACTAATCATGTTCTAGAGTATTCCAGTTTAGGTCTTCATGCTTTATTCCTCCTTAATTTCATGTCGTTAATGTACTTTGGCAAAATATGAACTGAGAGTTATCATCACAGATTAAGCTATCATATACTCTGATAAGATGATAAATATTTCAAGTTAAGGAATAATTTCCTTTTAGTAAAATTTTTAAAAACAAAACATATAGCATCATTGAATAGAAGATGCTTTATGAAACATTTATCCTGAAAATCATTAGCTGCCTATGTCTATATTGTATATTCTGAGCTTGTGTGTAATGTATGACATGGAGTAATTAAACCCAAGGATGGAACATCTCAGAATTTATTTTAACTAACTGAAAAACTGCATAATTCTAAAGTAATGGCAGGTCTAGTACTATCAGATATTGTACACAGCAGTATAGGGCATAAAACTGCAGCATTTTAACAGCTTGATTGTGTAGCAATTACCCAGTGTGTATTTTATGGTAAGCAATTGGATTTTATCATGCTGACTTTTTTTGTGATGCAAGAGAAGCTTAAAGAGTGGCATGGAGATGCTCAGCAAATGAGCCTCTATTTAAAATGTGATTAAGTCACAATGGGATATAATGTAAGGAGAATAACAAAAATAGACTGTATTAAGGTGGAGTTATTTGTATTTGTCTACATTTTTTTTTTCCTTTCAATAGCAAAATAAACAGTAGAATCTAATGTTATCTTTGGGTAGACAGAATTTCAATATTGACTTACACTTGGCTAATCCATTTCTTTATTTCTTTTTTATTATTAAATTAAATATTTTTGAATTAAATGTAAAAATAATTAACAATTAAAAATTTGACTTCCAATTTTCCTCTTCCTATCTCTTGCTTCTTCTTGAGAAAGCAAGCAATTTGATTTTGATTATACATGAGGAGTCATGCTGTTAACCATGTTACAAAAGAAAACACAAATAAAATGTACAAAAAGAAAATTTCTTTTCTTTTCTTTTCTTTTCTTTTTTTTTTTTTTTTTAAGGATAATTCTATCTGTATACAGGGTTCATTAGTTCTCTCTCTCTCTGGAATCAATTGGCATTTTCCATCATAGTTCTTTTGGAATTGTCTTGTTTTTGAGTGACTTTGACAGCTGATATTTCTGTACAAAGTTCTCCCCACTTCACTTTGTTATACTTCATGTAAATCTTTCCAGACTTTTCTAAAACCATCATGTTTATCATATTTTATAGAAAAATAGGATTCTATCACAATCATGTATTATTCCCCAATTGATGGACATATCTTAGATTTCCTATGCTTTGACATACAAAAAGAACTGCTATAAAAATATTTGTATAAAATTTTTTGATCTCCTGGAAGAAAGATCTAGTAGTGGTATTTCTGGGTAAAAGAATACATGCAGTTGTATAGCTCTTTGGAGATAGTTCCAAATTGTCCTTCAAAACTGTTGCATTAGCTTACCACTCCATCTAATGTACATCAGTGTCTCAATTTTTCTAAATCCTCTCAAGCATTTGTAATTTTTTCTTTTCTTTTATGGTAGCTCATCTGATAGTTATGTGGCAATATTTCAGAATTATTTTAACTTGTATTTCTCTAATTAGTAATGAACTAGAGCATTTTTTCATGTGACAAAGTTGATAGCTTTTTTTTCTTCTCCTTCTGAAAACTTCCTGTTCATATCTTTTGTCCAATTTTTAATTAGGGGTTGGTTCTTATTTACGTGTATGTCTTAATATCCTACATATTTGAGAAATGAGGTCTTTATCAAGGAACTTTCTATAAATTATTTCCTAGTTTCCTAATCTCTTTCTAATTTTGGCTGCATTAATTTTGTTTATACAAAACCTTTTTAATTTCATGCAGTCAAAATTATCTATTTCACTTCCCATAATTCTTTCTAAAACTATTTTGGTCATAAACTTTCCCCTTATCAAGAGACCTAATGGATACATTTTCCCATGCTCCGTAATTTGTTTATGAAATAACTCTTTCTATTTTTTTTTTAATTTTGTCCTTATTCATATAGTCCTGGGTAGCTAGATAAGCATTAAGAGAGAAAGCCTGATGTACTGATGAGATCACAATAACCCTTGAGGCAAATAGGGAAGGGAATTGATGGGATCAGCACAATCTTACAATCTTACTCATTCTGGGGCATCTTGGGAAACCCCAAGACACTATATCCAATCAGAAAGTCAAATTAGCATGCTAAACTCCTCCATGTTAAATTCTCCCTATAAATCTGCCCATGACTTTTGTCATCTTTGCTGAATCCTTTTGGGGTTAGCATTGTCTTTGTTCCACGCCTCCATACCTCATGGTATTTTTCTTCTTGTTATAGCTTGTTATAGCTATATACTCTTAAAGGGTACCAACTTTTCTATGGACTTAGTCTGCTAGTCAGTGTTGTACTCCAACCTCATGGCATATTCCCTTTCTCCTGATTAATTGTGATTTCCATTGGGGAACTTGTCTTTTACCTTGCTACTTGTTAAAAGCCCCTTTCTTTGCTAACCATATACCCTCCCAAATCTATTTCATATTTACCAGTCCTGGTGTCTCTTCATGTGGTCTATAACTCTTCTTGTAAATAAAGGTACTTTTTAGCAAAGAAAATGGTCTTGTATATTCATCACATGTGCCTGCATCTTGTGCCTTGTATTTTTAACTAAGAATTGCTACCCTAAATTCATTATTTTTATATATGAAGTAAGATATTGATCTGTGCCTAGTTTATGAAAAATTGATTTCCATTTTTCTCAGAATTAATTTAGGGAAAATTGTCATTTTTGTTATATTGACTTCAACAACCCATGAGTGATTTATATTTCCTAAGTTGTTTAGATCTACTTTTATTCACGTGAAAAGTGTTTTGCAATTGTGTTTATATAAACTCTAGGTTTATCTTAGCAGGCAGCTTCCCAAGTATTTTATATTGTCTGCCATTATTTCAAATTGAATTTTTCTTCCTATTGCTGCTATGTTTTATTGGTAGTATACAGAAATACTGATGATTTGTTTGGGCTTATTTTATGTCTTACAACTTTGCTAAGGTTGTTAATAGTTTCAACTGGCTTTTAGCTCATTTTTTATTATTTGGTAAGTATACCAACACATAATCTAAAAAAAAGTGATAGCTTTTTTTCCTCATTAACATTTTTATTCCTTCAATTTCTTTTCTTTTGTCTCTTTTTGCTTTTATTTCTATAGTTGACAATTGTAGTGCAAAACTGAATAATAGTGGTTGATATGACTAATGCACACACCAGATGATGATAGATACCAAATGTTGAGGTCTGTTCATTTTAAGAATTCACAATGGCCATTCTCTTCAACAAAAAGCAGATTTATTTAGGGAAGAGGGTACAGGCAAAATGAAAGGATATAATATATACCAGAAATAGTAAATATAAAATAAAGTTGGGAGAGCATAGAAAGGGATAGAAAGAGCAAGTTCCCTAGTAGAACTTGGCATTTGTCAGAAGAAAGGAAACACTCCATGAGGTTAGGCATGCCCTTTGCTGGCAAGCTTAAATCCTGAGAGGAATTTAGTACCCCAAAAAATTAACTAGCTAAAAGGAGGAAAAGTGAAATTGAGAAACATAGTAGAATTAGGGAGACACCACAAGATATAATAGGGTCAGGAATGATGGGAAAGACATTATGAGGCAGAGTTCCAGGTGGACTGACTCAAAGGAGGACAGTGGGTATGGTATCTACCCTTAGGGACATGACTGGAATTTCTGACATAACATGGTAAGGTAACGCTATCCAAGATCCCTATAAAGGATGGGGTTTGACGTAATTTGGATTTCTAACTGGACTACCTTCGTAGAGAGTAGGACCATGGAGCTAAACTGATCTCTCTCAGTGCCTTTTTCTTACTTGTATCAAGGATCAAGTTTTCATTTTGTCTCTACTCAATACACCCACCATTCAGAACCTCATCAGTGGTGATCATGAAAATCCTTGGTTAAGTCCTGATTTTATTGAGAAGATTTCAAATTTATACCAATTACATTTAATGCTTTTTTGGCTTTTAGATAAATACTACTTATTATTTTTCTGGAGGTAATTGGGGTTAAGTGACTTGCCCAGGGTCACACAACCAGGAAATGTTAAGTGTCTGAGGCCAGACTTGAACTCAGCTCCTCCTGACTTCAGGGCTGATACTCTTATCTACTGCACCACCTAGCTGCCCCTGCTACTTATTATTTCTAAAAAGATTCCCTTGATATCTAGTTTTCCTAATAGAGATGAGTCTTGTATTTTGTCAAATGCATTCTTGTATCTATTGATATAATCATCTGTTTTTTATTGTTTTTGTTATTGATATGGCCAATTATGCTGATAGTTTTCCTATTATTAGACCAATTCTATATTTCTAGTATAAATCTAACCTGTCAGAATATTTGATCTTGGTGATATACAACTTCTATTCTCAAAGAGGACCAATGACATCTGGAGGGTGATGTCTTGACTTCACATGAATTGGATTTAAGTGGACAGAGCTGTGCAAAGTTGTCAGTATAACTCTTTCCTTTAGAGTCATTGAAGTCCTAGAGAAAAAACAAAAATCTAGATGACTGGAAATGGCCTGAAATGCAGTGGGTGACCTTGGACTTTATTTTTTCTGAGGGAATACCAATTTAATGACTAAGAGCTACATGAGAATTGATTAAAAAAAAAAAAAAAGTGGTCCAATTTGCCATCATAAAATCAACCTTTTAGGGAAAGACTTTCAGAGTTTCTGGCCTGAATAGAAAATAGTTGCTATTTCCACTCATTCTAAGCCATTAAAACCTAAGCAATGAGCCACAGAAGCTTGGATTGTGAGTTATTATTGGGCATTCAATGAAAGCCTGAGTGATTTGAGTTTAAAGACATAGTTAGGTGGTTCCATGTGAAACACAATGGGCTTTTTAAAAGCTTGTTATTTCAGAATTATATTTCAAGTAAATTGTCCCAGTTTTCTGAGCAAAAATACAGGAATAATTTATATATGTGTGTGTGTATGTGTGTGTGTGTGTGTGTGTGTGTATGTATGTATACATAATCCAGCCTTAAAAAGCAAGAAACTAAATTTTTGTTGGATTTTTTTGGTTCAACCTTCATTCACAAAGAGAACCAATGAAATCAGGAGACTAATGTTTTGATTTCCCTGTGAATTTGATTTAATTGAGACTTAGCAAGTAAGAATCAAGATAAAAGATGGCCCAATTTATCATCACAAAACTATCATATTTCCCCACTCTACAATGCTTCATTGTTCTACAATAAATGCTTAAAGTTGCCATGTCATTGTAGCCTGTCTACAATACATTGGCATTAATATATATATATATATATATATAAAGAATAATATCTATTGAAAGTCAAGAGGTAGTTTGCCTAAGCTAATCACCATTTGTAACATTATTTTTCTGACCATTTCCCAAGGTTACAACCCTTTTCCTAAGAAATTAAAATTGACTTAAGTAGTGAAAGGTATAATGGCAATTGTTATAAGACTGAATCCTCTTTGTAAAGGTTTACATCTTGAATACTTGAGGAAAAGAAATATCATGATAAGCAGTGAATGAATCTTTCCTACATATCTCTAGCTGATACAGCTTCCAGAAACAAATCCAAGTACTGTGGAATCCATCTCTTTTTCAAAAACCACCCAACAGTGGTGATATTTCTTTTCCATAGTCCAAGAAGGCAACTTGCATCACTATCTTTCAGTCTCAGGAACCATAACTATAGTACCTTCTGTGCCTTGACATGGTCTGCCATTCCTTTGACCAATACAAACTAGAAGGAAGAAACCCTGCTTTACTCTTTACCTCCAAATTTTTTGAGGATATTGGAAAATGTATGTTCATATCAATTTCCTATCTTACCCATGCCTCAGCAATATATTTCTTACCCTCAATTAAATTCTCATTTATATGTTTTATTGATGCTTTTTGTTTTACTTTATATTTTTCCAAATTGTGCTTCTTTTTTCTACTATGTGAATAACCTATTTTAACAAAGATTAGAAAAGCAAATTCCAGCAAAGCATCTGATGCATAATCCTATCAGAAAATACATTCAATATTGTATGAAGGCCCACAGTCCCCCATTTCGGTAGTAAAATTGAGGGAAACACATTTTCTCATCTCTTCTCTATGGCCACGCTTGGCCATTATAATTTCAATTTTGTTTTACAATTTTTTATTGTAATATTGTTGTAATCATTGTGTATATTATTTTACCAGTTCTGTTTATTCCCCTAAATTACATTTTTTTTGTATTTTTTGATATCAACATTATTTCCAAATTTATATTTAGTCAAAGACTTTTTCCAGACCTCTCAACCCAGATTTCACATTGTCTACAGAACTTATTTCATGGATATGCTATCACATTCTCAAATTCAGCTTGTCTAAGACAAAGATTAATATTCACATCCATTTTCATTTCCACAAAAAAAAAAAAAACTGATTTTTTCTTTCTGACTTTATTGTTTCTGACCATCACAAGATTCATCTACTTTACCATGTCTGATACTTTACTGTTACTTTTTTAATCTTCTCTCCTTCATATCACATATCTAAACAGTTCCCAATTTTGTCAATTATACTTCTTCACTATCTCTCATATTTATCCCTTAGTTTCCTTCCCAGTTTTTATTTATTCTCACATTTACCCTATTTTAGGCCTATATTGCCAACCACCAGACAATTAATCTTTTAACAAATCTTTCCACCTCTCTTCTCTTGGCCTTTCTAATCCATCTTTCATAATACTGACAGAGAAATATTCCTTATAATGAAATTTGGTCTTTTAAGATCTCAAACTCAAAATATCTAGTTTCTTCTAGTTATCTACTAAATGAGATTTAAATTCCTTAATTGGATTTTATAGATCTTCACAAAATTGTAATACAATTGAAAGAATACTATATTTGTGACTTTGTTCACCCATTTGGGTTTCAGATATCTCATTTGCAAAATGAGAGAGTTGGGGAGAAAACAACAGCAATTAATTCTAAAGTCCTTGTCAGCTATGAGTCTATGATTTAATCTATCTGATACCACTCTGCCTTTCAAGGTATATTTCAAAAAACTTACCTACACATAATATAGCCAAATTGGAGTACTTCTCATTCCTCATGAATACTTCATCCTCCTTCATTTCTGTACCTTTATTCATCTTGTACCCTTTTAGAATTCCCATCCCGCTTTCCTTTCTTAAATTAACTTTCTTATTGAATAGATCACCTTTTTTCAACCATAAGTTGTTAATGATTTATTCCTCCTTGATCCACAGATAGAAACACTTCTGTATTTCTAATTTATTTTTTCTTGTACAATAATACAAGTAAAAGTACAATAAAAATTAGTATGAAACTGGATAGAGTGCAGACCCTAGGACTGATGTCTTAATTCAGTTCTGATTCATATATGTGTAACTCTTGAGAAGTCACTTATCCTCTCTGGGGCCCAGACCACTTTCTAAGTCTTCAAATTACAAAAAAAAGTTTTCAATCTTCTTTGGTGTATTGGAGATGGGGGGAGGAAAAAGCATTCCCCTACTGGAATTTCCTTATACCAAAGAAGTCATGGGTCTAGGAGTTGCAGAGAATTGTATGGCTTTTGGGAGTATATTTCATGTCTCCCAATTACAGTCTTCATGAGAATGTGGTTCATATCTTATTTAAATTTTATGTATTTCTCATCAATAAATATAGTATTCCTGTATATAATAAGTATATAGTGAAGATGTGCTTCACAAAGACATATTGTGAATTTTATTTCCAGCGCCACTTATTCATTATGTGTCCAATCATATGCCATTGATTTCTATTGTTATTTCAATTTGTCATTACTTAGTTTTATGTCTTCTTTTATAGTTAGCTCCTTGTGAGAAGGAATCATATATACATATATATGTACAAACATAGACATATACATAAATGTATTTTACATACATGCATACATATATGATCTGTAGTTACACCAAGCAAAATTTTATTGCCATACTAGATATGAAATAGATCTCTGTTTAATGAATGTAACAAGTGAAAGATAATAGTAAATAAAGAATATTTTCTCCATAAGGATTCATAAACAATATCAATGATATCCCTAAAAGTGCTAGGGCTATTCTGAGATATAGTACCTAACAATATAAATTCTTTATCTAGAACTTGTTTGAAACATAAAAGTTAGGTGAAAAATTGTGAATATTTTAGAGATGACGTAGGACATGGAATCACAGAAATGTGATGAAAATCACAGCCAGAGAAGATCTTAGAAATCATCTAGTATATCACCCTTATTACAGAAGCAAAAAAAAAAAAAAAAAAAAAAGATGGCTAGATAGGTTCAGGAAAATTCCCAGAGTCATGGATGGAAAAAAAAAAGGTTGTTGTTTCAAGTGACACAAAATTCCCTATTTTGAATTTGAAATGATCAGTTTCTAGATTGTGGAATGACACTTTGGAATTCTATAGTTAGCAACTTAGAATAATATGAAATACCCAACATAGAAGGGTGTAATATAAAATATTAACTATATAAAATATAACTAGGCCAAGAAAAGTGAGAAATACATGTATAAATGGAAGAACAATATTTGCAGTTGAAGTTAAAAGTAACTTAGAAGCTATAAAAATGCACTAAAAAGTTTTGACATGAAATAGAGTAAAATGAAATGGCATAAATTAGGGTCTTTTTAGGTTGTGACTATTAATGAAACTTTTATATCTATAAATAGTCATTCTTATGTGTATCTTTTTCAAAATTATTTAACTCCAAATATTAAAAAAATACCACTCTAAAAAAAAGAATTTTTTAAAAAAATATATACCCTCATATTTGATATATTGATATAGAGAATGTTTTATTGTATAGTGGAAAATAGAGGTCTATATTTTCTTGTTACATTCAGGAGAAATATATAAAGTTTGGTTTGATTTAATTGAATATGATAAATAGGATTTATGATAGTTCTTTATTTTAAATGCTTTAGGGTTTATAATCTAGCCACTAATTAATACACCAATATGAATACAATATCCATTGGCCAGAGACCACTATCCAAAACACTACTGGTAATAAGAAAGCCACAATACAATACATTCTGAGTACTCCATAAATCATAGAATGAATTTTCATTTCATTTCAGAATTTTAAAGCTGAAACAGGTACCTTAGAGGACAAATAATTTAGTTTATTACCAGAAAAAGAATTTCCTTTATGATATTCTATAGAATTAGTTATTTGCCTGAAAACCTCCAAGGATAACTAATCTGTTATCTCCTAATTTATCTGAGGAAAGTGCAAATTTATATTAAAAAATTATGTTTTATCAGGTAATAATGAGACAAGAGGTAAATTTGAAAGTAAGATTTTAGGACTGTACTTAGGCCAATAATTTAATTGTTACAATGGGCTGCTAACTATAAGCTTCTAAGAAAACAATAGCTTCCATACTTGCTCAAAAGAAAAGACATCTAAAAAGTAAAGGCATAAATAACAGATTAAAAATGATAGACTGGAATAAGTTCTACTATGTATCTGGTAAATCACAAAAGGGAAATAGAAGTTTATATTTGATAAATTGTTCTTAATGGTTGAATGGGACATGAAATTAGCCCAGAACTGCTAGTTGCTGGAATGTATCCAGAGACAGATAAAGAATTTTGTTCAGATCAGAAGGAACCAAACACAGGAATTGTTTTCCTCCCCTTTCTGTGTTTAAAAAATTCCTGAATTTAACAACAACAAAAAATTCTAAATATTAAGAAAAAATATGAGGGATTATATAACAAACCATGAATCTCCATTTCATACCACTTACTTTAAAAAAGTATTTTAGCAATTCCATGTATTATTTTGAAAAATGTCTTCTTTGTGCTTCTCTCAGAACTTCCTTCCTTCCTTCTGAATTTTTAAAAATAATTCTTCTACGACACTAGTCAGCTATAAGAGGTGGTTTGTTCAAAAAACAAGATAAAGTGGGGAAAACAAACATACAGAATCCTTTAGCATAATAAACAAAATCAAGTACACAGTGGCTATGTCCAAATACACATATTTTAAGTCTTTCACCTAAGCATCTTTCAGCACAGATTTTCTGAAGATATATATGACTAGTCATTGAATTAATGATGATCAGAGTGTTTAAAATTAATTGCTCTTTCCAAGCTTTTCCTTAATTTTGAGTCTAAATTTGCTTCCCTGCAAATGCTCACCATTATTCTTGGTTCTGTCATAATGTAATCTTTCTGATTATGACTAGATTTCCTTCATGTCAGTCTTTAAAATATTTGAAGCAGCTATCTTTTCAAACTCATCATTCCTTTTTTTTCCCAAGCTAAAAAAGGGGTTCTTAGCTTTCTGTGTGTGTATCAGTATGTGTGTATATGTTTGTGTGTATGAATGAGATGAGCTTCCTTGGAAATCTGATGAAACTTATGCACCCTTTCTAAGAATGATTTTTTTTTTCCTTGTGGGATAGTGCAAACTAGGATATGGCAGCATTAATAGAAATCCTTTGTAAAAATGATATATCAATACCACAAATTTACAAATTTCACTAAATTTGTAAAAACAAAGATTTTAATATAAAAGACGAAATACTCAAATTGGAGAAGATCCTGAAGAGCCAGAACTGAGTGCCAAGTTAAGAAGATCTTTCTGTAATGGATCTAGTGTAAAATGTTGGAAGAACAGTGAAATGGAAAAAAAAAAAAAGTAATAAGTATTTTTGAGGCAGAACAAAATGGGTTTAAATCCCAAATTGCTATATCAACCATTTCTGCATTGATTTCAAAATAAATAAATGAGTTTAAAATATTATGTAATGTATCCTTTTTTTAAAATTTTATTTTATTTAATAATAACTTTATATTGACAGAATCCATGCCAGGGTAATTAATGTATCTTTAAAAACAAGAAATATTTAGTTTTAATTTTGTATCTTTATTTTCTAGCATGGGAATTTGAATTTAGTGATTTGTTAGACTCAACTGAATTGATTAGCTGCCATTATATTCAATAGAAAAATCCTATGTCTCAAAAAATAGCCCAAACACACACCCTTTTTATTCCCAATCCTATAATGCTTTAAGAATTTATAGCATTCTAAAACTAGAGAAAACCCTCACTTTACAAATGAGAAAACTGAGGCCCAGAAAGATTTGACTGACTTGCCAAGGTTATCGTTATCAAAGGTAGAGTTTGAACCTATTTCCTCTAATTTCAGAGTAATGGATGCTTCCAAGTCAAGTAAACTTACAAACTGCTTTGCCATAATTGTCCTATAAAGTAATGATTTGTCATTTTACAGATGGCTAAAATGAAGCTCAAAGAGGTTAAATGCTTTTTTCCCAGAATCACACAATGAGCACCAGACCTTGGAAAGAAAATGCATTGCTCCAATAAAGAATACTATTTGTCACCATTAGAGAAAATTATTTGACTAAGTATTCTCGTGTTTAAAATTTGGAGGTTGTAAATGTAACTATGACAAGCTCATTAATTTGGCTATTCAATTTCTTATAAGCAATTTTAATGAAAATTAAAGAAATCTGATTTGATGAGTGTTCTGTGACAATCTCCATACTACAGTGATTCTCTGTTCTGTTGCTGCCTATGATACAATATTAAAATCTTCCCCTTCCTCCATTCCCCCTGCTTTTTTGCTCTCTTAAGATTTCAGTCAGGAGATGGGGAGTACTCATTTTTTCTACTCATTATTAATACCTTAAAACCTGAAGGAAACTTAGGGGTTATCAAATCTAACTCCTCCCTTCTTCCCCCTCCAAGATGAATAAACAAAGGTCTACAAAAGTAAAGTGAATTCTGAATGTTGTGTTGCTAGTTAGTTAGTTAGTAGTTAGTAGTATTAGAATTATAGCCTTCCTGATTTTCATTTCAGTGCTAATGCTAAATATTCATTCTACAGGAATGATAAAAAAAGATTCCAAAGAATCCATAGCCATTTATTGAGAAAATATTCAAACTTCCTTATGATAAGTCATTAAAAATGCAATTCAATGAACACTCATTTAAGTTCTTACTGAGTATTATGCTAAGTATGATAGAGATTCAAGGATGAACAAGATGTCCTTCATTTTAAGGAATTGAGAATATTTAGAGATTAAGATAACCATGTTACAAATCAGTGTGTAAATGCATGGAAAAGATACAAAGACTGTGCTGTCAGAGTTCCAAATGTCATGATATTTGAAAAGCTGCAAACAGCTCTGGAAAACTAGACATGTTTCTGTAGCATATGAGAATTAGGCATAGCAGCTGGCACAGAATCCCTCAGCTCTGCTCCATATGGAAAACTGTAAACTTAATGGACCGATGACATTAAAGTGCCAATTGCCCATTGGTTACTGTTCAAATTTTAGCTTCTAAGGAAGAAATATCTCTGTACACAAATCTCACAATATATGGCAACATGTAACATTTTCACCTTCAAATATTTACCCTTCAACTTATAAATGGTTAATAGATTCTTGCCTACCTTCCCTTCCCCCCTCTCCAGGAATTTATAATAGCAGTAATGATTTCCAAAATAAGATTGGTCTGGAATTTAATCACTTCCAGGTTTAAAGTCCTTAATTTCTGCCTTGTGTCTTCAGATTTTCAGTCACTTCTTTGCTATAAAGTATTCAAAGTTATCCATTATTTCTTGTTTTATCATCTAATAATATGTCAAAAACTAAAAACTCTCCTGTTCATTAGTGAATTTATCAGAAGACAAAAATCTAGTTTTTCCACCCATTTAGCTTGTCTTACCTTCCCCATCTCATTAAAAAGAAACAAATTAAAAAAAACAAAAAAAAACATTGTTGTTGTTTTATATAAGACACAGTCTGATTGGTCTTTAACTATCAGGAAATTATTATTTTCTTATTTCTTTTTTTTATATTTCCTTATTTTTTGCTAAAATTACACAAAAGCCACTTCATTCAAATGTGACACAGTTCCACATTTATGAATAAATAACTATACAGGAAAACTGACCAAAGAAGTCATTAATAGAGAGGAAATAAAATGGCAAGTATAAAAAGTGACACATATTATTAAGCATGGCAATCAATTAACAAATTCAATGATTGCCAAAGAAAAGAAATTATTTGATGCAACACTATATATTTTAGAATCTAATGAACTGAAACTAGGAAGAAAATGGGGGGGGGGGGCGGGAGGGAGGAAGAAGAGGCATAAAGAAGTAAATGATTTTAAGGAGTTTATTAAAATAAAAAGAGGAATGGAATAAAGTTGATTTGAATAAATTGTTTCAGTTCAGGTAAAACTATTATTTATACCTGTAGCAATTACATGACTTCTAATTTCCCATTGGTAGTGATACTATTGTCAATGACAAATTTTTCCTTCTTGGACTGCACATACTTCTTTACACTTTTCATGTACTTATATCTCATTAGCTTGTATATTATGGTTATTTGTACATGGATACTATGTTGTATCAGAAATCTTGATTTTTTTTTTTTTGTCTTAGGGTTCTTCCTATCTATATCATTATTATAATTACATATATTATTATACTGTTTTGGCTTATTTCTCATTAGTTTGTAAAAGTTTTCCCATATTTTTGCTGAATTCTTCAAGGTCATAATCCATTTTTGTTCTAATTTTCCATGAAATTCATATACTACAATTATTTGATTATTTCTCAATGGATAGTTATCCATTTGTTTTCAGGTTTTGTATACTAAAAATAAACAAAAAATGTTTTTAAAAAAGTGGCATAATAAGAGTGTACTGAAATTGATTCAGATCCACTCCCAAAAGCTGATTATAAAATTTCAGTCTGAACATCTATGTCTCAAAAATTGGTAAATGCTATGAACAAGGGCTTGATTTATTGTTTTGTTTAAAACACACACATTCCCATAAAGATAGTTGTTTAAAATTTAGTAGTGCATTCTTGTGTAATAATGTGTTATAATCTTCCTGAGAAATTTTTCTGTGATTTATATAAGTAAAAAAATTATAGTTATCTGTTCATTAACATTTTTAAAATTTACTTTTCATTTTTAGAAACAAAGTAAGTGGTATATACATGTAAAAGAATCCAGGGATTTAAAGGTGTATCCATAAGAGAATATAACAATGAAAATTTTTTACAAGAATGAAAATATATGTAAATGCATGCATTCATATATATATGTATATCTATATTTATGTAGATAACAAGATTATGGAATTATGAAATTTAAGCAAGCACTAGGAAATTTCTGTGGAAAATGGGACTGCAATATAATTTAAAAACCATAGAGAGGGTTACAAAGAAAAATGACAAAAAAAATTTATGGAATAAAGAAATAGACATTGTGGGAATGGGTGATGGTATTGTAAAGGAATGCAGGCAGAGTGGGAAAGATGATTGAAAGGAGTAGATACACATAGTTGATTATGGGTACGAGGTTGTATGGACCACATGGAGATGGAAAAATGCTCAGGCAAGGGGAAGGAGAATAGAACGAACCTTATCTGTACCACCTTGGGATTAGTTTATTAACATATTTAAATTACTTTAAAATTGTCATTAAAACAATTGTCCACATCCAAACATATCAGTACTTTTTGTTGTACTCCAGAAATCAGGAACTTGTCTGAAGATTACCATCTTTTGATAAAAAATCTTGATAGCAGCATTTAGATGGCTTCCCATGCCTCTAAAAATATTACTAAAATGTAATTTTTGGTTAGTATAAGATACAATTTGTAACTTATACTGTTTGATTTTGGGATGCTTTGTATATAACTTCCAGGTTCTCCTTTGCATTCTTATTTCCTGCTACTGCCCCTTTATGCTGGCAACTTGTAAACCTATTTACTATACTGACTAGAAGTGAGGAGTGGCAGTAGAAGAGATCAGAACAAAATGTCATTTTAACATATATAGGAAAGAACAAATATACACAGGACACCTTTAAAAAAAAATAACTTGCCTTTGGTTTTATATTAATTTACCTTTTGGTTTGCAATTAGTTACCTTATCAACCACTCAATCAATAATTTATTCTTCTGTATCTACCAAATGCCAAACTTTGTGTGCATTCTCAGTTAGGAATATTTTTTATAAGAAGCACATGTCAGTCATGAGAGAATTGTAGATATTTCAGATTTAAAGTATCTGCCTCTCTTAGCTATGAGTAAAAAGTTAATGGTCTGAACTTCTTGATATATTCCTATAAGTAAAAAGTATAAGACCTGTCTGTCAGAAGTATGACAAGATTTTTTCTGTCATATGTAAGTATTGACCTTTGCAGTAATTCCCTTGAGTATGCATTTCCTACAAACTATATGCTAAGCAGATAATATTAAACTGTTGATAACAAAGTCTGCCAAGTCCTTTTCACTACATTGTTGATTAACTTTAAGGATTAATACAATGATATTATTGATTTAATTATTGAGAACTTCTTGTGGCACCCTCTTTATGTCTGTGGAAGTGATGAGGTTAGTCTCCCCTTGATTCCCAGTGGTCAGGGAATCAAATGATGAGGTTAGTCTACCCTTGATTCCTGGTGGTCAGAGAATCAAATGATGAGTTTTTTGGCAGGTTCAGTATTCAGGGAACCAAATGAAGAGATTTGTCTCCCCTACATTCCCCTAAGATTCAGTACAGGGCAGGGAGTTGTGGGAACCCCTTTCTGGCTGCGCAGAGGTCCTTTGTAAAGAAATTTATGAACCTGAAAAGCTAGATTGGTAAAAGAAGTTTATTATTGGCATTGGGAAGTCGGCCTTTGCTATGTATCAATAGAAAGACTGAATTCCTTGGTGGCAAGATCCCAACAGAGAAATAGTTTCTTGCAGAAAAATCTTGACAGAGAGGTATAAAGTCTTGGTAGGGAAATAGGTTAGGAAGATAAAGAGAGGGTAACGCTGAAAGTGGATATCATTTCAGCAGGCAGAGGATTGCTGCTATGCTAGGAAGAGACAAGTTCTTTGGCACAGCATATTGGTTCTTTGCAAGGACTGAGCCCCAAGTTGTCTCATTTTATGGCTAGAAGCTGGGGATTGCTCTTGTTGGGGGCTGGGTGCAGTTTGAGCTGTATCAGAATAGAAAATCTTGGAATTGAATTAGTGTCTCTGGGCTAATTTCCAATTCAATAGCGTTGGAATTTCCAGCTCTAGACTCAACTAGCCCCACCAAGATAACAGAATGAAAACCACTTTATCTTGATTTCCTGGGAGGACTCTTTCAAGGGAGAGCTTAGCATTCTCTCCCAAAGTCAAAGAGAGAGAAAGAGAAAGAATTTCGGGGCTCCTCTTGTCAGAAGGACTTATGGGAGAGATACATATCTGTAGAAATTACAGATTTTTCAAAATGTCATTTTTCCAGGGGTTACCACTACTTTACAAGATGCCTCTGTCCAAGGAAACTGGAAAGGCAGCTCATGTTGAGTTCAAATTAAGTCAGAAAAAAACATGTTATCATTGAAATCTGAAAGCTTAAAAAAAAAAAAAAAAAGCCAAAATATTCATAGCAGTTTGTTTGGGCAAAAATAGTATTGTTGTCAAAATTGGTACCCATTGAAAAATGAAAGAAAAATGCTGTAAGATTGTGTGTGAATGTGTGAATGTAGTGTAATACTGTTGAATGTATGAATGAATAAGTAATGATTAAGTTCTTATACAAAGGAAGAACTGTGGGTATGCAAAAAAAATGATATTCTCTTCATTCAAGGGACTTACATTTTAATAGATAAAGACAACACAAATAAGAGCTGAGGTAAGAACATTTTTGTCCAAAAGTTTACAGAGAATGTGGGTGGGGTTATGAGATTACATTCCTAAACATCCAGGAGTCATAATGTCAGAGTTGATTAGATCTTAATTCTAGAAATATAGTATGGGAAGAAAGGAGATAAAGAAAATCTTGCTGAAGAAATGCAGGAATGGAACCTCTCTTAAATAGTTGGCTGAGGAAATAACAAAAATATTTAGTAGCATATAAAAGCATTCTTAACTAACAGAGAAATAGGGAGACAAGGGGTTAGGTTGAAGAAGAGACTTTTAGAAGAAGGTATAGATTAGGAAGACACTGATCAGAATTAATTTAGATTCTTGAAGAGGGATAGGATAAAAAGAATAAAGGATAAACAGTGAGAAAAAATAACATGCAAAAAATAACTAGCAATTTTTAGAGTGAATATGAATGAGATGAAATTGTTGAGGAGAAAGACATCCCAACAAGATTAGGGTTCCCCTGCCTGATATTATGGGTTTGGTGAAAGAATTCACACATACAGTTTGTCTCCAAGTTAAAGGACAAAGTTTTATGAAGCAGCAGGCTAATTCCAAGAGAATTAGCAAAGAATCAGAATCAAGGAGATAATTTTGATTTCAATTGAAATGGGCTAAAGTTCCAAGGGGAAGACCTAGAAACAAGAAGACCTTCCCGGGCTAAAGTTCCAAAGGAATTTTAGCAAGGAGTCATAATAAAGAAGATAATTTTATAGAAAGAGAAACAAAGATTAGTTGGTTATGCTAATATTATGGTTTAGAAGTACAATTGTGGAGTGGTAGGGGTGGGGCAGTTCCCATCTTTGAGTTCTACAGCTTACTGACCAACAGAATTAATATTAAGTTATGTGATTGGCCAGCATTGTCTGTGGCATTCCCAAGGCTGGCTAGCCCTAGGGTTTCTAAGACCTTCCAATTTTATTACACCTCACCAAACTCACCTATAAAACAGAAATGGATGGCAAAATGGCCTCCTTAATGTTCTGCTGGACACATGACAATGTTCTCTTTTGTTTTTGTTTTAATTTGTTTAGTATTTCTTTTCTGTTTCTTATTCTGTTTTTTTTTTTTTTAGTAAAATAAATTAAAAAAAAACAATAATAAAAAAAAAAAAAGGATAGGGGGGAATAGTGGGCTGAGTGAATGGGGCTATGGAACTAAAGTTCCAGAAATTAAAAGACAAAAACTTTCAGGTCATTGTTTCTGGAATTGTAACAAAGCATCTGGCAAAAATATGTTTAAGGAGTAGAGAGCTATATTGTTCATTAAGGAAAGGTATTTGAAAAACTTAGAGACAAACTATATATTAATTAATGCAGAATGAAATGAGCTGAACTCAAAGAATCATGTACTCAAAGACATCAGCTATAATGGAAAGTTCACTAACAGATTAACTTTCTTTGCCTATCTGTGATTTTAAAGAATAATGATAAAGGTGATTAGCTATCATTATAAAAATTCAGTGACTTTAAGTTTTAAGGAAATAAGGAATTACGGAATATCATGTCAAAAAAAATACATTAGGAATAATCTCATCAAATCCTTTATCATACAAATTTCATATTGGTGGGTTGGGAAGGTTAAATCACTTAGGACAATCAGTTAGACAATGGAAGAGTACTCAGAACTCTTGATTTTCTGTCAATTCTACTGATTTACAGGGAGTTAAAATCATATGACTAAAATTAAATAATAATGAAAAGAGTCAGTAATTAAGCTCAAAACTCTTTATTTCAAGTCCAACCCAATATGCTATCTCTCACATTTGGGGAGGACAAAATCTAGGAGGACCTTGAATATTAACCTCACTAATAATTTAATAATAATCTAAGCAATTTTAAATCTATTTTAAAAATAATGACACACTATTGAAGAGTATTTTATATTTGCTATTTATTAAATTTGAATTCTTATTTTCAAATATTAGAAAATGGAGAATAAATATTTCTTAATTTATTTCTTTTATTTGAAGAAACAGAATAAGGAAAAAAGAAAACAGAAAAGCAATATGAACCAAAATTAAACAAAAGAAAAGAGAAATTATGATGGGCCCAGTAGAGCATCAGGGAGGATTCAAAATATATAACAATAAATGCCAATTTGATAAAGTATATATATTAGAAGAAATTCTATTCATGAGTGTCTCTCTTTTCTTTACTTCCTTGTAAATTGTTCTCTTGTTCTCTGCTGCATACCTTTTTTACTTTATTTTTTTTTGCCCCTTTTATCCCTCCCCCACCCCACCACACAAACAGGCTATAGTTAAGAAAGGATACACACACACACACACACACACACACACACACA
The DNA here is from genome assembly GCF_016432865.1 of Antechinus flavipes. NCBI lineage: Eukaryota > Metazoa > Chordata > Mammalia > Dasyuromorphia > Dasyuridae > Antechinus > Antechinus flavipes. The sequence continues at coordinate 231,639,799 of NC_067398.1, forward strand.
CACACACACACATCTCCATTTCATCCCCCTACTTCACCCCCAAGCAAGATACAGTCAAGAAAAGATATATTTACATATATATATATATATATATATATATATATATATATATATATTATATATATATATATATATATATATATATATATATATATATGCATACATACATACATAAACACACTCACACATGCACATACCCTACATACACACAGGAGATTCTTTATTGAGGATATAAATGTGTAACTCATTCATGAACCAGTCTGCAATGTGTTTTGTTTTTTTTATACTACACTATATTATATTATGCTAATTATATTATATACATGTTATCTATATTTCAAATTATATTATATTATATTCCATGACATTTAAATTTTAAAATAGACTCAATGAAAACTAAAATTCCTGAAAATATCAACATGTAGTATCAACAACTTACATGATGTTTTAAGATTTGCATAATGTTTTACAAAAATTATCTTCCTACAACAACCCAGGAAGATGAGAACTCCCTGATTATTATCTTCACATTCAGATGAGGAAATTGAGACAAAAAGATTGAGTGACTTGCTAAAGGTCATAGAACTTGCCACAAGAAAGGATTTTGATTTGGAATTCCCTGAATGTAGATCCAATGCTCTATGCACTATACTATTTAAGTACCTTTACATAAGGATTTGCTCAACACTTCCCTCACTTACATCTAATTTACTTGCAAGTCATGACAACTCTTTCCTGATATCATGATCCTCTCGGAAAATGATGGACAAACAATAGTAGTAGTAGTGCACTAGGGACCCAACTAACAATTTCTACTGGGAAATATAGCTCCTTCTTTTGATCCTCCCTCTCTTTTTCCTTCCTTCCTTCCTTCCTATCATTTTTCCTTCTTTTCTTCTTTCCTTCCCTTCCTCTACCTCTGTGTTCACACAGAGAAATATACTGTTATCTGCAGGTGCTCCTCACAAAGAAATATCTTGAACTTCACGGGCTAGATTTCTTTTTTATTGGCCATATCTTTAAACTCATATTACTCTAGCTCTCATTGATTGGACTACAATAGGTCCCAGTTCAAGCCTCACTAGATCATTACTTAGATTCTGATAACTCATGGAGAACGTAATTGTTTGTATTTTGGCCAGATATCCTGAGAGTCTTCATATCCCAAATAGGTTTTATTTTATTTTTTGACTATGTGAAAGAGGTCATTCTTTGCTTCATTTTAACCTAGCGTTAATCACTGAATGGGCTTAGTGAAATGGGTTAAATAATGAATGAAACAAACAGATTAACCATACAATAGTTAGTCCCTTTATTTTGCTCCCACCCCAAAAAAACTGGAATGATGGTGAACCATTATTTCTATTAAACTTTTTAAAGCTTTCAAGTTATTTTCTTTAAGTCAGTGGTGTTATTACAAATTGTGCTCTCATGATTCTCATCACTTTACTCTATATTACTTCACATAAGTCTTCTCAAATTGTGCTGAAATCATCTTTCATTGTTTCTTACAGTGCAATAATGTTCCATAACATTTATATACCATATTTTGTTCAAGCATTCCTCACTATATGGGTACCTCTAAAATTCTTTACAACTACAAAAAGAGTTATTTTAAATATCTTGGTATTTATCAATATTTTCTTTTTCACTTTATATCTTTGCAGTATATACCTGGTTGTAATATCATTCATTCAGAGTATCAAACGTTTAGTGACTTTATTGGTATAGTTCCAATTCTTTGTGTCAATTCATCTTATCATCAATGTTAAATTATTCTCCTTTTCCCTTCCCCCAGTTCTTTTAATAAAAATCATAATTGCACCTTATGGGTATAATGTTGAGCTAAAGAGTTGTTTTATTTTTCATTCCTCTGTTAATGATATATCATATAGCAAAACACTTAAGTTTGATTATCTATCACTTTTCATTTCTGGCTTACTTTTTTTTTTTCTTGGCATGTATCTTTGATATATCTTTTATATCTCATCACATGCAAGCCATAATTCTTAACACATCACATTAGATTTATGTTCACTTTTCAGCTTTCCATTGTTCTTTGGGCCTCCATGATTCTAATTTGCTCTGAGGGTACAGTGTAAACACTCACGTGACATCATCAGAACATATAATTAAAAATATGGAGTTTTCCTTGAAGGATTAAGTGGTCAAATGATATGAACAAATTTCTCAAATAAAAATTGCAAACTGTTAGCAATCTTAAGAAGGGTTTCTTCAAATTAAAAAATAAGAGAAATATAAAGCAAAACAATTGTGAAGTTTTACTCCATACCTAGTAAACTGGTAATGATCACAGAAAATAGAAATAATCAGTGTTGGATAAGCTTCAGGAAGAGAAGAACAGTAATAAACTGTTATTTGGATTTTGAAATGGTCCAAACATTATGGAAAGGAATTGTAATGCTGGAGAAATTGAACAAGATAGAGATTAGAGAACAATTTAATAATTTCTTAAATGGGAGAGATTTACTGGGACCAAATGGATCCATGGTTTGGTCCCAGGGCTGAATGAGACAATTGTCTCAAAGAATCCAGCAGTGAATGTCAGATACAAGATTCTTTTATAGGGTAACAAGAACAATGACATAATGGGGGAGGTACCTGGATGGGGATGACCTAATGAAAAGAAGCACCTTGGATGACATGATAGGAGGTACTGGAGAGGTTCCTGATATTCTAATGATGTCTAAAATGGATAAAGACCTTTATCCTATCAAACATTATGAGGGAATGATTATAGCCTAAAGTCTAAGATATAAGACCTTTATCCTAACATTAAAAGGAAATGGTTATAACCTGAGGCAGAGTAGGACAATTAGGGAAACGGAGTCAGGACATTAAAAGAGAACTGTGGTACAACAGAATCTGAACTTTTTCTAAAATAAAAGAAAATGAATCGATGTTCATATGCTTTGATCCAGTGATCCTATTATTATTGTGGAATCTTATTATATAATCCAATAAAGACAAGCACAAAAAGGGTATATTTATACCAAAACATTCATAAAAGCACTGTTTACTTTGCAAAAGCACAAGAGGCAAACTAAGTTCCCATCAATTGAATACTGGCTGAATTGTAGCAAAGATATATAATAGAATATAAATGTAACTTAAGAATTGATAAATATAAAAAATTCAAAGAAACATAGGAAGTTAAAATGACTATCTTGTCTCCAGAGAAAAATTGATGAAATTTATCTCTTTTTTTATGACAAAGATAGAGAAATTGGGAGATTAAAATGAGAACAAAATAGCATTTGCTGTCATACATAGTATCTTGGTTTTCCTGAATTTTGTTTTTCCCTTTGGTTTTTAATCTTTGTTGTAAGTGATTGCTCAGGGAATTGGAGAGGAAGGAGCAAAGCATTTCCAGTGCCATCTGTCATAAATATGAAGCTGTACTTTTTGAATGATGATAATGATGAAAACTCACTCTTTTGAGAAACTACTGTTCTTCTATATGTTGGTAGGAAGGTAGTATAATGTGGTAAAAAAAAAAAAAATTAGAATGAATATATGTATGAATCTAATTTAGCCATCCCTCTAAAGTAAGTCAGTTCACATGCTGGGTTTTCATTTTCAGATATGTACAGATATCATCATTTACAAAGTACAGCTTCATATTCCCTGCCCTTCCAAGTCTGTCTCTTGCCATTTTGTAAGGGTTAAATTTTATAATACCTAGAACAATGTTTCAATTGTATTTATTGAATGGATGTTTCAGGGTTTGACCATTAATTAACCTTTCTTCTTCAAGGTAAATTCTTAAAGATCAAGATGGCTATGTCTGGGCAAACATTTTATGTTGGATAGAAAAGCAATTGGGCAGTAGTTGTACACACTTCTCCCTATTTAATTTGATGAAAAAGTACAGTATAAAATAAAAAAGGAATGGGAGATGATTAAGTTATAAATACCTGGGCTGTTTAACTTTCAAGTTACTGATCATGGGATCAAATTTTTTCTCAATTTATTATTGTTTGCTCAATTATGTATAAAATAAGATTTCAAAAATGGTAGAGATATGATATAGTAGCAGGGATCCAATTCAATCCAACTACCTTATAACATGTGTCTGCCATATACGTAAAGTACAGTACTAGAATTTTTAGGTCCAAATATATCAAAAGACCTCAGTTCAAATTCTTACTCTGCTACTTACTAATTCTATAAATGTGGACAATTTAACCTCTGCCAAGACCAGTTTACTTAGCATAAAATAAGTACCTTGACTTAATGTCTTCTGAGGTCTTTGACAGATTTTAATCATTGGTGTATATATATAGATATATACATATATATCTATATATATACACACACAAACAAACACACACATATGTATGTGTATATATATATCTACATGTATATTTATATGTATACACACATATATGTATATGAAAATGTATGTTTTGTTATATTCTCTAATACAGACTTCTCAATAATTGAGTATTCTTTTTTTTATCACATTTCTTGAAATTTATGAGAATTAACTATCTTTTTAAATGGGATATTTTTACCCACTAAGAAAATGATTAATTGTAATTAATATAAGCAGTTGAATGGTACAGCAGAAAGAATTCTGGCATGGAATTAAAAAGAGTTGTGAGGATCAAATGAGATAATATTTGTAAAACACTTAGCACAGTGTCTGACACATACTATGTGCTTAATAAGTATTTGTTCTCTTATCCTATAATGTATTTATTTATGGCTTAAGACTTTTTTTTTTAACCATCTTTTCAAGGTGCTAATGTTTCTTCTTAAATTTAATTATTAAGTTTAATTAGTCACTTAACCATTAGGGAGTCTTTTTAAATTTAGTTAATGCTATTTTTTTTTTTAAATCAAGAAGCTACCATAGGTATGAATAGTGTGTATGTGGAGAATACTGGCAGAACCTGAGGAAGGATTTTCATTTTACCTTCCCTTTCTCCTCAGAGCAGCTAGGATAGATTGCTGGGATTGAAGTCAGGAAGATTTATTTTCTTAAGTCCAAATCTGACCTCAGGCAGTTACAAACTTTGTGACCCTGGCCAAGTCACCTAACCTTGTTTGCCTCAATTTCCTCATTTGTTTAATGAGCTGGAGAAGAAAATGGTCAACCATTCCAGTATCTTCACTAAGAAAACTTCATATGAGATCACAAAAATTGGACATGCCTAAAATGTAACTGAAAAAAAAAGCAACAGCAACATGTTGTTTGGTGGAAGAATTATATTTTTGAAAGCTCAAAAAGTGACCAGGACATTTTCAAATAAAACATCAAAATGCAGTATAAAGAAATTATTTTACCTAATGATAATTTTTAAAATGAATATTTTTCTTGATAATATTAAAAACCACTAGAACATACCAAATGAAAGCTTATTATAAAGCAGAGTATATTTTGCTTTTTCATTTAACACTTCAGTGAAATTCAAATATCCTTTAGGTGGGAGCAGTGATGGATTGGTTTATGTGATAATAATTCAGATCCTATTTTTTAGAGTTTAACAAATTAAAAAGTGTAAATGCTCAACCTAAAAATTTAAAAATAGTTGGGGTGCTATGTTATTTAATGTAATTGACCAAGACCATTCTTTATTATTTTTTGCTCTTTCAATTGGTTTTTAAACACCAATTTTTTAAACACACCAATTTATTAGTATGTTTTGTTCTTCAAAAAAATCACTCTTCATGGATATATGTTTGAAATATCTTTCCTTATGCAAGGTAGAGAGTTTAAAGTGACTTAATTACTGGGTTACTATGATCCTGGACTAGTGTTGTCAGCAGGATATCTTTTTATTAAGATAACTTCATAGAGACTATATCAAAGACTCTGCAATTCCTTCTCCCCCCCTCTCCCCAATATTTTTTTTTATTTGTTTATTTTAACATATATTGCTTTTTGAATCATCTTGGGAGAGAAAAATCAGAGTAAAAGGGAAAACCATGGGAGAGATTTAAAAAAAAAAAAAAAAAGATAAAAGAAGTGAACATAGTATGTGTTGATTTACATTCAGTCTCCTTATTTCTTTTTCTGGATGCAGATGGCATTTTCTGTCCAAAGTCTATTGGGATTGCTTTAAATCACTTAACCACTGAGAAGAACCAATGCTTTTATAGTTGATCATCACACATTTTTGCCGTTATTATGTACAATGTATTCCTAGTTCTGCTTGTTTCACTCAGCATCAGTTCATGTAAATCTTTCCAGGATTTTCTAAAATCAGCTTATTCATTATTTTTAATAGAACAGTGATGTTTTATTATCTTCATATAGCACATTTTGCTCAGAAATTCACCAATTTATGGGCATCTAGTCATTTTCTAATTCTTTGTTAACACAAAAAAAGCTGCTATAAACATTTTTGCATACTGTGAGTCTTTTTCCTCCTTAATTTCCTTGGAATACAGACCCAGTAATGGCTCTGCTGGGTCAAAGGGTATGTCAGCCAATCTGAGATGTATGAGGTGGTATTTCAGAGTTGCTTTAATTTGCATTTCTCTTATCAATAGTGATTTAGAGCATTTTTTTTTCCAATATGGCAATAGATGGCTTTAATTTCATCATCTGAAAATTGTACTATGACATAAGCATAGATATATCTCATATTCTTATTTGTTAAAAGGAGAAAATTTATAAATTGGGGGATGATTTGTATTCTTATAAATTTGACATATTTCCTTATATATTTTAGAAATGAGATATTTATCAGATATATTGGCTGTAAAGATTTTTTCCCAGTTTTGTACTTCCCTTTTAATCCTTTAATATAATCAAGGTTGTCCTTTTTACCTTTCATAATGTTCTCTACTTCTTCTATGGTCATAAATTCCTCCCTTCTCCAAAGATCTAATAAATAAATTATCTTTTGTTCTCCTAATTTGTTTATGGTATCATCCTTTATGCCCAAATTATGGGATCTTTTTAACTTTATTTTGGTATGGGGTCTATGACGAGTTTCTGACATATTATTTTCCAGTTTTCACAATAATTTTTGTCAAATAATAAGTTCTAGAGTTTGGGGTATATCAAATACTAGATTGCTATAGGCCTTGATGATTGTGTCACGTGTAGCTAACCTATTCTACTGATCAATGACTCTATTTCTTAGCCAGTACCAAATTGTTTTGATGATTGCTACTTTATAATATCGTTTTAAGTTTGATACATTACCATGGTAATGGTATCATTAAGTTCACTGCTGGAAATTTATATTTTCCATATAAAATGAACATTAAGGAAACTAGTCTATGCAGGAATATTTTCAAACAATAGCTGCTGGAGTCCTGTATAACTGGATTTGTTTTGAGAACTAGAGGGCTATGTAAAAAACCCTCTCATCCAAAATCTGCAATTTTTTTTTTTTTTTTTTGCCATACACACACACATACACATACACACACACACACACACACACACACACACACACACACACGCACACGCACAAATATATATATTTGGTACTTTAGGTCCATTCACTAGCACACAGAATTATTTTGCTTATTTCCCACTGGCATGTTTGGTTAAATCTATTTCTAAAAGAGCCAAATGGTAGTAGTCACACAATTTCCCCAGATACACTCAGTTAGCTGTGCAAAAGAATTGATCTTTTCTTAGTATACTCTCCATCCAATGCAATCTAAGTAGGATTTTTAAAATGTGTTTTTGTTGCAAATATACAAGTTATCCCAATTTACTTCCTTCCTATTAAAATATTTGTTGATCTTGTTTGTTTTGAAAAGATAGCTACATACATAGCATACATCCACTAGAGAATATACTATTTTTTGCTTGCTAAGTAACTGTAGGCTTATTTTCTTTACATATTTCATTTTACATAAAATTTGAAAGTTTACATCTACTAGTAATTATTTTAAAAATCTAACTTTCATGTGTAATGAAATAATCTAATAAAATACTCTTTAGTCTGTTAACTCACTCTGAATGGTATGGAGTATGTTCTCACAAACACATATCTATACTATTATGATTACATATGCCCAATATATTTTATTCCATAGACAATGGGTGGTTATTCTTTTAGGAAATGAATAAGATAATTTTCTTATTCTTCATATACCAACCCCCTTTTAAGATATTCTCTTTCTCTCTCTCTTCTGTTTCTCCATTTCTCTCTGTCTCTTCGTATTCTACTCTTTATCTCTCTTTGTGTTTACTACCTCTTTCTCTCTGTGTCTGTATTTGTCTTTCTGTCTGTCTCTGTTTCTGTCTTGTCTTTCTCTCTCCTTATTCCTATTGCCTTTTGTCTGCTGCATTTGAGTCCTAGAATACATAGATCCACCAATGACTACATCTTTGAAAATGATCTTTCTCCAAAAAAATTAAAAAGGGGGAGGGAACAGAAAGTTAATAAACCCTAAGGAAATAGTGATTTGAGGGATAACCACACCTCTCTTAGGAAGAAAGAAGGGAAAAGAAAAAAAAAAAAAAAGTTGAGGAATTATCAGCTTTTTTCACTCCCTTTCAGAAATTCCATCAAAAAATGTATACTCCCAGAAACACCTCATAGTCCAAGATTCCAGACTGGCAACTTCATTGCTGCAATTGTATTTCTGCTTCCCACTCTGAGACCACTTTTCAAGATGCTTTCTGTACCACCACTTTTTTCATGTTACTAACATCTGTCCTTTCTTTTATGTCTGGTATATAGGGCTGGGGATTGGGGGAAATACACTTATATCAGAACTGTGGCATCTACTTTTTTTTTTTTTTTTTTTAGCCTAATGTTAACCAGATTATTTTGTCAGTCACCCTCCAGCCCCTGTCTTATGTAAGTATTTTTAAAATGGCTGAATTTTCTTTGGAGTTGTAAGGCACTAGTGATTAACAGAGATTCTAAGGAAACAAGGGAATGTAAGAGGCTGAAATGAGAGGAAGAGCACATTTAAGGCATAGGGATAGTTAGTACAAGAGCACAGATAAAACGGTTTTACATGTGAACAACAAAGAGACACTTTGAATCACTGAATGAAAAAGTGGAAGTAGTATGTCAAAGCTTGGAAAGTTAAATTGAAGACAATTTGTGAGGGACTTTACAGGCTAAATTAAGGAGTTCCCATGATTCTAGAGGCAATAGGGAGACATTGGGATGTATATAATAGAAAAGTAATGTGGTTAGAATGACTCTTTGTGAGACAGATTCTAACTATATGAATTAAAGAAAAGGGTGGTTCAAAGCAATGAGATGATTTAGGAGACTATCACATTAGTTTAGGAGAGGTGTGATAAGAGAATGACCATGTGAGCAGAAAGAAAAGGAAGGATGCAAATAATATTATGGAGGTAGAAATGATAAGTTTTGGCTACATGTTGGATATGTAGGTTGTGGGAGGATAATAAATCACAATGTAATGCTATGGTTTTGAGTCTGGGTGACTGGAAAGATGTTTCTACTCTTAACAGAAACAGGGAATTTAGTTGAAGACAGATGAATTTGGAAGAGAGAAATAATTCATCCTGTTTCAGATTTATTGATAACACATTTCAAAAACTCTAGCTCAAAACTTGTTATATTTATGTTATGTTATACACCTATATATTTAGATGTCATCTTCACAATTTGAATGTAATCTTTTTCAGGACGGAGATTGTTTTGTTTATATCTTTCTATTCTCAGCACCTTATGAAGTCCCTGAGGTTTAATAAAGTTGATAGAATTCTATACAGCTTTAGTCTACCAAAAATAATCCTTAAAAATGAACAGGAGTTTTATATAATAACAACAAAGTTATTATATAATTTATATAATAATATGTCATATATTTAATATTATAGTCTATATTTTATTTAATTAATTACAAAATTCAAGAGATAATACCTCTTATTACCTCTTTCTGAAAGAGAAAAACCTACCAAAAAACTATAAGATGTATAAGCTATTTTGGGGTTAATTTTCCAAAGCACACAACATACTAGTGTAAACTCCAATACACTGTGCTCTTTATGGAAATATAGAACAACTTAAATAATTGGGGAAATATTCAATGCTTAAGACTGAGCTATGCCAATAAAACAAAAATAATAATACTGCCAAAGTAAACTTGCACTTCCAATCAAATAATAAAAGGTACCATATAGAACTTGATAAAATAAAACAAGTCATTGGAAACAAAAAGTCTAAAATACCAACAGAAATAGTGAAAAGAATTGGGGAATAAATGGAGAATAGCATTCCCAGAACTCAAAATATATAATAAAGCGTCAGTCATTAAAATTGTTTGATATTGGTCAAAACATATAATTAAATTAAATGGAACATATTATATCAAAGAAATCATAAAAAATTAATTCAATAACCCAGTGTTCAATATGCTAGCAAACAAATTTCTTAGGAAAATACTTCCTGTTTGATTAAAAAAAAAAAAGAAAACTTGAAATCAGGTCTGTCAGAAATTTGACATAGGCCAACACCTTATTCCATATTCCACAATACATTCTAAATGGATAGAAGACTTCAATATTTAAACTCATACTATTAAAAATAGAAGAAACCTAATCATGTATCTTTCACAGCTATGAGTAGGAGATACATTTATAATCAAATATTGGGTTGAGGGAATTACAAAAGATAAAATATGTAAATTCAATTTCAAGAAACAGAAAAGTTGATTCACAAATAAAATTAACGTTCCTAGGGAAAAAAAAGGGAAGTCTTCAAATGGGTTTGGATCAAATAACTGATAAAGTTTTAGTCAAAAATACCACATACTCTTTCAGCATCAAACTCTAATCTCTTAGAAAAATTTTATTGGCTACATATCTTATTAGCAGTTAACAGATAATATAAATATATATATATATATACATATATAATGTATGTATGTATATCTATGTACACATATATACACAAAATACACATACAAATATATTTATACTTTGTAGTAATATACATATATTTATTGCTAGATGATAGATAGATGAATAGACAGATAGATAATGTATTTCAGCAATGTATCTTTAAGCTCTACTATTTTAGTCAGAGGAACCTCTGATTATTGACTATAGCTGCTAACTTTTTCTATTCAATCATTTAGTCAAGATGTATATAGTAAGCACTTATCATGTTCCAAAAACAGTGCTAAGCCCTGGGAATAGATAGGCAAATAAAATGTCTCTCATATGTCAAAGTGTCTCTTTGACAAAGTGACTCAAATTCTCAGGAGGAGAAAAGATGCAAATGATTAAGCGCATATAACATATAATACAAATAGAATATTATCACAGAGGGACAGTACTAGTAGTGTGTGAAGAATGGGAAGAATGTAGATGTTGCTTTATCATAAAGTATGTGGAGAGGAGTTGGAATGTAAGAAGACTAAAAATAGAAATGGGCAACTTCATGAAAAGCTATCAATGTAAACAGGACATTTTATATATGATCTGTAAGGAAATAGACCAGATTTCATTAAGTAAAGGGGATTCTGTGGTCATACTTGCACTTTAAAAAAAAAAATTGCTGATTTTTAGTTGAAGATGGTTTGAAATAGGTGGAGAATTGGGGCAGAAAAACCAACCAGAAGGCAATTTAAATTATCCAGTCATGGAATAATGGAAGAATACTCTTGAGTGATGGTTATATGAATGGAAAGGGGTGGAGTGAGGGAGTAATATAAGAGAAATATTGTAAAAGAAGATGGATCAAGACTTAGAAAAAAATTAGATAGGTGGAGTAAATGCAAGAACATAGTTAATGACACTGAGGTTATCTTGTGCAACTGGAAGGATGGTATTGTTTTTCACAGCAGGTGGAGTTATGAAGAGAGAAAGGTTTAAGGAAGAATGTAATTCTGTTTTAGATAGGTTAATTCTGAGATACAAGATAACCAGTTCTAGATATATGAAAAGCAGTTCATTATAAAATTCTGGAGCTTATGAGAGAACTTAGGCCTGAATATATAGTTAGAAATCTTCTATATCAAGATGATATTCAAATCCATGAAACTTGATGAATTTACTATGAAAAAGGTATATAAAAAAGAGATATAAACCTTGTATAATTTTGCTTGTGTGTGATGAACCCCACTGGAAATCTAGTTGAAATATAAATTTATGGATTTTCAAAATATAAATACAAGGGCAGCTAGATGGCACAGTTGATTGATAGAGTACCAGCCCTTAAGTCAGGAGGACTGAGTTCAAATCCAGCCTCAGATATTTAACATTTTCTAGTTGTGTGACCTGGGAAAGTCAATTAATTATAACTGCCTCAAAAAAAAAAAAAAAAATACACACACACACACACACACACACACACACACACACACATACATAAAACACAATAGTTAACTCATAACATAATAGTTAACTGGCATTCTCCCCTCTTCCATTTCCCTAATGATCTCTTTCTGACAAATAGAGTAATTTTAGCCAAAATCTGAGAAAGGAGTGATTGAAGCTGGAGTTACACACAATAAAATGTCTCAGTTTTTTCAATGTATAATATTATGTTCTAAGAAGAGATTTTCATCAGCAATTGCTGTTTAAACACTAACCAATTCCCTAGACTGTCTTAATACTATGTAAGGAGCATTTATTTGCAATTATACTGGATGGTTTGTGAATTAATTCCCTTCCAAAGTTGCCAAATGTTTCCCTTCTGGAGGATTACTCTTCTCTTCTAGTCCATCTCTCCCAAATTATGAGATTTCACTAACTATATCCAACTAAGCCATGAAATGAAAACATGGAGCAAATGAAAATAATTTAATTCATTACCCCATTGCTCGTTCAACATTTCCCTTCACTACATTGTCGATCATTAGGTGGAGTAATGGACATTACATAGTGTATATTTCCCTTTACACAGTGTTTTTAGGAAGGTTTTATGTTATGAAGATGATCATTTATATAAGATTTTAAACCAAGTTCCAGAGAGCTAAGAGCCCTTTCTGGCATACCTGTTCTTCAGTTGTGCCTGATTTTAAATTATCATAGTTAAGTTGATAGTAGGTTAAAAAGAAAGGAGACTAGAGATATAAAATTTAGAACATGCATATGTGTGTATGTACATATGTATCATTTATGTATATGCATGTTTATAAATGAGAGAAAGAGCAAGAGGAAAAGAGAAGAAGAAAGAAGGGGGGAGGAAGAGGAGGAGGAGAAAAAGGAGAAGGAAAAGATAGATGAGAACCATAAGCTTTCACCTTTTTCTTTTCACCTAATTTTTCAGTGTCTGTTGCTTCATTGAGGCAAAATGTTGAAGATCAGAGTCAAGGGATATGACTTTATTTAATTCCTGGTAGAGGAAGTTCTATTTACCTCAGCACAATGTGTATTGTAGTCATCAACAATCCCTTCACTGATCTTGATAATATGCCACATAATTTATATGGTGGAATATGATTCTGCACATAGCAAGTTTCAGGCTATGTCAAAGTTGAGAATAGAAAATTGATCATCAGTGGAAAAACAACAACAATATTAACAACATTATTACCATCCAGTTTGATTCTATCAATATTAAATAAGAAGATGCTGATTGGCACTGACACTATTGTAGAGTTCATTGTTCAGATTTAGTTTATATCGTTCTTTCTTACTTTCAATCTTTTATTTGTGTCTTCATTGCAGTGTGAAGCAAAGCATATTTTGATTGATGGCTTTATATTTATAGTGGGAATACACAACAAGAAAAATGATAATTCTCTTAAAATTTTCAGCAATTTCTCTTTCACCACACAGCCTATATTAATAATGAAATAAAAAACACTTCACCATGGTTTATGGTCCCTTTATGAGATTATGGCTACTCATAAGACAATAGCTGGCCTTTGTGGCAAAATGAGGTGAGATTCTTCCCAGAATATCATCCATGCTTACACTGCAAGGATAAATTATCCCTACTCCTAATATATCTATAAAGCAAGCATGAGATGGATTCAAGAGGGGTATAATGTGATACCAAGACAGAGAAGTTGTATCATATGCCTTTAACAGTGATATCCACTCTTTTATCTTTCATGCTAGTAATTTTGTTAGACTCAATGAGCACTTTTTTTTTTCAAAGTCATTTCCTAACATAGCATTGAGGACCATTATAAGTACAGAGTAGACCTGATGGTTTATATCAGGAATGTCAAATATGTCACATTGTGGTCCACAATACTCTTGAGTACAAGTTGAACTAGTTTAAAATACAATTAAGAAATGTTTTGTAAAACAAAAATACAACAGAACATATATAATGTTAATATGTGGATTTTTTCTTAAGTCAATATGTGGTCCAAGGGGATCCTTATATATAGTTTCATTGTAATGCTGAAGAAATTGAGGCAGGATAGAAATTAGAGAACAATTTAATAGTTTATTAAACGGAGAGATTTACTGGGACCAAATGATCCATGTTTGGTCCCAGGGCTGAACGAGACTATCTTCTCAAAGAATCCAGCCCTGAATATCAGACAGCAAGACTCTTTTATAGGATAACAAGAACAATGACATAATGGGGGAGGTACCAGGATGGGGGTAACCTAATGGAGAGAGGAACCTAGGATGATGCAATGGAGGGAGGTACTGGAGAGGTTACTGATATTCTAATGATGTCTAAAATGGATAGACCTTTATCCTGTCAAACATTAAGAAGGAATAATTATAACCTAAAGATATAAAACCTTTATCTCATAAAACATTAAGAGGAAAAGGTTATAACCTGAGGCAGAGTAACTAAATAGTACAATTAGAAAAACTGGGTCAGGACATTAAAAGGGAACTATGGCATTACATAATGACCCCTGTTTCTATTTGAGTTTGACAAAAATTGGGGGAGTAAGGAGATCAAATTGACTGGTCCATAACATCCAGGTACAAAAATGGCAAGTCATGGATTTCCCCCTGACTCCCATCTAAAATAGTCATTCTATTTTTTTTTTTTTTTTTGGAAAACCCTATTCCAAAACTAGTTCTCTATACAATGTCTGACTTTTCACAAGGTTTCTCTAATAAGGGGATAGATGATATCTGAGTTCTTTAGTGGGAGATAGACACCATTAAGGAGGTTCTTTTATAGAGGAGATACAATTTCAAAAGCTGACATAATTTGGCTTTCTGATTAGGTGTAACTGTGGGGTTGTGATGTTTTTGTCAACAGAAAGAATTCAGCTAGGAATTCAACCAGGGGTGAGATAATAATAGAAATCCACTTAAATGTAACAAAAAGCCTAATCAAAATCAAAAGTCAATTTATAATCCTATCAGTGCTCCTCCCTACTTAGCTCAGAAAATAGCTTGGCTTCAGATTGTTTCCAGTATTTCAAACTCTCTCTCAGCACCCACCTAACTACCAAGGACCTTATCAATGTCATTGATGACATGAAGGGGAGAAATTTCCTTCATTATTTTCCACTCTAAATATTATACATTGCTAAAGTAAGAGACTCTTTACATGGGGACAGTAAAACAAATAAAACAAACAAAAAATAACTGCTATATTTCCTACTCTCCTAGCTATGCTTAATGCTATCTCTAGGAAGTAAAACAGTACCTATGTTGGAACAGTACCTAATCAAAATAACCATTTTCCTATGGCACAAATTACTGTGACAGTACCTATGCTGCAAATGTGAAAGTGAAAACTATCCAAAAAACAGCTTTATTACCAGCATTTAACTAGTTACAACCTTTTGAAGGCTAGGGAACTGAGAATGAGCCCTGGGGAAAATTCAGATTGCTGAGAAGAATGAGTAGGCAGCAGGGAGGTGGGAGAGCACTAGACTCAATAAATGTTTATTTTACATGGAAGCTTAAAATAGTTCAAATTCTGTAATTAAAGACATATTTTTAAAAATTTCAGTGACAGATATAGTGAATAAGGAGGATCTTGTGGGCTTGATGCAGGCTTTAGCAAACACACAATCCTTTTAATATGAAAAGTGACAAAAATACTGCTACAGGAAAGTCAAGGTTTAAATAAGACTGTTTTTCAAAACCAAGGATCAGCAGAACAAAGAAACCACCTCCTTCAGAATCACAAGAATGATTATAATTATCTGTGGGTTGCAGATAAATCATGATTACAATTTCACTTTTGTAAATATTTTGTGACAGTGCAGCTGGTGGTAAATAATAGTGTTGAGATAGTTGAAAAACTTATAATATGGGGGAAGAGTGCATACAGTTGAATAACATTTGTAAAGTGTAGAATCTTCTTTTCCATCCTGCTGTTTATTTGTTTCCCATTCCTAGTGCATCTTCTATTCAAGTCAAACTGACCTACTTGTTATTACCTACAGAAAAAATTCCAACTATTGCTATCGGTTACCTAGCATACTTAGATCGCTTTCCTTATTCACTCATATCCCTTAGAATACCTAGGAGCCTTTGATGCAGTTAGGGAACCAAATGATGCAGTTAGTGGCAGTGCAGAGAGTTGAGGTGTGAGAATCCCCTTCTGGTCAGCACAGATTCAATGTGAAAAGAATTCGCGAATTCAAAAAGTTTGATTGGCAAAAGGGAAGTTTTATTGGCACTGAGAAGTCAGTCCTGTCAGAGAAATAAAGGTCCTAGCAGAGAAATCATGGCAAAGAGATAAACAGAAGTATTAACACTAATAAAAGAATGACTTCACAGTGGGCAGAGGTCCTGACAGGCAGCTATCCCAAGAAGAGAGAGAGGTTCCTTGACAAGGCATGATCCTGCTTTGGACTTCTGCAAATTATGAGTTTAAAATTGCCCTTTTCTATAAAAGATCAATTGAATGAAATTCCTTCAGTGTTGTCACTGAGCCCAGACCTAGATTTCCAGTTGAATAAGATCACATACATTTGAGCTAAGTAGGAGTGATCCTGGACTAATTTTTAATTCAATAGAAGGTGCAGCTAGTCACCACCAAGATAACAGAATGAAGCCACTTTATCTTGATTACCTGAGGTGGGCCTCTCCCAGAGAAGTTTCTCAAGAGTTCAAGGAGAGTTTCAAGTTCATCTATGGCTTCTTCCCCAAAGTCAGAAGACAGTTTCAGGGTTTCCTCCATCACCTTCAAAGCTTGATTCCAGTGTCATCTCCTACCTGGGTCTTTTTCTTGCTCTCTAGTTGTTAACAACTTTTCCCCAAAAATTATGTGTTTATTTTGGCTATATTTTGCATTATCCATGGATATGTTTAACCTTAACCATCCACCTCCCTCAATAGTTTATAAGCTCCTCATACACTAAGTCTTGGCTGAATAGGGACTGAGTTGGAGTTGTAAAATGTAAGGATGTGTGTGTGTGTGTGTGTGTGTGTGTGTGTGCGCGCGTGTGTGTGTGTGGTATGATTGTGGTTACAATACAGTCACCATGTAAATGAAAGATTATACATATATATGTATGTATATGGAAGATGTGAAAAATAATGGAAGGAGATGCTCTAACAACTGAGGATGCTAACAATATTTATTAAGTTCCTTTTGAAGGTAATAAATTATTGTAAAATGTATTTTTTTCTCTATACTCAATTGATTCCATTATATGTATGTTTTTCCATCTACAAATATAATGTTTGTGCATACATCTATATCTATACTCATCTATACCAATTCTATTGTCATGTTTTAAGTGAAATGAACAAGGCTTAAACAAATGGTGGATTTACTTTCCACCTCTTCTACTAATTTTCTAGCATTTAATTTTGGTGTCATTTTCCTTGCATAACATCTAAAGATAACCAATAAGGTTTTGTCCAAATTGAATGGCAGATTCTTAACTGTACATATATATTTATTTATTGTACAAATACTTCCCAATGAAACAAAATATTTTTAATCATCCAAAACTGGTTTTATTTGAACAAAATATAGAATTATGAAATCATATATTTAGAGGTGAAAGAAACCTCAAAGATTTCCTTATGTAATCTCCACAAGGAAACTGTGGCATGAAAATGTTAAAAAAATTTGTCTAAAGTCATACAGGGAGTAAGAAGAGTAAAGATTTGAACCCAAGTTATAGGATAACAGTGTCAAAGATTTATAGAGCTAATAGAGTTCTTAAAGGCCAACTAGTCCAATCTTTTCAACTTGAAATCAGGGAAACAATGAGAAAATATTTCAGAAAAGTGCATTAGTATATGATATATGAGGAAACAAAAAATAAAATAAAATTCCTTGCATTTGGATAAACAAATTTATGTGAATATTATAAAAGGCTTGAATTTATAAAAACAGATTATATAAATATAAATTTTAGATCCTGATATACCACTCTGGTTTTACTGCATATTTCCTAAATCAATGGGTATATCTACATGTGCATATATGCATATTTCTCATTTTTAAAGAAAATGATTGATTATACATCTAACATTGAAATGAATTAGTCCAACCTCAAAAGTTTACAGAGAGGGGCAGCTAGATGGTGCAATGGATAGAGTGCCAGCTAGATGGTGCAATGGATAGAGTGCCAGCCTTGAAGTCAGGAGGATCTTGATTCAATTACAGCCTTGGACAATTGACACTTCCTTGCTATGTGACCCTGGGCAGTTCACTTAACCCCAATTGCCTTAGCAAAAACAATAAAACCAAAAACGCATATATATATCTCTGTGTTTTGTTTTGTTTTGCCTCTTTTATATATGTAGATATCTTTTTATATAAATGTGTGTGTGTATTTGTGTGTGATAACGAAACTGAAAACCTAGAGAAATAATGGGGCTTGCTCAGTTTCCCACAGCAGGGACAGAGACAGGTGATAGAGAGCTCCAGGACTGAAATTCTGGAAAACTTGAGTTCAAATTTTGTCTCAGATACTTTCTAACTCTTTAACTCTGAGGAAATGACTGAACTATGTTTGTCTCAGTTTCCTATCTGTAATATAAGTTTGAGAAGGAAATAGCAAATATTTCAGCTTCTGGGCCAAGAAAATTCCAACTGGGGCCAGAAAGTCTCAGACATGACTAAAACAACTGATCAACAATAACAAAAGTAAGAAATAAGAGCTAAGATTTAAACTCAAGTTTTTGTATTCCAAATTTCTTCATAACTGTTTTGTTTTTCATTTTCCTCCCAAAATGTGCTTATAATAATCTAACTAAGGAATCATAAAAAATTTAAAAGTATCATACCTTTAGGGCTAGTATAAACAACATCATAAAGACCTCAAATCTATAAAAACATAAATTTATTGAAATACAATATGAATTTAGAACTTTATTGGTATAGGTAGTTCAACCAAGGAAAACTCTCTTACCAGTACAAACCATCATTTTTTTCTTCTTAGAGTTATTTAGAAAATGAAAACTAAAGTGTGTATCTCCCCACCCCCCACCCCCAAAGTCATACAGATACTTATATCTAAGACAAGATTAGAATTCAGGTCTTCCTGTCTCCTAATTCTGTGTTCACTAGACTCTCCCTCCTACAACTGGAATGAATTTTCTGTTCTCCATTCTAGCTTTAATGATTGTGAGAAGGAAAAAAAATAAGCATATGTAAAACATGTGTGTGATTAGGAGATCTTTATCTGGCCTTTACTAAATAGATATATCAAGAATTTAAATTTTCCATCCCATAAAGGAAGCTGAGATCCCAACAAATTATATTTACATTACAATAAGTGGCTATAAATATAAAGAATGTTCATTAGAAATATTTTCTAGGTCTTTTACTTTTAAGATCAATAATATTAGTTCTAGAAGTCTTATAATATATGAAGTATATTTTTTTTAAATGAGTGAATAATATATTCTGACCTGGCAAAGTAAGAGAAAAAAATAGTAGTGATTAAAAATGCCATAAAATGTTCTGAAATATTTAATATTTATAATCGATTCAGCAAATATTTATTTAATACCTATTTGTGTGCAAGTTATTTGAGAATTCCCTCCACAAACATAAATCCACAAATACTCTATGACTTAGAATATGCATTCCAGAAAGTTGCCTAAAATATAGAGGGGATTTAGGACATGTGTCGGTGTGGGAGGGTAGGTTTCATGATGATTTTATATAGGAGAATGATAATAATTATAGCATCTCATACAAATGCAAATATCTAGCACATACTGGATTTTAAGATTTGCAAAACATTTAACAAATCTTATCTCATTTGATCTTTATCACAACCCTGCAAGAGATAGGATCTGCTATTATCCCTATTTTACAGATGGAAAAACTGGGGCAAGGAAATCTAAGTGATTTCCTCAAGATCATAGAGCTAGGAAATTATAGAAGTAGAATTTGAACTCTAATCTTTTTGGCTCCAGATCCAGGACTCTATTACTGTCCTATATTAAAAAAAAAAAAAAAAAATCACCTTAGAAAATAATCACCATTGTCTTTCAATTGCTCAATTGTCCAAACAGGACAAGTATTCATATTTTCATTTACATAGTAGGAAACTAAAAAACAGAATAGGTAGGCAATTTGCCTTAATGCAATAATTTAGCAGTTACTTTTATTTTTAATACGAAGTAACCTTTTCCCATTGATGCCAAAGTCAGATATTCTTTGTTACGATATGAATTCTTTAGTTTGTTAGAAAGAGAAATATCTTCTTGGGACTAAAGCAGGTATCAAGTATCAGAAAATAGGTATCAAGCATCAAACTTAGCTGCACTAGGGATATGATATTTTAGTAATTCATACTGACAATTATGGGGAACATTAATTAGTCCTCTCTTCATACTCTTTACTATGTCTTTCTGTGGTCAGACAAGAACAGAGATCAAAAAGAATCTTAAACTCCACCCTATATTTGCAAACATTCTCTATATCCCTTCCCAGTATAATCTTGAAACAATGACATCATACTTTCAAAATCATAACCATTAACCATTATATTTAGAGCTCATGAGTTCTGTTATTTGAATGTCTGGTTGCAAAGCTATAAGCATTCTCAAAGTAAACACCTGCAACTGACTCTTTTTATTGTTATTGATCTTAGGCAAGAAAATAAGGCCAATTTACCAGGTGTTCAAGGCATACACAAAATATGCAATTTCCACCTTACTCAAGAACCCCTCATATAATTTCATTGCTGCAGACAGATGAAAATACTCCGTGTCTTTCTATGTCTCTCCCTCTTTCCTTTCCTCTTTCTCTCCCTCCCTCCCTCTTTTTTCCTCCTTTCCTCTCTCCTTCCCTCCCTTTCTCTCTCTTCCTCCCTTTCTCTCTCTCTCTCTCTCTCTCACTCTCTCTCTCTCTCGCTCACTCTCTCTCTCACACACACACACACACACACACACACACACACACACACACACAAACATACGCACACACGTGGTACAAATGTCTACAATAAAATCATCATTATCAGGAGTCATACTGCACAAAATTCTCTTTAACATTTTAGGAGATAGCAGAAATAAACCTAGGCCATAGAAGTGATTTGTAATAATAGTAGGTTAATGCTTCCAAAATCCCCATATGTGACCCCTTTAGGAACTTACCTATCACCCTCTGTGATCTTTCCTTCTACTACACTTTACCATTTCTTGGATTTAGACACTACCTCAGGCAGTTAATTTGTTTAACTTTCTCTACTTTGGGCTAACATTGTTCTGATTGGTGGATGAGTGATTTAAAACATTTCATCTCATAATATGCATGTGAATTTTGCTTTCCTTCTTACTCTTTCTGATATGGGCAACTTGCTATTTGCCTTGCTCTTCTCATTTTTTCTGGTTTCCTACTGTTATCCTCATTCAAGAAAAAACAAACTAAACTGTCATTTTTGGGTACCTTTGTGTATATTCTCATGTGCTTAGCAAAATTTTTGATACATAGAAAATAAATAATAAACTTTTTTTGAGTGCCTATGAAAATCTAGTGCATTGGGGCTCGAGTCAAAATTCCTGAGGATGCCTAGATCAAAACGTCCTTCCATAACTAACTGTGACAATAAATACTGGCTCTTCCTACAAGATATGAGCTCCTTGAAACCAAATTTTATTTATTTTAATGTGGAAGAGGAAATTTTCTATATTTTGGAAAGTTCTTATTTGTAAATATAAAACAAATTCTTTTTGAAGACCACCTATTTTACTTAGTATAACAAAATGAGCACAGGGTCATGATCATCATCCATCTCACTATTGCACTAAAATGTCCTTTTCATTATCTAACCTGAGCTAAACTTTTGCTTGGATTACTGAAAATTATTGGGATATCTCACGTAATAGTTCAAGTAGACCTATAATCAAGAACAACATCAAATCTATACTCAACTGTCTCACAAATTATCTTCTTGGTAACTCTATTATTATACAACTTGGAATCTTCTTTAGCTCTCAAACTGTAATTACTATAAAACTATTCAAATGTTGCCTTATTATCTAGCTCCCCCACAGCTTTTCTGAAGTGGCTAAAAGGACACTGTTAAATTTGGGCAGAGGTAAGAGGTAATAGATTTCTTTTTTCTTTCTTCCTCTTTTCTTTCCCATTTTGATCTATACTAGGTAACATGTACTTATGAGTTTCAAAAAGGAGAGCTAATCCTTCATCACCTATGTAGTTTTCCTTTCATTTTTATTGTATTTCCTTCAGTTAGTTCATTTATAGAATATTTTTGAATTTTTAAATAAATATTTTATGAGAATAGACAGAAACATCAATTTACCTATAAAATTTTATCATGGGAAGTCAGATTTTTAAAATTAACAAGATGTCAAATTTCATTTTATTTTCCTTTTCCTCAGAGTACATTTAATTTTTGGCTGATGTAATTTCACTAATTCTGAATCTTTTGGTAACCACTTAAGATTATGTGTTTCTAAAATATTTTAACACTATCTTTTGATTTTCAAAGCTTTTTCATCCCCTTTATTCCTTTTGTAGCTACCTGAAGACAGGCAGCATATATATGTCCAAAGACATCTGTTGTTTTTTCATTGCCCTACCACATTGATTGTGCCTCTAAATTTCAAACTAATAAAGTCACAAACTAAACCCAACAGCTGTTATTATGTCAGTGGAAGCTAAAAGGAATGCTAAATAGTATTGTTTTCAATGCCATCTTCCTTACAATAACCATCACCAGAACAATCTATTAAAATGTTGCTTTAATTTGTAACATTCTGACTTCCAGATGCTAAAAAACCAAACCAATCAAACAAACAAAAAACCCAAAGCAGTTCAATAAAATACCTTATCACAAGGTGAAGGTATTTTCCTGGGCAAGTAAATCATAAATCATCAATCTATTCACCATATGACAAATTTGGCTTTTTATTCTTAAAATCAATTACATGAGATGAAACTGAAATTCAGCCACAGTAGAATTTTCCCCGCCCATTCTGACATGTTGACAACCATGGTAATATTCATTTATCTTACCTGGGATTTAAGAGATGAATGGATTATTTAGTTACAATGTCTGATTCTGCCTGGGAATGTTGTCAGTTGTAACATCTGGCATTTGTTTGTTGATGGAAATTCAGTTTTATATTTGCTTTTATTTGTGTATTGCGCTGTAGTAATAATTGTGATATATCCTGCACCTTTCTGAATATTGATTTGTAATACATTGAACACTTGTTTGTAATCCATGTTTCAGAATCTTAGGCAAATTATGTGTTTAACATTCAACAACTTTATCAATAAAAGGACTAGAATGGGATGATATAAAGTCTTTTCTTTTTTCTCTCTTTCAACTTATTTCTGTGTAGGTTCATGATACATTTTATAATAAGAGATATACATTAGAAAAACTAACAACATATTATTGACCTATATGGAATATTACTTGAGAGACAAGAAAAAGAAAGGCTTTCATATTATAATCAGGAAGTTCTTAAAAAGAATAGTGATAGAGAAATCCAAGCTTGGTACTTCTGTGTGTGTGTGTGTGTGTGTGTGTGTGTGTGTGTGTGAATATTTTGAAGAAGTTATAATTTTTGGAAATGTTGCTGAACCACTATGTCCTTATGTGCTGGAACAGATTAGGAATTTGAATCTTATATTCTCCCTGACTAGAATAGGGTTGTCATATATGCATTATCAATGTCATCATCATTTAGTCAAGACAAAGTTATTTTACCTGGCATGTAGCTGGTAACTTAATTAATGCTTGCTGACTTAAATTAATCTCCTGAAGAAAGAGGGTTTCTTCTTCAAGAAAGAAAAAAAAGGAAAAAAAACAAATAAATGAATGAAATAAGTATTTATTAAGCATTTAGTATATGTCAGGGACTATAGGAAGTATTTTAAAAATATTATCTAATTTGATCAGACCTAAGATCAGCAACAACACCAGGGGTTAATTATAAAACAATAAGCCACTCACTCCCAGAAAACTGAATACTTTTGGAATTTATTATTACACACACACACACACACACACACACACACACACACACACACATATTTGTTTTTATTTTTAATACACATTGCTTTATGAATGATGTTGGGAGAGAAAAATCAGAGCAAAAGGGAGAAACCATGGAAAAACATTAAAAAAAAAAAAAAAAACAGATAAACGAAGTGAACATAGCATATATCGATTTACATTCAGTTTCCTTAGTTCTTTTCCTGCATGCAGATGGTATTTTCTGTCCAAAGTGTATTGGGATTCCTTTGGATCCCTGAACCACTGAGAAGAACCAAGTTTTTCATAGTTGATCATCGCATATTCTTGCTGTTATTGTGTACAATGTATTCCTGGTTCTGTTTGTTTCACTCATCATTAGTTCATGTAAATCTTTCCAGACTTTTCTAAAATCAAAATTGTTCATCATTTTTTGTAGAACAATAATATTCCATTACTTTTATATAGCACAACTTGCTCAGTCATTCCTCAATTGATGGGCATCTACTCATTTTCCAATTCTTTGCTAACACAAAAAAGAGCTGCTATAAACATTTTTGCACATGTAGACCTTTTCCCTCTTTTCTGATTTCTTTTGGAAATAGACTCACTAGTGGCACTACTGGGTCAAACCATGCACAGTTTATAGTCCTTTGAGTATAGATCCAGATTGTTCTCCAGAATAGTTGGATCATTTCACAATTCCACCAACAATGTATTAGTATCCCATACTTTTGAAATTTCTAAAATTTCACTTACTTTCTAAAATGCTAAAGAGCACATATAAAAAAGAAGTTTGAAATCTAATAACAGGGTTTTAGACTTCAAATAAACAAAGAAGCCTGTAAATTTAGCCTATCTTATATCTGAATAATTTACTTTAGAAATGTCTTGTGAAAATGTTCAGTGACTTCATTTCATTTTAAAAGGATGTGGGAAGCCTTAATCATAGATTCATCTTCAACTATTTTCTTCTTACATCAATGTACAAGGTCATATCACATTTTGAACTAGTCTTAAAGAAAGTCATATAATGATCTTGTGACAAAAAACAGACATAATTGGTTCCTCATTTTTAGGATGTAAAAAAATGTTGCCCATTTTGGGTTTTAGTATCATTTATTCAACAAACTTTAAAAACTTACTAGGGAAATATAGCTCAAATAAAACATGATCATATCACTTAGGAAATCTCCAATTTAGTAGAAAGGTAAAATACAAAACAGAAAATTATGATATAGAGTAATGCATGATAAGTACTTTAGAGAATAGAAAGATAAGTTTTTAATATTAAATAGGTGGATGATTATTATGATAGGAAAAATAGGAGGATCCATGAATGATGTAGTATATTTAGACTTTAAAAAAAGGTAACAATTCTGGCAAAGGAGGGCATTCTAAACTTAGGGAGCAATATAAACAAACATGAAAGCAGAATATAATGGACCATGGAAAAGGTTTGGAGTGAGGTATGTCATAGAATATCCAGTTTTGTATCAGTATGACATAGAAGAGATAAAGAATAGTCATATAGGATCTTCCAGACTATGAAGGGTCCAGAAAACTAGACAAAGAAGTCTGAATTTAAATGTTGTGATTTTGTCAGAATAAAAGAAAGGCTTCAATTGTAGCTCACAAACAGGAAAGAAAAAAATCTTTCCATATGGACCTGTGAGGCCCGCCAAACTTACAATTGCATGTTGAGTTTCTGCCTTACCCTGAAAGGGAAAACAACACAAGGATCCTAGTTAAACAATCTACCTTCTGACGACTTATAAAATCTTGCCTCTGGAAAGCCCTATAAAGTTCCACCTCTGGAGAGGGCCTATAAAATCCTCTAGACTTATTAATGTCCTAGTAGGAGCCTCCTTGCAGTAAAATAACCATACATTAAACATGAGTCATCCCAACAAAGGGAGACCATCAGTTCAAGACTAGAAGAGGAACCTGATTACATATCAGAATGTTATATATTTATAAGATTACTACATATTTAACATCAATTAATCAAGATCTTTTATTGCCTCTGCTTGAAGATATACACATATACATATGTATATACATATATAATGTGTGTTTATAATACATATATGTATATAATGGTAACATATGTATTTTTACTTTGAAAGAGTTTACAATTTTTTGAAATGTACATATGTACTTACACAAGCAGCTGGAGAAAGATTACAAAAGAGTACATAAATGAAAAAATATATATTTAGAATATCTTTCTCTAGAAGATTTACCTTTTTAATTATTCTTTCTTAACTGTTTAAATTAGTTTGCATTCTTTCTTGCATATTCTGTTTGATAGCACAGAATGTTAGAGAGTAACAAAACAATTACTTGGAAGTATACAATATGGCAGAAGAAAATTTGTATGAAATTAAAACTTTTTCACAGACATTCCACCATTCTTTAATGATCTTAAACTAACTGGATTAGCCAATACTTTTGTATTGTCTCCTTGTAAAATATAAATATAAATATTTCTTTATAGGAAAAAAAAATAAAGGCCACTAGTAGCACAGTGAAAAAAGCACTGGTTCTAGAGGGGAAAGACCTAAGTATAAATACAATCTCAGATATAAATACATAGCTGTGTGACTCTGGATGAGTCACTTAACATCTAATTGCCTGACAAAAGGGATCTACTAGAAATGGAAATGACAAACTACTCCAATATCTTTGCCAAGAAAACCTCAAATAGGGACCCAAAGATGGAACATTGTTATGAGTTCAAATGTTGGAGTTCTTGTTCTTCTCAAAACAAAACCGGTTTAGCTTAGAGCCCTCCGGATGTCTCCAAATCCAAAGGTTCTGTCCTTCAGCCTCTGCCTCTGCTTTCTTCAGCCTCCGACCAACACAGAGATGGAATGAATCTCTTGTCTCCTTCTCTTGGGGCTCGGCTAGCTTTCTGGTGAGTCTTTCAGACCAGCTTGGTCTCAGTGGGGGGCGTGCAGGAGCCCAGCCACCAGCTACAGTGGTGTGAGATGAAGATGAATCTGGTTGTCCACTGAACTCTCCGCTCGTAGCTTTATCCTCTGAAAACTCTTCGTCTGCCACCAGCCAGCCAAGTGGAATATATTCTGCCTTGCCTCGGAAAGAGGGCTTCTGGAGTAATTCCGCTGAAATCCGTCAAAGTGCTCTCTGCACCAGAGTCGCTCCTCTCGAGTCCAGCTGAACTCTCCTCTGCGACCAGCCAGCCAAGAGGAAAAAATGTATTCTGGAATGGCTGTCTCGCCTTATATGTGAATCTTCTGAGAGAATGGGATTATGGGTTTTCTCCCATAGTGCTCTCTGGCCCAAAGAGCTTTAAGGGAGGTATGAACTCCCTTGAAGTTAGAAAGTTTACTTTGTGAAGCTGGCATACTTGTGAACTCCAATGAGTAAAGGTGTGAACACAAGCCTTGTATTAATTAGTTCTACTTAGTACCTTGTTTCAGGTTCTGGCCAAAATCTTCTTGTAAGATTAGATCAACTCTAATTAGTTAGCAGTTAGTAAGGATTCCAACAGAACATGACTGAAAAATCTGAACAACAGGAAATGTTTTTTAAAAAATAGTGCTTTACAAATGGAAATTTTTATGTATATATTAAAGAAATTATTCCTTGATCCTTTTTCTGTGACTGAGAGATACTCAAAAGTTAAGAATCATCAGAAACATATCAGAGTACTGCCCCAGCTTAAAGTCAAATTCCACCTAGTTATGGTCTATTTTTGTCCAACATAGTCATTTCAGATCATGGAGGTCATTGGATAATGTTTGATTCAGTTCAGAAATATTTGCTGAAAAGAAAGTAGTGATATTTCTCCCCTATTTAATAGCTAGTAAAAATCAGCCTTATTTCTTGGTTCCATAAAGCATACTAGTCAATTTTTCTCTGTATTGGAGGAAATTGATATTTGGACTTTTTTTTTTTTAAAGAAAACTTAAGTAATCTAACAAAAAAAAAAAAAGCTGAGGTTTATAGTTTATTCTGAAGGTACATACAATAACATAATAGTCAAAATGTGGAGGTTAGAGAACATATTTTTCTTTTAAAATAAACATTATTTTTTTCATAATGATTGAACAGTTATGCTCAAAGTTCTCTTTTTTCCCTCTCTGACCTTCTGTTCAGATGATTTTTTTAAGCTGTTACCTAAAAAGGTTATATTAGCACAGATAGTTTATCTGGTCTGAATGTCTTTTAAATGCCTAGTATATAGTATGAAGAGCATAATATAAATCAAATTTATTTTTATTTATTTTATTATATATACTATTTATTAATAAAATTATTAAAAATAATTATTAAAAAGTTATATGGAATATACCTTTAGTATATGGCAAGGGCAGGAGCATAGTTGTGGAGAGAAAAGGGATATTGGGAAGTCCAGAGAACTTAAAGACATGAATGGCCTGGCTACTTCCTTTAAATGGAGATTCTTGGAAGAGCTTTCTACCCTTCAATCAGAGAAAAGGGCCCTGGACAGAGGGTATTGGTGAAGTAAAGTTCAAGAACCCATGCAATCTTCCAGAATGAAGTGGTTCCTAGAGCATGATAAAGAATAGTACAGAGGAGTACAGCTGGATAATAAATTAAAGGAATAAAATATCTATCTCAACAGTATAGGAAATAAGGACTCCAAACAACTCAAAGTCATCTGAAGAAATTGATTAAGCCATAAATAAATTAGGAAATATTAGAGGGAGAAAAGATAGATTTTTTTTTCCCAAGTGAGTACTATCAAACACCTAAAGAAAAATTAAAATATTATAGAATCTAGTTGTAAAAATAAAGAAGGCTTTTACCAAAATTATTCCTTAATTACATTATTCTATCTTTTTCATCCTTAATCTCTCCTTAGTTTAGGTACTAAGACTATATTTGTCTCAAAAATGATCATAAAATGATAGGATTATAGATGCAGTGTTGACAATCTCATTAATTTTTGAGGTTTCTTATAATTCTAAATCAGTATCTTTATGTCCCTTCTCTGAGATAATTATTGTTCCTATATCTAATTTTTTAAAAAATTAAACAAAAATAATAGAGACAAATATAATTAAGAAACATTGAAGCGAATATAATAAATACAATATTGGCTATTAACAAAGAATATATAGCAGTATAATACAAAAAATACCAACAATGAAGTTGTTTTTATACCAATGATGTAAAGAAAGGTTTGTTATTTTAAAATTATAAACATTACAACTTCTACTAATAAAAATAATATGAAATAATTCTTTCAACAGTTATAGAAAGAGACAACAAAGGATGAATGGCATGTATATTTCGATAATCATGGTCTGGCTTTTCCCTGGTCAAAGAAAATTTTCATTGCCTAAAGGAGAGAAAAAAGAGCTTGAGCAGAAAGAAAATTCTTCAACAGTTTTGGTTTCATGATTCAAATGAAAGCTCTCTGACACTAAATTAGCCTGGTTGGGGATTCTTCCCTTAACAACAATAGGAGTTCCATTTTGGGGTGGATAAGAAAAAAATATTAAAATCTTAGATTTTTGGTCAAAATGTCCTAATTTCAATCTTTCCCCCAAAATATGTATTAAAATGCATACCAATTATTAATCATGCTCTCAAACTAGAAAACAAATATTACTTTATGGAAGATGAGCTAGATAAAGAAAATGCCAGGCATCTAAAACATCATGAATTGGGGGCTAAAATAAGTTGAAATCAGAATTAATGGACATTTTAAAGTTCCTACGAATATAAAAGCTAGAAAATTGAATTTGGATTTAAACAATATAAATTAAATGTGATTAAAAACTATACTGATTTTTAAACAAATGCTTAAAATGTTTCTGATACCTTTTTCTCTCTTTCCACTAAATGTGAAGGCATTATTTCAGTAAAAAGTGTATTAAACAGTTGGTTTGCTACTGTGAATAGGTTTTATAAAGTTAAAAACACACAAAGACACTATAGTTCATAAGAACTGGCAGGGTGGCAAGGTTTTGAAAGTAATAAAAATGTTAAACAGGCTACCTATATTGAATTTAAATAATGAGTTTTGGGAGTTTGTTCCCTGGATACCTGAAGGTGTATCATGGTACAGGTATAAACAATTTCCAGTATCTGCTGCTATTGATATTAACTTAAAGATAATTGCACCTTGCTTTAACTGTAAACTGCATGAGTTAGAATCCCTTGGCATTGTAAATTGAATAACTCATTATTTATGAGTTCAACTGCGATCCTGGCAAAAGTGTTTCTGTTGGCAAATCTCACCTTGAGGAAAAGTATGAACACTTGCTAACTAGAAATGCTAAATGGTGCATACATATTTAAATCAGTTCCCAAATATGTGTTTTTTCTAGGGAGGTCAGGTATGAATTTTTTGAAGGTAGTGATGGGATCTCCCTGACCCATTTTCTTCACTATGAGTGGAAGTTTTCCCATCTGTCAGATCTGAAGCATGGCTTTTATAAGAAACTGAATAAAGTGAAGTCATATTGCATAAATCAGCAGTTCCAAAAACTTTCTGATGTTTATATAGCAAAAAACAGAGTTAAAGGAGCTTTGTCCCTATATTCACACACACAAAAGGGTAAGTCTGAATTATTTAGATCTAGACCAAACAGAAAAGCTTAATTTTGCTATGTCCCTCCATCTTCTTTTAGAGTCATAGCTGTATATCTGGAAAGGAGCCTAGAACACATATAGAATTGCCTTCCCTTACAGATAACAAAACTAAGGTATAGGGAATTTAAATGATTTTGCCAGTCATACAACTGATGGGTATCATAGGTATAACTTAAAGCCAAGAGCTTTGCCATCAGAACTAGTGTCCTCCCATTTCATACAGTTCCTGCTTCTCTTTTACCAGGGACACAAGTGACTGATGTGTACAGTTTAACTGAATTCAGTGTGATAGGGGTACAATCAAGCAATGTTATTCTTTTTTTAAAATTTATTATATACTTATTTAAAGTTTAAATGCAAAATTGAACACAAAGAAAAACATAGGAGATGATTCAAAATATAAAACAATAAATTTCCGTTTCAAGAAAACCAATATAATAAATATTACACTTTGTGTTTAGAGCTGCCCATCTTTGCATGCTTATAGGTTTGCTTTTGTTCTTTATTGCGTACTTTTTATTTTCTTCTCTTTCCCCCCCATTTCCTTCTCCTACTCAAGAACATTACAATTAAGTATTAATATATGTGTGTGGGGGGTGAGGGTGATTAAAATTATCTCCCTTGTAATAAAAGGGACTGAGGCAGAGTTCTAAGTCAATGGCATTTTATCAAAGAGTCCATGGCCCCTTCTAATCTCACAATCTGAAATATCTCTTCCTTCTAGGGCCCTGTTTTTACATGGCTAGATGTGTCTTGTCAGTACAGAATAATTCCATTGAATAAGCAAAATAATGTATCAGCAGGGTCACAAGTTGAGTGAAATAAGGATTATTTCCATACAAGATGGGTTGCTTCTCCTTACCTTGGACAGGAGGAAATAGTACAAGACATCATAGTCAATGACCTAGGTGGTCATAAGATGGTCAGCTGTTTTTATTGGACAAGTAATTGATCTGGAGGTACAAAAATATTTTGGGAGAACTTTGCATATAGATATGATCTCTGCCACATTGGGCTTGGTCACCATGACAAGGAAAAACAAGGGTGGAGAGCCTTTATCTAACTTCCTATAGGTAAATAAGTAAAGTTAGAATATACAGCTCACAACCCTGGTGCCTTATATATAGAACTTTGATATAATTATATTAAATTGATTAATTCTAGATTGGAATAGATTAGGGGTCAAATGAATTACTTCTAACAACATAAATGCATACATATACACATATATATGTATATATATATACACATACATACATATATATTCATAGATAGCTATAATTATACACACATACACATATTTTTCTAAATTTATCAAATCATCATTTTCTATACCACAGCAATATTCCAACCTCATACTGTCTAGCTATTTTTAATAATTTAAAACAATATTGATTAACATAAGTTGCATATTCCCTATTTTTCTCTTTTGATTAATCTATTTTATCATTATTTTACAGATCAATCATTATTACTCCTGCTTTTTTTAACCTAATAAATTCTACTCCTGATCTTTTTACTTTATTTGTGCATATCTCTTATTTCCTATCTCTCCTGACTTTTCAGCTTTCCTTTATACTTACTACCTTGCCTTCCTATTATTTAACTTGTCCACCTTCCTTATTACCTTCCCTTATTCTTTCCCTCCCTCTTAACACAGTCTCATTAATCTATTTTCCTTATCATATTCCTGTCAAACTACATAATCTTATATAATCCCTATCATTACATTTCTTCACCTTTTTATTTCTTTTTATGTTCAGAACTTTTATTCTTTTAAATGTGTGTGTTGTTCTCTTTTTTACCCAGATCTGATGCAAGTAGAATTCTCTCTCTAAAAATCTGTTATTCTCTCTCCCTTTCTATATGCCCTTACCTTCTTATTCGTTTCTGAATTTAGAAGATTTTAAAATCCTTCTCTCTGTGTCTCTGCCTCTCTCTGTGTCTCTGTCACTATTTCTCTCTTTCTCTGTATGTATGTATGTATGATGTATATATGTAATCCATAAATCCACTAATTAACCCATTCGTGATGAGAGTTGCAGAGCTACCAGCCCTCTTTCCTCATCTAATTACTCTGTTAGTTCTTATTTTTGAACCTCATTCATATAAGATGGTTACTTATTTTTACCTTTTCCTACATGATTTTGCTTTTTAGAATCAAATTATATTCAACTCTATAGCTGGAAGAGGTTTATGAGATGTTGGTCATCTGCAATGCTATTTTCCAGTTTTCCCCAGCAAATTTTGTCAAGTAGTGAGTTCTTATCACAAGACTAATTTTTTGGTATTCAATTTTAGGTAGTCCAATTATTCTTGGTTTTTCTTCTTAATTTGTACTTCGGATTTTTTTTTTCTTATGAGATGTCTCACATTTTTCCTATTGTTTTCATTATTTATATTTTGCTTTTATTTATTGGTTTCTTATAAATTTTCTGACTTCCCCTTGCTCAATACTAGTTTTCAAGGAGTAGTTTTCTTCTTTAAGATATTGAAATCATGGAAGAAGTAGATACAATTCATATTAACTTTGAATGCTTTCTGTTTACTTGTAGAAGATGATTTTATATCTTAATATCTATATTCAGCATAGACTAGAGCTGAAAGGAAAATCTTATTTTCAAGTACAGGATTCAGGAAAAATATAAGGAGGAAAGTGATAAGGGACTTATTAAGGTTTATTTGTTTACATTCCTACATGGGAGGATGATACTTGTAACTCATTAGAACTTTTTTTCATTATTATGGCAGAAAGAATACATATAGACAGAAGGCACAGAAGTAAGTTGAATATGAAGGGATAATATCTTGTTTTTAAAATGATGAAACAAGGTGTAAGAGAGGAATGCATTGGGAGAAAGGGAAAGGGAGAAGTGGGATGGTGAAAATTATCTTTAATTTTTAAAAAGGGGCAAGAAAAAGCTTTTACAGTGGAGAGGAAGAAGGGGAAGAGAGGGTAAGTGAGTGAACCTTACTCTCATCAGAACTGGCTCATAGAGGAAATGACATATGTACTCATTATGGGTACAGAAATATATCTTACCCTGCAGGAAAATAGAAGGGGAATGGGACATGGGAAAGGAGGAGGGTGATTTTAAAAATTGCATATTGCAGCAGGGAGTAGTCAGTAGTAAAACACTTTGTGAGAAGGGACAAGATAAAAAGAAAGAGAATAAATGGGAGGAAATACAATTGGCAATAGTAATTGTAAAAAGAATTTTGAAGCAAGTTTCTCTGATAAGGCCTCATTTCTCAAACATAGAGGGAACTGAGTCAAATTTATTAAAAAAAAAAAAAAAAAGCATGTCCCAATGGATAAATGATCAAAAGATATGATTTGTGCCTAAAGGGTTATAAATTCATGCATATCCTTTGACCTAACAACATCACTCCTGGGCATGAATACCAAAAGAGATTCAAAACAAAATAAAACAAAAGGAAAATGACCTATATGTACAGAATATTTTCATTGCAGCTTTTTTCTCAGGGAAAAAAATGGAAATTGAGGGGATGCCCATCCATTGGGGAATGGCTCGATAAAGTATAGTATGTCTTTGTGGTGGAATATTATTAGTTCTATGGAAAATGATGAGCAGGATGTTTTCAGAAACAAACAGACAAACAAGCAAAAAACCAAACAAAAAAAAAACAAAAACAAAAAAAAACAAACAAACCTGGACAGTATCCCATGAACTCAAGCAAAGTGAAATGTAGTACATAAAAAGTAAAGTAAATAGTTCTGGGATGACTAGATGTAAATGACTGTTCTCAGCAGTGCAATGATCCATGACAGACTTATGGTGAAAAATCCTATCTATACCCAGAGAAGGAATTGATTGTGTCTAAATATATGGACTGATGTATTCTCTCTCTCTTTCTCTCCTTTTTTAAACTTACCTTTTCTTGAGGATTTTTATTTTCATTAGGGTTGGAGATGTATATTTTCTTTCACAACTTACTTTGCAGAAGGGTTAATTGGTTAAAGTTGAAAGTACTAGGTACTTTTATTTGGTATGTATAAAAGAAGGATCTTTTTCCTTACTGCTTGAGGTGGGAGGCAAGAGCAAAAGGAAAAGAAAAAGAAAAAGAGAACAGAGCACTTATGCTTTCACACCAAGCTGTAATGTACCCTTCCAAAGCAACCTAGGAAAAAAAGAAAGGGAATAATATAATCTGGGATGTCTCTAAGAATCTCACATATGATAGTTTCAGGCCCTGTCTGAAGAGAGTTCACAAAGGTCTTGGACTACAGAGTAAATATTAAATCCATTCTTCAGGACAATTTAATTCTTTCCTTAGTCATGGCAGCTACAAGGACTACATGGTCACTCTGAAATCAAACAAGCTCAGGAATTTCATAAAAGTTCGGAGTTCTTTGTTTCCTAAATTTGAATTACAAGCAAGGAGAAACTAATCAGTTAGGAATCTAAAATTTTCTGGCTAAGAATGGAAAATTCCCAAAATAGGGGATGGTACCATTGGGTAGAGGGCACAGAGATAGTACAGTAGATAGGATGCTGCAACTTTAGTCAGGAAGAACTGAATTCAAATTTGGCCTCAGGCTCTCACTAGCTGTACAATCTTTATGTATGACTCATTAGCTGCAAGTCCATAAGATGTTTGTCTCAGTTTCCTCATCTGTAAAATGATCTTTCTTGTCAAAGATCACAAAGAGTCTGACATGACTGAAAATGACTGAAAAATAGCACTATTGGAGAATACTGCCTAGGTAAAAATGTTGCGATGAATAAACCACATGTGGAACATAAAGAAAAAAATAGAAAACCAAGTTGTTGGGTTTTTTTTTTAATAGATCATGTCATATTTGAGATAAAGACAGACCCTATTTATCTAAAATTATTATACTCATATGCTATATTGTTGTATAAAATGTATGACTAGGAAGAGCCTAGACAAGATTAACATGTTTAAACAACTTTGTTCTGACATTTAAGATATCTTCCTGCAGGAAGTGTAAAAATCCCCACTTGTCATCATATTTGGGACTTTTTTCCCTGACGTTAATAATGTTTCTTTAATAGGACATGAAAGAGCCTTGCCTTAGGTACTTGGTGATCTTTTGACATCACATTAAGGATGATTGGCTGAATGATGACTTTTGAGGAAAATTAGCTATTATAAAACTAAGGCATATCCTAGGAACTGGCCAATTAAAAAAGAGAATAAAGAAAGAATTGAGAGATTCAGAGAAAAGTGATCTTCAGGGAGCCATCTGTTTCAGGGAACCCTGAAGTTTCAACTGAAGAAGGACATAGACATGGTAGTGTCTAGAGACAGTGGTGAAACAACAAAGGACTTCCTGGACACACACAGAGGAATTACAGCAAAAGCCTCTTGAGGAGTTCTTGATCAAAACTGAATTCCTGGATTCCAGAAAGAATTTCAAGGCCAAATAGGTGTAAGAAAGGAGAATAATAACAACAAACCGCCACCACAATAACAAAATCCCAAATATTAATCTGCATTAGTTGTGGAGTTAAGTGAACTAAAATTTTAGATGCAGAAAGATCATTAAAGAGTATCTAGTCTAATCCCACACTCTACCACCTCATTTTACATGTGAGGAAACTGAGATATCTCCCCCACCCCCAATTCAATGATTTAGCTGAAGTCACATAAGAAAAAAGTAGCAGAATAAGTATGTGCACTCAGATCTTGTAGCTTCAGATCTAGCATCCAAAGGAACATAGCTCAAAAAGGGATATTTGAAGTCACCCCTCATTTGCAGATAAGTCTTAAGGGAATTAAATGATTCAGACAATGTCATAGAAGGGATAGAGGTTCTAATTCTTGGACTCCTGATCTTATATTCTTTCTACTGTTCCAATGCTACTTATCACATCTACTTCTGGTCAACTTTCTAGAATATCCTATTTGCTTTTCTCTTTCAAGAAATGATACAAATACAAAGTAATTAGTTTTAAATGTGTGGAAAATTATATAGGTCTCTTGGGTAAGTGGGATTCACCAGAGTAGGAAGAGGAGTTATATTAGCTGTTTTAGGCTTATCTCATATTTACTTTCTTTTTTTCAGTTGAAAATTGTTTTGCATTCACTGTATTTTTACCATATTATATGGCATTAGAGAAGAGTTTAAGCTTTCTGTATGGTGGCTGTCCTTCATTCTCAAAGAGAACCAAAATATCACTATGTTAAGAACTGTGCACTCGACTATGGCTGATCAAACCAATATGAGCTAGTAATGCCCTGCCACAGGTCCGACCCAAATAGTCCCTATGAACTTTTGGGATAGACTCTCTAACTGCACATCTTACAAATGTGTTTGTTATATTTTGCTCATTTATAATGCTAATTTTATTTATATATATAATATTCTTTAAATCCCAGAAAAATCATACTTTTCCTGATCCTCCTTAATACTAGTGACTTGCCCATGATGAATATCTTTAATATAACTTATCTCTCTATAGCTGTATCTATATACCCCTATCACATATATTATATATATGTATATTGTGTGTGTGTGTGTGTGTGTTTGTGTGAGTGTATGATCTATTCATCTATCTATCTAGTAAGCTCCTTGAAAGCAAAGACCATTTTCTGTTTTGCTTTGTATAGTGCTTAGCATAGTCCCTGGCATATAATAAGCATTTAATAAATGTTTGGTAACTTGACGTGCTATTTCCAGAAATGACCCTATTATGTGTTAAATGAGCCAAATTCTTATGTTAACTTTGAGAGGGAGGTATATGTTGCAAAATATAAAGCATATTAATACAGAGATTTGCTTTTGAGCCACAGAGACCTAGAAATTGCTGAAGAGTTATGCATATAAATACAAATACAGAGGAAGGGTTGGGGAGAGAGACAGTGAGAGATGGGATGGAGGGGGGCAAGCATTTCTAAGAGTGAACAGATTCTGATTTACCCAGTAATAAAAGTTCAACTGAAGATACCACTTAACCCTGTTTATATATCTAATAAAGTTCGATTCCTAACATTCCAGGTGAAAGTTTTTGCATATGAACATTTTGTCTATTTGGCAGAAATCAATGCTTTTGAGTAAAGATTTTAATTAGGGACTTGAATCTAACTGAATCATCAACCAAGAAATTGGAACAAACTATACTCATTTTCTGATCCAAATATAGAATTAAATTCTAATATTAATCTTGTTACTGAACCATGAAATAAACTAAATCCTTCCTTCTTCATTTCTCCATTTTTCTATCTCCCCACTCTCTCATGAAAAAAATGAACACTTAATTGATCCAGTTTGAATTGAGACTATGAATTTTCTGAAATCTTTAGTCTGGCAAAAAAAAAAAAAAAAAGCAGAACCAAACAATACTTTCAGAACACACACTCCATTTGTTTCAAGTTTCTCAGGTTTAATGAAATGTTTTTCTGTATAGAATAACACTGAAAATAAATATTCACATATATGCAGCAATTTAATATTACTCAGAAAAAAAGTCATGTGATATTGAGATTTTTGTTGCAGTATTTTCTGTTATTTAGATTATGCATAGATAAATGAACTGAATTATCTAGATAATTTAAGGCAAAAAAGATTTCAAAAGTGAGAAATTACTGAAATACTCGGGTATGTCATTTTGGAGATAAAAATTGCAGCAATGACTTTGAGAAACACTTTTAAATTTCAATTTAAAAATATATATTTGATTATTTTCTTATTTCTTAATATACTGTTTACTTCTGGGGTCACCTTGTATAACAAAGAAGGGAGGGGGAAAAGTAACTGGCAAATCAACAAAATCATCATTTTTCTCATATATGCAAAATTCCTCTCATGTAGTACCCATTTCTCTTATTGTAATTTATCTTTTATTCTTGAATAGAATCATGACATCAAGGAATTGATGCCATGACATATAAATGAATTTTATTTTAGTGAGAGGGGGTTATGCAAAATACCAGCTTTGCTTTCTCCTACAGAGCCATCTGAGTTCAGTGGCAAGATGTAGAGCAAGATGACTGGAGATAATCCTGGATGGCAGTAGAAGATACTTTTTAAAGCTAAGGTTTTTTACAGATCTCAGTTTAAGACACATTTATACATAGACATAGATATATGTGTGTATATACATATACACACATGCATATGCATACATATATAAACACATAAATGTATATTGTGTGCATTTATGTATACATGCAAACATGGATGCATACATATAATAAATACACCTAGACCTATAGACATATTTATGTCACACAAACATGTGCATCCTTAGCAACATGAAACATTCATAGTTTGTACAATCATTGTGTTCATTAATTTTTGGACAGCCAGAATAACAAAGTTAAATTTCAGATGTTACTACCTTTTAATTGCAAATAAGTTTGAATAGTACTGATTAAATATATAATGTCATTATTGAATATTAAAGACTAGTATCAAGTAATAATCCATCTATCAATCACAAATAAACATTTGCTATGTGCTAAACATTTAGGATACAAAAATCCTAGGTGTGCAAATATAGAAATGCAAGTCTCACTGCCTTTCAAGAGTTTCCTCTGTAATAGGAGGATAATCTATTAAAACAGATAAGTAAAACAAGATGTTCTATGACATGCAAATAGATTGAATTTGAGGGAGGGAGGGCTGTGCAAGAAGGAAATACCTTCACCACCTTTCCCCCAATTGGTCCTTGTAACTAATGTAACAATGCAATTGTTTCATGGGATTTCTTCATTTAGAATATTACACTCATTGTATATTTTTGTTCTGCTTGTTTTCTAACTATCTCTGCATCAGAATAGTCACATTTTCTCACATTTCTTCTGTTATCTGTTGTTTTGAATAGTTACATTAATATTCCATTAAATTCATGTACCACAATATTACCAGGATATTTTAGGACAAAACCATAAAATGTTATACAAATAAGACCAACTATAGTAATCCCCAGTTTTGGTTTTCTAATTAATTATTTTGTGAGTTACATTGTCTTTATCTTCTTTTTGGAGAAATGAAACACAAAGTCTATTGTTTCTAAATTCAAGTCAGCATAATTGTGACCATTCCAGTGCTATAGGATCATTCAGATTGAAATTATGAATAAATATGTTCAGTTGCCATGAAAAATCTAAACATAATTCTTTCTCAATATTCCAAAAGTGGAAATTTTATATCATAAGTTAACATAAATAAAATTCTGTTCTCAGCATATCCTGGAACAGGGTTAGAATTTAAGTTTTAAATATGAGGCATGGAAAATATAATGCAATGAAATCAACTCAGCAACATGAGACATTCATAGTCTGAACAACCTAATGTATTCATTCATTTTGGAAAACCAACATAACAGAGTTAAATTTTTATCAGATGTTGCTAACTCTGAATTGCAAATAAATTTTAATAATACCAACTAAATCTATAGTGCACATAAATGAATATTAAAGAATGAGATCAAGTAGGAATACACCAATCAATCATCAATAAGCACTTGCTATGTGCTAAACACAAGGATGCAAAAGTCCTAGGTGTACAAATACAAAAATGAGACTCTTAATGTCTTCCAAGAGCTTTCTATCTAATGAGGAGATAATTTGCTAAAAGAAATAAAACAAGACATGTACACATACAATATGCAGTAGTATTGCATATTGCATATTGGAGCTGACTGTAGCAACTATTGAGGAAACCAGAAAGATAACTTTAAAAGCTCTCTTAAAAGGCACAGTGGAGGTTTAAAGGAAACGCAGGACTTCCAGTGTCAAAGATAACAGGAAAAGATTCCAGGCTTGGGAGAAAACTTTGAGGAAAAGACAGAGATAAGAGATTTAATGAATTCAAATCTGGCCTCTGACACTAGCTGCAGTCCTAGTTAATCATTAACTCTACCTCACTTTTTCATCTATAAAAAGAACTGAAGAAAGAAATGGCAAGCAATTCCAGTATCTTTGCCAAGAATACTCCCAAAGGGGTCAGGAAGAGTTGGACACAATTGGAATAATCCAACAGTAACAACAGTTAGAAAAAAGAAGGTAGTCACTGGAGATCATTGTGTAAGACAAAGAATAAATTGTAATCAGCCCAGAAAAATAGACTGAAACAATGGCTGAAAATGATAGTGGAAAGAATGAGGCTGACATGGATATCTAGTGGACCAGGTATTTATTAGCTAGCAAAGGGAGTTTTATGTAGGCAGTCTGGACATCATAATCACAGGAACTCTGAATGAAACTATAGAAACAATTGAAATATTGATTTCACAATTATATAAAAAACATAATAATTAACCATAAGAAAATTGATGAAGGCACTAGTTAGTACCTGATTCCTGGACGTTATAATTATAATGGAAATTAAACTTACTTAGGGAATTGATAGAAGCAGGCTCACTGAAGTGCTGTCTCTAGGTCTTTAACACAGCAGAGGTAGATGTCATGAACATTTCAGCTCTGACATGTACTTGTTCCTATAAAATCCCAGTTATACAGCCTAATAGGAGGTGACTTAATGGAGGGGAAAAGAACCCATAAAAGGCGATTTCTTTTAGTGATTTTTCAAGAGAAGTCTAATGAATCATTCACTATTTTGGCTTTTCCAAACTTTTTTTTGGTTGGTTTATATGTTGAAATTATACATTTTGCTAAACCAAGAAACATAGTTTAAGATGGAAATGAGATTTTCTGGAAATTTGGAAATATCTTCCACTTTTTAAAAGCATTTTAACATTTTCTTCTGAAACCGTTATACTTTTTAATTTTATACAACTTTCATTTCCATGTTCTCATCTACTTAGAGAGTCAATCTTTATAGTGAAAAAAAAAAGAAATGGCGAAAAATAATAGATTAGCAAAATTAGTCAAAACATAAGCCAGGCAAAAACACCCACAATTTTTATACTCCTAGTTCCTTGCTTCTGAAAAACAGAAGGCACCTTTTTTCATATCTTCTTCAAGACCAAACTTTACCTTTATAATTATAGTCTTCCATGTTTTATTTGTTGTCATCTTTCCCATGTTGTAATCTACTATATTTTGTTTTTCTGGTTCTACTTACTTCACTTTGCAGAAAGGAGAGGGATAGACATTTATTAAATATTTATTAGACATTTATTAAATATCTATAGTGTGCCAATTGCCTTACAAATATTATCTAATTTAATCTTCACAATAACCCCAAGGTATAGGTGCTATAATTATACCCATTATATAGCTAAGGAAACTGAGGCAATTGAAAAGTAACTTTTGCTGCATCAAATATTGGTACAGATATACAATTTATCATATCACTAACCTGACATATATCTGAAACCTTTTTTAGCATGCTAAAAATTGCCAAGGCTGATGCTTTGTTAGCATAAGCTTCAGGAACTCTGATTCAAATTCTTACCCTACTAAAAAAGGATATTTTACTTACTGATAAAAAAAAAATTATAGAAATTTCTTATTAGAGTAAAAATTACCAGAGTACCCTAGTAACAAATAATTTATCTTAGTTTCATATATGTAGGAGGATACTTTGTAATACATAATACATATAATATTTTATGTATATGTGTATTAATAACTTCATATTTCCTAGGAGTCAAGATTATCAAGGCAAATATTATGCAGTCTGTTCTTTTTATATAATAATAGCAAATAAGAATATTTTAAAATTAGAATTACTAGAAGAAAAAAAAAGTCTTGAAATAGGATGATTTACCAATTTTAATGCTGATAATTTATAATGGATGAATGTACTTGTTTTCATTGATGGATCTTTATTATATTGCTAATTTACAAGTAAAGATTTTTCTTCTTATCAGATTTATTTTAGACTTCACAAGATCAAAGTCCCATTAAGAAAATGTCAAATTTAGGATAGAATTATAACCCAGACTTTTGCTTCTAGCTCAATTGAGTGGATGAAAATCAGTGGCTTAAATAGGATAAAGTAAAAAAGGAAGCAATTTAAAGATTATTAGATATTAACTAATACTACACACTAACTTTTAGTGATTATTTGATCTAGCAATACGATAGTGAAGAACTTTACTTCTATTTTGGGACTCATCAAAAACAACATCAAAAATTTGTGGAATTCAAGTTAATTCAAACAATGTTTATCAAACAATCAAATTAGTAGGGGAAAAATAGGCATATACTCTCTTATAGTAAGATTTTTCTGTTTATAAATCTTTATCATTCAAAATTCATTGAAATTTGTAACAAGATAGATAACCTTGTTCAAAACGTCTTTGATAATAAACATCAGGCAAAGCATAAAACAGGGAATTAAATGCTCCCAATTGGTATTTAGAATTATGATGGAGGAGATGCAATATACTCAGAAGTCAATCCTTGTGGATAATGAGATTCTTGAAATGCACTTGTTGCAGATGACATGGTACTGATAGTATTAAGTTCTAAGATACCACATTATCTCTTGGATGACATGAATAATAATCAACAAATACATAACCTATCTATACCCACATTTCTATATTTTGGTAGATTGATGAATATGAATAAATAGGTGTGCCCAAAATTAAAAAAAAAAAGAGAGAGAAAACCAAGTAGGTTGTTTTGGTAATTTGGAATTTTTTTTATGAATACATCAAATTAAAAGAAATTAATTCTTGAGTAAATTCACCCAAACTCATTACACACAACACACACACACACACACACACACACACACACACACACACACACACACACTTTACCATTGTAGCTATGTAGTAGGGAGACATAAAATGTCACAGTCTCTGAAAAACTGAAAATAATATTACACAGAGTATAATAGAGAGATATGTAGTAGGGGTTAATAGATTGCAATATAAAACCAATAAAGAACTATGAAGAACAGGAGCAAAGTACATCATCAAGAAATTATCTTGACTACCAGAGAAAAGAAACTAATCAAGTAGTTAGCTTGAAGGGCAATAAATGGCCATCTAGAGTATTCTGTTAGTACTCTTATGATGCCAGGAAAA
The DNA here is from genome assembly GCF_016432865.1 of Antechinus flavipes. Taxonomy (NCBI): domain Eukaryota; kingdom Metazoa; phylum Chordata; class Mammalia; order Dasyuromorphia; family Dasyuridae; genus Antechinus; species Antechinus flavipes. The sequence goes on from NC_067398.1 coordinate 231,683,580, forward strand.
AGCAAAGAAGCCCTCCAACATTGGTTAGACAGTGCCAAACTTTGGGGAGAATATTGGTAAGTCACATAAGGATAGCTAAGACTCAAGTGATATTGTTGAAGGAAATTAAATTACATGAGGTCATTTGAGCATTGAAAGGTATTGGAAGACATACACAAATTTCTTCCCCCCCTCCTCTTTTTCTTGAGATAATTGAGGTTAAGTGATTTGCCCAGGGACACACAGTTACAAGTGTTTGAGGCCATATTTAAACTTAGGTCCTTCTACCTCCAGGGCCAATATTCTCTCCATTGCATCATATAACTGACCCATATAAACATTTCTAATATGTAGTTTCTGACACCATAGAGCTCATGGAAAAATTAATCAGATATTCATTTGCAGTTTTAGTTGGGGCAAGGTGAGAATGGAGAAAGGAAGATTATGTAGTAGATTAGATTTTAGATATATTGAGTTTATGGTTACAAAGATACATACAATAGGGTAAGTATAAAGATAGATTACTAAAGTGTGAAAGAGAAATTCGCTTTAAAATACATGTCTTAAATGTGTTTGCATATCGATTATAACTGAAATCATGAGAATGGGTGATTATTCTTAAGGAGGGCTATGCTTACATGAATAGGGTAGTATTTTGACAAAGAGCTTAAACCTTAAGACACAACCATCTTTTTTGGGGAGTAAAAGGAAAAAGGAGAACCTAGCAAAAATGATAACTCAGAAAAGCCAAAGTAGATTTGGTGTAGTGTCATGTCATAGGAGCAAAAGGAAAAATATGTACAGATATTTAAATGTGTCAGAGGAATGCTTTGCTATATAGAAAACCAAAGTATGAGGACTGAGAAAAATTCATGAGTTTGAACTTTATGAAATCATTGGTGACCTTTGTGAATTAAATTTTGGCAGAATAATAGGAACTGAATCCTGATTATTGGTAATTATGGATTGTAGTAAAAACATCATATAATGCATGAATTTTAAAGTAAAAGCAAGGATTTTAAGCTTATAATTATCATAAACAAACAAGAGTCACGTGAAATTTCCAAGACACGGTATTGTAGAACTTGAAGTCATAGGAAAAACAAAAAATTTTAGGGATTACTTGAAATGGATGAAGAATGTCTTCTTGCTGATTGGAATATATGAGAGAAGAAAAACATTAATTTTTCTCTTATTAAATTAGCACTAATCATACATAAGAAAGTTTTATGTCAGAAATACAAATGCAATTATTTTGATTGAGTTAATATGCCTTTTTTTTTTTTTTTAATGTCAGTGAGGGAGATACCTGAATGAGAATTAAAAACAAACAAACAAACAAACAAACCCTGGATCATTAATCATTATGTATTGCATATTCTTAAGAGTTTAAACTTCTTACTTGACAGAAAAGTATCTTGTTTTTTTTTTCCAAGTCTATTCCACATTTCAGTATTATTTTTAAATTTTATTTCATATTTTAATGGGAAGCAATGCCATATAGGATACACATCACTGATCTTATTGGCAAGATCTCTTTCCTTGTACTTTGTCTATATGACCCTAAGTAAAACAATTAGAGTCTCAGTGATCTGGAGTCTAGACAATTCTCTAAGAATATTAATTGCAAAGATGTCACTGGCTTGAAGTGTTTAAAGGAGTTTGTTCATCTGAGAATTTTCTATACTATTGAAATCTCAAGATTGCTCCTATGATTTCAGAAAGAGTTATATCTATGTCTTAATGTGTTTATCTTACTCAACATTATCAAATAAATTCTGAGCTCTTAATTGGCTTTCTGTTCCATGGGTGTGTGATTGCTCTAAGTCAAAATGTTGGCTTGGTGTGAGGTTTTTCTTTTCCTGTTATGGTACCCTATGTCTACACTAACATTTTTGGGAAAAAAATCTTTAAATTCTATTACATTTCTATATTTTATCAATCGTAAAAGTGCCAGTTTCATTTTTAAAAGCAGAAATTAATGCTTTATGGTAACTATTGAGTATGAGGGCAGCCAGGTGGTTCAAAAGATAAAGCACCAAGGTGGAGTCAGGAACACCTGAATTCAAATTCAGCCTTAGACACTAAGTATGACTATGGGCAAGGCATTTAATTCTGTTTCTCAATTTTTTTCACTAGTAAAGTGAGCTAGAGAAGGAAATGGCAAATCTATCCAGTATCTCTGCCAAGAAAACGCCAAATGGGATCAGAAAGAATCAGACATAATTTAACTACTACTAAGTACTTTGAATGTAGGAAATTTGTAATACTTTTACCCTTACAGATGTTGCCCTTAGAAATTTCTTGCAAATAAAAATCTGATTATCAAACAACTAATTCTCATAAAATTGAATTCAACTAGGTCAAGAAACATTTCCTTTTTTTTTTTTTTTAATTGTAACAGTTATTGGTATTTTCTTGGTTGTAAAAAAATAACCAACTATTTAGGAGAACTAAGGAAGAACTCTCAGGAGTAAAGCCTAAAAATCATTCTCCAAATATAGTAGTAGTATCAAGATGTAGGTGAAAATTAGAAGATCCTAGGGTAAAGGAATGAGCTGACAAGACATACTTACAATTTGAGAAGCTATGGTTATCTACCAGGCTAAGTACTGATGAGACAGTCTCCAGTACAGTTGTGACATAGTTAGCACATACATCCTCATTAGATAGAATGCAAGTCTAAGAAATCATGCATTTTGGTCACAGTAAAATCTGAATGGTAATCCATTTGGAAAGGTCTTGTATTTTGGTTTACTATTTGCATTCCTGATTCAAATGCTATTAGTTTTATGTTATCATTTACTATTTAAACCCCACATATTTGTGCTTTGAAGATTCTTAGTGATTATACAATAGGATTCACAGATCTTTCTTGGATTTTAGAAAATGGGATCAGAGTAAAGTCAAGTAAAAAAAGTGCTTATTTTGTACCAGGAATTGTCCTTAGCTCTGAGTATATAAATACAAACAAAAAGACAGATAATCTCTGCTATTGTTCTAATACACACCAAAAAAGTAAGTTTAAATGGAAGTGATTTAAAAAATGAAAGCACTTTTTATGGTAGCATGATAGAGAAAGTCTGAAGAATCAGGAGTATAGTTTGGAAAGAAATGAAGATAAATGACCTGAGCATTTCCTTATAAAGTGATGTGCTTGGATGAAGCAGCCATTCAGAGAGAAAAGCAATGGAGGCATCCACTGTGAGAAGTTCAGGGGTAGAGTGACCACCCAGCATGAAGAGTTGTCTGACAGGAGAGGAAAAGAAAATCCAAAGAACTAGAAATGCAGGCATATTTTTATTCCCCCAATAGGGTACACTCCAGAAAAATAGATACCATGCCTAATGTAATTATCAAATACATACCCTCTATGTTCAGAATCAAATACAATTGCTGGCACCAACTCAAAAAAAATTTCAAAATAAATAAATGAATACCCATCACGTCTGCTTAATAAAAGTTTGTTAAATTTGAAAAATTCATCTGACATTACATATTATAAAATCTATTAAATAACGATCATGGACTATTGAAGTTTCCAAAAGGTGAGATTCTGTCCTAATATATAAAACATAAGCTCAGTTCACATAACAAGTAGAATGAGATGAAATTTTACTTTACCCATTATTTGACCTGTCATTTCCCCTCTTTGGAAAAAAAAATTCCCATTACTGCCAAATTGTGAATATAAAAACAGTTCCAAAGAAAGAGATTAGAATTAAGACTTTGTTTTTTTTTTAATGTGAAAAATTTAGGCTCCTGTCAGGGATGTAAGCTAATCATATTTTTATTGTTTGAAATGTTAACTTCAAGCTCTTTGTTGATGCAGAACAAAGAATACATCTAATACTTCTATTATCCTTTTATATCCACAAAAGTTTTCTCTATATGGTAATGGTTTTAAAAGATTTACTTAATATTATTCATTATAATTAATGATACAAAAGTGACAAAGTTGCTATAAAGGAAAAATGTAGTAATTAACGGTTAATCTATTCATTTTATTACTTCAGGAAATGCTAACCAAATTTTCAGAAGGAATAACTCAAATATGTGATGTTGAAGAAGCTGCTTTATATAATAATGAATAAATAATATCATGGAATTTTCTTTGCACCAGGTCATCAAATGAAGTTCCAAACAACCAGTTTTTACAGGAGACAACTTGGTATATAGACCTTGTATCATTTTAAGTATCTTAGAACAATGTGATGATGGGGACTTTGAAGATCCCCTAGTCCCCTCATTTTGCATATGAAGAAATAAACCCAGAGAGAAAAAGACACTAAATTTGGTTGGAGCAAGATAAAAATTAAAACTCAGGTCTCCTGACAATTAGTCTAGGGGAATTTGTATTCCTTTAAGTTGCATTTTAGTCTGTCCAGTTCTCCTCCCCCACTCCTTTTATCTTTCTATACTATTTATTTTTATTTTCATAGTTTAAATTACTTAACAGTCTTTAGCAAAACATTCGCAATTTTGAGACTATTTTTTATTGAATTAGGTTAAGTAGAATCAACTTTTGTGCAAATAAAAAGTAAAATGCAAATTCACAAGAAAAATAGTAAATAAAATGTGTGTTTTAAAAATTACAATGTCAGCTAGTGATACATCATAATTAACGTGTCAGATGGTTTCTCATATGAGTAGCCTGTTTTTGTGTTTACAATCTTTTTTGAATTAAATATTCTGACCTTGTTTCTCTCCTGTTACCCAGAGGAAAAAGAAGAACTAGCAAAATTGCTTATAGGCTTGTTTTTAGGTAGGTACATTTTGCCCTCTTTGAATTTTGCTTATTAAATTACTTTGTCAAGAATAAAATTTCTTCTATGATTTGAAGAACATATTTACCCTTTCAAATATAATTTCTTTATAAAATACCTATATTCAACAATTCTAATTTCCATTATGTTTTTCAGTAAATAGTCTTGTTTATTTAAATATTGGCTTGTTTAAATAAACAAATCTATAGCTTTTTAATCTTAAGATAGTTTATTTTTATCTAGTTGGATTCCTCTGGTTGGGGGACCTTACTGTTTAGAGATATATTTTTGTCTTGTAAGAATTTCCAGTAGCCTATGTTTCATATTTTATGGGATATAACTTTGCCAATTTTTCTCACAATGGTGAAATTATCCCATTTTTTCTATAACATATCTTTTTGTTAGATGACTTATTCTATGTCAGAAGGCACATATTTGTTCAGGACCTAGATTGAGTTAAAGAAGTATTTTTTGTTTATTTTGTTGTTTTTCTGCTATGTTGTAAGCAATTCCAGATAGATGTAGAAATAAAGATCTGTTATTACTGCCCTTATGCTAATGAAATAATGAGAAATGTATCTTTGTATCTAAGTAAACATTAATTGTATTTTTTATTTAAACGCTTCAAATGTTAAAATAACTGGTACAAGCACTCTATACTAAAACTTAGTTTTTATGTTCTCCACTAAAGAGCATGATTGACTTGTATTTGTAAAATGATACAATTTAGTACTTAAAGGGACTTTAAAAGTTATCTAGTAAAATCTATTATCTTATAGATGATAAAATTGAGGTCCAGAAAAGTAACATGCTGTCTAGGAAGAAGACTTAGGCCTATTTGTCAAATTTCAGATTCCAAATCCACTACTTTTTATACTATATCACACTGCTTCTATTTAACGAGCATTTGTTTTATTACCAAATCCACACAGATTAGAGCCATTAAAGGGGTGGTGATAGTGATGGATGGCTATTAAAGGCAATCACAATTATAACAGCAGGAGAAGTGACAGCTAACAGCTTCTCTTTGGAGAAAGAATGGGAAGAAACTCAAAAGCAGATGTAGAACTAGGTTGTATATGCTACAATTATGTACCCCCATGGCAAGAGGATCCCTCCCATAAGGAGCTCCATCCTATGCTTATTGGACCTCAGATATATTTTTGGAAAGGTTTCAGACCAAAAAGTCAGGATTTTTATCTGAGGTTCATCATCAGAGTCCCTGACTCTCTGTCTTTCTCTGTCTCTGTACTTCTCTCTTTCTCTGTCTGTCTCTATTTCTCTCTCAAATTATTATTTAATTATTTTAAATAGTCTTTTCTTTTGAAATTTGAGTTCCAAATTATCTCACCCTCTTTGCCATTTTCCTTCCTCATAGAAAAGGGAAGCAATAAGGAATCAATTATGCATATGAAATCATACAAAACATATTTTTATATTATTCATATTGCCAAAAAAATTAAAATGAGATAATTATATTTTAATTTTCACCCACAGTTCTTCAGTTCTCCCTGTGCAGGTGGCATATTTTTTTCATCTGTCTCCTTTGGAATTACCTTGGATCATTGAATTGATCAGAGTAGCCAAATCTTTAACAGTTGATCAGCATTACAATTGCTATTACTATGCACAATGATTTCCTCATACGATTCACTGCACTTAACATCAGTTCATATGGGTCTTGTCTTTTGTTTTTTTCCTGAAACAAACCCCTATCATCATTTCTTACTTAGGCATTTTTCTTTCATCTTGATATCTTTGAAGTACAAACCCAAAATGGTATTGGTGAATCCAGTTTTACAACCCTTTGGAGAGAGTTGCAAATTTTTTCCAGAATATGTGGAACAGTTCACTACTACACCAGCAATTCATTAGTGTACTTATTTTATTTTCTCCCATCAAACACTTGCATTTCTGATGTGTGACATAGTATCTCAGAATTGCTTTAATTTACATTTCTCTAATCAATAGTGATTTAGAGAACTACTTTTTATATGACTATAGATAATTTTGACTTCTTCCCCCCCCAAAAAAATATTGCTTGTTCATGTCATTTGGGGAATGGGTCTAATTTTTATAAATTTAATTAAATTCTCTGTATATTTAAGAAATTAGGCCTTTATTAAAGAAATGTGCTGTAATTTAAAATAAATACAATTTCATTGTCTATGGTACTTAAAGAAAAAGATGTAGTTTCACTGATTATCTAATTTTTTGCTTTCTTCAGCCTCCAGCCTTATTGCTTCCCCTGCCTTCTGTTTTTATTTTTTAGCTAAAGCAAAATGGATTTTGCTGTAGCCTTCTATTTTTAATTCTGTACCTGTGTTTTGTTTTGTGTCTCTTATTTATAGTACATTGTTAGATTCTAGTTTATAATCTGTTCTGTTATCTGCTTATGTTTTTTTGAGTGAGCGCATAAGATTCACATTAACATTGTTTATTTTCATTCATCCCAATTTCATCTACTTATTCTTTTCTTTCTATTTATCTTGTCCTTTCTCAAAATTCTATTTTGCTGCTAACTACTGCCTTCCTTAATCTACCTTTCCTTTTATTTTCCTACCCTTTCCTCTAAGCCTATCCCCCCATTTCCCTCTTGGGTAAAATAGAAATCTATATACAACTGAGTGTCACATATATATGTATGTATGTATGTATGTATGTATGTATGTTGCCCTCCAGAATGATTGGACCAATTCATTCCTCCACCAACAATTCATTAATGTATTTATTTTCCCTCTTCCCACCAAGCACTTGCCATGTCTGATATGTGATATAATATTTTGGAGTTATTTTAATTTGCATTTCTCTAATCAATTTAGATTTAGAGTGATTTAGAGAACATTTTTATGACTTTAGATCACTTTGATTTCTTTCCCTGAAAACTAACTTCATATATATATATATATTCACTATTTGAACCATTTCCAAGGAGGATGAGATTTTAAGCATTGTCTTCCTACCCTCCCCTTTATCCTTTATTGGTAAAAGCCCTTCCTCATGAAAGATAATTATCCCCATTCTTCTTCCCTTCCTCTTTCTCCTTGGGCATCATTTTTTTAATGTATTCATTTTTTTCCTTACATTTTCCCAATTTGACTTACCCCTGCATCCTCTTTCTATATAGAATCATTTTACTGTCCTAATAAAGATAAAGCTTTTATCAGACAGTTATAATATTTCCTGTATAGAAAGATAAACAGTTTAACCATATTGAGTTTCTTATGATTTTTCTTTCATGTTTACCTTTTCATATTTCTCCTGAGTCTTGTGTTTGAATATCAACTGTTCTATTCAGTTCTGATCTTTTCATCAGGAATACTTGGCAGTCCACTAATTCGTTAAATATCCATTTTCCCCCTTGAGAATTATGCTGTTTTTCTGAGTAAGGTATTCTTGGTCATAATCTTTGATCCTTTGTTTCTAGAATGTAATTTTCCAAGCTTTCTGCTGCTTTTTTTCCTAGTGATTTTATTTATTTTTTTAATACACATTCCTTATGAATCGTGTTAGAAGAGAAAAATCAGAGCAAAAGGGAAAAATCATGGGGGATATAAAAAAAAAAAACAAAAAAGAAGTGAATATAGCATGTGTTGATTTACATTGTCTCCTTAGTTCTTTTTCAGGATGTGGATGGCATTTTCTGTCCAAAGTTTATTGGGATTGCTTTGGATCACTGAACCAGTGAGAAGAACTTAGTCTTTCATAGTTGGTCATCACACATTCTTATTGTTATTATGTACAATATATTTCTGGTTCTGCTTGTTTCACTTGGCATCAGTTCATGCACATCTTTCCAGATCTTTCTAAAATCAGTTTGTTCATTATTTTTATGGAAAAATAATATTCCATTATTTTCATATACTACTACTTGTTCAGCCATTCCCCAAACTGATGAGCATCTATTCATTTTCCAGTTTTTTACTACCACAGAAAAAAGTGCTACAAATATTTTTGCACATGTGGATCCTTTTCTTTCTTTTATAATTTCCTTGGGATATAGACAAAGTAGTGTCACTGCTGGTTCAAAGGGAATACAGTTTTATAATTCTTTGGGCATAGTTCCTGATTGCTCTTCAGAATGATTAGATCATGTCACAACTCCACCAACAATGCATCAGTGTCTCAGTGTTCCCACATCACTTCCAACATTTATCATTTTGTTTTCTGTTTTCTTAGCCACTATGAAAGGTATGAGGTGATACCTCATTTCTCTAATGAATAGTGATTTAGAGAATTTATTCATATAGTTGGTATTAATTTTGTCATTTGAAAATTGTCTATTCATATGCTTTATTTATTGATTAAGGAATGATTTGTATTCTTATAAATTTGACAAAGTTCTTTATGTATTTTAGAAATGAAATGTTTAGCAAAAATATTGGTTGTAAAATTTTTCCTCAGCTTTGAACTTTCTTTTTCATTTTGTTTCTGTTGATTTTGTTTGTGCAATAGTTTTTAATTTAATGTTATCAAAGTTGTTCATTTTACCTTTCATAATGATCTCTAGTTCTCTTTGGTCATAAATTCTTCCTTTCTCCAATTATATGATGGATAAAGTATCTTTTGTTCTCCTAACTTGTTTATGGTATCATATTTTGCACCCAAATCATGTATCCATTTTGACCATATTTTGATATGTGAAATATAGGGGTATGAGATATAGATCTACGCCAAGTTTCTAACATAGTATTTTCCAATTTTCCCAGGAATTTTTGTCAAATACTGAGTTTTTATTCCAGAAGTTTGGGTCTAGGGGTTTATCAAATATTAAATTATTATAGTTCTTGATTATCGTCACGTGTATATAATCTGTTCCACTGATCCTCCACTATTTCTTAGTCAGTATCAAATGGTTTTGATGACTTATACTTTATAATATAATTTTAGGTTTGACAATGCTAAGCCCCCATCCTTTGTATTTTTTCCCATTAATTCCCTTGATATTCTTTTGTCCTTTCAGATGAAATTCATCTGAATTTACTATTTTTTTTACTATTTTTAGTAAATATTTTTATTAACTATTTTTAGTTACTATTTTTTCTAGTTCTATAAAATAATGTTTTGGCAACTTAATTGGTAGGGCACTAACTGAACAATCAGACCAATTTAGGCAGAATTGTCATTTTATTATATTATTTCAACCCATATAAAAACAATTGATATTTTTCCAATTCTTTTGATCTGACTTTATTTGTGTAAAAATTATTTTGTAATTGTATTCATATATTTCCTGAGTTTGTCTTGGCAGGTAGATTCTTAAGTATTTTATTTTGTATATAATTATTTTAAATGGAATGTTTCTATCTCTTGTTGATGGCCTTTGTCGGTAATACATAGAAATGCTGATTATTTGTATAGGCTTATTTTATATCCTGCAACTTTGTTAATGCTGTTGGCAAGTATGTTTTTGGATGATTTTCTAGGATTTTCTAAGTACATCATCATCATCTGCAAAGAGTGATAGTTTTATCTCCTTATTATCTATTGTAATTCCTTTAATTTATTTTTCTTTTCTTGTTACTAAAACATTTCTAGTGCATTGTTGAATAATAGTGGTGATAATGGTTATTCTTGTTTTAACCCTGGTCTTATTGGGAATGAGTACAGTTTCTCTCCATTACAAATAATGCTTGCTGTTTGTTTTAGATAGATACTACTTATTACTTTCAGGAAAGTTCCCTTTATTCTTATGATTTCTAGTATTTTAATGGGAATGGATGTTTTGTTCTTTTATCCATTAAAAATGGATTTCTTAATTTCTTTAAAATAGCAGCATTTTATTTTTCCTACTACATGTAAAAACAATTTTAACACCCTTTTAAAAACATTTTATTTCCCAATTCTTTTTCTTTCTTCCTGTCCCACATTGAGAAGGCAAGCAATTTGATATGCTATACATGTATAGTCATGCAGGATAATTTTCATTTTGTCATGTTAGAAAAGAAAACATAGATAAAAAGCCAAGAAAAATCAAGAAAGCAGAAAAAAATTTATGTTTTGATCTGCATTCAGACTTCCATCAATTCTTTTCCCTGGAGATAGATAGTTCTGTTTTAAAATTTTAAGTCCTTCAGAGTTGTTTTGGATCATAGCATTGCTGAGAATAGCTAATTCATTCACATATAATCATCTCACAATATTGCTGTTACTGTGTACAATGTTCTGGTTCTATGCATTTCATTTTGCAGCAGTTCATATGAATATTCCAAGTTTTTGTTTGTGTATTTTTAGTATATCCTTCTCATCATTTCTTATAGCACAATACTATTACAATATAATTACACGCCACAATTGGGTCAGCCACTCCCCAATTGTTGTGCATTCCTTCAGTTTCCAATTCTTTGTCACCAGAAGAGTTTTTATGAATGTTATTGTACATAAAGGTCTTTTTCCAGTGGCATATAGGTCCAGCAGCAAAACAAAAGTCAAGATAACTGGCAATGGCCTAGTATGCCATGGCATCTTCAATGTATGACCAATCTCTAAGTACTATATAATGCTTGCTTCAGGCAGTTTCCTAGCTATTTCCCCATTTATTACTGGGGAAAGTCTTCACATGCTTGGAGTACACAGTTTCTTAACTCCACAATGGGCTTGAGGCTCATCATTTAACTTCAATTTGGTTTAACCCATCTTTTAAGACAGTTTACCACAGTGTGGCTATTGAGCATTTTATAGATTCCTTGAACCACAGGTGAGAGCTGAGTGCAAGTACTTGAAAATGTACGAGCAACCCTGAGAAGAACAATTCTCACACCAGAGAGGTTAGTCCACCTTGAATACACTTTACAGCCTACAACATACCAAGGAGAAAATGCTTCATTTTGGAGGAAGGGAAAGGCTAAGTTACTGGTTCAGATGAGAAGGATCAGGTCAGGAGAGCCAGCAAATAGTGAGATGTTGCAGATAGAAGATTGCATGGGGATTTGAAAATAAAACATGAGACATCTACCAAAGGCAGATTTATCAAAATTTTTAGTGTCTGATGCACTGAGAAAAAGCAAAACAAAACAAGCAAAACAAAAACAAAACCCAGAAATCAAGACTGCTTCAAGGGACACATGTTCTATGCAACTTCAAGTTGATTACCATTGCCATGTGTTTCTCAAGTAAGTTAGCATTGCTACTGAAGTTGGAGGCAGGGAGAGGGAAAGAATTCTTTCTTTTCTGTCTTACTGGAAACCTAAGGAAGAGAAAACAGTAATAAAGAACACCCAAAAATGGAAGTCCCAAAAGAGAGCTCAGAGTCCTTCCTAGGCTGTTATAGATTACAGGAGGGAAGCAAGGAATTCCTTGCTAATTTTGACTTAAATGATAGCATACTAATTTTCATACGCCCTTTCCCCCAGAAATGGCAACAAATTACAAGTTGCTATGTCCTTCTAGTTTTTTATTTCTCAAATTTCTCTCATTTCTCAAAAAGGTTCCTTAGCAAATGTCCAGTTCCATTGGAGATGCCCTAGTACACCTGATCAAGGTTCTGCTAATAATTTTTGCTACAGCAATAAAGGTTCTTAAGGATGATTAAACCACAGAAAATAGATTTAATTATACATGCTCATGAAAAGAGGAAAATTAATGCACTTTAACTTATCTTCAATTAAATATGATTAAAAGTTTTTAAATAGTGTTTAGAAGATGAAAGCTTCAATTATCTGGAAAATGCTGTTGAACAATACTGAGGAAATGAGATCTTTGTGTTTCAGCACTTTCCTTATGCACCAAGAATTTTAAGGGCAGCTGAGATAAATACCTCTCCTTGCAGAACTGAGTTAAATAGTTCTCTCAACAGAGGAGATAACAAGCTCTTCAAATACTGCTGCTCTTCTGCCAAGTCCTTAGCATCTTTCCTCCCTAAAGGAGTAAGGAGGGAGGAGGAAGCATTGGCCTAGAAAATCATCAGCTCTAGAAAGTATCTGAGTTTGTCCTCTATAGAACTAAGACTGCTATTTCTGTTTTATCAAATCTGGCATGTTTAGGATTTTGGAATGTACAAGTTATACTTATAGTTACCCAGAGGAATAAAGAAATGAAGTCAGAATATAGTTATAGAAAAGGAGTATCTTTCCATAATAAAACAAGTCAATGAAATATAGAAAATAGACTATGTGTTATTTGATTACCCAGCATATGATTCTAATTTTACAGATATTTTGGGTAATAGTTTCCACAGATATAAATGCATGATGAATTTTCCAAAAATTCTAATTAAGTATAATATACCAAATCCTAAATATTTAACAAGAATAAGATCTCTTTTCTGTAATGATATATGCCATAAAAATTCAGAGCAGCAAAGAATCTGTAGTTCACCTAACTAAAAAAATCATAATTCCAGTGCCTATTCAAATGCAAAGCCACATATTACATATATTGAAGGTTTTTACACAGCAGTTTCCTTGTTCAAGTATAAAAGCTACAGAATGAGGAAACTGCCTCTAGTAATGCAAAAATCACACCTTGTTTGCAACTTACAGTCTAAAAAAGTTGCCTCAGACTGAGTAGTTAAACAGCTTGTTCAGGGTCACACAACCAATATATCCCAGAGAAAGGACTTCAACCCAGCCAGGAAGCTCTTCCTTACAGACAGAATTGAGTATTTAAATTTTGTGTTTTCTTCATCATTTCAATTGAATTTAACTAAAAAACAAATTTTTTACTTCTTAATAGGAAAAAATAGGATAAGAAGGTCTATATCATTCTAGACTCTGTATCTCAGTTCTGAACTCAAATTCAGCCTTTTTCTTGAATCTTTCCTCAAATTTAGTCTGTCTTTTTCTTCTCCTTATCTAAATTCCCACAGACCTGTTCTATATCCAGCTAAACAACTATTTATAATAGAATTGTCTTTCTTCTCTAAATGGTCTTATCTTCACAATTAAAAATATAATTTGTTTGTAAGGACTCCTTTGCTGTTGCTGTTGTTATTTAGTCCTTTTTTTTTTTAAGTCCTATCCAACTCTTCTTGATCCCATTTGGCATTTTCTTGGAAAAACATTAAAGTAAATTTTCATTTCCTTCTCCAGCTCATTTTGCAGATGAGGAAACTGAGGCAAAGAGAGTTAAATGACTTGTATAGAGTCACATAGCCTGTACCTGTGTGAGGGTGGGATTTGAACTCATGAGACAGCTGAATCTTTTTGATTGTAAGCCCAAAGCTCTATTCAAAGAACCATCAAGAAGCCCATTAATTTACCAAAATTAGAAACACATTAACTACTTAATAAATATCATTACTTTGCTTAATTTTAGGCTATGCCTATTAAAAATCATTTCTGCTGTAGTTTTTTTTTGTTATGGGTATAATTAAGCTTTTTATAAATATTTGTTCAACAAAATTCTAATTAAATCAGTGTTTTTACAAAATATTATTTTAATCAAGACAAAGATTATATTAGAAGCTCACATTTATATTATTAAAATGTACTTATTGTTTCCAGAATCACTACATAATAATTAGAATTATCTTTAAATGTAAAATAATTGAATTTTTTTAAGAAACTGAATCGTGAATTGTGCATATATATGCACATATATATATAGTTTGCCATATTTTTGGCCCTTAATAATCAGCGCTGATCATCTTTTCATTGTATGGAATTTATGGTTAACTATTACAAAAGAATTTTAATGAAATCTAGACTATGTTTCGGTTGTTAAGTAGTAGAAAGAATAATGAATTAGGAATCAGAATACATTGATAAAATGCCTATCTTGCTACCTATTACCTCTATTATCTTAAGCAAACAAGATCTCTAAAATTTCTTAACAGATTAGAATATATTAGTTGATTATTTAATTAAATCATTAACTAATATATTAGTTTTTTAGTGATAGAGAATTTGTATTTTTTTGTAAAACAATTTGTCTACTTGTATCTGCAATCTATTTAGTAATATTTAATATAGCCAAATAGACTTAATAGGCTCCTATTAGAATTTTTCATATTGGATATTAAAACTCCAATTAAAAGTTCCATCTTAGTATCTGATGTACTCAAGAGGATGAAAATCATTAATAGTAGTTCCCTGATGCAATCTTGGAAGGCTTAATAAAGAAAACATTTATAAAAATTTTTAATGACAAAGTATTCATATACTTTAAAGAATAACCAATAGTTCCATAGGTGAGATAAGGATTAATGCATAAGAAAGAATGTAAAGAAGCACACTAACAAAAGTATCAGTGAAGAATTTAAATCTTTTGAGTTGATTTGTTGATTAATAAATTTCACTATCTTTCATAGGTATAGGTTTTTTTTCCTCCAAAAATTTCAGCTGTGGAGAGAGAGAGAGAGAGAGAGAGAGAGGCAGGCAGAGAAACAGACAAAGACAGAGACAGAGACAAAAACAAAAAGAGACAGAAGCACATACACACACACACAGGAATTGTATGGAGTAATTGGGTAAATGGAGAATTGTTGTTTTCAATGAGTTGGAATATTCCTATTCCAACAGTGGGGTCTATTTATAAAAAATGTGAAGGAGACAACTATGATGAATAGCTCAAAAGTGAAGATTCATGTGAAAAAAGGGACTCATGCTAGAGTAGGGTTCTGGCATGAATAGGACAAGATCATATTTAGGTCACTGGCAGAGGGATTAGCTGTACCAAAGGACAAGGATAGCTATTACTTTGACACAGGAAATAAGAAGGGGGAAATGGAAAATGAACCTGTGAAGTTTTGAGGAAAGAAATTAAATGAGATTATATCAAGTAGCCTCAATTTTAATGAAGAAAGACCCTAAATTATCTAATGCATGTCTGTCTGTGGTCTGTCAATGGGAGGGAAAGAGCTAGTAGTTAGGAAAATATTTGGACCAGTTTTGTGGGGCACAAAATAAAAAATTGTCAGACATGTAGTATAATTTTAAATGAATGAGTCAATTTCTGTTCATGAAAATTGACTGAATTAGTGTTAAAGTTTAAAGATTATTTTAGGTGGTTAAGCTGTGTAGAGACATGTGGGGAAAAAAGATTTAGGGAGCAGGTACAGCAGACTGTCATAAGGATATCTCAGTCATATGATTTCTGCAAAATTATATAATTTTATGTCAAATAACAATAGCAGATCTATTCCATATGGTTCTAGTTTCAATTCCATAAATTCTATGTATTAAATCTAGTGGTTTAATTAGTGTGATGTTGTTGGAGGCAAACTCCTTCAAGCAAGACTTAATAATGAATGACAAGTTATTCAACTAACATGGATTTAGGAAACTAGATCTGTCGGCTCTAAAAATCTTAAACAATTTTAATCAGTCCCTTTAGAAGTGGACAATCCATGAGCTAGCTAGTGCCTTTTATAAGGCATTTGCAGAGGAAGCTGATTCATTCCAGAAAGGCATTTAATCTCTTCCCAGTGAAAGATCATTGTTTAACATCTAGAGCACCCTTTCTTAGTGTCCAGGCTCTTTATCCAAGAAAATGAATCAGTAATTATAAAATTATTTGAAAAAGATAAAACTGAGAAAAATATTTGGATCATCTAGAAAAACATTCTATTTCTAGCACAATAGAGGCTAATGAATTATCCTTATTATTCTTTGGAATTTAATGAGGAACAGAACAATTGTATCTATAACATATAGCATCTCTTTCCTATGAAGTTTTGTTCTTATTTTCCATCTTTTAAATGTATTCTGTGATTCTTTTCTATTTGAATTTACCATTGAAATATCACCACTTTTCTTTCCCTTTCACCATATATCCTTAATATGTTTCCCTATGTGATTTAAATGTTCCTTATGAGGGACTGTGTTACTTTTCTATTTGCTTCCACAATGCTTATCACACTATTAATAATAATATTATTATTGCACATAATAAATATTTCATCCATTCATCAGGAAAGTATATGATGCAATAGAAAAACATTGAATTTAAAATCAGAAAATTTGGGTTTAAGTCCCATTTTTAAAAATTAATTGCTTTGTGGTCATGAACACCTTATTTCTCTGAGCTTCAATTACCACAATTTTAAGTATAGAAGAGTACCTGAAAAAACTACTTAAAATAAAATAGCAGAATACATAGCAACCAATCTTGGGTCAAAAAGAGCTGAATTCAAATCCTGCCTTTGGCACATACTAGTTGTATAGTTACAGGGACATTACTTAATCTTTCAGTGTCTCAGACAATTATTTAAAAAGAATTGCTGATTTGCATAGGTGGAGACAGTTTTCACATTCAGAGTTTCCCCACCAAAAAATGTACCAAACTAAAAATAATAAAAAACTCCATTCCTAAGTTTACAAGAGAGAAAATGAAAAATGTAAAGCACTACATAATATTAAATGTAACTTATCATTTTCAAAATCTCATATTTTTTCATT
Source organism: Antechinus flavipes (assembly GCF_016432865.1). Lineage (NCBI taxonomy): Eukaryota > Metazoa > Chordata > Mammalia > Dasyuromorphia > Dasyuridae > Antechinus > Antechinus flavipes. The sequence continues at coordinate 231,700,663 of NC_067398.1, forward strand.
GATTACATTAAAAATTGACTTCTTTATAATGACAAACAAGGAGATACACTCTTAAATGTGATCAAAATATGATAATAATCTCCTTACATTACAAAATCTAAGCCTTGTATCTCTTTTAGGATTTGACTCAGGGTATATCATAAATACCTATTTGATCATTTGAGTAAGTACAAGCTACCCTAAATAAAAGATAAGCTATCTCGATAGCCTTTGTCTCTCTGTTTTTTCTCTGTTTCTTTCTGTCTATATCTCTCTGTGTCTCTTTTTCCTTCTGTCTTTCTCCCTTTCACTCTTCTTTTCCCTTCTTTCATTCACCAATTTGTACACTTATGTTTTGTTACTTGGAGGCCACAAAAATGGGATGTGCATGATTAGCTCACTATAACATTGGCCTATTGAAGGAAAGAATTAGAGCACTTAGAAAGTCAATAACTAGATTGACATTTAAATTGACATGCAAATTATATTTATTTCAGATTCAAAATATTGAAGATTTTTGTTGATATAAAAAGCAAGAACAATAAATCATTTCTATTCTGAGGAAGGTAGTTTTACAAATAGTTGAAGGAAATTTAAAAACAATTCATTTTATCCACATCAGTAAACACACGTCCTGAGTAGGCTGGAGTGAATTAATATTCTATCTTTGACCAACATGCACATTCCTTCTTAAGCTTCTGTGTTTTTGCTCAATGTATCCTACATGTCTAGAATACAGTCTTTCATTTCTATCTCTTAGAATTCTTAACTTCTTTTGAAACTCAGCTCAACTTGGCTCAAATATAAAGCTTTTCCTTATCCTTCTAGTTCTTAGTGATCTCCCCCTCTATCTTATATATTTTTCTACTTACATGTTGTAGTTATTGGAAAATGATTGCATTGTAGTCATAGACCATTTTTCATTTTAGTCTTTTTTTTCCTCCAGGGCCAGAAGTCATGCTTTGCATATAATAAGTCCTTAAGAATATTTCTTGAAATAATTTAGATTTTGGAAACACATCTCCATGGTTTCAAAGCACTGTGACCAATAAACTATATTGGCCAATTTCGTCAGATACATAACATGTGTCTTATATTATATAGTTTAGATCTAAAAGGGAACAGAGTTCATTAAAGTCAATCCAATCATCTTTCATTCTCTCATGTACACATCAAGAAATTGGATTTAAAAGATATTAAGTAGTTTTCTCTAGATCACATAGGTAGAAGGAAAGCCAAGAATAGAACTCAGAACTAGCTTATAATGTTTAAACATTAAAATTTAAACAGATTAGATATATTTGGAACTATGCCCAAAGGGCTACCACACTGTGCAGCAGTATTTCTACTGGGATTATATCCCAAAGAGATCTTAAAGGAGGGAAAGGGACTCCATGTGCAAAAATGTTTGTGGCAGCCTTTTTTGTAGTGGGAAGAAACTGGAAACTGAGTGGATGACCATCAGTTGGAGAATGGCTGAATAAGTTATGCTATATGAATATTGTAGAATATTATTGTTCTATAAGAAATGATCAGCAGAATGATTTAAAAACGCCTGGAGAGATTTACATGAACTGATGCTAAGTGAAATGAGTAGAACCAGGAGATCATTGTACATGGCAATGGCAAGATTATATGATGATCAATTCTGATAGATATGGCTCTTTTCAACAGCAAGGTGATTCAGTTCCAATGATTTTGTGATGAAGAGAAATATCTACACCCAGAGAGAGGACTGTGGGAATTGAGTGTGGATCACAACATAACATTCTCATTCTTTTTGTTGTTGATTGCTTACATTTTATTTTCTTTCTCATGTTTTTTTCCCCCTTTTTGATTTGATTTTTCTTATGCAGCAAGATAATTGTATAAATATATATGCATATGTTGGATTTAACATATATTTTTACCATGTTTAGCATATATTGGATTTCTTGCTATCTAGGGGAGAGGGTGGGGTAGGGGAGATATTGGAACACAAGGTTTTGCAAGGGTTATTGTTGAAAAATTATCCATGCATATTTCTTGAAAATGAAAAAGCTTTAATTTTTTTTTAAAAAAGCTGAATATTAAGAGAAATATTAAGCCTACTTGCTAAAAATGTGATGATCACATCATCTTTCTTTTGCTGTATCTGAAAGCTAAAAGTAAACTTCCCAGAAGCAGCAAGGTGGCACAGTGTATAAAGCACTACAATAGAGTCAGGATAATCTGACAAAATCCACTGTTAGAGTTAAAAAGAAAATCAACTTTCACAATTAAAAGATCCTGGGGAGGAGATAGAAAGAGATATATAATTTTTAACTATATTTCTACAATAGATTCATAAATATTGGTGTGAAAGTCAATTATTATATTATATAACATATAATATGTATAATATTATATATACAATTACATATAATCAGTATTATTATGAAAGTAAAGAATTTAGTTCCAGTCAAAAGCTACATTAAAAGAACGGGACTAGGATCATAATGGTACAGCAGTTTGCTCTGGTCATACCATATATGATGATATAAATGGTGATTTTTTCCTTTTTCATGTGAAGAAAGGTTAAAGAAAATGATGATATCCCAGAGACATGATTTTGTGTATGTGTGTATAGGCAGAGATGGGAGAGGAAGAATAGATATGAAGAGGCTCTTAACCTGTGATTTTAAACTGTAAGAGAATTCTAAGTGAGGAAATTCACTCTAGTTATTCAAATTGACATCTTCTCTGCAAATTAGATAGTGGCCTAAAGTATAAGGAGTTTAAATTAGGAACCCATCATTGGATAACCATTAGAGTTTTTGTTTGTTTGCTTATTTTTCTTAAAGCTTGGCTTTCAGTTTATGCAACCATTCTGCCTTTCATTTCAGCTATATTCAAGTATTTGAAGGGTTAATACATGGACAAGGAATTAGAGGTATGTACAGATGGCTGTTAAGTGGTAGAATTCAAAACAATACAGAGAAGTTTTACAATAATGAAATTAGATTTAACATTAGAAAAAAAAGTTAAGGCCTTATCTTATATATAATTCCTTATAATAAGGAATTGGCTTCCTTATAAGATAATGTAGAATGTATTCTCATTCAATATAAGTTGTAAATAACGGTCTTTTGTAACTGAGATTCTGTGAATCTGAGGTTCACATGAGGGAACTACAGATGTTCACCCTAAATAAAAGAAGATTGATGTTAGAAGAGGGATCATAGTAATCCTTTAATATTTTTTGAAGGCATGTCATATGGAAAGAGGATTATGCTGGTTTTGATTATTCTTAGAGAACAGAACTGGGATGAATCAGAAGGAGAAAAAAAGGAATAGATTTTGCTTGAAAATAAAGACTTTGTCATATAATTTTTATTGTTGTTCATTCATGTCTCATTCTTATGACACCATTTTGGACTTTTCTTAGCTAAGATTCTGGAGTGTCTTGCCCTTTCCTTCTCCAGATCATTTTACAAATGAGGAACTGAGGCAAAGAGGATTAACTGACTTGCTCAGAAACACAGTTAGTGTTTGAAGCTGGATTGAACACATGAAGATGAGTCTTTTTGACTCTAAGTTCACTATACCACTTAACTGCATTTCCCCAAATAATAGAGTATTCAAAAGGTGATGTGAGTAATTCCCCAGTAATGATAGTTGTCAAACAGAAGCTTGGTGACCACTTATGAGTGATGATGTCAAAGACATTACAGCTTAGAAACAAGTTGGGCAAAAATGCTTCTGTAATCTTTTCCAAATCACATTTTATCATTCTTTTGAATATAGAACTTTTGTTATCTTTAATGTGATAGGCTAATGCTAAAGTAATTGAGATTCATGGACCATTTTTAATAGCTGATTCTATAGCAATGCATTCTTTAAAAAAACAACAAAAACAAAAACAAAATCCAAAAAACCTTTAGAACTAATTGGCACAAGTACTAAAGGGAACTTTCTATATTTTGGTTTCCTTATATTTCTGTATACATGTGTTTCAACATATTTTTATTAGCGAATACAAGACAATACCCAGGTTCTAGATTTCCCTATATGAACATAAAAACAATTTTTATTGTGGTAAGTTTATTTATTTTTAATACACATTGCTTTATGAATCATGTTGGGAGAGAAAAATCAGAGCAAAAGGAAAAACCATGGGAGAGATAAAAAACAAACAAACAAACAAAAAAGAAGTCAATGCAACTTGTTGATTTACATTGTTTTCTTACTTCTTTTTCTGGATGCAGATGGCATTTTCTGTTCAAAGTCTATTAAGATTGTTTTGGGAAACTGAACTACTGAGAAGAACCTACCCTTTCATAGTTGATCATCTCATATCCTTGCTGTTTTTGTGTGCAATGTATTCCCGGTTCTGCTCATTTCACTCAAAATCTTTTCAGGCCTTTCTATGATGAACTTATTTTTCATTTTTTGGGGGAACAATAATATTCCATTATCTTCATACCACAACTTCATAAAATTTTCATAGCAACACAGATTTACCTTTACTAAAGATAATATGTTCAACCACTAGTTGGTTTCTAGAATAATTTATTTTAGAGTTGATTAACTTCCTATTCTTATGGAAATTTCAGGTTCTTCATTACTTAAATTTACAGGTTTTGTTTCCTTAATTAGAGCTAAAATCAAAAGTAAAATCCATTGAAAAACTTATAGATTTCTGACTTCAAAGGAAAGTCTAAACCAAGAAGGAAAATTGGATGAAAGATATGACTTTTCAAAATTTAATCCAAAATTTAGTTTTGGAAATTTAAGGAATGCCAACTTTTGAAATGGATTCAATGGCCAAATCGGAAAATACCGGAGATAAAATGTTTTTTTTTTTTTCCTACTATGTGGTCAATGAGAGGTAGATTTCTTTCTATAACAACAATGCTATGCAATTACAAATCTGTTTTTTGAAAAGGTGTTTTGAAAAGGTGTTCATCACCTTTCAAAAAGGTGATGAAAAATGTATTTTAAAAATATTTTTGAACGAAAATGGGATAACAGAACACAATAAATTGAAAGGGTATTGGATTTGGATCCAAAGAACCTGAGTTCAAATTCTATCTGTTACAACTTGAATGTGTGACTTCAATTTTGGGGGGTTTCAGTTTCTCATTTGTAAAATTTAAAAGATTAGACTTGATAACTTCTTAGGTTTCCTCCAGATCTCAATCTATGATTTTAACACTGGCTTATATTAGATGACAGGGAAACTGAGTTGTAGATATGTTAACTACTAATCAACTGGCAATTTTACTTTTGGCTTGTTAGGAAGTTTTGTTTGTTTATTTTTTCATTATGCAAAGCCCAGATTGATCTCCTTAGGAAATTTATAACTATTGTTCTAGTTCTGCCTTCTGAGGACAAATGCAAAAAATATAATCCCTCTTACATGTGACAACCCTTAAAATACTTGAAGAAAGTAGCTATTATGTTATTCTTAAATCTTCATTTCTCCTGGCTAAGCATGAACAATTCCTTTCATTCATTTTCATGTGGCACAATCTTGAAGCCCTTCAACAATTCTGATTGCTATCTTCTTGATTTTCTACAGTTGATCAATGTCATTCTTAAAATATGGTGCTTAAACTGAATGCAATACTCTCCAAATGTGCTCTGACTAAGCACAGAGATAAAGGCCTCTCTGGTTCTGGCAGTTATGTCTCTCTTCATGCATCCTTAGGTCACATTTGTTGTTTTGGCAGCCATATAATATAATTGATTAATGTTGCACTTACACTCTATAAAAATCCTTAGGTCTTTTTCAGGCAACTGCTTCCTGGCCAGGCTCTCCCCTAACTTATATTTATGAAGTTCATTTTTAACCTAGTATAAGACTTTACATTTAACTCTATTAAATGTTACCTTATTATATTGAGAATCTATAGCCCAGTAAAAGAACAGAGACTGGATTTTTCATTTTACTGTTATAGGGAATCCCTCCATCAATGTAGTCATTTCTGCAATACATATTAGAGAGTTGCCTGATGCATGAAGCAGTTAAGTGATTTACCCAGTTAATCTATCAATCAATAAACATTATTAAGCATTACATAGCAGATACTGTGCTAAGTATTGGTTTTACAAAAAGAGACAAAAGCCAATCCCCTGCACCAAAGAATCTCACAAACTAAAGGGGATAATACTATGCAAAGGCACATATACCAAACATTTATAAAATATAAATAGAAAATAATCAATAGAGAAAAACAACTAGAATTAAGAGGGATTAGGGAAGGCTTCCAGTAAAAGTTGTAATTTTTATTTGGGACTTAAGGGAAATCAGGAAAGTCCAGAATCACCTATCAGTATGTTAAAGTAGGACCTGAACTATATCTTGCTGGCTTCCAGGACAGTTTCATCTCTACCACTCTAGAATATGAAATATCTCCATCATATCTTCATATGAAGAAAATTTAATCCTCAAGCTAAGTCATTCAGAGTGCAGCCAAGAACTGCAAAAGAAGTAAAACTGGTCTTCAAGAAGTCATGGTAAAAGTCTGTGAAACACTATTATTTTATTGAACTCTTTAGAGCCAATTTTCCTCAAGGAACAGCAGTGTGTGTGTGTGTGTGTGTGTGTGTGTTGTTGTTGTTGTTGTTGTTGTTGTTGTTGTTGTTGTTGTTGTTGTTTTTAATTCTCCCACATACACACACAATAATGCAAATATCAAAATACTTTCTAATGCCCAATGGAATAAAAGATGATTTGTAAAATCTAGAAAGGTTTTATGAAGGAGGAACTATTCAAACTGAGCTTTGAACAAAGCTTTAAATAATTTGATAGAGATGAAGTTTGAATTGGCAGAGAACATAAGGCTATCCTGTGTGCAGGGAAAAGCATTAGCACAGACTTATGAAAATAAACTATTGGGGGTAATAATTAGTAAAGTATGAAAAGAACAAGTATGTAGAGAAAAATATAAAACAGAGAATAACATCAGAATTGGAAGAGTCTTGAATTTTCTTTTTCTTTTTTTCCTTTTGCTGAGGCAATTGGAGTTAAGTGACTTGCCCAGGGTCACACAGCTAGAAAGTATTAAGTGTCTGAGACCAAAGGAAGGGAGGGAGGAAGAAAGGAAGGAAGAAAAAGAAAGAAAGAAAGAAAGAAGAAAAGAAAAAAAAAAAAAGAAACTCTTCTGTTCTGCCAGAGATTGTATGGAGGAAATTCTTATTTCAGTTGAAGACCGATTTATGTGATCTCTAAACTTCTTTCTAAATGCAATTTTTATAATTCCAGGGCACAAAATTGCATTTTTGAGACAAATAGGATTTAAAAATATATTAAGGAATATTAAGTATGAAAAAACTATACAGTTCATTGAATTAATTAACAGATTTTCATTTATTTTCCAATTAGTAATTTATCTGCTATTCCTAGTATATACATAAATTAAAGTGGCATATATAACCAGATATAATCTGGTTCATTATTTTTTTCTACACAAATCAAAAGTACACTTAGGAAAAAAATATTATTGAATACATAATTTTTTCTTGTTTGTGATAGAAAAGTATGCTAATATTTTGTCTTAAGGGTACTAGTTTTGTGGAATAACAATAATAATAATAATAATAATAGCAAGCATTTGCGTGATTTAATGAACACTGCACATTTGCTTTCATTTGATCCAGACCAGCAATTGCATTTTCCTATTTGTGACTCAGAGTTTCAGCTAGCTATTTATAAGTTCCACCATTGAAATCTTGTATGCACACACATTTTTTAGCTTAAGGTTATAAGAATGGCCAACCTTGATTCCAGAAGACAATGATATGATAAAAAGAAGAAAGATTCAAGATAAAGAATGATATCCTTATCATCTTTATCTTAAAGTGGACAAAGTGGAATTTTATTTTTTCTTAATTATGCACATTTTATTTTAAAGGTTTTTTTTTTTTTCCCCTTTTAAATTGGGAAGAGAAAAAAAATCATATTAATTGAAAAAAAATTTAAAAGTAACTTAAAACAAAAGGAAAGTCAAAATAGAAATGGAAATAGGTCATAGGAAAGTAAAACATAAAAAGAACCAAGACAATTACAAGTTAAATGTAAGGCAATTGGGGTCAAGTGACTTACTCAGAGTCATATAGCTGAGAGTGTTAAGTATCTGAGGCCAGATTTCAACTCAGATCTTTCTGACTCCAGGGCCAGTGCTCTATTCACTGTGCCCTTAATAAGTTAACCTTTTAATTAAAAATCAACACACTTATCAGGTTCCTTCTTTGTTAAAAAGCACTCAGCAAGGAACTAAAAGAAATAGGAAATTTAGGTGACATATAGTAGAATGAGATATGGAATTGAAGTCAGACATTGATTTTCAATCCCTGCTTTGCTACTCAGTATATCATCTCTGCAGCCTTCTACAAATCTTTAAGGTACTAGGGACCCTATCTTTATGGGTAGAAGAAGGTAGTTGAACTAAATAGAATCTATTCTAAACAAAACTCCTCCCACCCCAATTCTATGGCTGAATTTTTCAGTAACACAAGTTCTAAGACTTCTTCAAGGACATGTTTGTTTTACAAATATTCCAAAGGGCCTTTCAGCTTTTGCAATAGTGTATTTTGCTAGTTCCACTCATCCATTCCGCAGGGCAATCCCGTGGCACAGTAGATAAAGTGCCAGATTTGGAGTCAGAAAGACCTTAACTCAAACCCAAACTCCGATACTTACTAGTTCTATCAGGTAAGTTGCTTACCCTCTGTTTGCCTCAATTTTATTATCCATAAAATGGGAATAATATTATCTCTCAAGATTTTTATGAAGATAAATGAGATATTATAAAGTGCTTAGCTCAGTTCCAAGAGGCTAGTAAATGTTAGCTTTATTGTTGTTGTTGTTATTATTATTGTTATTCAATCATCAGGCTTCCAATGTGGTAATAACTTCATTCTCTGCTGACCCATCTGTTGAGATCAAACAATAATTTTATAACAATAGAAGAATGAATGTATTGGTAAATGTTTAACTTCTAGGCTCTCAATACAAATGTATGAACATACTTTAAAGTTAACTGCTTATTACTGATACTTTCTTAAGTTTAAGTAATCACCAAAATAATAAATTAGATTTTTGTCTGATAGTAATTGCTGATTTTTGAAGTATAAATGATCTCAATGAAAATTTAATAATGGATTCTCAAAAGCCAGGTAGATCTGACTCCAGCCCATCCCTACTTTTAACTAATAATAGTACCCTTTGCTCATAACCTGCAACACTCTAGTCATAATGACTTTCAGAGTAGGTATCATTGGTAAAGGTAAAAAAAAAATATTGATAATATTGAAAATAACCAACAACCAGAACCAAAATAATTAAAAACCTGAAAGTCACTTGGTTTAGGCGAACAAAAGCACTCTGTCTCTGAGAGGGCAAAGAAAGAAAACATTTTTTTTTTCTCATTTTAAAGTGGTAAACTGACAAACATAAGCCATCTACCCATATGGTGTAATATTTATCCTTAAGGTAGATGTTCTAAACCTATGTCCATGAATTTTATACAAATAAATACACATATATAAACATATATATAAAGAAACAGATATGTGTAAATATATATCTATATACAATGTACATTATATATGTTAATAACTTCATCTCATATGTACATATATTTATTGATAATTGAATTTCAATATAGTTGTTTCTGTTATATTTTATTTTATGCATTTCAAAACATTGTGAGAGTATCTATAAGTTTCACCAGCATGCCAAACAGGTAGGAAAAAAAAAGAGAAAAGAAAAAAAAAAAAAAGGCTGCAGACACCTATCTTAGAAGGAAAAGTATTTATCTTTGGAATAGAAATGTAAATGCACTCTTATAGTTTCTGGCATTACTTAATAGAACTGCGGGTGGTCTGGGATTCTTGGAGTGATCTTTCCCCATCAAGTATTCTGGTGGTTTTCCAAACATTATTTGACCATCAAATTAGGTAAATAAGAGACATTGGAATATGCTAAACAGTCTACAATCTATATTGTAGTATCATTATTGTAAGAAATTCAGCTATTATCCAATTAATTTTCTCTTTGGTTAAGAACTTAATTTAACGATACATATAAGTAAATACAAGTGAAGTTGAATTTGGCTAAGACCTTTAAATTGAAATTTCAATGTTGCTATCATAAATTATATGAAGTTAAAATGATCATTTGCTTCAAACCAAGAATAAATTCTCCATATCCATTTCATTAGATGCTCTAGAAAGATACCATGTACTTATTTCTTCTTCATGGAGAAAACAAATGTTTATAAGGGTACAGTGGAGAAAGTAAGTATTTGAAGCAAAAGATAGAAAAATAGAAATAGCTCTAAAATTTTAAAAATATTTAAAAATATTAACAAAGGAAGATTATTTCATTTATTAATACCTTTTCCCTGAAAATGTTTTATGAGATAGGGATACTTTCAGTACAATTTCTAAGACAGGAACATGCTATACAATTAAAGTTTATTCTAATATGGCTCCATTAAAATAATACAGAGTACAAATTAATAGTATTTATTTTTAAAAGCAGAGTAGGCTATTAAGCAAGTAACTTTTAAGTTAAATTTCAAAATGTTATTGCAACATATTTATGCAATTATATTAATGAAAAGCTATTGGGTTTACTGTACTGTAAAGTTAATTTCAAAACTTATGTTTGACAAAACCAAGTTTAAGATAAGGAGAGATCAATATTCTTCACATTATGGTCCCATGAAGAATTTTCAGTTCTAAGTGATCAATATAATTTAATAGTCATTAAATTCTGAGATTTTTGTCTCAAATATTTTTGAATTGTCAATTATGTAATGACTAAATAAATCTCCTGACAATGTAGTTAAGCTAGATTAAGATCTCAGTGAATGAATTTAATCTGATATAATTTTGCAGGCCATAAAAAAGCAGTAACTTTTCATAAGTACAAACAATGAATGACAAAGAATTATGGAAAATAAATTTCCACGTTAGCCATATCATGAAAAAATAAATCATTAAATAAAGTGATTGATTCATATTTCAATTTGCACTCAGAGATCATTGATTCCCTCTCTGGAGATAGATGACATTTTTTTTCCCTCATCATGATGAAATCATTGTGTTGATCAGAGTAGCAAAGTCTTTTTCAATTAATTATCATTACAACATTGCTTTTACTGTGCACAATGATCTCCCAGTTTTTCTTGTTTCACTTTGCATCAGTTCATATAGACTTTGGCTTTTTTGTTTTTTCTGAACTCAACTCCTTATCAGTTTTATAGCACAATAATGCTTCATTACAATCATATGCCATAATTTGTTTAGTCATTTTCCCATTGTCCTGAAATTCCAATTCTTTGCCAATGAAAAAAACAAACAAAAACCCCCACAAAAATATAATATTCTCTCTAAAATGTAATGTTCTCTGTTTCTTTTTCTTTAGGGGTCTCTGGGAGCAGCCTTCCTTTCAGTTCAGAATCACCAAGAGTGCAGCCAGGGATTAAAGTCCAAATCCTTTATTGTCTCGTTTCAAGTCTTGTCTCCTTTCCTTCGGCCCGGTTAGCTTTCTTATAGTCCAGATCCTTTATTATCTCCTTCCTGGGGCTGGGCAGCTTTCTGGAGAGCCTTTCAGTCTGGCCTTGGTTCCAAGAGCTTGAGCTCCTGCCTGCCTTCTCTGGCTTCTGAATCTCCCCTACTCCAAAGGTTTGTGCTTCAGCCTCCAGCCATTGTAAAGGTGGATGGTGGAATGAATCTGTCTCAGCCTCCGAGAGCTTCTAGTGCACTTGTCCTCTCTGGCCCTGAAAGCTTCTTGCTTATATGCTGTACGTTTAGTATACACCAATCATTATATCATTAGATATAATTAGGAAACCATTATTTGTTGTAGGATTAAATCAATCCTAAACTATATTTAACCATTGTCTCCTCAATTCCACTTAGTACCTTGTTTCAAGTTCTGGCCCATAACATATCCTTGTAGGATTAAACCAATCATACTGAACCATGCTAAATTAGATAACTATTGTCTCTATCAATTCCACTGACTTAGCACCTTGTTTCAAGTTCTGGTCTATAACGCAAAATAAACAAAAGTTTAAAAATAAACAATAAATATTTTAGGATACACACATTTTCCTTTTTCTTTGATCTCTTTGGGGTACAGATCTAGTAGTAGTATTAATGGATCAATAAGTATGTACAGTTTTATGCCCTTTGATCATAGTCCCAAATTGTTTACCAGAATTCTTAGATCAATTTACAAGTCCAAGATTAGTGTGTTAGTGTACCAATTTCCTTCGCCCCATCCAGCATTTGTCATTTTGGATGGGTATAGGTGGTACCTCAAAGTTGTTTTAATTTGCATTTCTCTATTTGTAACTTGTACACACACACACACACGCACACACACACACACACACACACACTATAGAAAGCTTTGATTACTTTGTCTGAAAATTAGCTGTTCATATCTTTTGGCCATTTTTAAATTGGATTACGTTCTCTATGTATTTAAGAAATGATTTTATGAGAGAAACTTGATGTAAAATGCATTTGATGTTATTCAGCAGTCTTTGGATTTAGCAAAATGACTTTTCCTTATGGTTTTCTGTATTTTTCTTTTTCTTTTCTTTTCTTTTTCCCTAAGGCAACTGGGATTAAGTGACTTGCCCAGGGTCACAGAGCTAGGAAGTGTTAAGTGTCTGAGGTCATATTTGAATTCAAGTCTTTCTGACTTCAGGGCTAATGCTCTATCCACTGCACACCTAGCTGTCCCCTGTTTTTGGTTTTTCTAAGATCATGATTACTATTGTTACTTTTCTTTTCTTTTCTTTTTTTTTTTTTTTTTTTTTTACTTCAGCTGAAGCGTAAAAGATCCTGCTGCAGTTTCCATTTTAAACCTGTAGAAATAAAGACCTATATGTCTTTCTATTTCAAGTGTGTCACGTGTAAACAACATCTTGTTGGACTTCTGGGTTGTTAATCCATTCTGCTATCCATTTCCATTTTGGGGGTGAGTGCATCCCATTCACATTCACGGCTATGATGACTATTTCACTCTATCTCATTTTCTTCTATTTTTCTTTCTTTTATCCTGTTCCACTTCAAATGTCTGTTTTGCTTCTGACCACTGCTTCTCTTTATCCACCTTCCCTTTTATCATCCATCTCCTATCTCCCATCCATCTCCCATCTCTTCAACTCATGCTTCCCTATTAGGTAAGATAGCTTTGTATATCATACTTGGTGTGTGTGTGTGTATGTGTGTGTGTGTGTGTGTGTGTATGTTCTCCTAGATTTACAATATGTTCTCCTAGATCTGGGAGCTCTGGAATTTGACTATAATGTTCCTGGGAGATTTTATTTTGTGAACTCTTTAAGAAAGTGACTGGGTGGATTCTTTAAATTACTATTTTTACTCTTTGAATCTAAGATGTAAGAACAATTTTCTTTGATAATTTCTTGCAAGATGATGTCTAGGCTCTTTTGTTTTTTTAATCATGGCTTTCAAATCCTCTGATGATTTTAGATTTCTCTTTTTGATCTATTTCCAGGACAGTTGTTTTTCTGATGAAATGATTCACATTTTCTTCTATATTTTTTTTTTCATTCTTTTGGCTTTATTTTGTTGTTTCCTCATGTCTCATTGTGTCATATTTTTGGATGCTAAATTCTAGTTTTTAAGTAATTATTTTCTTAATTGAGCTTTTATACTTCTTTTTCCATTTGATTAATTCTATTTTTTAAGCAGTTCTTTTCTTCAGTGAATTTTTCTAACTTTTTTTTACTATCAAACCAATTCTATTTTTAAAGTTTTATTTTTTAAAATATTTTTCCTATTTTTTCTTCTTTTCTTTCCTTCCTCTTTTCCTCTCGGTCTCCCCTTTTTTTTCTCCTTCCTCTCTCCCTCTCTCTCTCCCTCCCTTTTCCATTAACAATCCCTTCCTTTCAAACCCTCCCTCTCCCTCTCTATTTTTTTTTCCTATAAGCACTAGTGATTTTCTTTTACTTGAAACTGGTACCAGTTGCCTTTTGACAGATGAAAAACATTCCTTTCTGTCAGGAAAATGTGACCTAGAACTACTTTTGAGCAATAGAGTTCCAGTTCTGTTGCAAAAAACATCAGCTCCACCCAGTGCCAACAAAAAGTTCCTTATAATTTCTTTCTAACCAGTTCTCCAGTTCCCTTAACTATCTCTCTACTTAGAGTTCCAGAAGCTATTGACACTGCTGCAGCTGCCTCCAAAATTCTCTGCAAGTGCTCCTGCTATACTCTGGAGTACTCTGACCCTAGTATCACAGACTTTTAACTAATTACCTCCTAAGTTGTCTTAAACTGGGGAAAAAAAATGTTTTACTCTGACCTTTTGTTGGATTTGCACTCAAAAATTACATTTGAGGAATTATCTTTAAATTGCAGGGAAATTTGAGAGTTTAGCTCAATTACTGTCTATACTGACCCACATTGATTTTGTCCCTGAAATTTATATTCAGTTCCCCTTGTATGTAGTATAGTACAATGGAACATAAAACTGTTAACATTTAGGTTAGGGATATTTTTTGGGTGGCTTTGTTTTGTTTTGTTTTTTTAATTGTGATATTATAGAAAGTCTATTATTCAAGGGATAAAGTATCATCAATATTCAATTCAACATTCTACAAACACAGAGATCCACTGCCTACTTTAATCAACATGATATTCTCTGTGTGCTATGGTTTTCTAAAGTGACAATGTCTCATTGCTTGAGGTCGTGAAAATTTAATTAAGGGATATAATATGAAAATGAGATTGGCTACACTGAGATTGTGTGGTTGGCTAATAAAACAACTTAGTCACACCTTTGGTAGTTTTAAGGAATTTGAGGAGTTCCCCATTTTAGAGGCGTGCATCCCACAGTTAGAAGATATCAGTTTGGGAGTTAATATTAGCTTGAACAAAACCCTTGAAAGGAAAGTCCTAGGAGAGGTCAAAGAAAACATTTCCCCCACTTTTTTTTTTTTTTTTAATATATACTTTCTTTCCATTCACCAACATTAGAAACAAAGTTGCAGCCAGAGACAATTCCGAAGATAATATATTGAAGATGTATACAAACACCAATACATTCAAGGAAATAGCTACCTAAGGGAAAAAATTAAAACTATATGTACTCTTTTGTGGTTTCTCCACAAATGGCAGCTATGAACTCTGGGAAGTTACAGTCTTCAAAAGTCATCAGAGAATTATATCAAAGTAGAATTCATGAGAACTCCACAAAGAGAGAAAATACAGCCTCTTTGCTATATATGTTCCCCTACTTGTGTGCTATATCTGTACTTGAAATTTGAATCTGCTCGCTGAGAGAACTTGTGTATATAAATGGAGAGTTCTCCAATGTAAGAAAAATGTCTTGTACTAAATCTTGTTATTCTTCCTCCTTTTACTTTGTTAACATCTTTTTCTCAAAGATAATTGAGGCTATTAGCTGATATTAAATAAGAAATATATATATATATATATATATGTATGTATGTATATATATATATATGACCTATACTACTAGAAATCCAAACCTTGAGGATTATCTAGATGTAATAGCAGTTTCCACCTTCTGGCAACCCAGACCTACTAGTGCAAGGTGAAGTTGAGGAAGCAGTTCCAAATGGAACTTCATACCCACAACTACCCACTATTCACTCTGTCTCTCTCTGACTCTTATCACTCTGTGTCTTTGTTTGTCTCACCCCTCTTTTTCATTTTGTGAGCAGTTCCTTCGTGTTTTGGAATATGAAAAAATCAGGAAGATGAAAAGAGTGTACAGAATATGAGGAAGTCCATTTAGTTTCTTTTTCTTAAGATCAAAATTATTTTTAATTTGTTTTTTTATAAAGCTTTTTCTTTTCAAAACATATGCATGGATAATTTGACAACATTGACCTTTGCATAGCCTTATATTTCAGATTTTGTCCTTCCCCCCACCTCCTCCCCTAGATAGCAAACAATATGTTAAACATGTTAAAATATATGTTAAATCTAATATGTATAAAAAATATTATACAATTCTCTTGTGGCTCAAGAGAAATCAGATCAAAAAAAATAAAGTAAATTAGTAAGAAAATAAAATGCAAGCCAGCAACAACAAAAAGAGTGAAAATGTTATGTTTTAACCCACATTCAGTTCCCACAATCCTCTTCTCTGATTGTAGAGGGCTCTCTACATCACAAGATCACTGGAATTGGCATCAATCATCTCATTGTAGTCCATCTAATTTCAACTACATTTTTCAAATTATCATTTGGAATCCATATGTTGGTGAAAATAAATAGAAATTTTGAAAAATAAATGGCATTTAGTCACTAAATTTCTACTTATGCCTAATTGTGGCAAAAAAACTAGTCTAACAAAATTGAAAAGGGCCTATTACTAGAGCCATTATAAATGCACATTTTCTAAGGCTGGATCCCCATAGTTTTTTTGATTATTACATCAATTTTCTCCTCTTTCACATTAAGGTACTCTGTAATGGATTTAGCCACTCAGAAAGTAAACATCCTGATTCATTCTTCATTCTTCCCATTAAATTTGCTCTGCTAAGTCTGTGCCCATCGTGTGTGTGTGTGTGTGTGTGTGTGTGTGTGTGTGTGTGTGTGTGTTTGTGTCTGTGTTTCCCCAGAGAAAAAGGAATTTGGAAATTTCTGGTGACAAAAGACCAGAAATTGACATTTCTAGGAGAAGGAAAATTGAAATAGTTCTCTTTTTGAAAATTTGTCATAGCCATCTACTATACTTATGATAGATTGGACAGAAACTATGAAACCTTTATTAACCTTTATTAATTCCCTTTTAACTATTCTACCTGACTCTGATCTCTAAATGAAATGGGAAATATGCTTAGTGTAATTATTGCATACATAAATGCTCTGGTGACTTTTTTAGTACTATAGATTTCATCTGCCAAAATGTCTGTTTTAAGAAAAAAACGTAGTCATCCTGCAAGCATTCTTCTCAAAATATACAGCCAGCAAGCAGTACTTCTAGGATGGCTAAGGACACTAATATGCATAAAAAGAAACATGCACCCATAATACCATTGTCTATAAACCACTAACTATCAGAAAAAAATGAATGAAAATATTGTGAAAATGAAACTTTTCAATATCCTTTGGGTGTTTGATAATTTCTGAATGATTTGTCTTTCCAATTATTTCCATATTGTTTGTACAATGTATATCTTAGTAGGACTTAAGTTCTTTGAATTCAGAGAAGAGGATTTTCTTTATGTGTATCCTTTTTTGTTTGTTTGCTTTTTTCTGTTTGTTTTAATGCTTATGCAAAATTTATTACACAAATAAATAAAATCCAATTGCTCCTTCATTCATCTTCTAACTCTATTTCATACTCCCAATACTTTACTACTAGACTTGATCTGACTTTTCAGCTTGGAAGTCCCTTTGACTTTCCTTACACTAGAAGTTTTCTTTATCCTTGAAGAAGTCTTATTCTGGAAATTCTGGAAAATTTCTCTGTCATTAAAGTCCTCTCCTCCCATTGGTTAGTTTACTCTTGGCATTGTGAAGAAGGCCTCAGGCCAACTAGCCTTTATTCCTCTCCTACATCATTATATGACTTTCTGGATTTTATACAATGTCTTCATGTAAGAACCATCCATTCTCTCTGTTTTAAGTGTTGTCTTTCTTCTCTGCCACAATTAGAATACACGTTCCTGAAGAACAAGGACTATTTTTTCTTTGTGTTTGTATTTGTCTTTCCACAACTTAATATTTGGTATCTAGTAAATGTAAAATACATCCATTTTCATTTAACTGATTTATAGCTTAATTTTGACTGTGGTTAGATTGATCAGGAATCCATCTGTGAGTAGAATGTACAGTTCAGCTTTTAGGACTTTTTCTAAGAATTACTGAGATCCCAGGAAACCTTACTGACAAATATTTCTATTTCCTTTCCAGCAGCTTTCATTTGCTTTTAATATCATGAACTTCCCTTTTAAGCACCTTAGAAACCACTTTACGTAGTAGTAATTTGAATACAATTTTTATTAAATAGATTGTTTGAATCCTCAAGCTCTGTATGATCCATTCTACCAAATATAGAATAGCAATCAGAATAAATGGTGAAAAAAGATTCAGCAAGATGTTATAGCTGTTTAATTTGTCTTTTATTGTAGCTGCATGGCTTGATATTATTTATACAGCTCAAGTGATTAATAAGATATTTTGCTTTGATTCCTTTAATTTGGAAACTACACTTATTCTACTTGGAAGAGATGATAATGGATTTAAGCACCCTGAAAAAGATGATGTTTCCTAGCAAGTATTCTTACATTACTATGCTGATGTAATTTTAAATAGAGAAATTTCTCATGTAGACATTATATACTGTAACATTTCCACTATACTTAGATATATATATTATAGACATCTTAATTTAATAAATTATCACTGTAGAACTGAGTCAAAGATTTTGTGATAATCAACAAAGACATTATAAATATTGTAGATTGTAAAGGATTTTTCAATATTTATACCCCTGGGAATCTTTGGAACATCATTTTTGTGGTTGTGCATTTTTTCTTTCTTCCTTGAGCACATAGAACATACACATGTATACACACATGCATATATGTGTGTGTATGAATACACACATAAAAGATATGCATATATAATATGTATATATTGCATACACATGTGTACACATATATGTATTGCACATATGAACACGCATACACATACACATACATATATATTATGAATTTTTAAATTGACATGTAACTGTCAATTGCTTCTTAGGTAAGAAGTTGGTGAATATGTGTTTCTAAAAATATGTCCTTCCAAAAAATTTTGTCTAGTAACATAATTAAATGACAGCACTGTGGTGCATTCACCAGACAAATTCTGGAAAAGATGCTCAGTTTTTCTTTACTTCTGACCATCCAAGTTTTGTATCAAGCTGTGATTTTCTTACCTCGTTTCCAAGAACGGGATTCTGATTTCTTTTTTTTTTTTTTTTTTATATGTACTAAAGCACTATTCAGAGTGGGCATTCTTTTTTTGGAGGGTGGGGGAATAGTACTTTTTTTCTAATTATATATAAAGATAATTTTCAATATTTGTTGTAAAATGTTGAATTCAAGTCTTTCTCTCTCTCCATATCTTCCATCCTCCCTTCCTGAAAAAAGCCACATTTTGATAAAGGTCACATATATATGTGCAATCTTTAAACATATTTCCACATTAGTTATGTTGTGAAAGAACAGAACAAAATACACACACACACACACACACACACACACAGAGAGTAAAAATAGCATGCTTTGATCTATACTCAGACTTCTTAGTTCTTTCCCTACATGTGTATAGCATTTTTTTATTTTAAATTTGCCATAGTTGATCACCACACAATATTCCTATTAGTGTGTATAATGTTCTCCTAGTTCTGTTCACTTCATATTAGTTCAAATAAATCTTTTGGGTTTTTTTTTCCCTGAAATCTGTCTACTCATCATTTCTTATATCAGAATAATACTCCACTACATTCATATGCCACAATTAGTGGCAATCAGAATAATTAGGCAATTAGGAGCAATCATTTCCCCAGTTGAAGGGCATTTTCTCAAATTCCAATTTTTTGCTATCACAAAAAGAGTTACTATAAATATTTTAGAACATATAGATAATTTCCCCTTCTTGATGATCTCTTTAAGATACTGACCTAATAGTGGAATTGTTGAAAGAGTATGCACAGTTTGATTGCCTTTTGGGCATAGTTCTAAAATGCCCTCTAGACTTGGTTGGATCAGCTTACAACTCCACCAGCCACATATTATTGTCTGAAATTTTCTATATCTTTACTAACATTTATTGTTTTTTTTCTGTGATATTGGCCAATCTGATGGATAGGATCTCAGTATTTTGTTATTTTTGCATTTTTCTAATCAATATTGATTTAGAGAATTTTTTCATATTTCTATAGGTAGTTTTAAATTCTTCATCCGAAAACTGTCTTGTATTCAAGGTAAGAATACAATTTCTCAATATATTTGAGAAAGGAGGCCTTTATCAATTACATTTGCTGTAAATATTGTTTCCCATCTTTCTGCTTTCCTTTTAATTTTTGCAAAAACTTTTAAATTTAATGTAATCAATTTTATTTTTATAATAGATGGAATTTGACAGATCTCATTGTACTATTTGTTATTTCTAGGGATTGTCTAGGTAAGGAGGCTTTCAAATATTTTACATTGTCTATAGGTATTTTAAATGAAATATCTCTATCTCTTCTTGCTGGGCTTTGTTGGAAATATATAAAAATTATGATGATTTATGAGGGTTCACTTTATATCCTACAACTTTGCTCAAGTTTCTAATTATTTTAAGTATTTCTTCTTTAGTTGATTCTCTGCATTTTCTAAGTATACCATTATATTATCTTCAAAGAATGATAGTTTTGTTTCCTCAACCCTTCTTTAATTCCTTCGATTTTTCTTTCTTCTCTTGTTGCTAAAGCTAATATTTCTAGTGCTTTATTGAATAACAGTGATAACCATATTTGTTTCACCCCAACTTTATTGAGAAGTCTTCTATCTCACCCCCCATTAGAAATAATGATTACTGATGGTTTTAGATATATATTACTTATCATTTTAAGAAAAATTCCATTTATTCCCCTATTCTCTGGTGTTTTAATAGGAATGGATATTATATTTTCTCAAATACTTTTTCTGTATTAAGATAATAATGTGACTTCCATTGCTTTTGTTATCGACATGGTCAATTATGCTGATAGTTCTTCTAATATTGCACCAATACTGCATTACTGGCATGGATCCTATCTGGTTATAGTGTAGTATTCTCATGTTAAATTGCTGTAATCTCTTTTCTACTTTTTTATTCAGAACTTTTGGATTAATACTTATTAAGGAAATGTTTCTGTAATTATTTTTTTTTTGTTTTGGTTCTTTCTGTCTTAGGTATCAGCACCATATTTGTATCATAAAAGGAATGTAGTAGAACTTATTTTTCTATTTTCCAAATAGTTTATATAGTGTTGAAATTAGTTGTTATTTAAATGTTTGGTAGAATTCACTTGTAAATAGATTTGATCCTGAAGAATCTTTTTCTTAGGGACTTCAAGGATGGCTTATTTCTTTTATTTTTTCTTCAAATTTCTTTTTCTTCAAAATAGTATTCTATTTTTTTCCCATAGAGTCCTGTCAAGAAAATTTTTTGTATTTTTTTTTTTTTTTTTGCTGAGGCAATTGGAGTTAAGTGACTTGCCCAGGGTCACACAGCTAGGAAGTGTTAAGTGTCTGAGGCTGACTTGAGGGCTGGTACTGTATCCACTGCATCACTTAGCTGCCCTTGTATTCATTTTACAAGATTTCGAGTTCCAAATTTTTCTCTCTCCCTTCTTTCCTTTTCTTCCTTCTTCTGAATATAGTAGGCAGTTTGACATAGTTTATACATGTGCTATCACGTAAAACATATTTCCATATTATTCACAGTTGCAAAAAAAAAATCAAAAGGAAAAAGCAAATTATGAGAAAGAATAAAGTGATTAAAATATGCTTCAATCCTCATTCAGAGTCCATTAGTTCTTTATCTGGATATAGATAGCATTTGCTTCATGAATTCTTTGTATGTTTTGAATCATTATTTTTCTGAAAAGAGCTGAATTAGTCTTAGTTGATCACCACACAATGTTGCTAATATTGTGCATAGTGTTTCCCTCGTTTTGCTCGTTTTACTTTGCATCATGTATTTCTGAAATTGATCTGTTCAATCTTTCTTCTTCCCCAATGGTATTCCATTATATTCATATACCATAGCTTGTTCAACCATTCCCCGATAGATGGGCATCCTCAAAATTTTCAATATATTGCCAACACTAAGAAGGCTTTTATAGATATTTCACACATATAGGTCCTTTCTCCTTCTTGATGATCTCTTTGAAACATAGATTTAGTGGTGTTTTTCTGGTAAAAGGGCATTCACAGTTTTGGTGCTTTGGGATCATAATTCAAAATTTATCTCAACAATGGTTGGATTCTTTCAGAACTGTACCAATAGTGTATATTGTGCCAATAGTGGCACATTCTCTCCAACAAATTTTATCCCTTTCTTCTTTTTTTTTTTTTTTTTTGGTCACATTAGCCAATCATATTTTTTTGGGTGGCATATCAAAGTTGTTTTAAAGTGCATTTCTCTAATAAAAAGAAATTTAGACTCTTTTTTTATATGCCTATAGATAACACTTTGAATTCTTCAACTGAAAATTTCTTATTCATATATTTGACGTTTTTCAGAGTTGGGGAATGGTTTATATTTTGATAAATTTGCCTTAGTTCACTATATGTTTGAGAAATGAGGTCTTTATCAGAGACACTTTCTGTAAAGATTTTTTCCCCAACTATCTGCTTCTCTCCTAATCTTAGATGCATTGCTTTTGTTTGTACAATTTTGTTTTTAAATTCAGTATAATCAAAATTATTTATTTTACATTTTGTAATGTTCCTGAATTATTGTTCCCTTCCCATAGATCTTTCAGGTATTCTTTATCCTAATTTGCTTTTGGTCTCACCCTTTTTATCCATATCATGTACCCATTTGACTTTATCTTGATAAATAGTGTGAGATGATAGCCTATACTTAGATTGTATTCTTTTGTTTTCCAGTTTTTCCAACAGTTTCTGTCAAGTATTCAGTTCTTATCTCAAAATCTAGGGTCTTTGAGTTTATTAGACATTAAATATCTATGGTCTCTGACTACTGTGTTTTAAGTAAGAAATCTATTCTACTGATCCAACACTCTATTTCTTAGCCAGTGTCATATCATTCCCATGATTATTGCTTTATTCAGACCTATTATTGCTAGGTCACTTCATTTGTATCAATCATTCATAAATTTTGTTGATATTTTAAAATTTTGGTTCTCCCAGATGAATTTTGTTATTTTTTCCAGTTCTACCAGATAATTTTTATAATTTAATTGATAAATAAATTGCATTCAAAAAGTAAATTGTCATTTTTATTATATCAACTCAGCCTGCCCAAGGAAATTTAAATTTTCCAGCTATTTAGATTTGACTTTTTTGTGTGAAAAACATTTTATTTATACTTGGGTTCATTTAGTTCCTAGGTTTGCCTTGGCAGATAGACTCCTAAGTATTTTATATTGTTTACCATTATTTTAAATGGAATTTCTCTTTCTATCCTTTGCTTCTGGACTTATATAACATAGAATTTTAATGATTAATATGATTGATTAAATAAAATTACATCTATGTCATTACATAGCATTTTCACTCTTTTTGTTGTTTGCTTGCATTTTATTTTGCTTCTTTTTTTTCTTGTGCAGTATGATAATTGTATAAATATGTATGCATATATTGGATTTAACATATATTTCCACCATGTTTAACATAAAAAAATTAAAAGTCACATGTTGTTAAAAAAAAATTACATCCATAGTTCAATTTGAACTCTGTTTATCACTCACTAGTACAGAGTAACATCCAGAGTAGTTGATTGAGCATTTAAAAATAATGTAATAAAGCATTAGCTAGTTGAATTTGATATGCTGACCATAATTAATTATATCAATATTACAAGATTCCCCAATTACCTAGAGGTAAGCAAGAAGACATTTTATTTGTAATAATAAAGTCAACATTTATTGATCATTCCATCACATAGTATTACTAAAATTTCTACAGCACTTTAAAATTCATAATACACTTTATCTTTTGTCTATTCTTGTTAATAACCAGCACTTAGAAGTATCAGTTTACAAAAAAGTATTATATATGTTTTATTTATTTGGGACTCATAATAAGTCTTTCAAATTCTCTACTACATTTATGAACTGATGAATTATTTGAGAAGTGACTTGGCCAAGGTCACAAAATAAGTATCAAAAGCAAGATGTGGGTCCAGATCCCCTAATTCCAAACCCAGCAGAATCTTTCAGAACTCTACCGATTACAATAACTTTTCATTATAAGAAAATCATTAATGTCTTCATAATCATGTTTTAGAGGTTTTCCTTAAGTTAGGATTCTTTGTCTAGAAAATTTAGTCTTCTTATTAAATCATTCAAAACTTTAAAATCTCATTGTCAGGCATGAGCTTAAGATGCT
The DNA here is from genome assembly GCF_016432865.1 of Antechinus flavipes. NCBI lineage: Eukaryota > Metazoa > Chordata > Mammalia > Dasyuromorphia > Dasyuridae > Antechinus > Antechinus flavipes. The sequence goes on from NC_067398.1 coordinate 231,724,734, forward strand.
TTGATAAGTTTTTATAATTGAGAAATTTACACAATATACCATAAACTAAAGATATAGATTAATAATAATAGATTATGAGCTGAAAGAAGTTTAAAGGTTAGTCTAACCTTATCATTTTATAGATGACGAATATGTGGATATTAAATGATTATAATTTTAAAAGATAAATTGACAATTTTGCTTTCAAATTTGTAAAATTTGATTGTTCTATATATTTAAAATAAACTGTTGATTTCCAAAATCCTCAATATATAATGACTTCTGATGATGATTTCTAGAATGGCCCATGCATGGTATTGATAATGAATTTCTTTCTTTCTAATCACATTTTTTGTTTTTTAAATGATGCTCAAGAAATATATTTCCTTGTTTAATATATTTAATCTCCATTCTTCTTTCTGATTTTTTTTTAGGCTGAAAGGAATATCTACTTTTGGAGGCATGTCAGTTAATTATTTTCACATCAGATTCATCACCATGACTTCTTGCCATCGAGAGCTGATTAATGAAACCAAGAACCTGACCCTCCTCAGAGCAGCAAAGCCCTCAGAGATGGAGCACAAGATTTTACTGAAATAGTTTGCATCATTTCATCTGCCTTGAACCCAACAGCCATCAGCTGAAAGCCCTGAAGAAAAGCCACAGCCTTAAGTTTCATTCACTTAGAAATTACTAGGAAGATAAAACATAGAGGAATAAAGGAAGTTACTTCATGAGTTATGAAACTTGAAACAAAGTTTTAGCAATTAGGCCATAAATTTATTTATTTATTTTTTTTTGTTTGTGATAGGTGGAGGGGAAGGAATTATGCCAAGGAGGAGAAAGGACAAAAAGATACCTCTAGTTAGAATTATTCTCCCAAAAGAAACTTTCAAAATAAGCCAAATGGAAAGCTAGAGCACTTAAGTAATGGTAGTAAAACATATTGGACAAAAGGAACATTGCCATTTCTGGAGAGAGAAGATTGTCACCATCCCATGGAATAAACTCAAAGCCATAGAGGAACAGCAGTGTTGATGCTCAATGCTTGAAAAGCTTCTGCATCCAATCCTTCCTACATATTTGAAGAGAGGGTTTGGGAAAAGTCAGCTCTTACCGACTGCATCTCAATGCACTTCTAATGTTTGCACTGTCACTTCCATTCAGGGTAATGATGTGTGCTGGTATTTGCACAGATGGTCCCATGAGATTTTAGACAGCTAACAAACTGTTTCTTGTAGATGCTCTGAAAAGGGAATATTGAAAAACTGTGAAGAAAACATTCCTTTTTCTTCTGAAGGAGGAGAGGACTTATATTTAGTGAAAATAATCCTTTCTTAAATTTGATAAACCACAAAAATCACCCCAAAAATATGTGTAATCAAGTAAATTAAAAAGGGATTGATTATTTTTTTAAATGATAATCATTTTATATCATAACAATAACCAAGAAGTCAAATTCAATGAATTGTACAGTCCAACATTCTGTCTAAACTTGGACACTGTTCTCCCACTTGATAATAAAAAAATCATTTTTAATATGTATTTGACATATAAAAAGTTTTTATAGCCATTTATCTATGCTTCATGGAAAAAATGTAACAAACAGCATTTTCAGTTTATTTTTCTAAATAAATGTGTTGTTTGTATTATTTGCTGTTGCGTATCCAAATTGTTTTTCATTACCTGAAGAATAATTTTTTTCTCAAAACACATTAACAACTCCTGTCATGTTAATTCAGAATAACTGATAGACTGAAAATTCAAACACTATGTGCCTGTAAAATAGAAATATGTTTCCACTGAAAGTCTTAAAGAGAAATGGGATATTTTTAACCATAGATTTCATTTAGGAGGTTATTTTGATATTCATGAGAGATGACTATATTCTCTTACTGAAGAAAATTGTCATATATTGATGACAGACCACTTGACAAATGGGCTTGGGTTGAGTTCTTATTACAATTTCGGTTTTCAGAACAATACTCTGAATCCCCTGGGTTTTCTGATATGATTCAGCAGAAGTTGACAAATGGGATAAAAATGTCAGACTTCACATATGATTGTTGGTCCTTAGCATTATACATAAGCTACCCAGAGGTCTATTTATATTTTTCATCACATCTAAAGCCATGTTCATAATAGAATGACTGAACAGTTTAAACTCAATAATCAAGGTTATTCATTTTTCAATCTATAAATATTTATTAAACACTTCTTTTATTTCTGATTTCTCAGGCTATTAGTATTTAAGTGGTTATTAGCCTCTATAAATTGTGGAAAATATAAATAGTGTTTGCCATAAAAAAACAGATCGAGTCCCTATTTCCTGAGTAGGAGGCACTAATACTGTGTTCACTTAAATCTTTTAACTTTCTACAAGTCCCCTTGACATTTCTGCGGTATCTTATAACATGACCATAAGAATGAATTTGTCATGCATGATTTGATCAATTGAAAACAAAGAATTTATACATGAAAATGATATAGTATTTTCTATAAGGAACACATTTCCAGGACCCATGTGATCTTGGTTGTTGAAGTAGGGAAGTATATGCTGGTTCAAATTGTTTTTGAATCCATTTGAATTGCTTTGGGCTATGAATAATTTGAAACCAATGCAAAAGAGTCAAAATCTTTAAGCATTTGAAATCAAATCAAAGTAATCAATCAAGAACAATGAAACTATACTTTTATTCATTTGGGAAATATATTAAATGATGCATAATGTAATTAAGCATATAGCCTGTAAAAGTCAAACTTGAAGAATGTAGGACTTAATAAATCTGTCCTAAGTTACATATCCATAACATAAATATATATAAATACCATGGATCTGTTATTTTTCTGACTGGTACTCTATATTACTACTTACATCAGATGAGACTAAATAATTTTAAAATGTCTTTTCTAAGAATAAACAAATACTATCCTTCATCATCCATTTAAGTAAATGTCATGGAGTAATTGTGTGTATGAAGCTTTAAGGATTATAATTCAAAATCCAAACTATAACTTGGGCCTGGAATGTTGGCCTGAAGATAATCAACTCAGTAACTGCCTAATTAGGCAATTAAATTAGTGCTTTTTCTTTAAAGAAAACAACAGTATGAAGCATATAAACTGAGAAAGAAGATGACCTTGAATTTAGGATTATTTTGTTATATAAAATAAGCATTCACACAATTTAGTTTTATTCACTGGTGATATACATCTATGATATATACTTTTAGTTTTTCTTTATCTTTTTTAACTGCCGACTTTCAGTTTCTTCATTTCAGAAATATACATTTCACAACACCCACTTCCTTGTTTTTTATTATTTTCATTTTCTTCCTCATTTTACAACATTCATTTAGAAATGTAGTGTTTGAAGTTCTGGGTTTGAGTGAAAAAAAGCAGTATTGGAATTCTGTCTCAGAAACTTTACAACTATATTACAAGTCCCTTAACTGCTTAGAGTATTACAAACCCTAGCAAAAAAATGGAGAAAACAACAGTTCTCACCTCACTGGATTACTTTGAGGATGCAACAAGCTGATACAAATAAAGTGTTTTGAATACTTTAAACTACTCTTTTAAAATGTTGACTACTATTGTTGAACAATTTATTTTTCCAGCAGAAATAAATCTCATTTACTCTGCTGTGGAATTTGAAATTCAGCATTTTTTGCTAATTCAGTGTCCAAGACATTAACCCACAGTTTCACTAGAACAGTTAAAAGGTGAATTAATTAAAATGGTCCTGAATATTAAATCTAACTGCTTGAAAACCAAAACAAATCCTTTTCTCTTTTTAAGTAAATGTCACACATTGAGTGGTTTCTTCTATATGTAGATAAATCTCTTTTTTCATCAATGTGGGTATTCTTCCGACAGATGATAATCCATCCTTAACTTCATATCCTGCATAACCCTTTCCCATTGCCTCCTATAAATTCTTTATAAGAAAACTACCAGCATGGGGGGCTTTTGTCTATTTTACTTAATATCCCATAAGTACATGTACCCTTTCATGGATATTACTTTATTTTATTACATTCCCAGTTTCTTTCCTTTTCTGAACATGTATCCCTTCAATCTCTCTATCTATATTTTAATAATTTGATACAACCTAGTTGTTTTCATCATTTGTGCTTTCATTGCTTTTGGAAAATATTATGTTAAGGAGGGAGAAGATACACGATAATCCATTCCAGAATTAATTTTTTTTTTAGAAATTATAAACATTAAAAATGCATATATAAATGAGGTTTGGAAGTCTTTGATTAACATGTACATCATTTTTTATATGGATTTGGAGGGGCAAAAAATAAAAAGATGCCAGTTCTGGAATTTTAAAAATTTACTTAACATTTGTGCATTATGACATAAAGCTTGTGGGTTACATTTTTCATGATTTAAAAAAATGAAACTAGGTTTATGACTCTTGATCCTAAAATATTTTGTTAGGGTTCCCCTTATTTTGTCTTATAAAATAGGCATTGACCCAATTTTGCATTGAGATAAATATGCTTTGATGAAAGGGGGGGAAATGTCATTTTGATTATTTAAAAGAAAGGGCTTTTTCCTTATTTGACATTTCCATATGTTACTTAGAGGTAATCCTCCAACTCACTCATATGATGCAAGTATTTGCAAAATGTACTAGGTTATTTGGGCCCAAAAGATTTTCTACCTCACACTTTCTGCTTTATTTTGATTTTATACATAAGTAAAGAGAGTTGTGGAAATGGAGGAATGGGAACCTGTCCTAGCTATTTAAGTATTTTATATTAATGAAAAAAAATTTGAGAAACACAAAAAAGGAGTGGGGAAAATAAAATAACTCCTAAATTAAAATGCAAAAATTGGCAGTATTATTCGATTAAAAAAAAATTCCTTCCAAAACTTCATATCAGCTATAAAATGCACTTAATGGACTATAGGTATTAGAATGGCTTTGAAATCTTGACAAGAAAATTATAAAATTGGGGCAGTTAGATGGCGCAGTGGATAAAGCACCAGCCCTGAAGTCAGGAGGACCTGAGTTCAAATGTGACCTCTTAACATTTCCTAGCTGTGTGACCCTAGGTAAGTCACTTAACCCCAATTGCCTCAGGGGGAAAAAAAAGGAAAGAAAAAAGAAAAAATTATAAAATCTCATAGTAATTTGGTCCACTAGAGTCCACTAGTGCAATAGTATATAAGTGCTAAGCCTATAAAAATTTCATACATCATTGTGTTTATTGTTATATAGAGACAAAGAATTTAATTTAATTCAAAACTACAATATCTGATTTTTTTTGCTTAAATTTGCAAATAAAACTGACAGTTTTTATCCAAGAACTTATTCTTACAGCTGATTTGAAGAATTCATAAATTTCTAACAAGATCATTTTTGTATTATTCCTGAATTGGCAATCTGTAGATCAAATCAATATTCTTCATTCACATGAAAGTAGTGATGTTTTTCTGAAACAATATGGACCTTTGCATGGTAAGCAACAAATATAAAAAAGAAAAATTAAAATAATATTGTATATACTAGATATAAAAATGTATTTTCAGTCAAAATTATTCTGGGCATTAAAAACTGCTTGATACTGGAAACAAATAAAAAGAAATCATATTTATAACCTAAACTTTAGAAAGTTCTTTCATCTGAAAAAAACACAGAATTAAAGTAAAATATTTTTGATTAAATTTCATTTTTCCTCAAACATTCCTAGACTCTTAATTCTCCTACTCACTTTGATTCTTCAGTTAATTTTGCATGTGCAAACATAACCAATGAGTGTTTTTTTTCCCATGAAGCACATATATGATCTTTTCATAGGAAAACAATATCAACTAAGCATCCTAAATCATTGTGTGGCTAAGCATTTTATTATTTTGTTTTTGTTTTTTGGTTTGGATCAGTTGCTTTTTTTTCTTTTTCTATAGAGAAATACCTCTTAATTAATAGGAAGAGAAGACCAGAAGTGCGAAAGCCCAGGAAAACAAGGTTTGAAGAGGTAACAGGTGATTTTTTTTTCTCTGCAAAATGTCACTTTGTACATTAAATGATTATGTTAGAAAAATGTAGATGCAAATTTAACAGAAGATTAAAAAGATAAATATATATATTATGGAAGGTAAAACATTATTTTAATTACATTCCCAAGCTTGGAAAGTATAATGTTTTTGAAACTCCATTTTGCATGTGGTTTCAATAAACATGAAGACCATGTGGGCATTTTTTATATATATGTCATTAAAAGTCTTTTTATGGAATGAAATCATCTTTTTAATAAAACAAATTATCAATTGTAATCTAAAATGTGAGATTTGTTCTTCCTTGAAACACTATAAAAATACAGTGTTTTTTAGCTTCAAAAATTGCTCTTCTCTCCCTCCCTATTCCTTCAGTTTCCCATAGGGAAAAAAAAATGAGGAGAGAGAAGTATCAAGAACTGATCTTGAGTCCAGAAGATCTGCATTCAGATATTGCCTTTAAAATACACTAACTGTGATTCTGAGGAACTCACTTAACTTTTTAACACTGTAAGTGAATCAATCTCTTTAAGAATAAATTACAGATGATGCAGAGAAGGAGCTGATCTATATTGACAGAACAAGTTTTCTTTCCCAGGAATTCCCTGTGCCAATGAAATAATGAGCCCAATTCCTATCCCCTAATTAATGTTGACTGACTGCCATTATCTACTTACATAATAAAATATTTCTTTTAAAGAGCAAAATAAGTTTACAAAGGCAAAAACAAAAACAAAAACAAAAACAAAACTATTTTACCCTTTAAAAACTTAGTAATCTCCAAAAAAAGCCCAAAATGCATGTGCCCTAAACATACTGTAATTCCATTATTTTATAGTTCCAGTAAGAGGTAGATGATTGCTTGCTTATTACATGTAAACACCAAACAATTATTGAATTAAATGGATTCATTTCTTCAAGTAAGGACTATTTTTCAGTCAAGAGAAAAAAAAGAAAAAGAACTGTCCATTCTGCCTGGAGAGGTCACTTGGGATTATGCACACTTAACAGAGACATGTTAGCTAAAAACCTTGCAAATGTATTTTTCCAGCATGTTTGATATCAATTACATACCCAGATGCTTCACTGAGTGAAATAATCCTGTTTCATAGCCCAATTTAGAATTCAGAGAAAAAAGCAAAGCACAGAGCGAAAAGAAGCATGCTTTCACTTTGGATTTGATAATAGATGAACATTTGAAGAGGCAGCTGCTTTATATTTACAAATCTCTGCAAAGAGAACCTGTCTATCAACAATGTCCCATATGCTGTCTGAAGAAATGCTGATCTTAACTTTCTGAGAGAATAAAGGCAGTTGCCTTTACCTTCTTCTCATTACAGATCATCAGTGCTCCTTAACAGTGGGCTAATTCTCCCAATTTGGGGACAAGCTTATCCTAAGAAGCCTCCATTTTGTCAATGAAACTTTCAAGTATATTTGTCTTTCAGTTTAGATTCTTCGATACTCTGCTGCCATATTGGAAATTAAGCGGGAAAGCTTGATTTTCAATGTGAAGCTGGTGAAAATTTTGTTGGCCTTCTTTCTGTGATCTTACATCAACTTTATCTTGTATTTATCATGTAGTATTATGTATTTGTGTCTTATTCTGCTACTATACTAGAACATCCTTAAAGGAAGGCATTTTACCTTATTTAAACTGTATTTCTCTCAGTGCTAACTCAGCATTGTGCATAAAGCAGGTATTTTATATAATGGATAGACTCTTGAAAATCTGCAAATTCTGTCTCTGTTGCCCTGTGGTTTTTCAGTTAAAATAGCTGTCTTGAGTTTTCAATTATACAAATCACACAGGATAGAAGAGGTATTCAGAGAGGATTAATGCTTCTGGTGTGAGGGCTTGCTGAATCTTTTTCAGAGCTGTTTATCCAACTTTGGTAGACTCCAAGAAGTTGTAGCAAGCACAGCAGCTGCACTCTAGTAAAACCATCGTGGGCAGGGCTAAACCACATTGAGGATAATTGACAGACTGCAAATCTGTTAGTAAATTAGGAAAATGTGACAACTTTCCCCTGGCAGAATGGGTGGATGAGAACAATTTGTTCCAATATTCGTGAAAATATAGAAGAGGGCATTGTGGAGGACTTAGATCTTAATCAGACATCACAGACTCCGAAGTCGTCCATTGCATTCTTAACCAAAACTAGTCACCGTAACTTTTGCCTTACTACTAGATTTCAATGACTGGAAAATACAGCGAGGCAGATAACTTTGTGAAACTCTGACTAATTTAAATCCAATTCCTGAGCAAATCAAAGAATCACCCATTGTGATGCTACCGGTTCTCTTGGAAATGAAAGAAAAACACCAAAAATATGAATCACAGCCTAGACCCTCATCTGATACCTCTTTCTTAGATATATTGGAATATAAAAGACACTAATCAAGAGGGAAAAAAAAAAGCATTTAAGTTACCCCCATGTTAAAAAAATAAAAAATAAAAAACATTTGTTTCCTACTTCCTTCCATGTATTCTTCTATTCACAGGCATAGATCTCCTGGTTCTTCCTTGAAAAAGACACTCAATCTCTTGGCTCTAGGAATTTTTTCTGACTGTTCACCATGCTAAGAATGCTTTCCCTCCTAATATTTGTCTTTTGGCTTCCTTGATTCCTTCAAGTCCCAGCTAAAATTTCACCTTCTACAAGAATTTTCCAAACTTTCTTAATTATGGTGCCTTATCTCTGTTAATTGTTTTCCATTTATCTTCAATGTAGCTTGCTTAAATGTAGTTAGCTTGTTTATTGTCTTCCCCATCAGATTGTGGGACATAATCTCTTAGGACAAGGATTATCTTTTGCCATTTTTTTGTTTTCCCAAAGCTTAGCACAGTGCATGATATATAGCAGGCATGAAATAAATACTTACTGATTGATTGACAGTTAATTAAGACAAACATTTACTAGAAGAAAATTAGCAAGTGGTGGGGAAAGTGTCCATTATTCATCTATCTTTTATTAGTATATGATGAGTGGCTATGATGGAAATCTGCTAAACTTTCAGGGAAGTTTAGAATCTTTTAAAACCTTTTTATTTCACCATAATGTCACCAGAATTTTATCTTTTATAAGGTATATGAAGATAATACTAAGGAGTATGCTGGACCTAGCTCTAACTTTGCAAGAACATTTCGTCCTTATTTCAATGAAAGCATGTTTGGGTCAGAAATAAGGAATTGTTACAAATCCTGGCTTCATTTATTGTTTTGTTGATTGTGTAGATAAAATAAAAATGAAGATTAAACTCAAAAGTTTTTGTGTATACACTCACACACACACACACACACACTCACTGAGCACATCTGTTAAACATTTACCAGCACAGGGTTGGACACTCCAACCTTCCCTTGACCAGCTCCAATAAATGTCTAAAACACAACGCCCACCAACTTTATAATCTACCATTACCTCACATTCCCACATTCCAAACCCTCCTGCCACTAACCTGAATCATTGCACAAACTACTCTTTTGCACCAGATGTCTAACTACTAAAGACCATAAATATGACTTAGATATCTGCAGACCCCTTACCCCCATACATATACACACATATACACACCTTCAGCATTACTCTATATGTTAATCTCTGAATTCTGAAGCCACAGTCCTGTAAATAAGAGCCATCAGCTGTTTGGATTTTGTTTTTGGTGAGAGAATTTTCAGTATTACTTTCACCTTTTTTTTTTCTAGTTATGTCATTTAATTAATTGAATAGTTCATTTCTATGAAGCAATAGGGACTTATGATTTTCTTGGAATTGGGAATTTCTGGATGAGAAAATTCATATACTCAGTGTGTATTGTTTTCTTTTTGGAAATGTATCATCTTAGAAAGTAGCCTGAAGCAAATAGGTTACTCTAGCAAACAATGATTATGCAAATGATTATAATATTTCATATATATATTTAATATATGTGATTATATATTATACAATCATATCTCACAAAATTTCACTAGTTAATTCTGGTTTTGAAGCAAGGTTTTTACAATTCAATAAATACAAACCAATAAACAATTATTAAGTTCCTACTATGTGCCAGATATTATTTTAAACACTGGAGATACAATTAATAAAAAATAAAACATGCATGTCATCAAGGAAATTACAATGTAATGGAAGGATCCAATACACTAAGGGAGTCTAGAGAGTGGTGGATACACTAAGACATACCCCATAGGAGGCATCTGTTTCTGTGGAGTTGGAACTAGTAAGAACAACAGATGAAAAGTATAAATAAAAAAAGAATCATCTAGATTAAAGATGATTTACACATTTTTTGTTTTTTTGCAAAAGAACATATTGGGAATTTTGTCATTTTTTTTGTCATAAGTATCTGTTGGGAATATACTACTCATAGATTTTTTATTTTAAAATAAAAACACCCTGCCCCTTCACTACAAATAAATATGAATAATAATAATAAAATAAAAAAGTGACACAAACTAACAAATGAGAAAACAGCAGCTTTTTGAAAGAAACATCTATAAAGAGAGCATTATGAAAATAAATGTTTAAAGATGTTTATTTACATCATTGTATAAATTTGTTGTTGAAAATGATATAAATATGTGACCTGCAAAAAATGTCACCTGCAAAAAATGTCTCAACTGTACATGTAAAAAGATGGAGACAGTATTTTATAACTTGATTAAGAATCTTTTCAATGAAGAAAGTCAATGAGATTTTTAAACTCATTTGTTAAAAATGTAAAAAAAAAATAACATTTTCTGATTAGTTTGCAGTGAAAACTGAATAAAATCAAGAAAGATATGCTAGGCACAGTTCAATAAAATTTTCACAATATTGTTAGATAGAATTGAAAGAAAATTATTATGATTTTGTGAGTGAAGCTAATGAGACATTACTTGCCTTTCTATCTATATATCTTTCTGAGCTATCTTTCTAATCTATGCTGGACATTAAAACTCAAATATTGAAATAAAATACTCTTAGAAGCACTTATAGGAATTCCTAAATGTAATTATATAAGCAAATAAAAAATAATTTGAGTTATGTCTCATTAAAAAAAATGAAGACCATTGCCCTATGTAATGAATCTCCTGACCCTCCTTAAAAAAAAAAGAAAAAAAGAAAAGAAATAGTATTCCTTTAAAAGAATTAATGATGGCTCTAAAAATTTAGTCCATTCCAAGCTTTACTAGGCTTTGCAGAAATACCAGAACAAAATGAAATGATTATAGTAGTCTGTCAAAAGTTATATGGATAGAACAAAAACAAAAACTAGAAATCAATAAATATCTATTTTCCAATAGTTTGATGTTGATTTGGGAAACATGAATAACCACTAGTCTTGATCAATGAATTTAGCTGGTAGGATGTTAAATCTAGAAGAGAAATTAGATGATTTTTTTTATTTCCTTATTTTGAAGATAAAGAAAGAAAGGATTGAAGTGAATTATCCAAGTTAAAGTAGAAAGTATCTTTAAGATTATCTTATCCAATATTCTCATTTTAAAGATCAGTCAGTTCACAAGAAATTATTGTATGTTACATTTCCATCATTATGCTAGATGCTGTGGACACAAACTTTAAAAAGTCAAGGAATCTGTATCCTAACAGGGGAATAAACATATTTATGAGAGTCAGTTTTGATTTAGATGACCAAGAAGGAGCTAAGTGGAAAAAACATAATCATTTTAGAGAAGGTATAGAATGATGAGAAAAAATGAGTCCTTTAATGATGGAATGACATATCCAAGATTACATAAGTATTAAACAGTGAAGCTTGGATAGTATCTATGTTCTCTAAATCCAAATTCATCACTTTCTCCATGTTATATGATGCCTAAGAGTCAGAAAAAGAATGGAGGTTTTGTAGCTATTATATTAGTGTTCATTCCACTATACATAAGAGATCCTTAGATAAAAGAAAAAATACACATACTATTTCCCAATCACAATAAATTAGAAGATAGGAAAAAAATCTAGGATGTTGTAACATAACAACAATAAGAAAAACATTCTCCCTTCAAAGTTCAAACATTGACAATAACAAAAACAAAACAAAAAACAAAAAGAAAAAAACCTTCCAAATGTAAAAAAGCATCCTTTTCTTTGGAGTCCGCAAAATAAGGAAATCCAAGCCAGAGTAATCTATGTTAGGGGCTCAGGAGCTCGGTATTTCTCGTTATTATTGTTATTTGTCCTTCATTCTTGAAGAGGACCAGGACATTAAGGAGCTAATTCCATGACATGCAAGTGAATTGTAATTGAAGTGAGGGAGGGTTGTGCAAGATTCCTGGCTCACTTTCCCCTCCAGGGCCATTTGGATCCAGTGCCAGAGACAGATCAGTACAATCAGAGATGGTCCTGGATGTAAAGGGAGACATTGGGCTTTTTAAACAAAAGTCTTCAACAAATCTCAGTTTGATTGAGGCTGTACCCATTTATGATTAAGGCTAGGATTGAGGCAATTTTCTTTTTCACCTAGTCCAAAAAAAAAAAAAAATTCTACATAAATAATGTAATGAGGGGAAGACCCTTAGTATTTCTGGTGAAAGAAGAGATGATTGCTATTTACATTCAATTTGGGCCAATCAGGACCCAAACAATGACCAAATGGGATTTAGCCTGGGACCTATTGATGGCCAGTCAATAAAAATCAGATTGGTTTTGGTTTAAGACATGGTCCTAAGGCTTGGTAGGATATGGAAATGCTGTTGGTCCCTAGCACTATCACTGATTGAATTAGCATACTAACCAGGATGTTAAAAATGCTTCTGTGGACCTAAGAAATAAGTGGAGCTACTTAATAACCCCAATCAAAAACCATCATGATTATCCTTATAGAGTACAGTTGAATAAAAGATATCCCTTTCTTTTTCTAATATCACAAGGAAACAAGATTTATTAGAATAGAGTCAGAAATATCCATATTTTACTTGCTGGAAATATTTCATTGTAATTCATTGCAAGAATTCTGGGAAAACCTGAGTTCAAATCTGACCTCAGACACTTAATAGTTCCTGGATGTGTGACCCTGAGCAAGTCACTTAACCCCACCCCCCACCCCCCAAAAGAGAGAGAGAAACTGAGAGAGAGAGAGAGAGAGAGAAAGAGAGAGAATAATAAAACAAGCAATAAACCAAAAACAAAGAAATATAACTTTGATCCTAAGGATACATAGCACATATTTTTTTTTAATGAAATCAAGTTGCTACTGAAAGAAAAGTTGAAGAACTTGAGGCCATTAAAATTTATTAAATGTAAATTTGTGAAAATTATTGAAAATGCAAAATAAAAGTTTTAATAACTTAAATGGAAGGGACAGAAAAGATGGACATACATAGATTCGAATTCTCAAAATCCTGTTTTGAGATCAACCAGCAGAACAATAATACTAAAGGAAATCTTTTTTAAAGTTTGTATTTCTTAATATCATTATGAATAAGCACATTTCCCAGCAATATTTGACAACAAGTAATAAAATATCTTAGGATCAGCATACAACAACATGTGGCAATGGTTGACAGAATAAGAAAAATAGAATTGAAGATAAATATATGATGATTATCTCTGAGAACATGTAGCAAATACTATTATGGCAGAAGTGATGAGAAAGCAAAGATTTTTCACGAAGGCACTGGTAGATTCAGTATCTGGCTGGTAATGTAGTAAAATACTTGAATGATTTATTGTCTAATTAAAGGCAACAAAAAAATAGAAATTCATGATTCCTTAACTACTGACTAGAATTAAAAGCCAAAAGGATAAGGTAAAACAAAGAACCAAAGCAACACACACACACGCGCGCGCGCACACACACACACACACACACGAAGAAATAAACAATTAAGCATATGTGAAAAAGCTGACTATGGAAATATGAGAAGTAAAAAGAAAACCCCCCCCCCAAAAAAAAAAAGGTAAAAATAGGAAAGAACCCTTGAAGAAATCTGTGAGAAATATCTGATTATCTAAGTTTCATGAGAAGTGAAATACAATAGAAACACAAGTTGGATCAAATGAACTATGCCCAAAAAGTTATCAAATTGTGCACACCCTTTGATCCAGCAATGTTTCTATTGGGCTTATATCCCAAAGAGATACTAAAGAAGGGAAGGTACCTGTATGTGCCAAAATGTTTGTGTCAGACCTGTTTGTAGTGGCTAGAAACTGGAAATTGAATGGATGCCCATCAATTGGATAATGGCTGGGTAAATTGTGGTATATGAACGTTATGGAATATTATTGTTCTGTAAGGAATGACCAGCAGGATGAATACAAGAGGCTTGGAGAGACTTACATGAACTGATGCTAAGTGAAATGAGCAGAACCAGGAGATCATTATACACTTCAACAACGATACTGTATGAGGATGTATTCTGATAGAAGTGGATTTCTTTGACAAAGAAACCTAACTCAGTTTCAATTGATAAATGATGGACAGAAGCAGCTACACCCAAAGAAAGAACACTGGGAAATTAATGTAAACTATTTGCATTTTTGTTTTTCTTCCCGGGTTATTTTTACCTTCTGAATCCAATTCGCTCTGTGCAGCAAGAGAACTGTTCGGTTCTGCAAATATATATTGTATCTAGGATATACTGCAACATATTTAACATATATAGGACTGCTTGCCATCTGGGGGAGGGGGTAAAGGAAGGGAGGGGAAAAATCAGAACAGAAGCAAGTGCAAGGGATAATGTTGTAAAAAAATTACCCTGGTATGGGTTCTGTCAATAAAAACTTATTATAAAATAAAATAAAAGCAGACTTCTAACACTGAAAAAAAAAAAGAAAAGAAAATACCTCAGCTTTCTTTCAGATACAAATCTATTTTTACCTGTATTAACAGAACTATACTAGCACAAAATTAATATTCAGAATAGTACTTAGCCAACAATGGTCCATCAATAAATTACTTAATAGGGCTAATTTGGCTTTATCACAGATCAGGACCATATTAATACTAGGAAAAAAACTGAAAGGTGATCCTTAAGTAAAACAAACTTAGTAATCAATGCAAATTACTTAACTGAGAGGTAGAACTTGTGCATAATGAGAGCACTAGTGACCTCTCCAAAATGACTTGTTTATATATTTTATATAAAATATTTACAACTTATATTAGTAAAAAAAATCTATAAACATTCATAAGAGAACAATAAAGTAGGTAAGGAGCAAGAAATAGTGTGCCAAAAAAAATCTTAGAGGAATAAATCATAACATTGTTTATATGTTAGATATTGAACAAGCTGTCTAAAAGTGTTAAAAACATTTTATTGCTTCATTTATTTTTGCCCTTTTGTTCCAGTTCCATAGGAGTAATTAATCTGTATATTGAAAATATATAAAACAGGAAGTAAGAAACAGTATTTGATGTCCACATTAAAACAACAACAACAACCAAAAAAAAAAAAAAACTGTTCTCTATTTAAAAACTCTATTTCCAGAATAATTACTACGTAACATTTTTAGGGAACAAAGTTTAAGCTAATTATATGTCATCCTAGTCTTAAATATATTAAGATCTCTCTGAGTAGAAATAAACATGACTTCCAAATGTAAAAGAAAGTCATACCAAAATATTTACTTAATATAAATAGAAAATGTTAAACCTTGTCAATTCACTGTGCTCCAGGGGGAAAGGGAGTAACAAGCTAAAAATTTAATCTTATAGACTCTTTCTATAATCATGTCAAAATGTTGCGTATGATGTTTAGCTTGTGCAAAGGAAGATTAGAGACAATAGATTGCAAGCTGAAAATAAGAATCTGATTTGAAGCAATTGACAAAGGAGCTGTGTACAAATATCTAATGTTCCTTAAGTAAGAAAAACTTTCATAAAACTATCAAATAGAAAGATGTGTATGTCAAAAGACTTATTGGAATCTTTAAGTCAGAGCTTAATGGCAAAAACATATTTCATATCGATCAGTACCTAAGCAATATTACTCTAACATACATTTTGGATGAGAAAAAAAGGAAACATTTAAAATGTAGTGATGCAAAAATATGTCTGTTGTTGATGAAATACAAAGGTTATTATTGTCTGAAAAACTGAAGAAAAAGTAACATCTCCTTTTTAAAAAGAAATGAATAATTGATAGATGTTCTCAGGGCCCAAAATGAAAACCTCAAAGAAATACTTTTGGCTAAATTTATATTCTTTCACAGAGCAAAAGTAATACTGAAAATTGTCATACTACCACTAAATGTGTTGATTGAAACCAAGAGTCTTCAACTACAGGAAGGAACCATTGAAAATGACTAAGATCCATGACTAGAATTGAAAGGACACAGTCATATATACTCAACCAACAATATCTCAATAAGAAGCTGAGTGATAATAATAAATAGCTATTTATTATGAATATAACATACATAAAATAATTATCATACCAATTTTTACAGTAACATAGAGGTTTATTATAACAGTCCTAGACTATGACATCATAAGGAGAACATTTAAGGAATCCAAACTTAGGAATCAATTGAGAGTGTGAAAGAGAATAGTAAAATTCACGCCGAATCCTTACACTAAGTTTAGCATCAATGAGACATGTATCATAAGCTCACTGACTTCCATAAACTTCCATAAACTAGTACAACTAAAAATGTTATCTAAGATAGTAGAACCTAAAATATTCTTGAACATAGATCAAATAAACTGATATAAAATAATAAGATTTTGTCAAATAGAACTAGTAACCACATTTAAGAATAGTTGAAAGACATGTCAATATACCTAAGTACACATAATTTTCAAACTAAGTGGAAAGAAAACAATTCAAAATATGAAGACATAATAGAGAAAATCAAAATAATATGAAAAGATTAAGTACATATCATCCATATTGTCCTATATACTGCTACAGTTGTCCTGGTGATGCTTTCTGTGTTTCTAAAAAAACAAAATTAACTCACATTCAAAGTTGTTTTTTTTTTTTTTTTAATTACAAGAAACAGCCAATTTAACTACCTTACAGTAATTCACTGAACAAATATAATAGAATGATGGCAGTACATTGACATATACCACCACAATTACTCTCTGAATTCTATTAAAATGACAAAAAGGTAAGATCAAAACAAAAATGAACACAAAACCAAAAATAGCTGACATTATAAAGTTTGAAAATGAATCACATACATTTTCTCATTTCTATTTGCCAACAACCCTGTGAAGTATTTTAAGTATTCTTACTTGTTATTTCCATTATGCAACAAAAGATGATAATGATAAAACATTTAGTTGATAAAATGGGAAAAACCCCAATTTATAATTTGAAATTGAATAGATTAAAAAAAGAAGAAAAATTAAATGCAAGAAGACATTTCAGCATGTTTTGTGGAGGTGTAGGAATGCAAAGTATCAAAATATGGAAAAAAAAAAAAAACAACTACCAAAAACAATCAAGAAGGAGGGAAAAAAAAAATCAGTCACTGAAGGGAAAAAAAAAAAGTAGATCCTGATCCTAAGAAAATCAAAGCTTGCTAGAGGTGATTCCCATATGTACTAGTTAAGACTGTTTAAAAGATTGTACTTAGACTGCTTAAAAGCCAGAGGCTACATCTTTGAACCTAAGTAGCCATCTCAAAAATTCAGGTTTCTCAGCACTAGAGGTTCAGCAAGAGACTGTGGATGAATTAGAGCAAATATATTGCCATTATTGGAAAATTATCTGAAAGACATGAATTTCCAAGCATTATTTTAAAGCAAGGATAATGCCTCAAATTATTGTGTATTCAATACCATGTAGAACATTTATTGTGTCCAGCCTTTTATTTAACATTACAAAGTACATTTGTGAAAAATGGTCATTTACAGAAGACCATTGATGAAGAATGCTACCCACTTCCAAATAAAAAAGGTAATGGATTAATATTCAAAATAAGATAGTTGTTGGAATCCTTACTAACTGCTAAGTAATTAGAGTTGATCTAATCTTACAAGAAGTTGTTTTGGCCAGAACCTGAAACAAGGTACTAAGTAGAACTAATCAAGACAAGGCTTGTGTTCCCACCTTTACTCATTGGAGTCCATAAGTATGCTAGCTTCACAAAGCACACTTTCTAACTTCAAGAGAGTCCACACCTTAAAGCTCTTTGGGCCAGAGAGCACTATGGGAGAAAACCCATAATCCCATTCTTTCAGAAGGTTCACATATAAGGCGAGACAGCCATTCCAGAATACACTTATTTCCTCTTGGCTGGCTGGTCGCAGAAGAAAGTTCAGCTGGACTCGAGAGGAGCGACTCTGGTGGCAGACGAAGGGTTTTCAGAGGATAAAGCTACGAGTGGAGAGTTCAGTGGACAACCAGATTCATCTTCATCTCACACCACTGTAGTTGGTGGCTGGGCTCCCCAGAAGGAGATAAGAGAGACCTTCCATCTCTGTCTTGGTTGGAGGCAGAAGAAAGCAGAGGCAGAGGCTGAAGGACAGAACCTTTGGATTTGGAGACATCCAAAGGGCTCCAAGCCTCTAAACCGGCTGTGCTCTGAGAAGAACAAACTCCAACATTTGAACTCTAACATTTGGCGCCCAAGCGTGGGAACCAAGGACCCTACTTTCACTGAAGAAGTCTCCAGTGACCAGGAACTGAGTGAGTACAACCTTTTTTGGCTGAAATGGGACAGATCCTAGGTAAAGATTCTCCATCCCCCACCCCAACCCCCCCAACCCCAGACCCACCCAGGAGTGATGCTATAGAAAGCCTGCTTAAGCTGATAGAAGATCAAGGGCTACTTGTAACTTGGGGACAGGCAGCTAGACTTCTGGCTACATTAAAACGCACCTCCCCTTGGTTCTTAGAGGAAAAGCAAATCTCTCTAAAAAACTGGGCATTGGTTGGTCAACAGATCTCTGCATATAACAATGAAAACGGTCCTCGTTCAGTTTCCATTGCAGTGTTCTATTTATACAATACAATACAGATGGCCTTAAAATACCGGGATAGCCAAAAGGGGAAGCCTGAGATAAAGGAGGAAGACAAAGAACAGATTAATGGCCATATCCCCACAGGGCAGGGAGACTTAAGTGAGGCTCAAGGGTGGGGTGAATCTGAGGCAGCCTCAGCCCCACCTGAGGAGCAGGTAATTGACTCTCCTTCATCAACTCCATCCTCCAGGATGGAGGGAGGAGGGGTAGTGGGGGGGACAGTGACAGCTCCAGCACCTCCCCCCCAGTATCCAGCACCTCCTCCCCAGCATCCAGCACCTCCCCCCCGGCATCCAGCACCTCCCCCCCAGCATCCAGCTGCTCCTTTGAGTAGATTGCAAAAGGGACTAATTAAGGCCAGAGAAGAAGGGAAAAATGTATCAGAATTTCAACACCACATTTTTCCTGTAATTCAACAGTTTAATTCTTCAAGTCAAGAAAGTAGAAGGTACTCACCTTTTGATATAGAAATCCTCAAAGACCTGAAAAAAGCTTGCACTCTTTATGGGGCTACATCAGCTTATGTTAAGATGCTATTACAAAATTTGTCTTTTGAAATCTTGACCCCTAATGACTGGAAATCGATAGCAAAAATATGCCTAGAACCTGGACAGAACTACTTGTGGCTTTCTGAATATAGTGAACTCTGTAGGATACAAGCCCAACAAAATATTCAAAGTGGAGTTCATACTGCAATCACCTGTGACCTACTAACAGGTACAGGTCCTTATGCAGATGTCGCAGCACAAATTAGTTATTCTGTAGCAGCATATCAGCAAATTGCTGATAATGCTATCAAAGCGTGGGCTTCTCTTCACAATAAAGACGACAAGGGGGGGGGGGCCTTCACAAAAATAACACAAGGGCCAAATGAACCCTTCGCTGACTTTGTGGGACGCTTGCAGACAGCTATCATAAGAACAAATGGAGAAAATGCAATAACAGACATCTTGATAAGGCAACTTGCTAAGGAAAATGCTAATGAGGTTTGCAGAAGAATTATACTAGGACTGCGCAAGGATGCTCCTTTAGAGGAACTCATAAGACGCTGTGCCACAGTGGGCACAGGTGCCTTTTATAGCCAGGCTATGATGCAGACTTCCCAAAATCCAAACATGAGAAGACAGAGTCCCTCTTGGCAAGGGACTTCCAGAGAGACTCGTAGATGCTTTCAGTGTGGAAAAGTAGGACATCTGAAAGCTCAATGTTGGTATAGAGATAGAATGGGAAGACAAGGTGGGAGAACAAGACCCCAAACCCCATGTCCAAAATGCAACAGAGGCTTCCATTGGGCCTCAGAATGCAGACAGATTCAGGGAAACGGGATGAGGGGCCCAGCCCCAGGGCCCAAGGCAAAAAACACTTGGGGCATGATGGCAGCCAATGGTGCACCCAGAGAGTGCCTAGAAGTCCAATACCCAGACATGACCAATCAGCCAGAAAGCCATATGATGGGAGAAGGGGATTACACAGTCAACCAGCCAGGAAGCAACCTGATGGCAGAAGGGAATTACAATTGGGGAGAATAGAGCTGTATGCAGCTGGGACAACTGAGATACCCCCTGGAGAGGTGAAATCTGTTCCTCTCCAGCCTATGGATCCCTTACCTCCAGGCACAGTAGGCTTGACCATTTCACCTCCTTGTATGTACAAAACAGTGTCCATCCACACACTGATGTGGGAAACTGGGGAATGTGTAGATAATATCCCAGTCACTAATAGAGGTAGTCTCTATCATGAGAGTATACAGCACAAATATTTTGTTTGGCTGCGTCTGTAAAAATGGTTGGTCCTTCAAGAGGAACCTTAGAAACCTTCTCCTCAAAAATCCATTGCCAATTATGCAGTAGTCTGGTTATCTTTAATGGAGATCCATGTGCAAAATTTGGAGTCATGGCCAATAAAATCTGCCACTGCGTTGCAGTGTGTGACTTATCACCCAGGAGACGTAGTAGCATCAGGTTTACTCATACAGAATCCTAATAAGCAGCCTTGTGATAGTCACCCAGGTTCTGACTCCAGACCACAAAAACCAGAAATATATTGGACAGCAGCAGTAACGGCTGACCGACCTATGCTCACTATCTATATAAATGGCCTACCATTCGAAGGATTGGTAGACACAGGTGCGGATCGTACAGTTATTAGAGGTGCCAGTTGGCCCAGTCACTGGCCAAAGATTAAAGCAGATACCTATATGTCTGGAGTAGGAGGATCAATAGCAGCTGAAGTTAGTGCTGCCCCTATGAGATGGACTTTTGAAGGCAAAACAGGAGTTTTTACTCCTTTTATAGTTGAAAAAATCCCCATCAATCTGTGGGGAAGAGACGTTTTACAACAATTGGGGTTAAAAATGAGTACTTCGGTTTTTTAAGCAGGGCTGCTGTTGAAGGCCTGCCAACACTTTCACCTATTCCTATCCAATGGAAAACTGATACACCAGTGTGGATAGAACAGTGGCCCTTAAGTAGCGATAAAATTCAGGCCTTATTAGATATAGTACAGGAGCAGCTTGAACAAGGGCATTTACAACCTTCTCTAAGTCCTTGGAATTCACCAGTGTTCGTTGTAAAAAAGAAATCGGGAAAATGGAGGATGCTCACTGATTTAAGAAAAGTGAACGAACAGATGGAAACTATGGGAACTCTTCAGCCTGGACTTCCATCTCCTACTCAGCTTCCTAGAGAATGGCCTCTTTGGGTTATAGAATCAAGGATTGTTTCTATTCCATTCCTCTGGATAAGGAGGATATGAAGAGATTTGCCTTTTCGGTGCCCAGTGTCAATTTAGCTGAGCCTTATAAAAGATATGAATGGACGGTTTTGCCACAGGGAATGAAGAACAGCCCCACTATGTGTCAAATGTATGTTGCTGCTGCTCTTGCTCCAATAAGAAAAGCATTTCCAAAAGTTATGCTATTACATTATATGGATGATATATTGGGATGTGCACCGGAGGAACAAATTCTAGAAGCATGTCTACAAAAAACCATAGAAACACTAAGATATTATAAACTTCATATCGCTACAGAAAAAATTCAAAGGCATGCTCCTTTTCAATATTTAGGATATGAAATATATCCTAAGGCACTTACTCTACAAAAACTGTCTTTAAGAACAGAGAGGTTGAACACCTTAAATGATTTCCAAAAATTAATAGGAGATATCCAATGGATGCGTCCAGTATTAGGTTTAACTACCAATCAATTGCAACCCCTATATGACATTTTAAGGGGAGACACTGCTTTAAATTCACCACGCCGGCTTACAAAAGAAGCTCAAGAGACCTTGAGAGAAGTTGAACTGGCTTTATCCAATGTAGTTGAGAGAGTAACTCAAAAACCCTTGGAAATATCGGTTTTTGTTACGAAAGAAGCACCCACAGCAGTCCTTCATCAAGGAGACAATGTGATAGAGTGGGTGAACCTCCCAGCACAACCAGAACAAAGCCTTACGCCTTACCCAGTGCTTGTGGCTAGAATTCTATTAAAGGCCATTAAGTGAGCAGTACAATTATCTGGGACAAGACCTGACAAGATATATACCTTCTATACAAATGCACAAATTAATGTATGCTGTGAAACCATCCCAGAGTGGCAGATTTTATTGGCCATGACTCCAAATTTTGCACATGGATCTCCATTAAAGATAACCAGACTACTGCATAATTGGCAATGGATTTTTGAGGAGAAGGTTTCTAAGGTTCCTCTTGAAGGACCAACCATTTTTACAGACGCAGCCAAACAAAATATTTGTGCTGTATACTCTCATGATCTAACCGTAAAAAGAGTAGTCAGAACTCCTTTTCAGTCCACTCAGCAGAACGAATTATATGCGATCATGCTAGCTCTCACTTATTACCCAGGTGACATAAATATAATATCTGATTCAGCCTATTCAGTAGGTGTGGTACAAAGAATTGCCACAGCCCAAATAAAATTTTCAGCTTCTAATATATATCAGCTCTTTAAGGAACTTCAAGAGCAAGTGAGAAAGCATCCAGGAAAGATTTATATCCTGCATGTCCATTCACATAGTGGACTTCCAGGTCCTATTTTTGATGGAAATTCAAAGGCAGATAGCCTTTTAACTATGTTGGCCAGTACGCCTTTATTTCAAGAGGCCCAGGAATCCCATTCTAAATACCATCAGGCTGCTCGAGCTTTGCATTTACAGTTTGGGATTACAAAAGAAGAAGCTAGGAGCATAGTGAAAAGCTGTACAGCTTGCCTTCCCTTCCAAGATCCTACACTGCCTCCAGGGAAGAACCCTCGTGGTTTGAGACCCAATGAAATCTGGCAAATGGATGTGACTCATTATAAATCTTTTGGTCGTCTGTCTTTTATCCACGTTGTGGTAGACACCTTTTCAGGATTCACTTTTGCCATACCAGCAGCAAAAGAGACAGCCCGAGTGGTCACTGAATTCCTCATTCAAGCATTCGCAATTATGGGTGTGCCACAAGAAATAAAAACAGATAATGGACCGGCATATACCTCCAAACATTTTGAACACTTTTGTGCACAGTATAAGATTTTACACACTACTGGCATACCCTTCAATCCTCAAGGTCAAGCAATAGTAGAAAGAAGAAACAGAGACATTAAGACACTCCTCCAAAAACAAAAGAAAGGGGGAGCCACGGGTAACCCTAGAGAACTTCTAAATTTAGTTCTCTATACCATTAATTTTTTAATCTTTGATAAAGATGCACTGGCTCCAGCAGACAGGTTTTATAACCCACCAGAAGAGCAGTGTCCAGTGCGAGCAGCTCCACTATCCTTAGATAATCGCCAGGTGATGTGGAGAGACCCAGAAAGTGGTGAATGGAAGGGACCAGATAGGCTAACTCCTTGGGGGAGAGGAATCTCCACCTGCATCTCTACAGGTGGAGAAGGAATCAGATGGGTGCCTACGAGCCGCATTCGCCTTGTCCATCGCAGAAAGATGGAGCAGACCCTTGAAACAAAGGAGAACACCCAAGAAATATCGGGTGGTTCTGTTGCTGATTGTGCTCACAAGAATTATTAGATTCCTGGCACATGAACTAATGGACAATGGAATCCTATTGGACTGTTTCTAGGACTTATGGACATGTGTAAATTTTCAGATTGATTCTTGTTATTTGTTACATTACTACTAGCCTGTGTTATATTGCTATGTGCTCATGTAAATTATGTATAATGCCTCCCATATTGATGGATTTATGTGTACCCCCTCAGAAACCCCCTATGTTTTAAAACAAAAGAAAGGGGGAGGATAGTCATTGTTGAAGATGGACAATATGAGAATATGTTTGACTATGCACATTTCTTTAAAGTATTTTGTTTTCATTGTCTTTTGTAATTGAGGAGTGAAAAAAATAAATACTTGACAATTTTAAAAAGTGAAAAGAACTGCTAAAATGATTCTTGACAGCTATAATGATGAGTAAATCATTGATTCATTTAGAAATGCAACAAATATTCATTGTCATCCATGTGGCACAGCACTGTGCAAACTACCAAAAGAAACAAAGTTTAAATAATAGAGCACTTGCACCTTTGGAGTATAGTAGTAAATAAAAACACAAATAATTGTAGTATAAAATTTTACATATAAATGTATAATACAGATATAGAACAATGTTCTATGTAAAGTCACATGAGAAAAAAAAAAAAAACAAACAATTTATTAACAAAGAGAATAAAAGAAAGACTCCATAGAAGGCATTTGAGTTTTCTGAAAGGATGACAAAATAAAACATTTAAAATAAGTTCAGAGAGGAGTTTATTTACTAATAGTTTTCATAACCATAATGATGTTGGCTAATAATTGTCTATTTTAACTGAGGTCAAAACTAGAGAAAATAAAAATATGAAATACAAAATTAAAAAAAAATAAAAATGAGGAAGCATTACCTATCGATAATGAATATTGATTTTGATTAGAAATTTTTGTTTCCCCTTTTTCTAGAACTTTTTAAGTAGCACTAAATATCAGAATGAGTTGAGGATAGGAAGAAAATATAAAGAAAAAAAAAAGGATTCTTTTCCCCAGCGATAGTGAAGAAAAATGGGAAGTCAAAAAATGTGTAAGATTACTGTTTAGAATCAAGGCGATTGAGCAAAACTGCTCAACTCTTACTCTTTCTTTTCCACATAAGAAGTCTTTGAAGCAGAAATAACAGAGTAAAAACAGATGATAGGAAGGTAAAAACCAATATAGTTTAAGGGGTAAGTAAAACATCACTTAGTTACCTTTAATCCTTTGAAGTCACCATGGCCAGATTAAGTCCAATAAATGTAATAATATTAACTGTTAATAATCTTTGAAAAAGCAAACAATCATGAAAAATAGAAAGAAGAGAAAAATTTGATTTTTCCAAAAAGAGAGAGGAGAGTGGATTAAGAATAAATTTTGTAAGCTATAAGCCCATGACTTTGATATTAATTTCTGGGAAAAATTCTTAAACATATTAAAGATTTGGCTTCAGTAGTAATCACAACAAGAAAATCAGTATGGTTTTATGGAGAACAGAATATATTAAGATAATACCATTTCCTGTGATAAGTCTTATTATAGACTGAATAGATGAAATGAGTGATATAACTACAGTTTACTTTGATTTTACTAAAGCATTTGAATAAAGCACATTATTCTCATGGATTAAATAAAAAAATGTCAACTAAGTAATGGTATTTTGGGGGGGTATTTTCAATTGGTTGAATGGCTCAACACCAAAAATATCCATAATTATCAACTTTGGAGATCTCTAGTGGAATATCACTTAAATAAATTAATTGTGCCCTATTTTTACAGTTTTCTCAATAACTCAAATAAAGACAAAAAAAGGGAAGTTTTTTTCTAATTTTCAGATGATGAATAGCTTGGTAAGTGGCTAACATAATAGATTTTAAGGTCAAGATAAAAAGACATAGTAACAAATTAGAACATAACTTGAATCTGATAAAATGAACATGAAAATGATTAGAAGATATTTGTGGAATCTTACAAATAGCATTAAAAATCATAGGAGTACAAGAAAGGAAAATAATACTAATTTGTGTACAACATAAGTCAGTAGCATATGATAACCAGAAAAAAAAAAAAAAAAAAACTATCCTAGTCAGATTGCACTGAGAGTCAAATTTCCAGGAATGAGGGAATGGCACAAAGAAGTATTAATTCCTCTGACCTCTGTTCTGGTCAAATCACATTTAATGTAACATTATCAGCTGTATGTTGATCATCTGGAAATTGTTAATAGGAACCTGACGAGGGTGATGAAAGACTTCAAGTTTATGCACTATGAAGATCAATTGAATAAACTGAAATATTCAGTTGTTAAGGGGGGAAAAGACAGCTTTCTTCAAGAATCTGAGGGATTGCCATGTGCCAAAAATCTTAGAATTATTCTGCTTGACCCAAGAGGATTCAACTATTAAAATAAATTAGTTTGGATACATTAATATGGATTAATAGAAGTTTCATAGAGGGAAAACAAATAGGTTGCATATAATGAAAAATTACTAACAATTACAGCTATCTCAAAGTATAATAGTTTACTTTAGGAGTTAATTCATATGTAGCATTTTAAGGAAAAACTGTATGAGTATTTGTTGAATGTCATAGAATTATTTTTTTTTCCATGTAATTGTGACATAATGTGATCTTTGAAGTCCTTTCCAATTCTTACATTAACCCTGGAAGTCAGGGAATGGATTAAGTAAACAGACATTCCTGGTTAAATTCTAGGATTCTATCAATAATTTAGAATTCCACAGTCTAAGAAGGAAAGAAAGAAAAAAATGAATGCAGGAAAGAAGGAAGGAAGGAAAGAAAGAAGGAAGGAAGAGAGGGAGGCAGCAAGTTTTCTAGGAACTTTGTCTTAGCCCTCATATTTCCCTTTGTTAATTTCTAGTTTCTCTTAGCAAGCCCATCAATGTTATAATAATAAAATCTTCATCTCTTAATTTGGAGATGATCTAAGTTAACAAATTCTTTTGAGACACTTCATGACATTGACCTGAAACCCCAATATATCTAGCCACCACTCCCCAACATTCAGTAGTCCATGTTAGAGGAATCTTAGAATCCCAATATATTTGGGGGTTCCCTTATGTACCCTCGAATACCCCACCAATAATACAGGGGTAAAAAAATTAGAAATTTCTTAAGTTACAATTTAGAAGGGTAGAAATGCTTTATAAATGAATTCTGAAACAAAAAAATCTGATTAATTTTAAATATTAAACAGAAAATTCTGATAATTAATTAGAAGTTCTTTTAGAGGGTAAATAATTAAATAAAATGGGGAGTTGAAATAACTTTTCCATTATCCTGTATTGCTGATGCTATCACTTCTTGCAGAGCTCTATCACCTGCAGGGCAAAGTATCAAAGCTATCTACATTTCTCTGATACTGCTAGCACTATATGAACTGTTACTTGCTAGCCTAAGATCATTTTCCTGTGTATGGCACAGATTGTGAAATGCTGTCCATACAACATTTCCCTTTTATTCTCTCCAATTTATTAAAAGATAATATTTTCCAATAGATTTCATCCTCATTGCCAATTGTCTTAATTATGGTTTCCCATCCTATTTAAAGCAGGAAAAAACAAATTAAAAAATCCACCATGACTGAAGCTGATATCCATTAAAAACATGTAAGGTAAAAACAAAAACTTGTGTAAAGACATAAAAGTCATTGTGAAAGATCTACCCCAGGCTATCAGGGGATCATTGATAGGATTGTCTTTATACCATAAAACCATAGCTAGGTTCCAAATCAATCTTCTTAAGAACAAAGTTGTCTCAAACTTCCTCATATCTTCTTGCATAGCTTTTTAGCTCATAATATTCTCAGTTGGATGTGTGAAAATAAGAAGATGAACATAGGTTTCCCTTCTATTTTTTTTTATAGCCCACAACTCTCTGTGCTTTGAACCCAAATCTTTCTCAATCTATTGATTTTACCTGTTTTAACTTTCTTTTAGACCACAATTTACAACCTGCAGAACTGCTTCTACCTGGAGATTTTTGACTATATTTTTATGAAAAAAAAATTGCTTATTGGATTCCTCAGGGTCTCATTGATCAAATGTAGAGCCATGAGCAAAATAGTTAATGAGGGTGGATCTGATCAATGGCTTCTCTAAAAACAACAACAACAACAACAACAACAACAACAACAACAACAAAAACAAAAACAAAAACAACTTAAGAAGAGAAGGGGGAAACTCATTTAGCAATTCAGACATGGAAAAAAGGAGTGATATTCTGCCATGAGGTAAAAGTTTAGCAAGCACTGGCAGAAAAAACAACAAAAAATAAAAAATATAGTAGTGCACCGTCATATAAATAATACAATGATAACCGATGGAAACATCCATCAACAGGATAAAGGAGAAAGTAGCAATAGTTGTATAGAGAGTAACATTCATAATAACATTTAGATTTTAGGAAGCAGCTCCATAGCATCAATAGAGAAAAAGGTTCAGGGTTACCCTAATTTATAGGTCTCACCAAGCTTGGTAGTTGATAATTTTATGTTAGGTTAAGTGAGATGCAAGTTGAAAGTAACCATGGAAAAGATAAGGAGAGATAATTTGAGTGCAGAGGTTAATAGCAAGCCCTAGTCAGCGTGATGGCTTAGAAGTGCCATGAGACCCCACCAGATTTAAGAGTCAGATGAATGTAAATCTCAGCCAGCTGGATGGATCAGAAAGAGGCTTGGCTATTGTTGCTGTTTGGTAAGGGCCATTTGGCTTTGCTGCAAGGACGATAGACTTATGCTATGAAAATGACATCTATGACCTTATTCACCAGGGTAATTGTCAGCTAGTGGTCAGGGGAGATAGACTGCTATAGGCTTGGATTCTCCTCTAAATGCTCCATTACAAGTTGGACACAAATGATCCACATAAGCGTTTGGAGTGGATTCTCTAACCTTGTGCATCTTGTATTTCTTTTGAGCTATTTTGATTCTTCTTTGATCATAGAGCACCACATTTTCTCTGATTAGGGTACATCATGCTGATTGTCAGTGTCTCGCATACCATGCAATCAATTCTAAATTTCTTAAGAGAGACCTTCAGTATCCTTTTATCACTTTTTCTGATGACCACATGAGTTCTTGCTCTGTGCAAGTTCTCCATAAAATAGTCTTTTGGGTAAGCTTGCATTTAGTATTCGAGCAATGTGCAAGCTCAACAGACTTGTACTCTCTGCACTAAAGTGTGAATACTTGACAATTTAATTCAAGAAAGGAACTCAGTGTGTCATATGTTATCCTTATTTTTTTATTATAGCTTTTTATTTACAAGATATATGCATGGGTAATTTTTCAGCATTGACAGCTACAAAACCTTTTATTCCAACTTTATCCCTCCTTCCCCCCACTCACTCTTCCAGATGGCAGGTAGACCAATACATGTTAAATATGTTAAAGTATATATTAAATACAATATATGTATGCATGTCCAAACAGTTATTTTACTGCACAAGAAAAATCTGACTTTGAAATTGTGTACAATTAACCTACGAAAAAAATCAAAAATGCAGGCAGACAAAAATAGAGGTATTGGGAATTCTATGTAGTAGTTCACACTCATTTCTCTGAGTTCTTTCCCTGGGTGTAACTGATTCAATTCATTACTGCTCTGTTGGAACTGATTTGTTTCATCTCATTGTTGAAGAGGGCCACGTCCATCAGAATTGGTCATCATATAGTATTGTTGTTGAAGTATATAATGATCTCCTGGTCCTCATTTCATTCAACATCAGTTCATGTAAGTCTCGCCAGACCTTTCTGAAATCATCCTGCTGATCGTTTCTTACAGAACAATAATATTCCATAATATTCATATGCCACAATTTATTCAGCCATTCTCCAATTGAGGGGCATCCACTCAGTTTCCAATTTCTGGCCACTACAAAGAGGGCTGCCACAAACATTTGTGCAGATACAGGTCCCTTTCTTTTCTTTAAGATCTCTTTGTGGGACTTCCGGTTAAGATGGCGGAGAGGAGGCTCACAGTTGCATAAGCTCCGCGCTTTCTCTCACTATCCACTTCATTACAAGCCTCTGAATCAATGCTTGACTGAAAAAAACCCACAAATAGTTACCAAGAGAAGCCATCCTTGAGATCCGCCAAGAAAGGTCTGTCTTTACTGGAGGGCTGGGGCGGTTTTAGATCGGGCGCAGGCTGAGGGCAGCGGCAGTGAGAGCACGGGAGCAGAGCTGAGAGGGGGTGGGGAGTGATCGTAGCCGTCTCTGCGGGGAGAGCTTCGCTACAGGTTTGGAACCTGCAGCAAGTCAACAGCCCAGCAGAGAAGCTAAAAACACCAGGGCTAAAGAACACAACCGCAAACAGCTGGAGTCTCTCAGGACCTGGCCGCCCCCCCCTTCCCCCCCCTCAGTGACTCAGCACGCTCTGGGATCTCAGAGCGCAGGCGCAGCACAGTCCTGCTAGTGCCTCACTGCTGCCCCCTGCAGTCTGTAGAGGAAGCTCGATAACACACCCAGCCCCCCCCCAAGAAAGACTCCAGTTTTTTCTCTTTTTCTTTGGTAGTTTGTCTCTGATTAATAGACAGAATGAGCAAGAAGCTGAAGAGGACTTTAACCCTTGACAGCTTCTACACAGATAGAGAGCAGACTCTAAATCCTGAGGAGACTAAAAACAGGCAGTCCCCAGGTGAATCCCCAAAGGAGGAAATCATCTGTTCCTCAGCACAGATGAACCTCATAGAAGTGATTAAAAAGGCTCTCACAAGGGAGCTAGAAGAAAAATGGGAAAAGCAGAGTGAGGCTTGGCAAAAGGAGAGGGAAGCTTGGGAAAAGGAGAGGGAGGCTTGGCAAAAGAGCCTGGAGAAAGTTAAAGAGAGAGTGGATAAAGAAGTAAAATCCTTGAAAAATAGGATTAGTGAACTGGAAACAGAAAACAGCTCTCTAAAAAACAAAATTGGCGAAATGGAAAAAAATTCCACAGAACAAAAGAACTCAATTGGACAATTAGAAAAAGATTTTTAAAAAGTGAGTGAAGAGAATACTTCACTGAAAATCAGAATTGAACAAGTGGAATTGAATGACTCGAGGAGACAAGAAGAATCAGTCAAGCAAATCCAAAAAAATCAAACAATGGAGAAAAATGTGAAATACCTTCTGGGGAAGACAACAGACCTGGAAAACAGATCCAGGAGAGACAATCTGAGAATCATTGGACTCCCAGAAAAACATGATGAAAAAAAGAGCCTGGACACTGTCTTCCAGGAAATTATCAAAGAGAACTGCCCAGAAGTCATAGGAACAGAGGAAAAAATAAACATTGAAAGGATTCATCGATCACCCACTGAAAGGGATCCTAAAATCAAAACACCAAGGAATATAGTGGCCAAATGCCAGAACCCTCAGATGAAAGAAAAAATATTGCAAGCGGCTAGAAAAACCCAATTCAAGTATCAAGGAGCCACAATAAGGATCACCCAGGATCTGGCAGCATCCACATTAAAAGATCGAAGGGCCTGGAATATGATATTCCGAAAGGCTAAGGAACTTGGTATGCAACCAAAAATAACTTACCCAGCGAGAATGAGCATCTTTTTCCAGGGAAGAAGATGGACATTCAACGAAGTAAGCGAATTTCATCTATTTCTGATGAAAAAACCAGAACTTAACAAAAAGTTTGATCTACAAATATAGAACTCAAGAGAAATCTAAAAAGGTAAAGATTAATCTTGGGAACTATATTTTGACTATATAGTTGTATAAAGAATACATGTATACCTTGTTCTAGAAATTGATGTGGAAAGGACATTGTACCAGAAAAAGGGTAAAGTGGGGGTAGTACATCTCATGAAGAGGCATAGGAAACCTATTATATCTGAGAGAAAGAATGGAGGGGGATGAATATAGTGGGTATCTTACTGCCTTCAGAATTGGCTTTAAGTGAAAAATCTTAAGACATATTCAATCTATGGTGAAACTTCTCCCATCTCATTGAAAAGTGAGAAGGGAAAAGTGGAAAGGGAAGGAATAAGCTAAGCGGAAGGGAATACGGGAACTGGGAGGGAAAGGGGTAAGATAGGGGGTGGAACTCTAAGGCGGGGGGAGGAACACTAAAAAGGGAGGGCTGTGAGAAGCAAGGGGTGCTCACAAGCTTAATACTTGGAAGGGGGGAAAGGGGAAAGAAGGGAGGAAAGCATAAACCGGGGTTAACAAGATGGCAAGTAATACAGAATTGGTCATTCTAACCATAAACGTGAACGGGGTAAACTCCCCCATAAAGAGGAAGCGGTTAGCAGAATGGATTAAAAGCCAGAATCCTACAATATGTTGTTTACAGGAAACACACCTGAAGCGGGGAGATACATGCAGGTTAAAGGTAAAAGGTTGGAGCAAAATCTACTATGCTTCAGGTGAAGTCAAAAAAGCAGGGGTAGCCATCCTGATCTCAGATCAAGCTAAAGCAAAAATTGACCTAATTAAAAGAGATAAGGAAGGACACTATATCTTGCTAAAGGGTAGCATGGATAATGAAGCACTATCTATATTAAACATATATGCACCAAGTGGGGTAGCATCTAAATTTTTAAAAGAGAAACTAAGAGAGCTGCAAGAAGAAATAGACAATAAAACTATAATAGTGGGAGATCTTAACCTTGCACTCTCAGAATTAGATAAATCAAACCAGAAAATAAATAAGAAAGAAGTCAAAGAGGTAAACAGAATACTAGAAAAGCTAGATATGATAGATCTCTGGAGAAAATGTAATGGAGACAGAAAGGAATACACTTTCTTTTCAGCAGTTCATGGAACCTATACAAAAATTGACCATATCTTAGGACATAAAAACCTCAAACTCAAATGTAGTAAGGCAGAAATAGTAAATGCATCCTTTTCAGACCACGATGCAATGAAAATTACATTCAACAAAAAAGCAGGGGGAAGTAGACCAAAAAATAATTGGAAACTAAATAATCTCATACTAAAGAATGATTGGGTAAAACAGCAAATCATAGACATAATTAATAACTTCACCCAAGAAAACGATAATAATGAGACATCATACCAAAATGTATGGGATGCAGCCAAAGCGGTAATAAGGGGAAATTTCATATCTCTAGAGGCCTATTTGTATAAAATAGAGAAAGAGAAGGTCAATGAATTGGGTTTGCAATTAAAAATGCTAGAAAAGGAACAAATTAAAAAACCCCAGTCAAACACTAAACTTGAAATTCTAAAAGTAAAAGGTGAGATCAATAAAATTGAAAGTAAAAAAACTATTGAATTGATTAATAAAACTAAGAGTTGGTTCTATGAAAAAACCAACAAAATAGACAAACCCTTAGTATATCTGATTAAAAAAAGGAAAGAGGAAAATCAAATTGTTAGTCTTAAAAATGAAAAGGGAGAACTCACCACTAACGAAGAGGAAATTAGAGCAATAATTAGGAGTTACTTTGCCCAACTTTATGCCAATAAATTCGACAACTTAAATGAAATAGAAAAATACCTCCAAAAATACAGCTTGCCCAAACTAACAGAGGAAGAAGTAAATATCCTAAACAGTCCCATCTCAGAAAAAGAAATAGAACAAACTATCAATCAACTCCCTAAGAAAAAATCCCCAGGACCAGATGGATTTACATGTGAATTCTACCAAACATTTAAAGAACAATTAACTCCAATGTTATATAAACTATTTGAAAAAATAGGGATTGAAGGAGTCCTACCAAACTCCTTTTATGACACAGATATGGTACTGATACCTAAACCAGGTAGGCTGAAAACAGAGAAAGAAAATTATAGACCAATCTCCTTAATGAATATTGATGCTAAAATCTTAAATAAAATATTAGCAAAAAGATTACAGAAAATTGTCACCAGGATAATACACTATGACCAAGTAGGATTTATACCAGGAATGCAGGGCTGGTTCAATATTAGGAAAACTATTAGCATAATTGACTATATCAATAACCAAACAAACAAAAACCACATGATCATCTCAATAAATGCAGAAAAAGCATTTGATAAAATCCAACATCCATTCCTAATAAAAACACTTGAGAGCATAGGAATAAATGGACTTTTCCTTAAAATAGTCAGGAGCATATATTTAAAACCATCAGTAAGCATCATATGCAATGGGGAAAAACTGGAACCTTTCCCAGTAAGATCTGGAGTGAAGCAAGGTTGCCCACTATCACCATTATTATTTAATATCGTATTAGAAACACTAGCCTCGGCAATAAGAGTCGAGAAAGATATAAAAGGAATTAGAGTAGGCAATGAGGAAACCAAACTATCACTCTTTGCAGATGATATGATGGTATACCTAGAGAACCCCAGAGATTCTACCAAAAAGCTATTGGAAATAATTCATAATTTTAGCAAAGTAGCTGGCTACAAAATAAATCCCCATAAATCCTCAGCATTTTTATACATCACCAACAAAACCCAACAGCAAGAGATACAAAGAGAAATTCCATTCAGAATAACTGTTGATACCATAAAATATTTGGGAATCTATCTACCAAAGGAAAGTCAGGAATTATATGAGCAAAATTATAAAAAAGTCTCCACACAAATAAAGTCAGACTTAAATAATTGGAAAAATATTAAGTGCTCTTGGATCGGCCGAGCGAACATAATAAAGATGACAATACTCCCTAAACTAATCTATTTATTTAGTGCTATACCAATCAGACTTCCAAGAAAATATTTTATTGATCTAGAAAAAATAACAACAAAATTCATATGGAACAATAAAAAGTCGAGAATCTCAAGGGAATTAATGAAAAAAAAATCAAATGAAGGTGGCCTAGCTGTACCTGATCTAAAATTATATTATAAAGCAGCAGTCACCAAAACCATTTGGTACTGGCTAAGAAATAGATTAGTGGATCAGTGGAAAAGGCTAGGCTCACAAGACAGAATAGTCAATTATAGCAATCTAGTGTTTGACAAACCCAAAGCCCCTAACTTCTGGGAAAAGAATTCATTATTTGATAAAAACTGCTGGGATAATTGGAAATTAGTATGGCAGAAATTAGGCATGGACCCACACTTAACACCATATACCAAGATAAGATCAAAATGGGTCTATGACCTAGGCATAAAGAACGAGATTATAAATAAATTAGAGGAACATAGAATAGTTTATCTCTCAGACTTGTGGAGGAGAAAGAAATTTGTGACCAAAGATGAACTAGAGACCATTACTGATCACAGAATAGAAAATTTCGATTACATCAAATTAAAAAGCCTTTGTACAAATAAAACTAATGCAAACAAGATTAGAAGGGAAGCAACAAACTGGGAAAACATTTTCACAGTTAAAGGTTCTGATAAAGGCCTCATTTCCAAAATATATAGAGAACTGACTCAAATTTATAAGAAATCAAGCCATTCTCCAATTGATAAATGGTCAAAGGATATGAACAGACAATTTTCAGAGGATGAGATTGAAACTATTACCACTCATATGAAAGAGTGTTCCAAATCATTATTGATCAGAGAAATGCAAATTAAGACAACTCTGAGATACCACTACACACCTGTCAGATTGGCTAAGATGACAGGAAAAAATAATGATGAATGTTGGAGGGGATGCGGGAAAACTGGGACACTAATGCATTGTTGGTGGAGTTGTGAACGAATCCAACCATTCTGGAGAGCAATCTGGAATTATGCCCAAAAAATTATCAAAATGTGCATATCCTTTGATCCAGCAGTGTTTCTATTGGGCTTATATCCCAAAGAAATACTAAAGAAGGGAAAGGGACCTGTATGTGCCAAAATGTTTGTAGCAGCCCTGTTTGTAGTGGCTAGAAACTGGAAAATGAATGGATGCCCATCAATTGGAGAATGGCTGGGTAAATTGTGGTATATGAATGTTATGGAATATTATTGTTCTGTAAGAAATGACCAGCAGGATGAATACAGAGAGGCTTGGAGAGACCTACATGAACTGATGCTAAGTGAAATGAGCAGAACCAGGAGATCATTATACACTTCGACAACGATATTGTATGAGGACATATTTTGATGGAAGTGGATTTCTTTGACAAAGAGACCTGAGTTTCAATTGATAAATGACGGTCAAAAGCAGCTACACCCAAAGAAAGAACACTGGGAAACGAATGTGAACTATCTGCATTTTTGTTTTTCTTCCCGGATTATTTATACCTTCTGAATCCAATTCTCCCTACGCAACAAGAGAACTGTTCGGTTCTGCAAACATATATTGTATCTAGGATATACTGCAACATATCCAACATATAAAGGACTGCTTGCCATCTAGGGGAGGGGGTAGAGGGAGGGAGGGGAAAAAAAAATCGGAACAGAAATGAGTGTCAATATAATGTAATTATTAAATAAAAAATTAAAAAAAAAAAAAAAAAAAAAGATCTCTTTGTGATATAAGCCCAGTAGTACACTGCTGGATCAAAGGGTATGCATAGTTTGATAACTTTTTGAGCATAGCTCCAAATTGTTCTCCAGAATGGCTGGATGTGTTCACAATTCCACCAACAATGTATCAGTGTCCCTGTTTTCCCACATCCCCTCCAACATTCCGCATTATCTTTCCCTGTCATTCTAGCCAGTCTGACAGGTGTGTAGTGGTATCTCAGAGTTGTCTTAATTTGCATTTCTCTGATTAAAATGACTTGGAGCATCTTTTCATATGGTGAGAAATAGCTTCAATTTTTTCATCTGAGAATTGTCTGTTCATATCCTTTGACCATTTATCAATTGGAGAATGGCTTGATTTCTTATAAATTAGAGTCGATTATATATTTTGGAAATGAGGCTTTTATCAGAACCTTTGATTGTAAAAATGTTTTCCCAGTTTATTGCTTCCCTTCTAATCTTGTCTGCATTAATTTTATTTATACAAAAAGTTTTCAACTTGATATAATCAAAATTTTCTATTTTGTGATCAATAGGGATCTCTAGTTCTTCTTTGGTCATAAATTCCTTCCTCCTTCACAGATCTGAGAGGTAAACTATCCTATGTTCTTCTAGTTTATAAATAATTTATTCTTTATGCCTATGTCATGAACCCATTTTGACCTTATCTTGGTGTATGGTGGTAAGTGTGGATCAATGCCCAGTTTCTGCCATACTAATTTCCAATTTTCCCAGCAGTTTTTGTCAAACAGTGAATTCTTATCCCAAAAGCTGGTGTCTTTGGGTTTGTCAAACACTAGATTATTAAAGTTATTGATTATTTTGTCCTTTGAACCTAACCTATTCCATTGATCAACTAGTCTATTTCCTAACCAATTCCACATTGTTTTGGTAACCACTGTTTTATAATATAATTTTAGATCTGGTACAGCTAGGCCACCTTCATTTGATTTTTTTTCATTAGTTCCCTTGAAATTCTTGACCTTTTGTTTTTCCATATTAACTTTGTTGTTATTTTTTCTAGGTCATTAAAATAGTTTTTGGGGAGTCTGATTGGTATAGCACTAAATAAATAGATTAGTTTAGGTAGTATGGTCATCTTTATTATATTTTCTCACCTTATCCAAGAGCATTTAATATTTTTCCTATTGGCTAGATCTGACTTTATTTGTGTGGAAAGTGTTTTGTAGTTTTGCTCATATAGTTCCTAATTTTCCCTTGGCTGATAGATTCCCAAATATTTTATACTATCGGTAGTTACTTTAAATGGAATTTCTCTTTGTAACTCTAACTGTTGGATTTCGTTAGTGATATATAAGAATGCTGATGACTTATGAAGGTTTATTTTGTATGCTGAAACTTTGCTAAAGGTGTGGATTATTTCTAATAGCTTTTAGTAGAATCTTAGAGTAGAATTCTCTTAAGTAGAAGTCTCTTAAGATTCCCCCAAAACTATCATCAACAAAGAGTGATAATTTGGTTTCCTCATTACCTCCTCTAATTCTTTTAATCTCTTTCGCAACTCTTATTGCCAAAGCTAGCATTTCTAATGCAATATTGAATAGTAGTGGTGATAGTGGGCAATCTTGTTTCACTCCTAATCTTATTGGGAGTGTTTGTAGTTTATCCCCATTATATGTGATGCTTACTGATGGTTTTAAGTGAATGTTACTGATTTTAAGGAAAAGTCCATTTATTCCTATACTCTCAAGTGTTTTTATTAGGAATGGATGTTGGATTTTATCAAATGTTTTTTCTGCATCTAGTGAGATGATCTTATGGTTTTTGTTAATTTGATTATTAATATGGCCAATTATACTGATAGTTTTCCTAATATGGAACTAGCCCTGCATTCCTGGTATAAATCCTACTTGATTATGGTGTATTATCCTGGGGATGATTTTCTGTAGTCTTTTTGCTAATATTTTATTTAAGATTTTAACATCAATATTCATTAGGGAGATTGGTCTATAATTTTCTTTCTCTGTTTTCAACCTACCTGGTTTAAGTATCAGTACCATGTCTGTGTCATAAAAGGAATTTGGTAGGACTCTTTCATTCCCTATTTTTTCAAATAGTTTATATAGCATTGGGGCTAATTGTTCTTTAAATGTTTGCTAGAATTCACATGCAAATACATCTGATCCTGGGGATTTTTTCTTAGTGAGTTGATTAATAGCTTGTTCTATTTCTTTTTCTGAAATAGGACTATTTAAGCAATTTATTTCTTCCTCTTTTAATCTGGGAAACCTATATTTTTGGAGGTAGTCATCCATTTTACTTAGGTTATCAAATTTATTGGCATAAAATTGGGCAAAGTAACTCCTTATTTTTGCTTTAATTTCCTCTTCATTAGTGGAAAGTTCTCCCTTTTCATTTATAAGACGAACAATTTGATTTTCCTCTTTCCTTTTTCTAATCAAATTTACCAAAGGTTTATCTATTTTGTTGTTTTTTTCCATAAAACAAACTTTTAGTTTTATTTATTAATTCAAAAGTTTCTTTTTACTTTCAATATTATTAATTTCTCCTTTTAATTTTAGAATTTCAAGTTTAGTATTTGATTGGGAGGTTTTAATTTAGTCTTTTTTTTAGCTTTTTAAGTTGCAAGCCCAATTCATTGATCTTTTCTTTCTCTATTTTATCCAAGTAAGTCTCTAAGGATATAAAATACCCTCTTATTACCACTTTGGCTGCATCCCACAGATTTTGGTATGATGTCTCATCGTTGTCATTATCTTGAGTGAAATTATTAATTGTGTCTATAATTTGCTGTTTCACCCAACCATTCTTTAAGATGAGATTATTTAGTTTCCAATTATTTTTTGGTCTATTTACCCCTAACTTTTTGTTGAATATAGTTTTTATTGCAATGTGATCTGAAAAGAATGCATTTACTATTTCTGCCTTCCTGCATTTAATTTTGAGGTCTTTATGTTCTTATATATGGTCAATTTTTGTATAGGTTCCATGAACTGCTGAGAAGAAAATATACTCCTTTCTGTCTCCATTCAGTTTTCTCCAAAAATCTATCATACCTAATTTTTCTAATATTCTCTTTACCTCTTTAATTTCTTTCTTATTTGTTTTGTGGTTTGATTTGTCTAATTCTGAGAGTGCAAGGTTGAAATCTCCCACTATTATAGTTTTGCTGTCTATTTCTTCTTGCAACTCTCTTAACTTCTCTTTTAGGAAATTAGATGCTATACCACTTGGTGCATTTATGTTTAGTATTGATATTGCTTCATTGTCTATGCTACCCTTTAGCAAGATATAGTTTCCTTCCTTATCTCTTTTAATTAGATCAATTTTTGCTTTTGCTTGATCTGAGATAAGGATGGCTACCCCTGCTTTTTTGACTTCACCTGAAGCATAATAGATTCTGCTTCAGCCTTTTACCTTTACTCTCTGTGTACCTCCCTGCTTTAAATGTGTTTCCTGTAAACAACATATTGTAGCATTCTAGCTTTTGATCCAGTCTGCTATCAGTCTCCGCTTTATGGGAGAGTTCATCCCATTCACATTTATGGTTAAAATTCTGTATTTGCTGCCATTTTTATTATCTCCAGATTATGCTTTTCTTTTTCTTAACTCCCTTTCCCCCTTCTCCAGTATTAAACTTATAGGCACCACTTGCCTTATGCAGCTCTCCCTCTTTAGAGTCCCTCCCACCAAAAATATTTTTATAATCAAAGGTTCTGATAAAGGACTTATTTCCAAAATGTATAGAGAATTGTCTCTAATTTATAAGAAATTGAGCCATTCTCCAATTGATAAATGATTAAAGGATATGAACAGATAATTTTTAGATGAAGAAACTGAAACTATTTCTAGCCATATGAAAAGATGCTCCAAGTCACTATTAATCAGAGAAATGCAAATTAAGACAACTCTGAGATACCACTACACACCTGTCAGACTGGCTAGAATGACAGGGAAAGATAATGGGGAATGTTGGAGGGGATGTGGGAAAACAGGGACACTGATACATTGTTGGTGGAATTGTGAATACATCCAGCCATCCTGGAGAGCAATTTGGAACTATGCTCAAAAAGTTATCAAACTGTGCATACCCTTTGACCCAGTAGTGTTTCTACTGGGCTTATACCCCAAAGAGATACTAAAGAAGGGAAAGGGACCTGTATGTGCATGAATGTTTGTGGCAGCCCTCTTTGTAGTGGCCAGAAACTGGAAACTGAGTGGATGCCCATGAATTGGAGAATGGCTGAATAAATTGTGGTATATGAACGTTATGGAATATTATTGTTCAGTAAGAAATGACCAACAGGAGGATTTCAGAAAGGCCTGGAGAGACTCACATGAACTGATGCTGAGTGAAACGATCAGGGCCAGGAGATCATTATATCTTCAACAACAATACTATATGATGACCAATTCTGATGGAACTGGTCATCCTCAGCAATGAGATGAACCAAATCAGTTCCAATGGAGCAGTAATGAACTGAACCAGCTATGCCTAGTGAAAAAATTCTGGGAAATGACTAAGAACCATTACATTGAATTCCCAATCCCTATATTTTTGCACATCTGCATTTTTGAGTTCCTTCTCAGGCTAATTGTACAGTATTTCAGAGTCCAATTCTTTTTGTACAGCAAAATAATGGTTTGGTCATGTATGCTTATTGTGTATCTAATTTATATTTTAATATATTTAACATCTACTGGTCATCCTGCCATCTGGGGGAGGGAGTGGGGGGAAGGAGGGGAAAAATTGGAACAAGAGGTTTGGCAATTGTCAATGCTGTAAAGTTACCCTTACATATAACCTGTAAATAAAAGGCTATTAAAAAAAATAGAGTCCCTCCCACCCTCTTTGAATCTCTTTCCCTTTCTTGTACCTTTCCCTTATTATTTGTTTCTTTTTCCTTTTTCATCTCCCACTTTTTAATGAGGTGAAAGAAGTTTTTCTGTAAACCAAATAGGTTAATTATTTTCTCTTTGAGTCAAGTCTGATGAGAGTAAGATTCCACAATGTTCCTCCCCATCTCTAAATTCCCTCAGATGATAGGCTTCCTTTGCCTCTTTGCAGGATGTAGTTTCCCTCTTTTTATCTCCCCTTTTCCCTTTTTCTGATACTATCCCCTTTCCATTTCTACTTTTCTTTTTTTATGTTATATCAATACAATCAAATTATGCATGTATTCTTTATGTATGTCCTTAAGAGAAATACAGTTTTCAAGAGTTCTTTTTACCTTTTTCTGCTTCTCTTGAGTCCTATAGTTGGAGGTCAAATTTTTCTCATATCTTATTCTACCAGATAATCATTAGACTTTTTCTAAGACAAGTCAAATGGAAGTGATTAAATTGCCTGGCATGATGCTGGTACACTATCCAGATTTCATAGACATACGACAATGAGATCAACACAATAGCTCTATAGATTTTCAGTTGGGTAACCAATATAATATCTTTTCTTTCTCACAATTTCCTTTGGAGCCTCCCAAACACCAAACTAGTTATAGCAATGTGCATATCAATCACATTATCGATGTGTTCATCCTAGTAAATGAACTAATTCTCAGTATTCAAAACTTCTCTATTTGCCATAACCAATGGTTCCACATTTGGATGCTGTGGTTCTGGCTGATATATTTTCTTGGTGTTAATTATTAGGCCAAAATTAGCACACAGCAGAGAATTGATCTATACATTGTGGCAATTCAGATTTAGAAGCTGTATTGAGTGTACAAGCATTTACAAACCAAAAAGGCTATAAGCCTTTTCAAGTTGAAGAATTTACCCTCAATGCAGCAGCTGATTTTGATGCCATGTTCATGTTCAGTGATGGCATTTGAGAACATGACTAAAACATGCTAAAAATATGGGAATAAGCACATAGCCTTTTTTTACTTCCTTGGTGATTGGAAAGTGCAAGAGCATCATTAATTTTCCAGAATTGAGCATGCTGTTGTGAAATTAATATGCAATACTTAATAAGTTTTCTGAACAACCAAATTTTCAAATTTTCACATAATTTTCTATAAGCCCTCAGACTAAAGATATTAATTACCTTGGTCAGATCCATAAACATTGTATTTAGATCTTTGTTCTGCTCTTGGAATTTTGTCTGAAGTTATTGGGCAGCAAACACCATATCACAACTGTTTTTTTTGGCCCCTTTTGAAGCCACACTGACTTTTCAGTAAATGACTCTTTATCAAGTAAAGGATCAGCCTATTGAGGAGGACTCTGGCAAGAATCTTGCCAACAATGAATAAGAGAAAGCTTACCCTGTGAATGTCACAGAACAATCTATTCTCTTAATTTTTTTAAAGTTGGACAATGGAGGCATCCTTTAACTCTTAGGGTTATCTTGCCATATGATTCAGAATATTTTAGTCAACTTTTGTCTGAGCAATGGACTCCCTCCCCCCAACCTCATCTTGTAAATCTCAACTGGAATAAAACCCATATAAAAGGAACCTCAAAACTTTCAAAACTTCTTCATTTGGAATTTAAACTAGAGACAGATTAACTTCAGCCTGAGGTAAATGATCAGTGAATTCAACATTGTTTGATAATGATTTCAGAGCACTCTGGAAATGTTAAGCTTATCTAAAATCACATTTTTATCATTAATCAAGATGGCTCTATCATCTCTGAGTGGTGCATACATAACAATAAAAATCTTCTAATTTATTAGAACAGGAAGAATTTTTTACTCATTAGGTATAGGCTGGAAGTTACTTTTGTTAGGATCCCCATGAAAAGATCACCCCTTTCTTTTTGCTCCTCTTTTTTTTACTATTAGGAGACATCCTATTTTGCTGACTTCAGGTCCAGCAAGCAAGCTGTGCTGTGAGATTAGCATAAGAACAATCCTTTGCATTCCCCCTCTAGATGAACTTTACTGCAGCAAAACGACAGAACTGGTTCATATCTACCTTTGACCTCCATGAGCTCTTTGGTATTTTCAGAGTTTGACAGTTGGTATAATAACTGCTGTGACTCTTTGGTCATTTATTTTCAGAGTTTGACATTTTACATAACAAAAGTCTCTTACTTTCTTTTCCTTCTTGGAGTTATAGAGGTAGCTATGTAATGTAGTAGGTAAAATATAGATCATGGAGTCAGGAAGACATCTTCCTAAACTAAAATTTGTCCTCAGATACTTATTAGCTATATTGACCATAGATAAGTCACTGAACTCTCTTTGCCTCAATTTCCTCATCTATAAGATGAATTGGAGAAGGAAATGGCAAACACTTCAGTATATTTGGCAAGAAAAGTCCAAATGTGTGGTTCTCTTCAACACTGAGCTTTTTCAAACCAGTTCCACTTGTTCAGGGTTGAAGAGAACCATCTACACCCAGAGAGAGAGACATGGGAACAGAGTGTGGAACACAACATAGAATTCTCATTCTCTCTGTTATTTGTTTGCATTTTGTTTTCTTCCTCAGTTTTTCTCTTTCTTCCTTCTTGATCTGATTTTTCTTGTACAACAAGATAACTGTATAAACATGTATGTGTGTATACACACACACACACACACACACATATAGGATCTAACATG
This sequence comes from Antechinus flavipes, assembly GCF_016432865.1. Taxonomy (NCBI): domain Eukaryota; kingdom Metazoa; phylum Chordata; class Mammalia; order Dasyuromorphia; family Dasyuridae; genus Antechinus; species Antechinus flavipes. The sequence goes on from NC_067398.1 coordinate 231,768,586, forward strand.
TTTTTCAACACACTTAACATGTATTAGACTGCCTTCCAGGTAGGAAAGGAGGTGAGAGGAAGAAAGTGAAAATTTGGAACAAAAGGTTATACAAGGGCCAATGTTGGAAAAATTACCCATGCATATGCTTTGTAAATAAAAAAGCTTTAATAAAAAAGAAAAGAAAAAAAAGTCCAAATGGAGTCACAAAGAGTCAGACATGACTGAAAATGATTAAACAAGAATAATTTAGAGAGGCAAGAATTGTTTTGAGTTTTAGGTTGAGAAGCAGTATCAACCTACATTTCTTCACTTATTGGCCACCTTTCCACTTGACACTTCTATATGTTTTGTTATTTTTTTCTTTCTTGGTCTTAAGTGAATTAAATGAATATATGGTGATAAAACTTCCGATTCATCAAAGCTATTGAGGTTCCATTGAAAACCTGACTAACAAAATGTACCAAATATAATATTAGCCAGTGATATAGAAGATATTTGAGATGATTGTGGAAAGACTTAGGCCAATAGCTGCCTCATACCTTGTAATAATTAAAGAGAAAAGCAAGATTATGAAATCTCGAAAGGAAGATACTGGTACTAGGAGATCAACAGAAAGCCATACTTAAGATGAACTTCAATAGTGTTGTATCCGGACTAGCTCTTTGGAGGATCTTGGTGTCAGCCTGAGTCCTTGGTCTTAGAAGAGGAGTGAAGAGAGGGGACTCATGTGAATGATGAAATATGGACTCCATTTATTCCAAATTTTCTCAGCCTTATATACCCTAATACCATATACCTAATACCATATAATCAAAGCAACACTGTGCATGTGCTAACTATATACTGTGCCTTTGGGACCACATAAACAAATTGCTATTGTGTGTAGATGACTCTTTACCACTTGGTATCACTCTGCTTTAATTACAATACAAGTTGTCAATGCCCCCTGACTTCTCAGGAAGGCCGAGAGCCCTTAGGGGAAATAAGGAGCTGAACCAGACATTGTCAGCAGGTTCTCTCTGGGCTGAAGGATCTTAAATCTCACCTAGAGTTCCCCCATTATCTGTGACCCTCTACAAATAGGACTCAAAAAAAGGCATGAGAAAGGATTTCCTGTGCCAGGGTTAGTGAAATAATTCTTTCCCACAAATATTCTCAGTATCAATTTCTCAGTACTCTTGTTTTTTTTAAGTTTGAACCCATTCTTCCCAGAGGAATTGTATATGGAAGGGCAGACTGTATCCTAATTACTTATGGAGATAGTTTTATACCAATTGTCTTGTTCTACCTTTTCAATATGTCATATTTGTTAAGCTAATATACTCAAAACGGTTTGTTAATAATATGAAACATGTTGATAAAGTCTGAGGATTATTAGAAGTGGCAATGTCTCATGGCTTTCTGGGATTCTGAGGTCATTAGGAATCAACTCCTCTCCATACACATAACCCAGCAATTTCTAGTGAGAGTAAGGTTGGGAGTTAGGGAAAGAACTCAAGCAGGTCAGAGTTGGGATGAAGAACATATGCAATGGAGGTTTGAAAAGAACTACATTTACAATTGGGACAAACAGGAAAATATTTCATGTGCCAGTAGTACTTAAGCAAAGTCTCAAAGGAAATCAGAGATTTCAAGAAGCAAAGATGAGGAAACAATGCATGACAGCAAGAGGGCAAAGACATGGCAATGAGAGGTAAAGTATCAAATGAAATGAAGACTAGAAATATATGAAGATGTCAAGTTGTGAAGGGATTTAAATGTCAAACAGATGAGTATATATTTGAAATTCATTGAATTTCATTGAAAACATGTGAAGTTTATTGAATGGAAAAGGGAGAGTATTATGCATGATCAGATCTAAACTTTAGAAAAATAACTTTGGAGATTATTTGAAAGATGGTTTATAATAAGGAAAGGCTTAAGAGAGGGAAGCTAAATAGGAGGCTAATTGAAATAATCTGGATGAGAGATGAAGATGGGCATGTATCTAACAGTTACTAAAGAAAAAGAAATGAAAAGATATGACAATTAGATCTGAGGTGAATGAAAATGAAACATTATGGATTATAAAGATTTTATTAATCTGGAAAACTAAAAAAAATAAAGATGCACTCAACAATAATAAAAAAATAGAATTTAGAAGAGAGGTAGATTTTGGATAGAAGTATTTTTTGTTTCAGACATTTTGAGTTGATATGACTATGGTATATTCAGTTTGTAATGTTCACTAGGCAGTTGGTAGAATAGCTCGAGTGAGACAAAGTTTGGATGTTTAGTTCTATAACTCATCTACAAAAAGATGGTGAATACATCTTGATGGGATCAGTAAAGTGAAATGGTATAGATGATGTGATCTGTGGTATGGGATTTGTCTCCAAAGGATGGCAGACACTAAAGGTGGGGTTCAGTCATGTGAAGAATTCACAATGGTCATTCTCTTTTGCAAAATGTAGATTTATTTAGGGAAGAAGGTTATGAGACAAAAATGTTAGGTTACAAAAGACACTGAATGGTAAATACAAAATAGAGTTGGGAGAGCGTATGAAAGACAAGTTCCTCAGTGGAACTCACAATTACTCAGTAGAAAGGGAGCACTCCATGTGGCTGGGGCATGCCCTTAGCAGGCAAGCTAAATCCTGAAAGGTAATTAGCACCCTAAAAGAGTGAGTTAGCTATAAGGAGGAGAAGTGAGGCTGACAAGCTTAATGGAGTTAGTGGAGATACCACATGGCATGGCAGAAGAAAGAGGGGAAGGGGAAAATCACTACAGGGCATAGTGCCATGGCCCATTTACCCAAAGGAAGGCAGCAGCAAAGCCATGGCTCATAAGTTGTTTTATGGGGAAATTTTAGCCTCAGAGTCTTGATATAACTTGGATTTTTAACTGGATTACCTTTACAGAATGGAACCAAGAAACTAAGATCTCTATACAAAACTTTCTATCTCCTTACCTCAGGGATCAATTCTGTAGTTTCTCTTGATCCAAGGCAATGTTCAGAGTCTCATTGTTGTGCCATAGTTTCCCTAAATTGTCCTGCCTCAGTTTTCCTAAATTGTCTCAATCCCCCTGGTTGCAACCCCACTTCCTAACCATCAGAGCTAGAAGCCATGAACATTAGCATGCCATAAAGCCATAAATTGCATATAAGTTACTTGGAGATATGTAAGTATATCTCTAAGTTCCAGACTTTCTGTCTCTCGCTGAATAGCTCCTTCACTTCCAGTTTATCAGAATTTATGGTCCTACCCCCCATCCTGTCAGAATTGAATTGATGGTCCTTTCCAGGAAATTCTCTCACTCATCAGTGTCTAGACTCCACCCTTGCTTTTGTCTCCCCTGATTTCTAGAGCCATATAAAAATCATTGGAATCTCACATTCGTTGCTGAACTCTTTGAGAGGAAAGTCCAATTCAGCCATGGGGGAACAAATGGATTCTGATCTGTCCCCCAGATAATCTCTCCCTCTCAGAAACTCAAATAAAATATTAAAAACTCTCCAATTTCTATCTTGCCTTAGTTTCTTTGGCATTACATAATTATGCCATAATTATAGAGAGGAATTAAAAAAAAAATAAGTATATAATCTTGGGTAACAGCTACATTTAGTGGGAATAATGTAATGGGATATTTAGAAATGAAAAATTCATTATTTGTACATTTGTTTATTTTTATAAACAGAAAAACCAAGAATGGACAGCATCACAAAAACTAAGGAAAGAATATAAAGATTAGAGTGTGGTTTAGAGTTTCAAATTGCATAAAGGTCAAGGTTGAGAACTGAGAAAGACTCAGATTTTTTTTTCAATTAATAGGTCATTGTTGTTATGCCCTAAATTGTTATGCCCAGAATAACATTATTATGACCATCCCTCTCCCCTTCTTGCCATTAGGACTGGTAGAATTGAGTCAGGAAAAATCTTGAAGCTCTAGCCACTTTATATAGCACTGTGTCATAAACTCCAGGTGCATTATTTTGATCTTTGCTAGGATAATTTCCCCTCTCCGCATTAAAAGATTAAAAAGCAATCCCTGTCTTGCCTCAGTTTCTCTGGCAAGCACTGATAAGTGAGGACAGTAGTTTCAATTGAAACATGAGATCAGAAGTCAGATCTAAGAAGAATGGGAGAGGAAGTGGAACCATGAGGATAAACTTTTTTTTTTTCCTTCAAGGAGCTTAGCTGAGAAAAAAAAGTATGATATAGAATAATGGTTAATAGGCTGAGACATTTTTAAGCATAAGGAACAGCTTGATGTGTTATAGGCAGAAAAGAAGAAACCAGGAGATAGAATGTGATTGAAAATTAGAAAACAGACGTTATTGCTTAACAATCTGTTCAAAAGGAAATGGGATTAAGGGACGATTTAGAGGGGCTAGTTTTTTTGGTGGACAAATTTTAATTCTTCATCAGAATTTGGAATGAAGGAGAGAAAAGTAGCGATAATGTCAAAGAGGTATGACAGAATGTGGAGAGAAGAGAGAGCTATCAGGAAATTATTAAAATATGATTTGGGGACCTCAGTTGCAAGGTTGAGGTAAAGGAGTGTTGTTTAGTGCTTGAGGAAAAGAAGTTTTGGAAAATCCATTCTATAGAGTAAGATCAAGAATTATTTTGGAGGACTGAAAGGATTGCCTTGCTGAATTACATAATAATTGTAAAGTACACATAACACAAATTTGTAGGGTCCTAATTAATATTATGGCATTGATTTCTTCTACCTCTACTTAGCAGCATATGATTACATGAAAAGTAAGACAAAGATAAGAATAATCCAAGACTGGGATTTGGCAAAGAATGATCTATGAAAGGATGAAGCAGTTAAGTGCCCCAGTAGATAAAATACTAAACCTTGAATCAGGAAGAACTGAGTTCAAATGGATCCTCAAATACTAATTGGCTTTATGATACGTTTTCCTCAGTTTTCTCATCTGTAAAATGGAAATAATAATAAGACCTACTTCCAAGAATTATTTTGAAAATAAAATGACAACGCCTTTGTATAGTACTTTGTAATACCTGAAGCTGTAGACCAGCATACCATTAGAGGACACCTATCTTAATTTACCCACTCTCCTCTTCTTGCCTCTGTTTTTAATACTCTTTTTATTTCCATTGAAATTATTTTATATTTATTTTCAATGTCTAAGTGCAGGACTTTTTCAGATTGTGTTGGTTGTATCTACATATTAAAAACCAAGAATATGCCTGGTCAAATAGAAAAAGACAATCTTTCCACTTGAGTTTAAGTTTTCCTCTATGCCTCTATATGGATGAATTAGAAAATATTTAAAGCTCAGAAAACGGGGAATTCTTAACCCTAGAGCAGTTTGTCAGCTATTAAGAAGCTCTTGCTTAGGTAAAGGATATGGGTAATTTAGGCTACAAAGATTAAAGTCCAGGTCAACTGGGAATGTTTAGCATAAGCTATGGTGAAGTATCTGACTGAGAGAGATTTAGGCTTCTGCATAAGTAATTCAAGTTCAAAGAAAAGATAGCTTCTAATCTGAGGACTATAACTACTTAGCTGGGAGTGTCTCAGCTTTTTATGCTAAAGACCTAGAATATTAAGACTTTGAAGAGTCCCTTTTCCTCTGATCCCCACTACCCAAATATATTTCTGCCTTATAAATTAGGGTGATATTCATAAATATTTTATACTTATTTTTAAGTTATGTCCATATTCTTTTCTTTTCCCATTGCCCCATATTCCAATTTCTTTTAGTTATATATATTATATATATTATATATATATGCATATATATAATATATAATATAATAATATAATTAATATATCTTGAAGGAAGGGACTATTTCATTTCTGATTTTATCTTCCTGATCCCTAGTGATAGGATACAGCTTCTAGGGGAAATTTTAAGGAATAATTCTAAGGTTTTTTGATCTTAGAGTGCTATTGATCTATTCATCTGTCTGTCAATAATTGTAAAAGTCTTCTGGCCTAGGTATATAATAATATTTCTTCCCTTAGACTTTAGGAAAGATATATCAGTGACCCTGAGCCCTCTGACCTTAAGAGTGCTATTGTTTTAACAATCTATCAATGATTCTAAAGTCTTCGGGAATTAGAATAGTCTTACATACATATATATTAGTGACTATCAGATAAATAATCTGTAGGTCAGTGATAACTAAGTTTCTGAGACAATAATGAATATATCACCCCTCAAACCTATCTGTAAGCCACAAAATTAGCAAATGAGTAACATAAAGCTCTGGTCTAACTTTGTCCTATAAACCTATTTTCTTTCTCTTGGTTCCTTGCTAAACTTTTGGAACTTAGCCTGCTTTAACTGGCGTCATATTTACAATAAACTGCCCCCTTGACTTGGAGATGGGTTGAAGCCTGCAAATTCTCTTAAGACACTCATATCTGTGACCCCAACCTTTGGGATCTCTTTCTGAACCTCAACACTTAGCATATTATCTAATATATAGCATATCCTTGAAAAATACTTGGCAAGTGAATGGATAAAGTAATGATTCAATTATTCTTTCAAGTGATTTTGAACTAGAATCTGGTGGATTGTGGATGATCAAATAGTCATAAAAGCATTCCATTTGTTTAATTATTTTTAAAGTATAATTCTGTTTTATTTTATAAAAAATGTTTGTTTTAAACATTTACCTATGAGATTTTTAAAAAAAAATTTTTTTATTATACCTTATTATTTACAAAACATATGCATGGGTAATTTTTCAAACACCTTGCAAAACCTTCTGTTCCAAATTTTCCCTTTCTTCCCCCGCACTGCTTCCGCTAGATAGCAGGTAGTCCAATACATGTTAAATGTGTTAAAATTATATGTTAAATCCAATATATGTATACATAGTTATATAGTTATCTTGCTGCACAAGAAAAATTGTATCTGGAAAGGAAAAAAAAATCAAAACAAAACCCAAGGAGGAAAACAAAAATGCAAACAAATAATAACAGAGAGTGAAAATGCATTCAGTTCCCAAAGTCCTTTCTCTGGGGGTAGATGGCTCTCTTCATTACTGGATAATTGGAACTGGTTTGAATCAACTCATTGTTGAAGAGAGCCACCTCCATCAGAATTGATCATTATATAGTATTGTTGTTACCAGGCATAATGACCTCCTGGTTCTGCTCATTTCACTTAGCATCACTTCATGTAAGTCTGTCCAGTCCTCTCTGAAATCATCCTCTTGGTCATTTCTTATAGAACAATAATATTCCATAACATTCATATACCATAATTTATTCAGCCATTCCCCAATTGATGAGCATGCATTCAGTTTCTAGTTTCTGGCCACTACATGAGAATTTTTATGAAAGAAATGACTGCCAAGAAGTTAACATTGTAAATATTGTGATGTATATAGGTTATTCCACTTAATCATATGCATTATGAGAATGAGATAAAACATACAAATCCCAATATAAAGCATTCTTGGTGAGTTTTATATCATAACTCTGCAAAATAAATCTAAGCAAAAATCCCTTTGAGTGAATACTATATATTTTTGAGGTTAGGAGATGTTTCTTTTGGGAGAAAATACTATTAAAATAGATTTGAATTATTACTGAAAAGGTCAACAGTGTTAACTGTCATTAATATGAATACTTACTTGCCTTTCATTTAATTAGGTTTGCATTAAATTCTATGAATTTTGTTTATGATCAATAATTAATTTCTTCTAAAAATACTAAAAGGTTATGACTCTCTTTGTTCAGAGTGACCAATATTTATTTTGACTTGAGAGTCATTTCTATTGAAATCAGTCTATTGACTCATCAATTTTCAAAAGCACAAGTTCTTTGGCAGATTAATCACTATTCTTTGACAAATGGGGATTTAGATTCAAATCTTGATTTAGGTCATTCACTCACGAATTTCAGTTAAAGAAGATTATCCTCTGTCAGCTGTGTATTTCATAGGTCATAATGCCATGGAGCACAGCCTATTCCAGGAAAGGTCCAGCCAAGATATAAAACAGCCTAGGCAGTTGAAACTATAAATTCTTTTGATGATGACATCATGTGACAAATGTGAAATTCACTAAATTGCCAAAGAACTATCACTCTGTTTTGTAATTTAATCTTTTTCTTTTTTTTTTGCATTAGGATTTAAAGGCATTTCAATCATTCTTATTTTCTCCTCTCCTTTATGTCTAAGGTATTTCCCTCCTAAATTACTTTCTCCAAATTGCATTCTCCATAAGTACATTCTACCTAGAAAAATACATTGATTAACACTGCTTAAAAGAACAAAATAAAATATTTAACACAGTTGTCCAACTATTTCTCAATTATTCTAATTGTATTGTTGTGTAATTTAGTGGTTTTAAATTCAAAGAGAAACTAGGGCTACTAATCCATTCAAAGAGATCCTTGTGGACTGCATATTTACTTAGTTTAAAAATAATGTACCTATGTCTTATTGTATTTTTTTTTTATTTATTTATTTATTTTGTTTATTATGTTATTATCTTAAGTTTTAATCTTACACTCAGGCTGTATGTTTGAGATTTTAAGTCTAGTACACACTTCCACATTTTTCCCCTTAAGAATAGAATGAGATAATTTAGCAAAAGCTTAGCTTAAAAAAGGTAAATTTTATCTAAAGCATTTCTTTCATCTCCTGTTTTAGAAATCCTGGTTAAAAAAAAAAAAGTCATTCTTCACTCAACAATGATAATGTTCTGTAAAGTACAGGCTAGCTCCCTGGAGGGCTTCAGGGTCAGCCAGAGTCAAGATAAATCAAAGTCCTTAGTCTTTAGGGGAAGAAGTGAAGGAGGCAGGCAAGCTGCCATGAGGCTTGCTAAAGATCTCTCCTGGATTCCAGAATCCTGAGTCACTAGCCTCTCTCCTCCTCCTCCTGCCGCCAAGTACTTCTGACTCTCTCCCTTCCCCTCCAATCCTTTCCTATAATTATCTCACTACCAAATGTTCAGCAAGCCAATGGTGAGGAGAGAGAGCCATTATCCAAATATATGCTAATAGAGCCATTGTCTCATATCAAATAGGTAGCCTTAAGTGCTTTCTTGTCTGATTCAGAGTTTTAGCCCTTTACAATGTTCTCCCCATATTGTTTATATTGGCCTATTTTGCCATATTTTGAAACTAATATAGATCCAAAGTTGCATCATTATGGGAACCACCTCTATTAAAATATTGTTACTCATCCAAGCCTTGAACGGTATTGATTTACATCTTACAAAGAATGGAATGACCATTTAAATCTTTATTATAGTTTATTTGGGGGATTAGCTTTTAAGAGTTCATTCCCTTAAATTTCCTCAAGAGTTAAACTTTTGATTCCCTAACAAATCAGCAGTGGTATGATTTGCCATATATACACCCATAGTTTCAAATTTTGGATAGCTCTTTAGTACCTATGTGTCTAACTTATTTAAGTATCACTTGTAACATAAGAAGTTAGTTTGGTTACAGATCAATTAGATATTTAATGTCTACTATGTACCTGTTTATCTATAGCCAAAGTAAAGCATGGTAGAGTTGATTATAAAAGTCATGAAAATATAGTCCTGAATTCCTAAACCTGAACTTGCAGGGAGTCTTAGCTGGTCAGATATGTTATGCTCCATATTATACCTCTGCTATTTATTTTCTATAGTTTATTCACTGGAAAGAGACTGCTTCTGAGTTTGGCCCTTAATGTTAATTTGGATTGGTTGTTTTTTTATGTATGATCGTTGGTTGAAATGCCTGTTTTGGGGCCCTTCTCTGTTTGGGATATTCTAGCAGGTAATCTCTTTTGCTCATAACCTACTGCCATCAAGGGCTCATTACTTTCTTCCTGTTTATCACAGAGTTCAATTTCTATAAGCAATACTTAGTTGTAACCAATGGCTATTTTAGGGGCATTTATAGAATTTATATGATAATATAGAATATAGAATTTATGGACTCTATAATTTTATGTTTCTCAAACACTGTACATATTGAGTTTACCTTAAGATAAGATTCTGTACTCATATCATTATTTTCTGCAGAGACATTGGACATTATGATTCTTCCCCAGTCTTCTGAAGTTATGATTAGTCATTTTATTGAACAAAGATCTTAAGTTTTTCTTTTTCTTTTTTTTATTTTTTCAGTATTGAAGTCATATTATTGTCCAGATTCTGTTTAATTCCTTCTTTACTGTTTCTTATGTGTGCTTGGAAGTTTCTCTGAATCTATTCCTTTCTTATTTCTTGTGGTACAATAATACTCAATTTAATTCATGTAACATACAATTCATCTCTTCCCCAATTGATGTGTAGACATAATATTTCCAGATTTTTACTACAACAAAAAACTCTTGTAATGCATTTTTGCATCTATGTTCTTCCTTCTTTTATCTTTGAGGATACATGCCAATAGTAATATACATACACATCCTTATAAATAAAAGTAAAGCGTTTACCAGAAGTAAGCCAAGAAAAAATACACAATCATAGTATTCAAATAGATATATTTCTTGAGTCTTGTCACCATTTACTAAAAAGAATAAATGACTTCTACAAATTTAATCTGGAAACATTTTTAGTAATTGTTTTAATATGAGTTGTTACACCTTTTAAAATTATTTTCATTTACAATATTGTCATTATAGAAATCATTCTTATTCTGGTCTTTTCAAGTCTATATCAGTTAATCTTTTTTAGGAGTCTAAATTTATATCTTTTATTTTTTATCATTTTATCATTTATCGTTTTTTAAGACAAAATAGTTTTTTTCCCATTACATTGAAATACAAAATGTATTGAATCAATCAACAATTAATGTGAACTTTTTTTAGTTTTATGTCATCTTTTTATATTTTCATCTCTCGTTTATTTTCCTGTTCTTTTCTTTTCTTAATCCTTCCTAAGGATTAGAATATTTGTTTTGCTTAAAAACATTCCCTTCATGATATTCTTCTTTTTGTAAATCTTCCCTGAACCACTCCTAATTTTTTTCTGCTGAACTTTGAAGAATTTCTATCCCTTTTTTGAGTGTGTGTGTGTGTGTTCGTGTGTTAATTAGGAGAAAAAGCAAGTTTTATGCTTTCTATACTACTGTATTTCTTTAACCTGCCCTTCTCTTTACCTTTTCAAATCTCAGAACAAAATATCTGTGTGAGATTTTTTTTATTATTTGTTATTTTTAATTTACATTCATTTCCCTCCACACCCTTTGAATATATTAAAGTGCTACAAAAATATTTTTCCCACTATGAGAATAAAAATATTAACCATTCATATCCACATAGGTAGCCTTAAGTGCTTTCTTGTCTGATTCAGAGTTTTAGCCCTTTACAGTGTTCTCCCCATATTGTTTATATTGGCCTATTTTGCCATATTTTGAAACTAATATAGATCCAAAGTTGCATCATTATGGGAACCACCTCTATTAAAATATTGTTACTCATCCAAGCCTTGAATGGTATTGATTTACATCTTACAAAGAATGGAATGACCATTTAAATCTTTATTATAGTTTATTTGGGGGATTAGCTTTTAAGAGTTCATTCCCTTAAATTTCCTCAAGAGTTAAACTTTTGATTCCCTAACAAATCAGCAGTGGTATGATTTGCCATATATACACCCATAGTTTCAAATTTTGGATAGCTCTCTAGTACCTATGTGTCTAACTTACTTAAGTATCACTTGTAACATAAGAAGTTAGTTTGGTTACAGATCAATTAGATATTTAATGTCTACTATGTACCTGTTTATCTATAGTCAAAGTAAAGCATGGTAGAGTTGATTATAAAAGTCATGAAAATATAGTCCTGAATTCCTAAACCTGAACTTGCAGGGGGTCTTAGCTGGTCAGATATGTTATGCTCCATATTATACCTCTGCTATTTATTTTCTATAGTTTAGACACTGGAAAGAGACTGCTTCTGAGTTTGGCCCTTAATGTTAATTTGGATTGGTTGTTTTTTTATGTATGATCATTGGTTGAAATGCCTGTTTTGGGGCCCTTCTCTGTTTGGGATGTTCTAGCAGGTAATCTCTTTTGCTCATAACCTACTGCCATCAAGGGCTCATTACTTTCTTCCTGTTTATCACAGAGTTCAATTTCTATAAGCAATACTTAGTTGTAACCAATGGCTATTTTAGGGGCATTTATAGAATTTATATAATAATATAGAATATAGAATTTATGGACTCTATAATTTTATGTTTCTCAAACACTGTACATATTGAGTTTACCTTAAGATAAGATTCTGTACTCATATCATTATTTTCTGCAGAGACATTGGACATTATGATTCTTCCCCAGTCTTCTGAAGTTATGATTAGTCATTTTATTGAACAAAGATCTTAAGTTTTTCTTTTTCTTTTTTTATTTTTTCAGTATTGAAGTCATATTATTGTCCAGATTCTGTTTAATTCCTTCTTTACTGTTTCTTATGTGTGCTTGGAAGTTTCTCTGAATCTATTCCTTTCTTATTTCTTGTGGTACAATAATACTCAATTTAATTCATGTAACATACAATTCATCTCTTCCCCAATTGATGTGTAGACATAATATTTCCAGATTTTTACTACAACAAAAAACTCTTGTAATGCATTTTTGCATCTATGTTCTTACTTCTTTTATCTTTGAGGATACATGCCAATAGTAATATACATACACATCCTTATAAATAAAAGTAAAGCATTTACCAGAAGTAAGCCAAGAAAAAATCCACAATCATAGTATTCAAATAGATATATTTCTTGAGTCTTGTCACCATTTGCTAAAAAGAATAAATGACTTCTACAAATTTAATCTGGAAACATTTTTAGTAATTATTTTAATATGAGTTGTTACACCTTTTAAAATTATTTTCATTTACAATATTGTCATTATAGAAATCATTCTTATTCTGGTCTTTTCAAGTCTATATCAGTTAATCTTTTTTAGGAGTCTAAATTTATATCTTTTATTTTTTATCATTTTATCATTTATCATTTTTTAAGACAAAATAGTTTTTTTCCCATTACATTGAAATACAAAATGTATTGAATCAATCAACAATTAATGTGAACTTTTTTAGTTTTATGTCATCTTTTTATATTTTCATCTCTCGTTTATTTTCCTGTTCTTTTCTTTTCTTAATCCTTCCTAAGGATTAGAATATTTGTTTTGCTTAAAAACATTCCCTTCATGATATTCTTCTTTTTGTAAATCTTCCCTGAACTATTCCTAATTTTTTTCTGCTGAACTTTGAAGAATTTCTATCCCTTTTTTGAGTGTGTGTGTGTGTGTGTTCGTGTGTTAATTAGGAGAAAAAGCAAGTTTTATGCTTTCTATACTACTGTATTTCTTTAACCTGCCCTTCTCTTTACCTTTTCAAATCTCAGAACAAAATATCTGTGTGAGATTTTTTTTATTATTTGTTATTTTTAATTTACATTCATTTCCTTCCACACCCTTTGAATATATTAAAGTGCTACAAAAATATTTTTCCCACTATGAGAATAAAAATATTAACCATTCATATCCACATAGCTCTATTTCAATTATTCAATTTCAATTACTAAAATGAAATTATTCTCTTAGATTTCTTCAGAATTGTGTGTTTGAATCTCATAATTTCTATTCATTCCTACTATTTTCTATAGAAATTATTGAAAGTATTCTGTACCACTGAAGATTAATTTTTAATTTTTATTGTTTTAGTGAGATTGGGAGGGTGGTTATAAATGGATATTGGTGGTTTTAAATGCATATTCATTGCCTTTTTTTTAAAATAATTTTTTATTGATAGAACGCATGCCAGGGTAATTTTTACAGCATTATCCCTTGCATTCATTTCTGTTCCGATTTTACCCCTCCCTCCCTCCACCCCTTCCCCGGGATGGCAAGAGTCCTTTACATGTTGAATGGGTTGCAGTATATCCTAGATACAATATATGTGTGCAGAACCAAACAGTTTTCTTGTTGCACAGGGAGAATTGGATTCAGAAGGTATAAATAACCCGGGAGGAAAAACAAAAATGCAAGCAGTTTATATTCATTTCCAGTGTTCTTTCTCTGGGTGTAGCTGCTTCTGTCCATCTGTGATCAATTAAGGCTCTCTTTATCGAAGAGGTCCACTTCCATCAGAATACATCCTCAAACAGTATCATTGTTGAGATATATAATGATCTCTTGATTCTGCTCATTTCACTCAGCATCAGTTCATGTAAGTCTCACCAGTCCTCTCTGTATTCATCTTGCTGGTCGTTCCTTACAGAACAATAATATTCCATAACGTTCATATACCACAATTTACTTAACCATTCTCCAATTGATGGACATCCTTTCATTTTCCAGCTTCTAGCCACTACAAACAGGGCTGCCACAAACATTTTGGCACATACAGGTCCCTTTCCTTTCTTTAGTATCTCTTTGGGGTATAAGCCCAGTAGAAACACTGCTGGATCAAAGGGTATGCACAGCTTGATAACTTTTTGAGCATAGTTCCAAATTGCTCTCCAGAATGGCTGGATGTGTTCACAATTCCACCAACAATGTATCAGTGTCCCTGTTTTCCCACATCCCCTCCAACATTCCCCATTATCTTTCCCTATCATTCTAGCCAATCTAACAGGTGTGTAGTGATATCTCAGAGTTGTCTTAATTTGCATTTCTCTGATTAATAATGATTTGGAGCATATTTTCATATGTCTATAAATAGTTTCAATTTCTTCATCTGAGAATTGTCTGTTCATATCCTTTGACCATTTATCAATTGGAGAATGGTTTGATTTCTTATATATTAGGGTCAGTTCTCTATATATTTTGGAAATGAGGCCTTTATCAGAACCTTTGATTGTAAAAATGTTTTCCCAGTTTATTGTTTCCCTTCTAATCTTGTTTGCATTTGTTTGTTTGTACAAAAACTTTTCAGTTTGATATAATCAAAATTTTCTATGTTGTGGTCAATAGTGATCTCTAGTTCTTCTTTGGTCATAAATTCCTCCCTCTTCCACAGGTCTGACAGGTAAACTATCCTATGCTCTTCCAATTTATTTATCATCTCATTCTTTATGCCTAGATCATGAACCCATTTTGACCTTATCTTGGTGTACAGTGTTAAGTGTGGGTCAATGCCTAGTTTCTGCCATACTGATTTCCAATTTTCCCAGCAATTTTTGTCAAATAATGCATTCTTATCCCAGAAACTGGTGTCTTTGGGTTTGTCAAACACTATATTATTAAAGTTATTGGCTGTTTTGTCCTTTGAACCTAACCTATTCCATTGATCAACTAGTCTATTTCTTAGCCAATACCAGATGGTTTTAGTAACTGCTGCTTTATAATATAATTTTAGATCTGGTACAGCTAGGCCACCTTCATTTGATTTTTTTTTTCATAAATTCCCTTGAAATTCTTGACCTTTTGTTTTTCCATATGAATTTTGTTGTTATTTTTTCTAATTCATCAAAGTAGTTTTTTGGGAGTCTGACTGGTATAGCGCTAAATAAGTAGATTAATTTAGGTAGTATTGTCATCTTTATTATATTTGCTCGCCCAATCCAAGAGCATTTAATATTTTTCCAGTTGGTTAGATCAGACTTAATTTGTGTGGAAAGTGTTTTGTAGTTTTGCTCATAAAGTTTCTGATTTTCCTTTGGCAGATAGATTCCTAAATATTTTATACAATCAGTAGTTACTTTAAATGGGATTTCTTTTTGTATCTCTAACTGTTGGGTTTTGTTAGTGATATATAAGAATGCTGATGACTTATGTGGGTTTATTTTATATCCTGCAACTTTGCTGAAGGTGTAGATTGTTTCTAATAACTTTTTGGTAGAATCTCTGGGGTTTTCTAAGTATACCATCATATCATCAGCAAAGAGTGATAATTTGGTTTCCTCATTGCCTATTCTTATTCCTTTAATCTCTTTCTCAACTCTTATTGCCAAAGCTAGCATTTCTAATACAATATTAAATAGTAACGGTGAGAGTGGGCAACCTTGTTTTACTCCTGATCTTATTGGGAATGGTTGCAGTTTGTCCCCGTTACATATAATGCTTACTGCTGGTTTTAAATAGATGCTACTGATTATTTTAAGGAAAAGTCCATTTATTCCTATAGTCTCAAGAGTTTTTAATAGGAATGGATGTTGGATTTTATCAAATGCTTTTTCTGCATCTATTGATATGATCATATGGTTTTTGTTAATTTGATTATTAATATGGCCAATTATATTGATAGTTTTCCTAATATTGAACCAGCCCTGCATTCCTGGTATAAATTCTACTTGATCATGATGTATTATCCTGGGGATGATTTTCTGTAGTCTTTTTGCTAATATCTTATTTAAGATTTTAGCATCAATATTCATTAGGGAGATTGGTCTATAATTTTCTTTCTCTGTTTTCAACCTACCTGGTTTAGGTATCAGTACCATGTCTGTGTCATAAAAGGAGTTTGGTAGGACTCCTTCATTCCCTATTTTTTCAAATAGTTTATAAAGCATTGGGGCTAATTGTTCTTTGAATGTTTGGTAGAATTCACATGTAAATCCATCTGGTCCCGGGGATTTTTTTTTAGGGAGTTGATTAATAGCTTGTTCTATTTCTTTTTCTGAAATGGGACTATTTAAGCAATTTACTTCCTCCTCTGATAATCTGGGAACCCTATATTTTTGGACATAGTCATCCATTTCACTTAGGTTATCAAATTTATTGGCATAAAGTTGGGCAAAGTAACCCCTTATTATTTCTTTAATTTCCTCTTCATCAGTGGTAAGTTCTCCTTTTTCATTTTTAAGACTGCCAATTTGATTTCCCTCTCTCCTTTTTCTAATCAGATTTACCAAAGGTTTATCAATTTTATTGGTTTTTTCATCAAACCAACTCTTAGTTTTATTTATTAGTTCAATAGTTTTTTTTTTTACTTTCTATATTATTAATTTCTCCTTTTAGTTTTAGAATTTCAAGTTTAGTAACTGATTGGGGGTTTTTAATTTGGTCTTTTTCTAACTTTTTAAGTTCTAGGCCCAATTCATTGATCTTATCTTTTTCTATTTTATTCAAGTAAGCCTCTAAGGATATAAAATTTCCCCTTATTACTGCTTTGGCTGCATCCCATAAATTTTGATATGATGTCTCATTGTTGTCATTATCTTGAGTGAAATTATTAATTGTGTCTATAATTTGCTGTTTCACTCAATCATTCTTCAAGATGAGATTATTTAGTTTTCAATTACTTTTTGGTCTATTTACACCTAATTTTTTGTTAAATGTAGTTTTTATTGCGTTGTGATCTGAAAAAAAAGCATTTACTATTTCTGCCTTCCTGCATTTAATTTTGAGGTCTTTATGTCCTAATATATGGTCAATTTTTGTGTAGGTTCCATGAACTGCTGAGAAGAAAGTATACTCCTTTCTGTCACCATTCAGTTTTCTCCAGAGATCTATCATACCTAATTTTTCTAATATTCTATTTACCTCTTTAATTTCTTTCTTATTTGTTTTGTGATTTGATTTATCTAAATCTGAGAGTGCAAGATTGAGATCCTCCACTATTATAGTTTTGCTGTCTATTTCTTCTCGCAACTCTCTTAGCTTCTCTTTAAGGAAGTTAGATGCAATACTACTTGGTGCATATATGTTTAATACTGATATTGCTTCATTCTCTATAGTACCCTTAAGCAAGATATAGTTTCCTTCCTTATCTCTTTTAATTAGATCAATCTTTGCTTTTGCTTGATCTGAGATAAGGATGGCTACCCCTGCTTTTTTGTCTTCACCTGAAGCACAATAGATTCTGCTCCAGCCTTTTACCTTTAGTCTATATGTATCTCCCTGTTTTAAATGTGTTTCCTGTAAACAACAGATTGTAGGGTTCTGACTTTTGATCCAGTCTGCTATCCGCCTCCTCTTTATAGGAGAGTTCATCCCATTCACATTCGCGGTTAAAATAACCAATTCTGCATTTCCTGCCATCCTAATATCCCCAGATTATACTTTTCTTTTTCTTGCCCTCCTTCCCTTCTTCCCTATTGGTCCCACCAACGTCGCACAGCTCTCCCTCTTTAGTATCCCTCCCTCCTCCCTTGGAATCCCTTCCCCTTTCTTGTACCCTTCCCTTATTACTCTTTTTCCTTCTCCCTTTTCCTCTCCCACTTTTTAATGAAGTGGGAGAAGAATCTGTGTAAAACAAATATGTCAATTGTTTCCTCTTTGAGCCAACTCTGATGAGAGTAGGATTCACACAATGTTCCTCCCCCTCTCTAAGTTCCCTCATATATGATAGGTTTCCTCTGCCTCATTGTCACATGTAGTTTCCCTCTTTTTAATCTCCCTTCTTCCCTTTTTTTGGCACTATCCCCTTTCCATTTCTACTTCCCTTTTTTATGTTATATCGGTAAAATCAAATTATACATATTATTTTTATGTATATTCACAACAGAAATACAGTTCTCAAGAGTTCCTTTTACCTTTTTCTACTTCTCTTGATTCCTGTTGTTGAAGATCAAATTTTTTGTTTAAGTCTGGTTTTTTCCTTAGAAACAGATGGAATTCCTCTATTTCATTAAATATCCATCTTCTTCCGTGGAAAAAAATACTCAGCTTAGCTGGATAGTTTATTCTTGGCTGCATTCCAAGTTCTTTTGCCTTTTGGAATATCTGATTCCAGGCCCTTCGATCCTTTAATGTTGAGGCAGCCAGATCTTGTGTGACCCTTATTGTGGCATCTCAGTATTTGAACTGTTTTTTCCTGGCTGCTTGTAAATTTTTTTCTTTAGTCTGGAAATTCTGAAGTTTGGCCACAATATTCCTTGGAGTCTTTATTTTAGGGTCTTTTTCAGAAGGTGTTCGATGAATTCTTTCAACGCCTATTTTCCCTTCTGGTTCTATTACTTCTGGGCAGTTCTCTTTGATGATTTCCTATAAAATAGTATCTAGGCTCTTTTTTTCATCATAATTTTCGGGTAGTCCGATGATCCTCAGGTTATCTCTCCTAGATCTATTTTCCAGATCTGTTGTTTTTCCCAGTAAATATTTGACATTTTTTTCCAATCTTTCATTTTTTTGGTTGTGCTTGACTGATTCTTGATGTCTCAACGAATCAGTCATTTCTATTTGTTCAGTTCTAATTTTTAGTGAGTTATTTTCTTCATTAGCTTTTTTTACTTCTTTTTGTATATGTCCAATTGAGTTGTTTTGCTCTATGGAATTTTTTTCCATTTCACTAATTTTTTTTTTTTTTTTTTTTTTAGTGAGTCATTTTCTTTTTCCAATTCGCAAACTCTGTTTTTTACCTTTTCCAATTCACATTTCAGGAAGTTGTTTTCTTTTTCCACTTTATCAAATTTTTCTTTTAATGAGTTATGTGCCTTTTCTGTACTCTTTTGCATAGCTTCTCTTTCCTTTCCCCATTTTTCTTCTAGCTCTCTTTTAAGTTTTGAATAGTCTCTTCTAGGAGAGCCTTTTGTATTGGAGACCAACAATCGTCTGGAGACTGTCTGCTATTAGTCTCTTCAGGGTTGAAAAGCTGTTCTCTTTCTGAGTAAAAACTATCAATCGTTCTTTTGATTTTTTTACTCATTTTGTTAAAGCCTGTAAGGTCTGCCTTCAGAGCCAGGAGGTTACCAGCTTCCTCTGCAGAGCAGTGAAAGGTATATGGACAGGGTAGCTGTCCTGCCGACCAGCTACAAAAAGCAGCGAGGTACTGGAGTGCTCTGGGAAAGAGTTCCTCACCAGAAAGTAACTCAGGCCTGCAGGGCCAGGCTGGGAAAGTGCCTTTCAAATAACCTCAGCTGTGTGAGATAACGACTGCCCTGGGGCTAGACACTTAGCAGTGAGAGTTTCATTTCCCAAGCTAAATCCTGCCCTGGGGCTGTGGGTATTAGCAGCTGAGCAGTGAATGGATTTGCAGGGACAGGAAGTGTCTGCCCGGGGAAGTGCAGTCAGCTGGGGAGGTTCTATTGCCCCAGGCCGAGCCCCCCACTCTGCCGATTAGAGGCTGCCCAGGCTGTGCCCCGCTGTCGTGCAGATTAGTAACTGCCCCCGCAAAAGCCTTGAACTGCCGGATGTGGCCACAGGCCTGCGGTAAAGTCTGCCTGAGTCACTTCCGGGTTTGAGGGGTTACGGCCAGATCTTGTTAGGTTCTGGCGTTTTTTAGAGGACCCTCTGTTTTAGGCTTTAATTTCTCTGCCAGTTTACTGCTTTGTAATCAAGGCCGAGCAGTTAGCCTATAGCAGGGTGGTCCCTATAACTTCTCTAGCCACAGAGATCACCCCCGCCCCTGGTCTGCTCAGGAAGCTAGCCTCTCGCTGCCTGTGCTAGTCTGTTCCTGGCCCCTCAGGACAAACCTTTCCTGGAGAGCTTCCGGATCAGCTGGTAAATTGTAGTGCTTCTTATCTTCATGAATTTAAGCAGTGAAGAGTTATTTTTGAGGCTGGATTAAATATTTAGTTATGAGGGTAATGAGAGGAGCTTAGAGAGTCGTGTGTGCCTGCTCCGCCATCTTGGCTCTGCCCCCTCATTGCCTTTTGAAATCATATATTCTAGTATCTACTCTCATTTATATTAAAAGTTACTTGGTCTAATGGAATACTTACTTAATGCATTTCCTAAATTTGAGAGGGAATCTTCATTTTGACTATACTATTCCTAAAACTTTTCTTTCTTTTTTCTTTTTTTCTTAGGAGTTGATGAGTTGGAGTGTCAATTTTTTAGGATAAAGCCTATGATTTTGCTTTTCTTTATATTCTCACTATTTTGTGCAACACCTGGCATAAAATACATTTTAATAAATGCTTATTGACTGACTTAGGGATTTTAAAACTTTATTAATTTCCTTAATTTTCTATTCTCTCTCTCTTATAGATTTTCTGTAATATGGACTTTGAATCACCTTTTAAAAAATCAGTCAAATATTTATTAGTCTTCCCTGGCCACTCCAGACCACAAAATCCTCTCAAGTTTTTGCTTTATGAATATTTACTTATGTCTGATATTATTCAACTATAGTTTCAGATAATTCCTAGCTGTGACTCTCAGGAAATCAGTAAGTCATTCCCCAACTGATGGACATTCACTCAATTTTCAGTTCATTAAAACCACAAAAATAGCTGCTATAAATATGTTTTTACATATAAGTTTTTCTCTTGTATCTCTTTGGAAAACAGATCCAGTAATCCTATTGCTTGGTCAAAGGGTATACATTTTGTAGTCATTACTTTTTCTGGTTATAGATGTATATTAACTTTTTACATACACATTTCTCTATGGATAATGGTGAGAAATAAAAATAAGTACAAAAAGTGAGGAAAAAAACAGAAAAAAAAGTAAACATATGATGTGTTAATTTACATTCAATCTCCATAGTTCTCTTTCTGTATGCAGGTGGCATATTCTTTCAAAAGTCTATTGGGATTGCCTTGGATCACTGAATCATTGAGAAGAACCCAGTCTTTCATACTTGATCATCACACATTCTTGCTGTTATTGCATACAATGCATTCCTGGTTCTGTTTGTTTCTATCAGCATCAGTTCATATAAATCTTTCCAGGCCTTTCTAAGATCAGTGTATTCATTATTTTTTATGGAACAATAATATTCCAGTACCTTCATACACCAGAACTTATTCAGCCATTCACTAGTTGATGGGCATCTACTTATTTTCCAATTTTTGCTACCACAAAAAGAGCTGCTATAAATATGTTTGCACATGGGGGTCCTTTCCCCTATTTTTATCATTTCCTTGGCAGACAAACCCAATAGTAGCACTGCTGAGTCAAAGGATGTGCATAGTTTTATAGCTCTTTGGGGATTCAGATTGATCTCCAGAATGATTGGAACATTTCACAATCCACCAACATTGCATTAGTGTCCCAGTTTTCCCATATCCCCTCCAACAATTATCATCATCTTTTCCTGTCATCTTAGTCAATGTGAGAAGTATGAAGTGATACCTCAAAGTTGTTTTAATTTGCATTTCTCTAATCAATAATTATTTAGAGTATTTTTTTCATATGATTATAAATGGCTTTAATTTTGTCATCTGAAAATTGTCTGTCCATATCCTTCTATCATTTATCAATTATACTACCAAGAAAAAGATATTTTTCTTTTTGTCCCTATTCAGTTTTATCCAGAGGTCTATCATGTCTAGATTTTCTAGAATTCTATGAATCTTCCCATTTCCTTTCTTGTTTATTTTGTCTGTTAGAGTTGTCTGATTTTGAAAAGGGAAGGTTGAGGTCCTCCACTAGTATAGTTTTGCTGTCTATTACTTCCTTTAACTGGCTTAATATCTCCTCTAGGAATTTGGCAGCCTACCACTTGATGCATACATATTTAGTATAGTTACTACTTCATTGTTTATACTACCTTTTGTCAAGATGTACTTTCCTTCTTTATCTCTTTTAATTAGATTTACTTTTACTTTTACTTTATCAGAATTTTTATCCCTGTTATCTATTTATTTATTTTGCTTTAGCTGAAGCATGATAAATTCTTTTCTAGTTTTTTTACCTTTACTCTATATGAGTCTCTCTATTATGTTAAATGTGTTTTTTGTAAACAATACATTATAGGATTTTTTTTTTGTTTTTGTTTTTGTTTTTTTTTAATTTTTTATTTAATAATTACATTATATTGACACTCATTTCTGTTCCGATTTTTTTTTTCCCCTCCCTCCCTCCCCCCCCTCCCCTAGATGGCAAGCAGTCCTTTATATGTTGGATATGTTGCAGTATATCCTAGATACAATATATGTTTGCAGAACCGAACAGTTCTCTTGTTGCGTAGGGAGAATTAGATTCTGAAGGTATAAATAATCCGGGAAGAAAAACAAAAATGCAGATAGTTCACATTCGTTTCCCAGTGTTCTTTCTTTGGGTGTAGCTGCTTTTGTCCGTCATTTATCAATTGAAACTCAGGTCTCTTTGTCAAAGAAATCCACTTCCATCAAAATATGTCCTCATACAATATCGTTGTCGAAGTGTATAATGATCTCCTGGTTCTGCTCATTTCACTTAGCATCAGTTCATGTAGGTCTCTCCAAGCCTCTCTGTATTCATCCTGCTGGTCATTTCTTACAGAACAATAATATTCCATAACATTCATATACCACAATTTACCCAGCCATTCTCCAATTGATGGGCATCCATTCATTTTCCAGTTTCTAGCCACTACAAACAGGGCTGCTACAAACATTTTGGCACATACAGGTCCCTTTCCCTTCTTTAGTATTTCTTTGGGATATAAGCCCAATAGAAACACTGCTGGATCAAAGGATATGCACATTTTGATAATTTTTTGGGCATAATTCCAGATTGCTCTCCAGAATGGTTGGATTCGTTCACAACTCCACCAACAATGCATTAGTGTCCCAGTTTTCCCGCATCCCCTCCAACATTCATCATTATTTTTTCCTGTCATCTTAGCCAATCTGACAGGTGTGTAGTGGTATCTCAGAGTTGTCTTAATTTGCATTTCTCTGATCAATAATGATTTGGAACACTCTTTCATATGAGTGGTAATAGTTTCAATCTCATCCTCTGAAAATTGTCTGTTCATATCCTTTGACCATTTATCAATTGGAGAATGGCTTGATTTCTTATAAATTTGAGTCAGTTCTCTATATATTTTGGAAATGAGGCCTTTATCAGAACCTTTAACTGTGAAAATGTTTTCCCAGTTTGTTGCTTCCCTTCTAATCTTGTTTGCATTAGTTTTATTTGTACAAAGGCTTTTTAATTTGATGTAATCGAAATTTTCTATTCTGTGATCAGTAATGGTCTCTAGTTCATCTTTGGTCACAAATTTCTTTCTCCTCCACAAGTCTGAGAGATAAACTATTCTATGTTCCTCTAATTTATTTATAATCTCGTTCTTTATGCCTAGGTCATAGACCCATTTTGATCTTATCTTGGTATATGGTGTTAAGTGTGGGTAGGATTTTGTTTTTTAATCCACTTTGTTTTTTGCTTATATTTTATGGGACAATTCATCCCATTCACATTCATAGGTTTTATCATCAGTTAATTTCCCTCCATCTTATTTTCTCTCCTCTATATACTTTTGTTCTCTCATTTCACCCTGTCCCTCCTTAGTAGAATTTTGTTTTGAACCCACCCTACCTACCACCTTATCTTCTAATAATCCTCTGCCCTTCTCTTATCTTTTATTCCTAGTGTTTCTGCCCTTCCTTCTATCTAGCGCTTTTTTTTTCTTTTTCTCCTCCTACATTTTATAAGGTAAGATAAATGTCTATACCCATTTGAATATTAAATTATTCCCTCTTTGAGCCAAAACTAATGAGATCAAGCTTCAGACAATATTCATCCCCCTCCCTTCTTTCCCTCTAATGTAACAGATCTTTTGTACTTCTTTTTGTGAACTAATTGTCCCATTACACTTCCCCTTTCCTTTTTTTCCAGTACAGGCCCTTTTCCACCCTTTAATGACTTTTTCTTTGATATCATTACATCAGGGACCATTCACAACCATACCCTCAACCCTTGTGATTACCCCCTGTGTTTGCCCCAGTGACAGATATAGTTCTCAAAAGTTACAGATATGGTTTTCCCATTTAGGGATGTAAACAGTTTAACCTTTAAATTATATATATTGTTCCCATTTATTGAGTTCTGTGTTTGAAGATCAAATTTTCTTTTTAGTTCTGATTTTTTCAATAGAAAAGATAAAAATCTCTTCCTTTATTGAAGATCCATCTCCTCCCATAAAAGATGATATTCAGTCTCGCTCAGTAGTTAATTCTTGGTTGTAACCCCAGGTTCTTTGTCTTCTGGAATATGGTATTCTAGGCCCTCTCATCCTATATTGTAGATACTGGATAATCCTGAATCTTGCTCCTTGATACTTGAATTGCTTTTTTTTGGCACAAAATTCTAATAGAAATACAGTTCTCAAGAGTTAACAATATCATCTTTCTATGTATGGATGTAAACAGTTTAATCTTATTTAATACCATGTTTTTCTTTCTTGTTTACTTTTTTATGCTTCTCCTGAGTCTTGTATTTGAAGTTCAAATTTTCTTTTCAGTACTGATCTTTTTTATCAGGAAAATAGAAAGTCTTTTATTTTGTTGAATGTGTGTGACAATTTTAAATAGATTTCATTCTCCAGGACAAAAATTGCATTTCCATTTGTTTACAGTACTGAAAAAGTTCAATGTTGCTTACTTCTCTCCCTCTGTACACATTCAAGTATTCAGAATGCCCATTATTTACAAAGTGCCTTAAATATTACTTTTAAACTGCTACTGCTTTGGCTACAAATTTGAGTACTTCAGTTTTTGGAGATTGTGTGGAATATTATTTCTTGTGAGTTTAGTCAACCTCTTCAATGGTGGGGCCAGAAAAAGTACCTCCGGATGGGGCTGTTCTGCGCTGCAAGAATTCATTAGGAATGTCTCCTGGAACTCCTCCTGCACTCTGGTACAGTCTAATAATTACAGGATTGCAGATCTTCTCCAATTCTTTCTCTTGATACTCAAATGCTTTCTTCTCAGCAGTCTTTCTTTTATCCAGATAGTTGCTTATACCAATATATTTGTCAAGGGTCTTCTGTTTATCTTTATCACCAATTTTGCCTTGAGGTTTTTTGTCTTTCATAATCACTTTCAAGATTCAAAAAGATTCTTGGAAGCTAACTGTCTTTCTGCTTCTCATATTCAGCCTTGTTTTTCTCAGTCATGTGAACCATATATAGTCAATGTTTCTTTGGCTCTGACAATTTTTGTCATTGGTGATGGTAATCTTGTTTTTCCTCCCTGTGCTCTTATCCCTAGCAAATACATTCAAAATGTCATTTATATCAATATCAACTGCTGCTTCAATTTAAGGAATACCTCTGGGGGAATTTGTGAGCTCAAAATTGCCAATCAGGTTATTATCATTTGTCATTGCACTTTCATGTTCATAAACATAATTAAGTACCCAAGGCTGATTACCTGAATAGATGGTAAAGATCTATATCTGGTGTATTGTTGCTATTACATTAAATTAGATTACATAGAAGTCATAACTTCTCCAGCAGTTTCAGTTCCGAGGGACAGAGAGGAGTGACATCCAACAGTGGCAAGTTTTGCTTATTTTCAGATTTGTCTCCAGACAAAATGGCAGCCCAAACAATTTCATGATAAACAAAATCTTCATCAAGATTTATACTTTCATTGAGTATCTTGCCATTGAAGAAGTCTTGTAGAACTTCTAAATATTGGGAATGTTAGTGGAACCACCCACCAAAATAATATCATTTATAAAGTAATCTCTTAAAGCCTTTTCCACAGGGTTCAGCAGCACTCAACTGTTTGGAGTGCTTGAGGCAGTCCTATTTTCTTGGTCATTAGCAATAATCTCCACTGCTCATGTTAGAAGACTCCCACCCACATAGGAATAAGTAGTGCCAAATTCAATGTCATCTATGAGTCAGTTCAAAATACTTGCTGAGGGAAACTGGTAAGAGTTCAGGAAGTTTCCTGGCTTCTCTCAACCATCTTGGTTCTGTTTTAATTGAATATTATTATGATATAGGAAATGGGAGCAGGGGTACAAAAACCATTTATACAGATATAATATTTTAGAGGAAATTCACTTTTGAGACTTTAACTGTCTAGTTAAAGGGTGATGGATCATGAATCCAAAAAAATAAAAATGAAAGACAGTACTCACCTCCTAGCAAAGAAATGGTAGAATTAAATGCAGAAAGATACATACATTTTTGGACATGACCAAAATGAAAACTTGGTTTACAGTATTGAGTGAGTCTATTTTTGAGAGTGTTTTGTTTGTTTGTTTTGATCTTCTCAATGGTGGGAAAGAAGGTAGTATGAATAATAAAGAAGGGAAAAAGAAAACCAAATGGATATTTATGATATGATCTAATACCCTATATTTCTTATCAATTTAATTTATGCTTTAGCAGTGGTGTTGTTGAATTAAAATTAAAGAAAACATTGAATAGCACTGCCAAAGAGGAATGGCAAAAATATACTGTATCACCTTCCCCTCAAAAAAAAAAAAAATACATTTTTTATTTAGCCAGTACCAGGCAATAATACAATCACAGTTTTTTTTTTTTTTTTGGAACTATTTGGTCAGAGTTTTGATGAATTGATTAATAGCAAGTCTAATTTGTAATAATATACTCTGATCCATTACTTTGTTGATAGATGGCATGATTTTAGTAAAGCATTTGGCTGCTGTACATATTTCTTAGAGACAGAGATGAGAGTTGAGTGACAGCTTGGCAAGTCCTCATACAAGTTGCTAATCCTCCCTGTGATGAATGTTATACAGGGGGGTACAGTACTTCCATATACCTCATTTCATTAGAAAGGCTAAACCAGATTGAAGGTAATCAACAGGTCTCAACCCCTTGGTGAGTTAAGAGATGTCTATCCCAAACATGAAAATTTCTCCTGGCAGAATAGGTAGATGAGGACAATTTGTTCCAATGGCAATGAAAGCTCCTGAGTAGTTACTGTGGATACTTTCAAAGTTTGGTCAGTTATTGAAGAAATCAAGGGCATCAGTTGTCGTTCTGACAGTGGTCTTGTCCCTGGACTTTAACTACTCTGAAAGAGAGGGATGCTGATGACTATGAGCAACTCTGTCTCACTTAAATCCAATTCATGCACAAGTCAAGACATCACCCATGATGTTATTGGTCCTCTTTGAAAATAAAAGATGGAGAACAACAACATAAAATATAGAACATTTGAAAAGAATGAATGTGTCTGAGAAGTTTAACTGAACATTTATCACAAATCAGTGTTTTTGATCCATGCCAGAGGTTGGATATTGATGCAAAATCTGTAGTGTCAGATTATATTCCAGCTTTCTTCACCTTTGTTACCCATGGTTTGATCTGTAATCACATCATGAAGCTGATAGTTTTGTGAAACCCTTACTTATATCCAATTTATGGACAAATCAAAATAGCACTTCATATGTCAATTGTCTTTTTAAAAAATGAAGGATTAATAACAATAACAAAATAATAAAGATGCATTAAGGGAATTTAAATTAAACTCTTTGGTGCCTCAGGCAACTTTTAAAGACCTCAAGTTTGATGGATTTCAAATACATCTAGGGGAAGGGAGTTTCCTCTACTGATGTTTTCACAGGTCTCAATCAATCACTCATAAAGTATAATGGAGATTCAATAAAATACTCACTTAGGGGAAATCCAAAAGCAGTTTTTCCATTAATAGACAAATACCTTTCATTATTCCTATGATAGCATCATCATATGATCTTATATATATATAGAGAGAGAGAGAATATGAAAAATTAAATGTCTGTTGAATTAAATTGAATTGAATCCAGCATTAAAAGTCAGATTTTTAATACACATAAAGCATTTTCCCCTCTTAGGCAAAATTAGAAACAAAAAGAATCTCTTCAGATAAGACAAATTTCAAATATTTAATAATAAAATGTTTCCCACACCTTTCTTTTGCTCCTTGAACTCTTTTTTGACACTAAAAATAGGAAAATTTTAATGTGTTGATGAATGTAGTGTTATACATACACACATGAACTCAAGAATCCTGAAATGAAAAATTATTCCCCATCCCAAAAGAATCACTAATTTTTTTTTCTTTCTTTCTTTCTTTCTTTCTTTTTTTTTTTTAATTGCATTTGATTGACTGGAATAAAATTCCCTTACCATATATTTTGTATTAGGTGACAGACAAACTAATAGCAGGTCTGGTATTTCTTTACTCTGGCTCACTGAGATAATGTTATCTTCACTACCATCTGCTATCTACCAGACAAGCAGATTAACCACATAAAGAGGTACCAATTTCTGCCCAGTTACCATAACTAAATCAGTACAATAAGAACTCAATGACTCCTTCAACAAGTCTAAGCAGCTCTGCTAATTCTGGCTTTCAGCTTTTCGGTCAGCAACAGATTTCAAGGGAACTAACAATTTCCTTCCCTCCTTCCTACCTGATGGAGAAAGGTAAAATGGGCCTACAACAAAGAAGAAAAGGACAGATAAAGAAAAGTTTGAAGAGCAAATATCTAGTTAAGCCCTAGGAAAGAAAAATTATGGTGGAGGGAGTAGGCTACCAAGGAACAAAGCGGGGGTCAGCTCACTAACCATTAATGCTATGATCTCTATCACAATGTTATAGAAAAGTATATATCAAGCATGCAATGGCCCACTACAAATAATCTTATCTAAAACTAAATTAATTTATTGTTCTTGAGCAATAAGAAATACCTTTTATGCTCAAATAAATGTCATAATAACAAGAAAAATAAAAGTATTTATATAACACCTACTGTGCACTATGCATTATAGTAAGTGCTTTATAAATATCTACGACACACCATCTAGCTGCCTAAAAATAATGATGTTAAGTGATTCCTGAATAAACCTTCGGGGACATCACATCCAAACCTCTAATTTTACAGATGAGAAAACCAAGGATAAAGCGGGATTTCAGCTGAGATCTTTCTGAATCCAAATGGACTACTCTAACCACTACAACAATTTCCCAATTAGTGAGTCTAATGAACCATTGTGTAGTGGTCACATATGTGTTCAAATTAGCACATTCAAGGTTATAATTATATAAAAGCCTGTCCGATGAAAATATTCAGTATGAATTTAAGTAATGTAGCCATTTTACAAAATTCACTATTTGCACTGAGACTTAGCTATGTACCATATAGTTTCCCAGGAATTCTTATGTGATTTTATACTATCTTGTTAAAAATAATATTAAAAGTGGAATGGTATATCTATTTTCATTGAAAAATATAAAGCTTTCCTCTTTGTCTCTGTTTTGGACCAGTTAACTCATTAACATATTTGGAATATTAGGGGCATGAATAGGAGATAGAAAAATAGATACTTACTTTGTCTTTTTTTTTCTTCTAATTGTGATGTTGCATATGAGTCCTTTTCACTGGGAAACTCCCACTAATTACTATTTCTGTAACTATTATCTATTGGTAATGATTTTTGGGTATTCATAAGTCAGATAAGGGTTAAGGAATTATAGCTATATTGCAGAGCTTGAATATGCAATTAAAGAGTTGCTTTATTTTAAGCAGTGAGACATTATTAAATAGTGTAGTGGGTAGGAAGCATCCCACATGAAACCAGAAGAGCTATCAGAGTGGAAATCTTTGAGAAGAAGATGAGGAAATCCTTGTGCTGGCCATCCATTGGAAGACAGCCACCTATATACCAGATCATTGAAAGATCTTCATTAGCTCTTGTCAGCTGAGCTTTGTTTGGTTCAATTCCAAATTACCACAATAAAGTCTATATCCTGTCCCATGTGATTTGGGGTAACTCAATTGTCTAAAACGACAATGAACTTCCAGGAGCTGGTACCCCTGCAAAAGTTGACAAATGTCAGTCTCACAACATGCTAACTCCTCTCCATTTGGTCTTTTAAAATCAAGTATTGCATGGGATTTTTTCCATCCCATCTTCTTTAGATCCTTCGCAATAAACATTTAATTTTTTTTCATTTCTTCATATCCAAGTATTTTTTCTATTTATTGTATTATTGGTCCAAAATTGGTCCTGCCCTGCAGGACATGAAAGTTGGGATATTTGAGAGTGCCCTAAGATTTGGTACTAATATTATTCTGCCCTTTATGAACACAGTTTTTTCCTTCTGTTTTCTTTCCTATTGAACCCAGATGCTATTGAGTTGCTGAGGGACAATTTTCCACATGGGCAGATGTTTAGGCATCCTGAAAGTGTTTAACCTGGGTTCTAGGCTGAAGAATGTTCAGGGAAGTAGGGTCTCTGCTGTTAGGACTGCCAAGCTCTTTTCAGAGCTACTTTTAATCACTGGTATGTACCTGATTTGCTAAATTCTTGCAGTTTAAGAACTGTCATATGAGCACTGGCCATACTCCAGTAATCCATTTTCGAAGACGGGCTAAATCAGTTTGAGGGCAACTGAGTGGTCTCAAACCCATCAGAGTTAAGTATCTACTACACCAACTTTTGTGAAGACTTCATCCATGGGATTGGCAAATGAGAACAATTCCAATGGCCATGAAGATGGCTGGATCAGATATTGTGGAGCACTTAGAGATTTTTTAGGTTTCAAAAATGCCAAAATCATCACTTACAACCCGAGCCATTGACAGTCATTTTGACTTCTTATTGCTGCTGCTGCTACTGTTGTTGTTATTATTACTGGACTCCAAATTCTCTGGAACAGAGAGGTAAAAGAGCAATTCTTAAATCCAATGTATATTCTACTCAAAAGACATCACTTTACAATTTTTACCTACTTCTATTTTGTGATTACCTACTGCTTATTCAGATTCACCCTTATTGCCACCTGTGTTGGATAATACACTACATGGAGGATATGTAAATTTTCATTACCATGTTTGAAAGGGGAATCTTTCATATTCAAGAGTCATCATTCTTTCCATGTTGCCCCATGGACATGAAGCACATGAAAGGAATATTTCCAGTCGGTGCAAATATTTGCATGCTCTCTTGACTCTGGATGAAGCCCATGTGAGAGCTATTAACTTAGCCTTCCAGGTGCATTGGTAACTTTGGTCTTTAACACTTTGAAGACAGATTTCTGCTTAGGGCCCCACTGAAAGGGTTCAGAGTCATATATGGGTTTTGCAATAAGGCCAAAATTAGGGATCCAAATCCTACAAAATCCAGTCTAATGACTGGTTGATAGATAATGGAGAAAGGTCAGGAGTTACTTCTATAAGGTCAGACTAGGAAAGGCTAGGATATCCTCAATCCTCTCTTAAATCAGCAATCTAGAGGTGAGAGTGAGCTTGTATCCTAAATAGATTAACATACTGCATTGCTATCTGTGCCTTAGTTGTGGGAATTCTATATTCTCTAGAGGCAAAATTGTTCAAGATAAAGACAGAGGCTTCTAGAGAGGTTTCCTGAGTGAAAACACAGATTAAGATGTCATCTACAGATTGAATCAGGAATCTGTAGGACAAAATTAAGTCTCTGAGGTCTTGACTGAGAGTTTGTTTGAACAAATGGGGGCTGTTTCTAAATCCCTGGAATTAACAAAGTATATAGATTGGAGACTTGAAATCACTGCCTCATTTACTGCCATAATGTCTTGTATCATTCAGAATGCTCCATTTGACTTTTTCATAGGGAGTAGAAGGATATTACTAGATGAATTCATTACCTTGGGTAAATGTCTTAAGTTTCTCATCGTTTGCTTGTTTGTTGATTCCTTTTTGCATCCCTTCAACTAGACAGTTTGATCTGGTCTCTCCCTGTCTCTGTCACTATGATAATTTCACAGTGGATCAACTACAAGAACTTTTGTGGCTCTGGAAGTTATTGAGTGAGGTGTGTTTCAGATAAATATTCCCAAATTTTTACCCCAGTTTCCAAATTCTTTCCTTCTCCTCTATGATATAGCAAGAGGATATGATAATGGGAAGATCACCCTAGGTTAAATTGAACTATAGGGCGACAGCTTTAAAGCCGTCTGTCAATCTGATGAAGTCTTCAGAATATCACTTCAAATTTTCATTGATTTGAGTCAGAACTGTCATTGAGAAAAGAACATGAGTGTGTGTAAGTATGTATATATGTGTGTGTGTATGCATATAAACATACACATACAGACAGACACACATATAAATATATGTGATTGCATCAACCACAGACAGCTTATTACTACGAAAATATTGGTGGTTGTCTTCAACTTTATCTTTTGCCTTACTTATGTTAAGTCTGAACAAAAAGTCAAAGAAGATTTTTTGGGGGGAGATAGAGGAATAATGGACTCTGGTTAAAAAGGTAAAATGTAAGTTATTTATATAATATGGACATAGAAGAATTTAAATTAAAGATGGGAATATGAAATTCAATCTATTCTCTATCCAGCCTAGGGCTAAAAGTCAAAGTGTGGACAAAGGAACATTTTTGGAGTGATCTGGGAATTATTGTATTTTTGATTAGAAAGTAGAATTTTACTTGATTAGGGGAAATGCCTTAATATGATAAGGGTTATAACCAAGAAACTAAGAAATAGAGGACAAATGACAGACTTTCTGTAAGGGATGAATTATTTCAGATCAAAAAAGAAATTGTAATAAAGGAGTTCATAAATCTTTAACCTCTAATTCTGGATACAAATTGGCAGATATAGTTGAGTAGCAATTTTCCCATCAGTAACTTCCTTCCCTAGTCCTTCTGGATTTGGTGAGCAGTCTTTTGTTCCTGGCTGCCTTCAGGCTATCTTCAAATGTTTTCCATCTCTATTGGGAAATATTGACAAGGATATGTCCTGATAACTTTATAACTGTTCTGAATTCAATTTTGGTTACTTCTTTGCCTTCTTCCTTTTTTCCAAAAGTATTTTTGAATGATATTCCACCTGCTTTTTACTTCACAATTGTGAAGTTCATTGCAGAGTGTAGCATGGGATGGATGTGGTCACTAGTTCTAGGATAGATTAATTTCTCACAGGGTATGCATTATCTACTGAATGAATGGCTCATCTAAACTTGTTCCTCACAGGGAGGTCTCTGTTGTCTACTTAATTTGTGGAATTTCTAGGGCTTACTCCTCAAAGGGCAGATAGAGTTTTTAAAATGTCCCACTTTAGAATCAGCTGCATTCCTTATCTAGAACACTGTTTAATTCTTTGTATATACAACTGGCCCCAAAACCAGGAAGACCAGGTTCAAGACCTAATTCTAAAACTTACTCTGTGATCCTGGAGAAGATACTAAATGACTCAGTTTCTAGGCAACTTTCTCAAAAGCTATAGACTTGCATTGGTAAAGAGAGTGTTCCATTTCAAGTTTCCCACTCCAATAACATGATAAATCTATGTGTGTGTGTGTGTTATCTATGAATGTGTATTTTTACATTTATTTATATGTATGTATGTGTATTGGATCAGAGCCACGTTGGAGGACTTTCCTGAAAGGTTAGAGAATCTGTATGCTCTCTGGATTGTTAATGTACATTTCAAGGGGAGCTCAGTTTGTGAAGAATTCAGGGTTTTTTTTGGGGTATTCCAGTGATCCATGGAAGACCTTCTGCCAAATGTTCAAGCACTAGACAGGGAGGTAGACGGATGAGAGTGATATGTAAATAGATATGTATGTAAACCAGAGAGCAAGAGGAGAGAAATGTATATATACTTGATGAGTGTCTTGAAGCTGCTGAGCCAGAAGTTATAACAGTTGGTGAGTGCAAAGTTCAATTGGCAGCTCATCTTTGCCTTTTCTTCCAAAACATAGAGGTGACCATTTTCTGAGAGTATCATTGCAGATTCTGTACAAGTTTTAAACATATATTTGTATTTATTTTAAACTTTACACTATTAATACATTATAATAACCTTAACAGTGATTTTTATAAACTTGTAAATTTGTGGTTTAGGAATAAGAGAAAATAAAATAGCTTGAGACAAGACATTTTCCAAGTTTACTTCAGAATAACAAATGAAACTAAAAATCTATGTAATTCTTATTACTCTCTCTTGCATCTTATGCTACTCTACCCCTCACTGTGGAAGTAGAATGGAACTGCATGGAATAGAAGACCTACTAGCATTTCATATCTTTTTTTTTAATTATTGTTTTTCTTATTATAGACAAACATAAATAGCCATCCCACTAGTGATAAACTTTTCTCTTCTTAGATAGGCTCAGCAAACTAATTATAACTTAATTTTTGGTAAAACTTGGAATATCCTTAAAAAAACCCTAATTTGACTTTCATGTCAAATTAGGTATCAGAATAGGACTTTGTAGGAAAATATCTATTCACTAAATTTCTTTCCTTACATTAGGATCTTTAATTTATCTTTATTGTTACTTAAAGATAAGATGCAGAGGATAGATTGCAGGGCCTGGAATTGGGAACACCTGAATTCAAATCTAGTCTTAGACACTTACTAGCTGAGTGACCCTGGGTAAATTGTTTTGACTCTGTTTAAGTTTCCTCAACTATAATACAGGATAGCATATATCTCCCAGGGTGGTTGTAAGAATCAAAGGAGAAAATAAAACAGCACAATGCCTGGCCCATGGCAGTACTTATATAAATGTTAGTTGTTATTATGTGAAAAGTTATCTGAGATCATATATTATAGAATTGGCTCCATTTCTTTTTTTGTTTTTTGGTTTATGTCTCCAGTTGGATTGCTGAATTTCTTTACATCTTTTCTTATTCTTCATACATTTATATAGCATCTACCTTAATAAATATATATCATCAGGATATTTTCACATTTAGTTTCTGTTTAAAACCATTTTGAATGGAATTCTAAGACTTGTGTCTTCTGGCAGAGATAGTCAAGAGAAAACTAAGACCTGGGTTGATTAAAAAGGAAAAAAGAACAAAAAATAAAGCAAAAGAACAAGAAAATTTGGTTTCATAAAGAATTTAAGAGGATGGAACGTGATACAAGGAAAACTTCAATTGTTAATGCTTCCTAATAAGTAACAGTGTTAAAAAAAAATAACCAATGTCAATCTGAGGATTTCAAAGAATAATGATATAACTCTCAATCACTAGTGGGATCACTCCATGCATTGGAATCTATGGTAATTTGAGGGTATGGGGAGGAAATTGAGCAATTAGGTACTAGGGAGTGTCCAAATTAACCAGAATGAAGGTGACATAATTTGGCTTGGCCCACTTCAGTGGCTTGAATTTAAAACCTGCCATTAAATCATACACAAGGAAATGGACAAAATCGGAATGACTAGAGTCAGGAACTCCAGAAATAGATAGAAGCTACATAAAGCATCAATGAGTAGAGTTTAATATTAGTACCAAATTTAACTGTAAGACTTAGGTCAAGGATCCTCTAAGAAAGTATCTTAGCCATAGATAGTCTCTGACTGGAATTATAGAAGAACAATTTCCAGACTAAAAGCATGGATCAGCCACAAGGACTCCAAGACTAAATGGGAGAATGAAAGAGGAATTGAAACAAGATAAAGGAATGAAATTAAAGAACTTGGGGAGAAGTATAAACAATTTAGAATAAACATTAAGAAGAACTTGTTAGATTTATGCTTTCAAAAATAATTGACCAGTAGATCAATTAAAGAGACACACTTTAAAAAAAAATTGGACTTGCTTAAAACCATAATAAAATAAAAATATGTTATCAGAAATTGGAGGAAAAAAAGAATATACTATGGAATAAGAACGAAATATAGTATTTCTCATAACATTTATTAAACCTAAGAATAGACAACCTTGGAGAGAGCAGTAAAGTATGGGGAACAGCCCATTAACCTCATATTTATCTGAATTGAGAGAAGGCACGATGAACACATATACAGGTGACAGTGAAATATGTAAGGACAAGAAAAAGAAAAGGAAGTGAATTTAACAGAGAGGATATAATTGAAGAAAGAAGATATAGTTTAAAATCCAGTTTTATTTATGGAGAAGATTATAAAACATTCAACTGAAAGGAGAAAAAAAAAAAAAGAAAGATCCAGGAAATTAGGTCAGGCTTAGTGAGTAGATGAAGGGTGAAAGAGTAGGGGTGTACCATTGTAATTACAGATGACTAATATTAATCTGATTATTTTTTCTTTCTCATCTTTTTATAGTAGGTAGGAATAATAGAGTGGAAATATTATAATAGAATTTAGTACAGGAAAAAAAACAAAACAAAACTAAGAGATGAGAAGAAGAAAATAAATGACATAGAGTCATTTATAAAATAGAGCCTGAATTAGAAAGTACACTTGAAAAATATATCCTTTCCAGGAATAATAATTAATTTTAGATAATGGGCTAGATTTAGTATAACCTGAAAAAAATTTAAAAACCAGTGTAACAGTTATGATCTCTAATGAGACAACAATGAAAATAGACATTGTCCAAAGAAAGGCATCTAGATAGCATAAAAGTTACTTTTAAAACATTTTAATGAACAAGCAAGAGAAATATATTGTAAATAATTTTTTTTGGGGGGGTCCTTAGTCTTCTTTTCAGACCCAGAGAAAACTAAACAAAAGATGTCCTGTCCGGCAGGACATCAACAGTGGGTCATCGAAGGGAACCAGGGCCGAGGAGGAGCAAAAGCTCTGTAAGACAGTGGTCTGTAAAGCCTACGGCTTGGGAACGGAATCGGAGAGACAGAGAGGCAACTCAAGCTTTAAGATGGTGAATGTCTCTGTTTAATGAATGAAGAGAGTTTAATTAAATAGGATTTCTGAGTGGGGGGGTTACAATGAGAAGAATGTCGGACCATAGGTGTGGCGGAAATCCTAGAGTATACTGTTATCTAGATCTTGGGCGGAGATGACCGATTTCTTGGGACACACATTATCTAATCTCAGGAATTTAGGGTGTTTGCTGCTCTTCTTAGCTCTTTGTCTCCTGCGTCCAAGGACATGGCCTCTGGCAGTGTTCAAGGACATGGTCTTGAAGAGCATGGTCTCTGGCATATCCCCCTTTCCTTATTATTAAATAGGTGGGAGGCCTGTTTTAGGCTATGTGGCCGGCATCCACATTCAGTACCCAAGTAATCCGACCTTAGAAGGCCAGAGAAGGGCAGGACCCCTGTCTTAGGCTATGTGGGCGGCATCCGTCCCAGCACCCCAGCATCAAACTTCCGGGGTGTGCTTCTGGAAAACGGGCCCACAATAATCCCGTCATTGGGTGTTCCTGCAGCCAGAGGGTGTGATGATCCTGAAATATGGGGCCACAATAATCCCGTCATTGGCTCACCCACAGCTTATTTACTGAATGCAGGGGGGGCAATACCTGAGACCAGACCTTGTATGGATATGAGGAGGAGGTGGGGCAAAAGTGCTTAAGGCAAAGTGAATAGGAGCTAAGAGTTCCCATTCTTTCAGGTATATTGAAAAAATATACCAGTTTCCCCAATGTTCTATCTCTACCTCCCCTTTTCAAATGACCATTCCCGATATAAATCCCAAGAGCAAATCAAAATCCCTATACATAACAGACTAATACAGTAGCATTTCCTTCAAAGCCCTCAAACATAACAGCAATTACAGTTTTAACAAATCCCATCCCAAGTCTTAAACACACAGTAATAGATGATCCAGGTAAGGTTTAACAGTCAGTCATCAACCATTCCCAAAGTCCCTCATATCAGTCCAAAGTACACTCGATGCAGGATCAAGTCCATGGTCTCATTTTAAAACTGCTGCTTCAGGCTGTGAAGTGATAGGAGGCTCTCATTCCTTGCAGAGTGGGTGCGTCATGCTGACAATCAAAGCTGATCAAAGCTGATCCAGGTTCCAGAAGCAAGTCAATATCTGTAATTTGACCAAAATCTAAAACAAAAACACAAATCTAACACAAAAAGATTGGATCAGTCTCAGATAGAAAGACTCAGTTCACCAGACTGTTGCAAAACATGAGGAGGCCAAAATGGATTGGCCAGCAGTTTCCTATGTGACGAGACGAGTTTGCTTTACAGGCCAAGCAAACGGCTGCAGTCTTACAGACCCTTGTTAATTGTCCACTTATGTAGAAACCTTAAAGGAACAAAACACAAATATCCAGTAACAGACAGATGACCAGGCGAAATAGTTGCCCAAGCATTTAGGATACAATGATTACATATGACCAGACTGAAAATAGCAAGGCATGACATAATTGAATTGCATTAACAATTCTATTGACTATTGCTCTGATCAGAGAGATCAGTTACAGAAGGAAAAATTCAAGAACATAACTATAACATAACATAAGCAATTGAGTTTTAACAGCTTATCAATCAATTGTCCCATTAACTGTCACAGGGTGGAGCTTTAAAACTCCCAAATAACATTAGCTAATTAACTCTAAGCCCAAAAACTCCAATGACAGATGTCATCAAATTTCGGATAAATCTTAAAGAGTTACCATAACCTTACAGTAATAACAGAAAGAAATTTCGCCTCAGTAAGTTCACAACTTAGAACAATTATCATATCTAGGTAGATGTTACATGAGTGAACATTATACATACAAATCATTTTGCTTTTAAAATACCCAATACATAGAAAAATATCCCAAATTGCATATTGTAACAAACATTTTCAAAAGGACAAAGAGAAAAAACTATTATGTTCAGAGACCCTTTAAATAACCTCAGAATGACCCAATACAATCAATTTAAGCTTTATACAAAAGACCCAATTCCACATAAAAGAATTCAAGAAGGTTTTTTTTTTTTTTTTTTTTTTTTTTTTTAACATAGCAATTAAACTCTTAGAAATATTCGTACCAAAGTATGGATCACATTTACGACCATATCTCTTAACCAAGAAAACCTTTATGAAGAAACAAATATTCAATCAATTAAGCTAAAGTAAGCATGTCCTTAAAAATCACAGTTTGCTGCACTGGCTGTAATCAGATAAGAAAAAAAGCGGCAGGAACATACTCAGGGAGGTGAGGGGCGGAGAAGATTCCATATGGCCATCCTTCCCCCACTCCTGACCCCCTAGAAAAAACTTCCCTCAGGTTCCCCACTCAATTTCCTACATGGGGATCCTTTTCAAGATTTAACCCATCAGTTTCCCAATATCAGGTTTCTTCCCAAATCCACCCATTTCCAACTTTCTCTTTCCTTCTGACTACATACTTAAACAATCTCCTTAAAGAACTTTCCTTCCCAGATACTCCTTTGGAGAAGTAGCAGAAGGCAGTGGGGGTGGGTGACTCCTTCCCCCACCTCTTCACCTACTCCCAAAAGTCTTTCTTTCACCCTTCTGATACCAATCGAACCTTTAATTTCCCTTGCAAATCAGTCCTTCCTAACTCACCTGCATTCCTCTTTCCTTTTCCCATCAAAAACCTGTAAGATTCAACCCTATAGTGAATAATAAACCTCCAAAAATCCACACATGTCTAGCAGAGCTGGTTTTAAAGTATTAACTTGTGTTAACAAATTTCAGAAGGTAACAAACTGAATCAAAGTAATACAGCTGTTTATCATCTTATCTCTAGAGCTATTTATTGCCTAGGCCAGGCTAAGCTTGAATTTTATAGTTCTTTACTCTAGCAGGCTTTTCCTTAAAGACATGCAAATTATCCTTAATCATTGTTCTTAAAACTTAACAAAGCTTTTAAATCAGCAAAAACAGATTAGGGGCTTTTTCCAGGATTCCCCACCCTCAGAGAGAAGTATGTTTCACCTTGAATTCCCTTTTCCCATTCCAAAATCCAAAGCGGCTTCGGTGAATTTCCAAGGAAGCCCATTTAGTGTTTTACTCTGCCTTCACAGAGAATGCCTAGATATTCTATTCAAACGTCTTTCCTTCTGTATATTAACTTTCCAAACTTTCAAATCCCTTTCAATCTTTTTTTTTTTTTTTTTTTTCTTTTCTCTCCCTTTTTCTCACAGGCTGCTGCAGTCAGCCAGAGACAGAGAGAGAGAGAGAGAGAGAGATTTTTCAAACTTTAAGTCTGCAACACAGAGGCTGAATCCTTATCTCTTACAAGCTTATTTTAACTTTTAACACAGACACACACAAACAAACATGGAGCTCCAATTTACTATGTACAGTTGCAACGTTGTTTTCCAAACAACATAACAGACAAACCACACAGAACATGGAACATATATGACAGACTACACAGTTATACAGATTCCATGACATTCAGGATTTTTTTTTTTTTTAAACATGAGAACAACAATTTTCTCAATCGTTGACACCCTGTCTGTTTCAGGAGCTGTTCAGTGAATTTGAGTGGTTCGATCTTCTCTTCAGGTTCCAAGGTGTCTTGGTCTCGTAACTGATGATAAAAGATGTGTCTTTTTGTGATCGCAGAATCTACTTTAGATTTAACGAAAGTGGTTAGTTTATTAAAGGCCCAAGGGCCAAAAGAAAGGAGGAGAAGGAGTCCCACAAGAGGGCCGAGAAGACTAGGGAGAAGAGTGGATAGCAAGGGGGAAGTGGAGAACCAGTTCTTATGCCAGGATTCATTTTTTACTCTTTCCTGTTTTCTTTTTTCCAGACTGTCACTAACTTTTGGTAGACTGTTTTCAACAAGGCCAAGTTTATCTGAATAAAAGCAGCATTCCTCCTTGAGGGCTGCACAAAGACCTCCTTGTTGTAAGAAGAGAAGGTCTAAGCCTCTTCTGTTTTGCAGGACGACTTCAGCTAAGGATGCTACTGAGTCTTTAAGGTGTTTAGGTCCTGCTTGCAATTCCTGTAAATCCTTATCTATAGCAGCGCTCAATTGGGAATATTGTTTGTCATTTTGTATGAGGGAGGCTATACCCGTCCCCGTTCCTACCGCTCCTAGGCCAAGGAGGACGGTCAGGGTTAATGCAGTAAGGGGTTCCCTCCTGGTCCTGAAATTGCCAGTACTTTTTCTTTCCCAGATATCAAGGAAATCATCGGCCTGGTATATATTAATATGAGGGAAGAGAAAGACAGAAACACAGTAATCGCGTTTTTTGATAAAAGATCGGGCATCCAGAAATGTAGTAAGGCCAGCAGAGCAGGCAAAATAAGAGCCGTCAGGAGCGGCCACATATTGCCACATCAGGTTGACAGGTATGGTGTGGTTGCAAACGCCTTCAAGCTGTTTGGGAGGAAGCATGTTAGGTCCTAGGAGACAAATTCCAATGAATTGATCAAACTGTTCTGTTAGCCCAGTGGGGTCTTCTATCAAGGACCTCATTTCCTTCTTAAAGGCCCTGACTTCTGTGGTGCTCAGGGGAGCGTTCACAAATCCTATACCTCCCTGGGCCGAAGGAACCTCTCTTAAGGGATATAATTTAGGACTTGGGGTTTTAGTTCCCGGCAAAGGATAATTTCGGATATTTCTTTGAATTTGATCTAATTCCTTCCTTAAAGAGGAGAATGACTCTTTTTGGAGTCCAGGTGGGGTCAATCGAATTAAATCCTCCCGTACCCTGAGGGGCCCCCGGAGGAGCTGATGGGATTAAGTCCTCACCTTCCCTTTCCTAAAACCATGGCTTCTTCTTGGGGTGGGGATAAGTATGGAGGACTGAGAGATAACAATGGGTCCCATTGCTGGGTCTTTAAAGTTTCCTCCTTCGTGTCCTTTACACTTGGACTCTTACTCAACATTATAGAAGCCCCGGAAAGCCATAGTCCTGCATATAGAACCTCCTCTGGATTAACAGGTTCTTTGTTATTAACCCACAAATTCAGTATTTGGCACACCCAATCTTCAAGGGAGCCAAATTTAGGCCAAATAGTGCTTCCACCAATGTCTTGTCACCCCAGACAAAGCAGCAATACCTTATCATCTTTTTCTTGCTTTTTCCTTTATATTTTGGCAGTTTGTACCAATTACTTAATTTGTTTCCCAAGGGACTATCTACCGGTATTCTCTGATCATTTTTCTCATTTCTCTCCGCGAGGGCTGGCTGGGACTGGGCCACACCCATTGAATTTGGACGGAATCTAAATTCTAAAAACACCCAAACACGCCAATTGTCGCCAATTGACTCCAGTCACCCTAGAAGGCCTAGCCAAGCCTACCTGTCCAGAGACCTAGAGTTTAAGACTCAGGGCCTCACAGAGTCCTATGAGCGACAAATCCCCCCAAGACTGCAAGGGTTTCCCAGCGAGGTCAAATTAGCCCGGGCATTTGAGCCGGAAGTCAGGGGCCTAGCCCTGCCTTCCATCAACATACAGTGTAAAAGGCCGGTCATCTTTCTCAAAAGGCAAGGTGGGAGCGGCCCCAAGTACCTGGGCGAAGTAAAACTTTAGATAAAGAAACTCTAGCCCCAGGAAAAAGCTTAGCAACAATCATAGTGTGGCCACAAATTAAAATAGTTATTTAAGGCAGTTCTACTTCTGGTCTATGCAATCACACCTGAACTCAAAACTCCCAGTAAATATTAGCTGCAGTCCCAAAGGATTTTATCTTCTACATCAGTTATCATTAATCAAGGACTTCAGATAAAATCTAGTTCAAGAATCACAGTAAAGGGTTTACAACTTATACAGCTATTTTTCTTATCTAAGTAGATAAACATTACACAGATCTTGAAGTTCACAAGTAACTGAACCAAACTTCATATAACTTACAATTGCCCATCAGAGATGACAAATTTTAAGGCATAACTCAGTTACAAATTACCCAATACCTCTATAAAACACACCATCTAAGTAGGAAGGTAAACTATCCCATCTTAGTCCCTCAGTAACTTCTCAAAGAATGGAGGAGGGAAAACAGGGAACAAGTCTAGAGAACATAGAAAAGCACACAGGAAAGGCAGACTTCTTTCCTAAGGGTATTCACCGAATTCTTAAATGGCTTCAGTTTCTCTCATTTACTCATTTCTTGCTGCAGTCAAGGAATGAGGGGAGAAAGGAAATAAAAAGCCATCTTCTAAAGAATTTAATTTGCCTTGACCTAAAATTTTATTCCCCAGCCATCATTCCAAAGGTCTTTCTTGAAGCTGCAACCTGGCCAGGGTTGGAGCCCAGGAAAAAATCCTTTGTTGGCAGGGACATAGAATGCC
This sequence comes from Antechinus flavipes, assembly GCF_016432865.1. Lineage (NCBI taxonomy): Eukaryota > Metazoa > Chordata > Mammalia > Dasyuromorphia > Dasyuridae > Antechinus > Antechinus flavipes. Next base: position 231,811,963 of record NC_067398.1, read on the forward strand.
AATCCAGAAAAGAATAGAAACCAAGTGTGCTAAGAGCAAAAGGTTTTAGGACTAAGAAAATTAGGAGCAAAAGAGTTCCCACCTATAGGGTTAGGTAGGAAAGTGTGAGACAGACAGACCTAGCCTGGCTTACCTAGATTATCTCTCCATAAGCAGCTAAGAAAGTTTTAAGTAGTGCCCTGAAGCTAAGAAAAAAAACCGAGAGCAGTTTAAAATCCCATCTTTGTAGACAGCCTTGTGAGCATGCGAAAGCATAATTCTGAGGCTTCTACAATTAACACAAGATGACCAAATCAGGGAAACTGAGTCCCGTTTAAATGTATAGGACGAGCACACGTCCCGAGGGCTAGAAGCTGCGGCTTTAAGAGCCAGGTAAATGTCTGGAAGGGGCGCGGCCCACTTGTCCAAATTGCTAGCAAATTTCTATTTTAAAAGTTGGTGATAACCTTTCCGGAGATTAGAGAAGATTAAGATTGAGTCCCCAATCTCCCCACTGTACAGTAACCCCAAGGAGGGGGCAGGATAGAAGCATTTAAACGGCAGGTTGCCAAGCCACATGGGAGAGGTCCGAACCAGGCCTCGAGTTCTACACTCCCCATTCCATGGAAGAAGGGGGAGGAGAGGCCAGAACGAGGGTGGGGGAGGAAGAGATGCCATCTTACCCAGCGCAGTGCGTCTTGAATGGCGAGGGCTCCTCTGGCGATTCCACGCTGGAACTTGAAGGCAGGGCAGCTCATCTAAGTCCCCAAATCTTACTGGGAGAGCAAAACCTGAAGGGAAGACTGCTTACCCCTGTCCAGGGAGTAGCTGCCGTGGGCAGAGACATTCTCTAAACTCACCCCAATTCAGTGACCTTTCTCCTCGTGGCTACAGCCTGACCATTAGAGACTCCATTGCATTTAACAGTGGCATGGGAGAAGGGCTCAAACACAGCTCCTCTTACGTTTCTCCGGCTATCTCCCCAGAACAGAGCAAAGAGCGCTGGCCTGGGACCCCCGAGAAGGGTAAGGTCCCCAGAACGGCCACATGACCACTCTTTGGTCTGGGGTGGTGTTAAAGAGACACTTCCTCTCGTGTCTCAACAGTTCCTGCTGGAGAGCAGGACTATCTGGTGACAGGAAAAAAAGATTAGAAATGCATTGAGATGCAAAGGAAGGGCCTTTCTCTCTCTAAAGGATTTGGTCAGTGGGAGTTTCTTCAAGCAAAGCATCTGCTCCAGGAAAAGACTTTAGAGGCAGGGGAGTGTCTAGATCAAAGAAGCCTTTTCACCTGAAATGGAAGTAGAGTGAGACGAAACACAGATATTCTCCCCACTACCTTTAGAGATAGAGTGAGACCAAAGAAAGAACGCAGATTCTTCCCGGAAGAATACTGCTTGAACAGCTCAAAACCCAGATTGGTTCTGAGTGTGCCCCGAAAAGGTCGGGGTCCAGTTTGATCGCCAAATTATCTAGCTTCCGGTGTTTGTTTCGTCAGGGAAGCAAATGTTGAGGTCTAGCTTTGGGGTACCTAAATGAAATTAGGGTTAAGGTCTAGTGGCAGGTTTGGGGTATTTCAAGCGAAAAGGATCTATGGACGGCGCAACATATTTTCTTTGGAAAGGGGCCACTGGTCAAACCAGACTGGAGTGTTTTGATCTTATCCGCCTGCAGGCTGGGCGGACCAGTGGCCCTTATAAAAAATGGTTCTGAAAACCAAGGCCAGCACGGCCAGGGTACGGCTGTACTTGTAAAGGCTGATTGATACCTTGGTTATTTTTCCCTAATCCTTGTTGAGGGAGAAAACCCTGGCTTAGCATTTGTCTTGTGACTACAAAATTGGGGCTGTACATAATAATACCCATTTGTGAGAGAATATCTCTTCCCCATAGGTTAATAGGTAGATTAGGAACTATGTAAGGGCGGACAGTGCCCGTATTTCCCTCAGCGTCTTCCCAAGTTATCTGAGGACCCGGGGTAATTGCCGAACCTTGCCGTTGTTAGAGGCTCCTTCAATGACTTCATTAATTAATGCCCAGAGGGGGAAAACATTTACAACGTTTGGCCCTTCTTGTTTTAGGTCTCGGCCAACCTTCTGCCATTTCCCGGGGTGTATTTCAGGGCCATTTACAATAAACCAAGGACGGACCTTATCTATGTATATAAAGAATTTTATAAGGTCCTTCTTTTTTACTTTTATGCCTCTTTCCTTAAGATTTCCTTTAAGATCTTTAAGGAATATTTGTTCTTTGGATAAATACGATTCCATAGTACCGACAATCGCGAAAACTTACCTCTACCCTTACGGGGTTCCGTAGAGACCGTGAGTTCTCTCGCGGAATGCTCGGGAGCGATGTCGGGCCGAGGTCCACTTAGAGGCCCACGTTGGGCGCCAATTGTCCTGTCCGGCAGGACATCAACAGTGGGTCATCGAAGGGAACCAGGGCCGAGGAGGAGCAAAAGCTCTGTAAGACAGTGGTCTGTAAAGCCTACGGCTTGGGAACGGAATCGGAGAGACAGAGAGGCAACTCAAGCTTTAAGATGGTGAATGTCTCTGTTTAATGAATGAAGAGAGTTTAATTAAATAGGATTTCTGAGTGGGGGGTTACAATGAGAAGAATGTCGGACCATAGGTGTGGCGGAAATCCTAGAGTATACTGTTATCTAGATCTTGGGCGGAGATGACCGATTTCTTGGGACACACATTATCTAATCTCAGGAATTTAGGGTGTTTGCTGCTCTTCTTAGCTCTTTGTCTCCTGCGTCCAAGGACATGGCCTCTGGCAGTGTTCAAGGACATGGTCTTGAAGAGCATGGTCTCTGGCAAAAAGACATAAAAGAAAAAAGTTTAAAACCAGAGGCTATTTTTAGGAAAAATTAGAATGATAGATTTCTGGTGAATATTGAATTTTAAAAAATCAATTTTGTGTGGCAGCTATTACAACAATTAGCTAGGTGTTAGTGATGAAGTCTTCAGTGTTAGGTATGATTAACAAAGGAAATGATCCCTGAGGCAAGGAGGAAGAAGGCTCTGATAGAAATCAGTTTAGCTCCATATCCCTATCCTCTGAGGAGGTTGTCCAGTCTGAAATCCAAGTTAGGTCAAGTCTCTGAGACTCATCCTTTGTAGAGGTCGTAAGCAGTCTCACCTTGCTATGCCCTGTTAGAAATCCCAGTTATATCTCTGAGGTTAAATTTTCCTTATAAAATCTATTTATGAGTCATCCCATGGCTTCTCTCTTCCTTTGAATCAGTCCATCATGGCAGTCTACTTTCTGGTGTCTTCCTCCTTACCTTTCCTCCCTCATGCCACATGGTATCTCCCCTAATTCCACTATGCTTCTCAATCCCATTTCTCCTTACAACTGTTTTAGAGAAATAAGTCCTCCTCAATTTCACAATGCCCATTCTTTTTGACAAAAGATAGATTTATTTAGGGAAGACGTTACAGACAAAATGAAAGGTTACAATAGACACTGAGAATGGTAAACATGAAATAGAGTTGGGAGAGCATGTAGAAGACCAGTTCTTGAATGGAACTCACAATTATTCCCTTAGCTGACAGGCTAAATCCTGAGGAGGACTTATTTCCCTAAAACAGTTAGTCATTGTTTAAATTCTCTATTTATTTTGTTAATTTGAGCACAAGGCCGAACTCCAACATCATCCACATCATTTTGGTCCTCAAACCACATTGTTTGATGCTAAATTGCACATCATTAATGTATAAAAATCATAAATAAAAATAGAAAAAACAAATGTTAAACTTCATTATTGAGCACAATGCAGCAAAGAATCAAGAACAATTTGAGAAATTTAAAATGTATGTAGAAAGTAATATGATCTTAAATTATGTCAGGCACAGAAAATATAATTTTATTAAACAAATTCGTATCTATCATATATCATTACAAATTGCCACTAAAGCAATTCCTAGATTAAAATTTTATATATCTAAATGCTTTCATCATGTGAGGTGAGAAGCAAAAGATCGATCAATTGGGAATAGAAGATAAGCTACAAAAACAATTTTTATAAAATTTAAATTTAAAAAAAATTTTTTAATTAAAAAAACAAATTTTTAAAAATCTCAAAAATGGGAATTCTGAAAATAAAGCTATAAGCAAAATTGAAAAAGAGAAACATTGAATTTATACATATAAATAAAAATAAATAAATATTTATACATCTAAATTAAAAAATAAATAAATAAATTAGTTTTAAAAACTATTAAAATAAAGAAACCATTAGATAATGGGCCAAATTGCTATTATTAAAAAAAGGAAAAGGAAAATTTATAAGAATTAAAAGGGAAATACAAGAAATTGTTGTTAAACTATGTTGTCCAAAAATAAAATAAAAACATATAACTTTTAAAAAGAAACGATAATTTGTAAACATAAATGCTCAAATTAAATAAATAAATAGAGAATTTAAACAATGACTCTCAGAGAAGCTACTGAATTTTCTATAACTAAACTGTCTACTTTCAATTACCCAGGCTAGACAAATGTTTTAAGGATTTTGATTAAACATTAAAAATCTATATACTCCATTGCTGCATAAATTATTTGTAAAGACAGAAAAAATAAAGATAACTACCTAGTTTCCTTTCTTGGGAAAAAAAAAAAATCTGGTCCTTATAACAAAATTGGGGAGAGATAAAGCAGAGGTAGGAAAAATGATTTCATAATGAATAACATAATATTTATGAAGCTACAGTTTACTTTTTTTATTGTAGTAAGTTTATTTATTTTTAATACACATTGCTTTATGAATCATGTTGGGAGAGAAAAAAGATAGCAAAAGGGAAAAGACATGGGAGAGATAAAAATAAAAACAGAAAAAAGAATTGAACATAGCATGTGTTAATTTACAGTTTACTTTAAAACAAAAATGCAGAACTAGTATAATCTTAGCAAAACCATGTATATAATCAAGCCTGCTAATAGCAACAAAATGTGAGAACATGATGTGATAGGCATTTGTTTGGTTTCCACAGTTACAAAAATTAAATTGGAGAAAGGAAACTTAAATTAGAAAATTGAAGCTTGCAAGGACATTAATGAATAATCAAGGATGAAAATTGCCTCCCCCAAAAGAATATAAGGATGTAAACTTCTTGAGGATATGAACTGACTATGTAATAACAGGTGGAGATTACAGTCCTATAACTTCCATAACATCCAATAAATGAAGAATTAGGGGAGGCACTTGTTCTTCAGGATTGGAAATAAAATGCAGTCTTTGGAATTTTAAAGGTGTGTCTACTAATTTAGGCACCCATTCCTGTAAAACTATAAAATAAATCTTTCTTGCATTCATCAGTGAGTCAGTGGAGTTCTTGGTAAGATATTTTGTTTCTTACAATTGTTGAGATTGGGAAGAGACCTCAAAAGGTTGGGGTCCCAGACTGGTGTCCAAGATGTCTCAAAAGAATTTGCAGGCTTGAACCCATTTCCTAGTCAAGGGGCAAAGTTTATTGTGATTGTAATGCAATTGAAGTGGTTTAAATTCCAAGAGAATTTAGTAAAGAAACAGAAGAAGCAGAGAAATATTCATCTATTTTTTCATGTTATAGATATACTAATTTTATGGTTCAGAGGTAAAATCAAGGAGTGGTCTGTGGATTTGGGTTATCACTGACCAACAAATTATCCATATGTCAGCAATGGACTGAGGAGGGATCTGTTCACTATTGTCTCAGGAGTTTGATTTGTGGGACTATATTGAGGCCAGAAGACTTCAATCAGATAGATTGTTAGAACAGTAGTAGTCTCAGGTTGAGTGTGGGGGAGGCTTTGATCACAGATTCCAAAACCAAAGGACTTTAGAATTACTGACAGATTGTTAGAATAGACACCTCTAAGGTCAGGGAACCTTAAAATCATTGTTGTCTCCCAAAAGCTATATTACATCACAATGATAAAAATCATATGATTATAGATGGAGAAAAAAAAACTTCTGACAAAAATATTTGCTCATGTGTGATGTGAACAGATATTTACTTAAATAGTAAAACAGATCTATATAAATCTAAAAACTAACATTTATAAAGGATTAACATGTTTAAGATTAGGGAGTAGGGGCAGTGAAGTAAGGGTAAATTGTGTTTCAGTTTGAAACACTGCATAAAATTCTCCTTATTAATTGGGAGAATAAAGATTCCTCATTGCTGACTGTGGAGGAGGTGGAGGGTAAAATTTGGATGGGAGTTATTCTTCACTCTTCCTTTGATAAAGTAAATGAATGTTCATTCTCATTCTCTCTCTCTCTCTCTCTCTCTCTCTCTCTCTCTCTCTCTCTCTCTCTTTCTCTCTCTCTCTCTTCCTCTACTCCCTCCTTTTCTCCCTCTCCCTCCCCCTTTCTCTCCTTCTTCTTTCCTCGTTCCCTTATCCTTCCCCTCCTTCTCTCTCTGCTTTTTCCTCCCTTCTTCACTCCCTCCCTCCCTCCTTTCCTCTTCCTGTCTCTTTTCCTCCCTTTCTCCTTCTCTCTTTGTCTCTCTGTCTTCTCTCTCCCTCTCTTTCTCTCCCCTCCCTTATTTCTACTCCACAATCCTCATGCTTTGCCCTAGAATAAACTTATCACCTGAAAAATTATTGTCATGCAAATTGATTACATTTGATATTCATCATCTCTTCAGTACCCTACTTGACTTTCCTCTTTGACTAGAGGGCTAAAGGGTAGAGCGATATATTCCTTACACTACTTCCCTTTAAAGAAAGCTCAGTTATCCAGAGAACTTCATTTTTTTTATTATAGCTTTTTATTTACAAGTTATATGCATGAGTAATTTTACAGCATTGACAATTGCCAAACCTTTTGTTCCAATTTTTCCCCTCCTTCCCCATCCCCTCCTCCCATGACAGGTTGATGAATACATGTTAAATATGTTAAAGTATAAATTAAATACAATATATGTATACATGTCCTAACAGTTATTTTGCTGTACAAAAAGAATCTGACTTTGAAATAGTGTACAATTAGCCGTGAAAGAAATCAAAAATGCAGATGGACAAAAATATAGGGATTGGGAATTCTATGTAATGGTTCATGTCATCTCCCAAAGTTCTTTTGTTGGGTGTAGCTGGTTCAATTCATTACTGCTCTATTGGAACTGATTTGGTTCATCTCTTTGCTGGAGATGGCCACGTCCATCGGAATTGATCATCATATATAGTATTGTTGTTTAAATATATAATGATCTCCTGGGCCTGCTCATTTCACTCAGCAAAGGTTCATGTAAATCTCTCCAGGCCTTTTTGAAATCATCCTGCTGGTCATTTCTTACAGAACAATAATATTCCATAATATTCATATACCACAATTTATTCAGCCATTCTCTAATTGATGTGCATGCACTCAGTTTCCAGTTTTGGGCCACTACAAAGAGAGTTGCTACAAACATTCATGCACATACGGGTCTCTTTCCCTTCTTTGTGATTTCTTTGGGATATAAGCTTAGTAGTAACACTGCTGGATCAAAGGGTATGCAACAGAAGAATTTCATTTTTTATCCATTCTTCTACTACTAAATTTTGACAATGCCCCCAAGATCAAGCCCCCATATTGTATATCTTCACTCTTCATAACTCCCTTTGTATATTATCTTCCCCAAATAGAGTCTTTGAGAGAAGATACTGTCTTTTTCTCATTTATATCCTTAGCACAGGTCCTAGCACATAATAGGCACTTAACATAGTTTGTTTGCAATTTATCAACTTAATATTGTTCTTAACTTTTCAACAAACTGATACTAAGGAGATCAATAAAAAAGACTCATAGAGGAATATAAAGGAAACAAATTCTTGATTTCTAACTTAAACCCATACAGACTTTGAGGTATTTCTCCTAGGGTGAAATCACCAATGCTTTCTTGGTTGAATTATCTCAACTCCTTACATGTAAAGCATTATTCACCTTCCATATTTTCTGGTATAATCTATTCTCTAGAACTCAGTTTTTTGTTTTCCATCTCCTTGATTAAATGTTTATGTCTTTCATTTAACTAGTATTTGTTAGAAAGGAGCTTTCAAGTATAAGCTTAGATTATGTTCCCTTTTAAGTGAAAGAGATCAGGGAAGTAGTCTTTGTTACTTTCAAAGGGAAAGACAAAAGGGCCCCTACACTTTGGGGGCAAGTAAATAGATATAATTGCAAATCTGTAACCCATCTCAGATGAGAAAAGAATATCCAGCTTCCTGGACCATTCTTCTGCTTCTACCCAGGCTGAAACCTCCCTTGGACAGGAATGGCCAAGAATCCAGATATACCTAACTATGACTTCCTACCAACCACATTTTGTCAAGCAGGTCAATATTTATGTGTTAGAAGCACAACATAATCTTACACAAATATTTCACTATTACTATTTAGTTTTAGAAAAAAAAATTAACAATATAAGAATTGAAGGAAAAGTGGAGATAAAACTGTCTAGGTAGTCAAATAAAATGAATTCATATAATTAATAATTTTAATAAAGAATAAAGATATAAAATGAGCCCACAACATCCATTAGTATTTCTATAAATCATCAACAAAACCAAGTGGAAGAAATAGACGAATTCCGATTCCAAGTAGTTAAAGAATATATAAAATACCTAACAGTCTATCCATCAAGATGTACTCAAAATTTGTATAAATAGAACTACAAAACACATTTATATAAAAGAGGAAACTATTAATTATAAATGTTAGGTCACAATAATAAAATAAAAATTCTGATACTAAGTAAATTAATTTACAAATTTAATGTCAAAGCCATCAAATAATCAAGGAATTATTATACAGATCCAGCCAAAAGAAGGACAACATTCTTTTGGAGGAAAAAAAAAATCATGAATTAAAATAATCATAATAATAACATAGGTGAAGGTGGCATAAAGGTACAAAATTTCATACTACTATAAATCAATAATCATCAAAACTATTTATTGCTGTTTAAAAACTGAAATCACGTTCAGGAGAATAGATTCAGTAAATAAGACCCAGAAGTAATAAAACATAGTTTCTTAGCATTGATAAACCTAAGTACACAAACTATTGGGATAACATCTCCCTATTTGACAAACTGCTAAGAATATTTAAAACCAGTCTGGCAGAAAATTAAGTTTAGATAAGTATCACTTTTCTATGTGAGACAATAAACTACAAATAGATACACGTTCCAAATAAAATAGGTCATATAACAAAATGATCAGAGAAAAAGGAAATAGATAACACTGAAAGGTAAGAATTCTCCTGTAAACAAAAAATGGATTATCATAAAAGATAAAGTTGGTGAATTTGATTATATAAAACTGAAAAGCTTCTGTACACAGAAAATAAAGACATAATCAGAATCTAAACAGCTGGGGGAAATCTTAATGGTAAATTTTTTTCATAAATATTTAATATTAAAGATGTTTTTAGAAAATTGCAAGGATATATAAATAAAAACCATTTGGAGAGAGTCAAGGTGGTGAAAGAGAAATAGCAACTCAGATGAACTCTCTCAATATTTGTCTTAAAGAAACTTTAAATTAATACCTCAAATCAAAACGCAAACAAAAAATCAATATGTTTGTGTGATCTTCACCACTGCTCAGCTACAGTGTGTAGGAGTGAAGGTGAGGAATGGTAGGGCTGATCCAAATGTGAGTATAATTAGCGATATGTTGAGGTAGTTAGTTATTCAAGAGAATAGTCAGAGGAGAGTTGAATTGGTTCACTAAGGAGTCAAAATGGGGAGAAGAGAAGAAAATAGTTAGTGCAAGGTGATGGCTCAGGAGAAAATCGTGGGGTCAAGAATGTGATAGTGAGGATAAAGAATCTTGACAGTGAGGATAAAGAGAAGGGGTATGTAAGGGAAAGCAGAGAAGAGGTGATGAATTAATAGATTATGATTACATAAGAAAAATTATTAATCACAGAGGCAGTATATTTGTAAGTGATGGCAAGACCAATGACCATGTTTGCTTATGTCTGAGGTGAAATGGAGTAGTTTTTTTTTTTTTTTTTTTTGAGAAGTAGTTCTTGGAAAATAAGTAGGTTAACAAACTGGGTGACTAAGAGCAAGGGAGGGAAATGCTCAGCTCACCTGCCATATAAGGTGTAATCATTTGAGCTGGTCCTGCCAATACAATGGCAGATAAGAACAAATTATCAACTTAAAAAATTCAAAGGAATTTAGAAAGAGGAAGGGAGAGAACCTGGAAGTGGCAATGGCAATGGGGAGTAAGGAGTATTACCTTTCCTCAGCCAGTGAAATGAATGAAGATGTAGGCAGTACTAGAAAGGGTTACTGTAATGGGCTGAGGCTTGAGTTGATGCACTGAGGTCCCAAGCACATGAGGCTAAATAGTAATTGGACCATAATCTATTAATATATAAGCTTGCAGAAAGAATGGCCCCCGCCCACTCTTTGTGCAAGTCCTGATGTGTTGTATAGGAAATGACGATTTTGGTGGGTGGAGGCAGGGGAGTGGAAAAGGAAGAATCCAATGATCCCCCCAAGGTCCTCACAATGGCAATGCAAGCAGTCTCTCCTTCCCCTTCCTTTTCCACTCCCCTGCCTCCACCCACCAAAATCGTCATTTCCTATACAACACATCAGGACTTGCACAAAGAATGGGCGGGGGCCATTCTTTCTGCAAGCTTATATATTAATATATTATGGTCCAATTACTATTTAGCCTCATGTGCTTGGGACCTCAGTGCATCAACTCAAGCCTCAGTCCATTACAGGTTACCATAGTAGATTTGTCTTTAAAGGGAAGAATGGAGTTTATTAGATGGAAGTTATTTGAAGGAAGAAATTATTTCAAATAAAGAAATAATTGTTATCTGTACAACAGTCACTCCAGAGGATATCGTAAAAAAGCTAGGTGATGAAACTTTGGAGTGCAAATGTTGAGAGGGTTGGGGATGAGAAATTCAGAGTCACTGAGATGTGAAAGTATTATAAGGAAGAGAATGCTCATGACTAAGTGGAGGGCTACCCTCTACTCTTAAAAGACAGGCACAGCGGGTTTGAAATGGAAAGACTGAGCTACTTTTGCACTGAAGGCTTTCCATATCTTAGTTGAGAGACTGAACTGGTATTATGATACTACCTTGTGCTACAGATAGATAGAACAGAATCTGTTCAGAGAATCTACCTCTTCTTATGTGAAATATTTAATCTGGTTTAATAAATAATGATTTATTGTATGTATAAAAGATCCAATCTTATTTCTTAAAACGTATTAAATGATAAGTTTGATGGTGCATATTTGTAATCCCTGCTTGAGGGGGGAGAAGGGGAGAGGCAGGAGGGACATTTGGAGTGAGCACAAGAGAGTAAAATCCTCACAAATAATATTATTAGAAAAGCAATCAATCCAATATGAGCAAAATTATTTCAAATTTTTTATACTACAAAGGGAAACTGAGATGGAGGAATATAAGTATGAGATAATCAGAAATGAGGTAGATAATTCTAGTATTTGGAATGGATGCTATACTGGAAGAAATCGATTTCCTAAAAAGGAAGGCTGAAATACAGACAGAGAACTGAGCAAATAGGCTGGCATTGGAAGATTAATAAAAACTTGAGGACCGTGTGAATGAGTGCCTTCTTTTTGCTATTTCTCAATATCTAGAAGATATTGTGTAGTTCCTATCTATCTTTCTATCTATCTATCTATCTATGTAATTTTTTTTCAATTTGGTAACTTGGATTCTGTCAGGAGTCTGAACTGGAAAGGGAAACTGAGTTGGAACATCCTCAATGTGATCCAGATGATTTTAATAAGATGGGTTATTTCTTGTAAATAAATGTTTCATGCAGATATGTCACTACCTACATATAAGGTGAATCACATATTTTCCTAATATAAAGATGAACTATAGTTAGGTCTATATAGCGCTTCAAAATGTGCAAAAAAAAAATGGCAGAGTATGATTTGGTGGTTATAATACTTAAAATATTCCCATTAAAAAACTCCAAATCTGTCTCAATTATACCTGAATAACTTTTTTCTTAGGTGTATCCTAAGTTTATTGCATGTTTTGTTGAACCTATAGCATGTGCAGCAGCCACACATTGTATAAACTGCTTTAGCAAATAGGCTAACCAGGTTGGGGCTAACCAATGGGCCACAGATCCATCACTAAGTTGATGTGGTGGTGTCCACTCCAAGCATGTGAAAACTTCCCCTGGTGGAATGGGAATATATTTATTCCATTGTGAACATTGTGAGCCAGGAAGAAAACAGAAAAAAAGCATTGTAAAGCACTTAGAGCTTGGTCAGACATTAAAGACTTCAAAGTCATTCACTGCAATTCAGTTCAACACTTGTCTGGGTTTTTGTTTTGCCACCAGATTTCAATGACTATGGAAGACAGATCGAGGCTGACAACATTACACAACTCTGCTCCTTTAAATCCAATTTATGCATAAGTAAAAAAAATCACTTATACCTAATTTCTTTGATGATAGGCAAATGACAAAGAAGCAAGCAAGTACAGATACAACGGAAGCTATTATCCCATCCCTGCATAAAGGTGGACTAGAGTATAGAGTTATCTCACCGGACAGAAGTAGCAGTGGGATTTAACTGCCCCTGGATGTCTGAGGACCTATGTTTTTTTAACTTCCTGGTATGAGGAAGAAACTGGAAAAGGTGCCCTAAAAATTGTCTACTTCATCAAACCTATCCATGGCCTGTTTACCCCACCAAGCAAGGATCTTACCTTGCAGGTAAAATACACACACACACACACAAAAGAAAAACTTTTGGAAAGATGGTTCATTGATACATGCAAAGTGCATATTTATGGATAACAGGAAACCAAATAGACATTAAAAGAATAACAGCTCTTATTGGGAGAGAACTTAGCATATCACATCCAAATGAAAACCAGCTTACCAAAGTTAGTTTTTTTTTTTTTTTTTTTTTTTCCCAGAGTGGTCACAGCGATGAGAAGTGCAATGAAGCTGGCATAAGTTTTATAATCAAATCTAATCTAGTCAACAAGTTTCTATGTCTCCCAAAGGAATTGAATGACAAACTAATGAAAATGTAATTGCCATTTGAAGGAAAGGACTATCATTGCATATGTTCCCAACATCACCAACTCTTATAAGGTAATAAAATAAATAAATAATGAGGATTTGTGTCTGCTAACTTTGATTTGACATTTCCATTTTCTTCCCTAGGCCACATTTTACTTTACTTGCTCTGCCAAAAATATTCTTCCCAAAGGAATTCTCTAAGTTCTGGGTTGAGCTGCTTCTTATAAACTCTTCATCTGTGACTGCATTTTCTTAGGTCACTGACAATGTTCAGTGACCCTCATCATCAAGGTACCAAGAGAAGAAACTTGTATTTTTGGGTGACTTTAACATCAGAGTAGGTACAGATTATGAAATGTGACAGAGAATCCTTGGGAGGAATGGAGTCAGAAAGAGCAATAAACATTCGTGAAAAGTTGTAGTCTCAATGCTAGATAGCTATCACAAGACTGAATGGCAAGAGATTAAAGAAACCCCCTGAGAGTGAACATTTGTTAGTGAGTTGGACAGAAAACTGAGCCCATGCATGCTTAGCAGCAGTGGAGTAGAAAAGGAGTGATCACCCTTCAGAGATCTGGGGCTAGCACAGCACTAACTCTTCTGGACCAGAGCACTCATAAATAATAAGATTGGGCTGATGAAAATGAGGGGGAAATTCAGAAGCTGCTAAATGAAAAACAAGAACTCCATAGGGTTTATGAACACAGTTTATTTATCTCAAAGAAGGAAGCATTTAATTCTACCAAAAGTCAAGTGCTTACTTACAAGGTCAATTCTGGATGACATCAGGACAGTAATCTTTGTATTGCACTTAGGCTAAAACCTTATATTTTATAGAGAAATAATACAGAGAAGACTTAGTGCCTAAAGATTGTCCATAGTTATGTCAATAGACACATGTAAATTTTTCCATGGTAGTTGTCTTACTGTTTTCAAGTATTATGATGCCATTGGTCACTTTCTCAGCTTTTCTCACCATAGAGTTCCCCAACTGGCTGCTCTCTTGGATCTCATGATTTGCAGAAACTCATCATTTTGTAAGCTGAGATCAATTCTGAAACTCATGGCTCCTTGGTTCCCCTTCTCCCCAGGATCTCTACTTTCCTCTGATTGGGAACAATGCACATCAAGTAGTTCTTCTCTAATGTTCTATTTGAGGAGGCTTTCTAGAAATTTATCATGTCCCTGTGTTGCATAACACAACATCTTTTCATTTTAGTTTTTAAGTTTTTTTTTTTTTTTTAATATGTTGTTTTGGGGCAGCTAGATGGTTTAGTGGATAAAGCATCAGCCCTGAAGTCAGGAGGACCTGAGTTCAAATGCGGTCTCAGACACTTAACATTTCCTGACTGTGTGACCCTGGGCAAGTCACTTAACCCCAACTGCCTCAGCCAAAAAAAAAAAAAAATGTTTTTCTTTCTTTCTTTCTTTCTTTTTAAAATTTAGTCTTCATCCCTTAGCACAGTCCCTGGTATATAATAAGTGTTTGATAAATGTTTGTGGACTTAGTCTCTGTAGTCCATTTTAAGAAGGGAAAGCTATCTTAAGTCTTATTTGATATTCTAAATTCCTCCTTTTTTGTCAGAATACCAGCCTCTTAAGATTCCATCAAAGTCAGACTACAGACCTGTGATGCTTCATTACTCTATAATTTGTCTCCAATGTGGTCGAGTTTTGTTTACTTTCATACTAGTCATACATCATTTTGTTTTCTGTCTTTTCAGTTCAACTTGTTCTGCTTTTCTTAGTCTCCTGGCCATTTAGATTTACTTTTGGTTTCTACTTCTGCCTGCTAGATTTGACATTTCCAGTTTCTTCCCCAGGTCTCATTTTACTTCACTTGCTCTGCCAAAAATACTCTTCCCAAAGGAATTCTCTAAGTTCTGAGTTGAGCTGCTGATTGTAAACTCTTCATCTTTGACTGCATTTTCTTAGGTCACTGACAATGTTCAGAAAATATACTTGCTGAAAATTCTCATTCTAACTCAAATTTCTTTAGCATTTCTCCTGGGGACTCCTAACCAACCACTTCAACTTCTAACATTTTACTTGAATTTTTCTGGCTTTTCAGAAAAGCACTAGATTTGCCAGCCAAGAATCACATGCCTATAGAGTTCCACTGTTATCAAAGACTGTCACACTTGAACACTACTAAACTCTGTCATATGTTCATGTTGCAAAGAGATGTTTTGTTGCCTTTATTTTCTCCTTAACAGACTGGCATCGAGATCTTGCTTGGAAAGATATATTTTGTTAACAAACCTCTGATTTTTATTTATGACTTACTGTCACCATTTTGGCCTGACAAAGAGTAAGTTGCAAGGACTGCTATACTCCTTGTTTCAAAGCAATTTAATATCTGTGACTAAAGGGGGATGTTTTCTGTTTCATGTATTGTTATTTTGAAGTGAGACTTTGTCAAAATATCTAAATACAACATTTTCTAGTGGCAAAGACATCTTGAAAGCATTCTCTTTCTTTAATCCACTGAAACCACTGGCAATTTAACCATATAATTTTCCTAAGGATCCTTTCACCTGCCTTTTGGGCAGAAAAATATAAAAATAATTTCTAAGTATACTCTCCCTTTCCCAAAATTCTACTTATTAAAAACACATTTTTCAAAAGATCCATGTAAGTTATACGCTGGCCAATCACCATTTTTTAAATCATCAATAATTTAATAATTTAATCATAGATGGCAACTATTTTGGAACAAACATTTAGCCATTTCTTTTTTCTGTAACATTTTCAAAGTCCTACCATTTTCTGGAACTCTGGGCAAACAATTACTTCTCTGTTCTGCTTTTTTGGTTGGAGTGATTTATGTATCCCTTTGATGTTTTTACACTGTTATTACTTTATATTTTTTCTTATATTATTAACTCATTTGATTCTGTTTATGGTGAGATCCACTTTCTCAGAAGTCAACATTTAATATATTGTTTTAGTGGGAAACTTTGTATTTGTTCAGCTGTAAATTATTTTAAATCCCCTCTCAAAATAAGGAAAGGAACTGCATTTTTCTAAATACATTTCATTAGTAGAATTGTTTAAATGTTTCAAAATCTTAATTTCTCAGTTCTCTTTTAATTCATTTTTTGTTACAATGTCATCAAGCTAAATAAAACTTTCATAGTTATTCTATCTATCTATATAAAGCTGAAATCATTTTATAAAGACATAAACATTGCTCTAATATCGTGAGTATATACTCTATTAATAACTACATTTTCTAAACACTTTGAAAACATTTCTGAAAATTAATTTCTTAAGAGGGAAAGAATTGGGTGAGTTATGAATTGCAGATTATAGGAGAACTTTTATGGTGTGGTTTTCCAAATCTCAGTCCTTAGTAATGTAATTAAGAAAGTGTTCTATACTCCTACCTTTATGTAGTATCTTTGAAATATGGAAGCAATCAATAAATGGAAGGTGTAAAATGGGTGTGAATAATTCTTAGGCATCTGTCCTAAATCAATCCAAAAACCAAATGTATGAGTCAAATGATAATATTTTATTTAACAAAATTGAGAAGTAGTTAAATATTTGAGTAATTGCAATAACTCACAAGACAAAATACATTAAAGTTGATCAAAAGAATTAGGCCCATCTCTAGGCTTTTCTGAATCAGAAAATGTTTCCAGAAGAAAAATCCTAGCAAATGTTTCAGACAAAAGGTTTGGAAACATTTTACACAGATGAAATTTTGAGTCTGTAATCAAAGCGAGGGCAGTGAACACAGAGGGAGTGAACAGTCTTCTCAGATTATGTCATCAGTGAGATTGAATCAATAGAAAATCATACATCCATCAAACAACTAAGAGATGAATGAGACTCACTAACAAAAGTCAGCTTTGGAGACTCATTTCTTTAGGAGAGAGAGAGAGATGTGTAGCTTCAGGACTTCTCAAAAGTCCTGACCCTCAGGAATCCCATATACAAAGCTTGCTTTTGTGTGTTAAAAGCAAGCTTTGAAGTTATAGCTTACAGGTTGCATGGCAACCTTGCTTTAACTTGCTTCATACCAGCTGCTTCTATCTCTTCAAGTTATTTAGCTTGTTTCTACTGTTTCCCAAGAACCAATAGCTATGCTATACAGTGTAAGTATTTAGTAACACAGATCATCAGGTTTTATAACTAAGTGAATCTAATTTAGCATCTTGGGGACAATTATGGAATTACTTTTGAGATTTTCTGCAACTTGAGATTTTCTCTTTATTCACCAATTTCTAGATCACATACATATAAGCTCAAAAATAACATTCAAATTTTAGGTTGTATTACAAATCATAGAGCCAAAGAGTAATTTTTTTTTTTAAATCATAGGTATTAAAAGTCAAGAATCAAAATTGTTATATTTAAGCCTAGTCACTTGCATTGGTCGACAAAAATGTCTTAGTTTTGTTTTTTTTTTTTTCCTTTTAACCACTGTATATGTATATACACACACATACAAAACAAGGATTCTCTCATAGAAAAATACTCCAAGAATTTTTTCAGATATTGCTATTTTCTATATAGTAATAATGTAGAAGAAAAATAATACATAAGTGTATGTGTATGTATAATATTTTCTGTTTTTTCCTCTTTTTAAAATATAGGAAATGCAATTATTCTTGTTTAGTTTGGCATTTTTCTCAGGAATCACATACCTGAATTAAACAACTCTGGAAAATGAAAATGAAGGTTATCCTACAAATAACAAATCCATTAGTGCAAGGAATGCAGACCAGAACTAGAAACTAATAAATTGAAGTTGGCTTTGCTACTATTGGAAAAACAAAGCATAAAGAAAATTTTAGCAGAAAAGGGGGATAGTTGAATGTAGAAAGCAACAGACATTTGAAAATTAGGTACAACTAAACAATTAGTCAGATGTAATGTTGAAATGATCCAATCTGAGCTTTATAAATAGCAATTACACTTACAGACAATACTCTTCACAGAAAATACTCTTATGTTTAAAAAAAAATATGAAAGGTAAAATGTGACCCCGAGTTTCACAAAATTCCATATCCTTGACTGTTAATAACTTGATGTGCTTGATTATTTAACAGGCTATAAACCATTGTGAGCTAATGATACATTAGAACTAATGTGATAAGTGCAGACATTGAAATATTTAATCCTTTTATAGTAAGAAGAGAAAAATGAAAACACACATTGTTGAAGTTTCATATAATAAAATATACAGTAAATATGTGAAACCAGTTAAAGAGTAAGGCCTGGAGGCATTTTATAGAAAATATTTGTAACACTCGCATATTGTAAATAGTTTTGTTTTTCCCAAGAGGAAAACTTTTTAAAATGTTATATGTAGAAGAAATGTAATAACATACTATAATGGACTGAAATAAACTTATGTTTTTTTTTGTTGTTGTTGTTGTTTGTTTATTTATTTGCTTATATGTTGACTGATTGATTTTAGATGGTGATGGTGAAATATTTTTATGAGAGAATTCCCAGCTTGTAAACTCTCTAAATGGAAATTAAAAAAAACAAAAACAAAAACAAAAAAAAAACATATGGATGTTGGTAGGTGAGGGATACTGCAAACTCTATGATTAAGAGTTCTCCAGAATTAATTAAAATATTTTGTGTTTTAATCCTTTAAAATATTATTTACTTATTTTTAATATTCTTTTCTTTTTAATTTTGAGTTCTAAATTTTCTCAAGACCTCCCGGATTTTAGCCAGATTTAAATGCAGATCTTGTTAACATCAAGTGTAGTACTCTATCTACCATACCACTTATATGCTTAATAGAGGAACATATATATATATATATGTACAATAATTTATTTATACAAAATACAAAAAAAAATTATCAGAACAAGAAAAAAAAACTTAAATTTTTCCACATTGGAAACAGATATTGAAGAGTGCATAAATGAACTCCCAAGTCACAGAGGATAGAAAAGAGCAAGGGGAGATAGGCTGAGATTAATTTATAGGTGAATTTTGTCAAACATAATGAAAACACTACATGAATAGATTGCAAATATAGAGAAAGAATGCATTTTAGCATTCTCATCTTTTGAAAAAAGTACTATCTTGATAATTAAATAAGGGATAGGCAAAGAAAGAACTATAGGTTAATATTCATAACACAAATTGATATAAAATTAACAACTATGAAATGGCTATAGTAATATAGCAAGAGATTATTCATTACTGATGAAATCTTGTTGTATAGAGTAATGTAAAAGCAAAATTTATTGTTAATTCATCCATCTAATCTCCAATCTAGTTAGCATCTTTAAAGACATTCACAACAACCTTTAAGACAACTTTGTTGGATCTTAAGCTTTCCCAAATGGTCTTATTGCCATAAATTAAGACAGTCATAATGTAAATTCTATCAACCATAATTGAATACAAAAAAGAAGTTAATTTTCCCATACTATTATGATTGGCATCTTTAGACAGCCCTGAGACTGGTCTGCCAGGTGCATTTCATCTAGTTTCCAACCCCTCCCTCTGAGTTCCGGCCTTTATTCCTTTACTTCTCTGGTCTCCATAAGAAATCCTAGAGGTTTTATTTCCCCTATAAGGAGCTCCTTATGATGATCTTTGCTAAATCCTTTTCAGAAGTAAGCCTACTATGAGGTACATTCTCCTTCCTCATAGTGCCTTCCCTCTAATTGGGTTTTTCTTTTTACTCTGGCTAACTCTGGTTAAGCTAACTATATGCTTTCCCAACTCTATTTCATATTTACCATTCCTGATGTCTATTATATTCATTCATTTTGTCTGTAACCTCTTGTCCTAAATTAATACTACTATCTCAGCTTCGTCAATTATAATTACTTTGGATTTCTAGCAAAAATGACAACATTAAAAAAATCATAAACAAATTATAATAAAGGTAAGAAATTTGGAGAAACCCATAAATACAGAAAATTCTTGTCGAAATCCAATAGTCATTTACATTAAAAATCCTGAAAAACAGACTTCTGGCAAAGATGATTGAGAGGTCACACACATCTATCTAAGCTCTTCCTTGCCCTCAGACTATGTTTTTTCATGATATGGACTCAGAATTAGTGCTTGACTGAAAAAACTCACAAATACATTACCAACAGAAGATATCCTCAAAATTTGCCAGAAAAGGTCTGTTTTTGCTCATGGGAGGGGATGGTTAGAGCAGGCACAGATCTCAGGCAGGCAGCAAGAGCACAGAAGGCAACTCACACTGAGCAGACCAGAGAGGAGTGGGGTGTGATCTCAGCCATTGGAAAATCTGCAGGAAGAACTTTACTCAGTGAGAGCTTCTTTGCCCTGGCAGCAAGCCATTAGATCTGCAGAGAAGCTATTAAACCCAGGGGGTAAAGACTTCAATCCCAAAACACTGGGGTCTCCTGGGACCTGACCACACCCACCCAGTACCAGGAATGACTCAGCACATTCTCAGAATCTCAAAGAGTGACCGCTGTGCAGGCAGCACAGCCATAGCTGTTCCACTGCTGCATGATTGCTACTTCTGGTACTCTGTAGAGGAAGCTTGGTAACAGCACACTGCCCAAAAATGAGACCACATTTGCTTTTTTTAATTTGTTTTCTTTGATTTTTTTTTTTTTTGTCAAAATGGGCAAAAAATTAAAGTGGGCTCTAGCTTCTATATGGATAGAGAGTGAACTTCAAATCCTGAGGAGACTAAAAACAGACTGCATCCAGATGAATGACCAAAGCGGAATATGATTTGGTCCCCACCACAAAAGGCTCTCATAGAAGAAATTTAAAAGGCTCCTCCAAGAGAGTAGAAGAAAAATGGGGAAAGGAAAGGTAAACTTGGCAAGAGGATCTGGATAAGTCATCCCACTCATTAAAAAGTAGAATGGATAAAGAAATCAAATCCCTGAAAAACAGAATTAGTGAACTGGAAAAGATAAAAATTTCCAAGGAAAACAGAATTAGTGAATTGAAAAAAAGAAAATAGCTCTCTAAAAAATAAAATTGGAGAAATGGAAAACAATTCCATAGAACAAAACAACTCATTTAAAAACTCAATTGTACAATTACAAAAATAAATAAATAAATAAATAAAGTAAATGAAGAAAATGATTCATTAAAAAATCAGAATTGAACAAATGAAAATGAATGGCTCAAGGAGACATCAAGAATCAGTCAAGCAAAACCCAAAAAATGAAACAATGAGAAAAAAATGTTAAATATCTACTTGGGAAAACAAGACCTGGAAAATAGGAGAGATAATCTGAGAATTATTGAACTTTCTGAAAATTATGATTTAAAAAAAAGCTTAGACACTATTTTTCAGGAAATCATCAAAAAAACTGCCCAGATGTTATAGAAACAGAAGGTAAAATAGACATTGAAATAATTCATCGATCACCTATTGAAAGAGAACCCAAAATCAAAACTCCAAGAAATATTGTGGCTAAATTCCAGAACTATCAGATCAAGGAAAAAATATTACAAGGAAATTAGAGCAATAATTAGGAGTTACTTTGCCCAACTTTATGCCAATAAATTCGATAACTTAAATGCAATGGAAGAATACCTTAAAAAATATAGCTTGCCCAGATTAACAGAGGAAGAAGTAAATTGGTTAAACAGTCCCATTTTAGAAAAATAAATAGAATAAGCGATTAATCAACTCCCTAAGAAAAAATCCCCAGGACCAGATGGATTTACATGTGAATTCTACCAAACATTTAGAGAATAATTAACTCCAATGCTATATAAACTATTTGAAAAAATAGGGATTGAAGTAGTCCTATCAAATTCTTTTTATGACACAGACATGGTACTGATACCTAAACCAGGTAGGTTGAAAACAGAGAAAGAAAATTATAGACCAATCTCCATAATGAATATTGATACAAAAATCTTAAATAAAATATTAATAAAAAGATTACAGAAACTCATCCCTAGGATAATACACCATGACCAAATAGGATTTATACCAGGAATGTAGGTCTAGTTCAAGCTTAGGAAACTATTAGCATAATTGACTATATCAATAACCAAATTAACAAAAACCATATGATCATCTCAATAGATACAGAAAAAGCATTTGATAAAATCCAACATCCATTATATAGAAATAAATGGGCTGTTTTTAGTTAGGAGCATCTATTTAAAACTGTCAGTAAGCATCATATCTAATGGGGATAAACTGGAACCATACCCAGTTTAGATCAGGAGTAAAATAAGGTTGCCCATTATCACCATTACTATTCAATATTGTATTAGAAATGCTAGCTTCAGCAATAAAAGTTGAGAAAGAAATTAAAGGAATTAGAGTAGGTAATGAGGAAACCAAATTATCACTCTTTGGAGATGATATGATGATATACTTAAAGAACCCCAGAGATTCTACTAAAAAGCTATTAGAAATAATCCACAACTTTAGCAAAATTGCAGGATACAAAACAAATCCACATAAATCCACAACATTTTTATACATCACCAACAAAATCTAACAGCAAGAGATACAAAGAGAAATTCAATTTAAAATAATTGTTGGTAGCATAAAATAATTGGGAATCTATCTGCCAAAGGAAAGTCAGGAATTATATGAGCAAAACTACAAAACACTTTCCACACAAATAAAGTCAGATTTAAATAATTGGAAAAATATTAAGTGCTCTTGGATAGGCTGAGTGAATACTTCCTAAACTATTTATTTAGTACTATGCCAATCAGACTCCCAAGAAACTATTTTAATGACTTAGACAAAATAACAACAAAATTCATATGGAAGACAAAAGGTCAAGAATTTCAAGGAAACTAATGAAAAAAAAAAATCAAATGAAGGCAGCCTAGCTGTACCTGATCTAAAACTATATTATAAAGCAGCAGTAACCAAAACCATTTGGTACTGGCTAAAAAATAGATTAGTTCATCAATGGAATAGGTTAGGTTCATAGAACAAATAATCAATAACCATTGCAATCTAGTGTTTGACAAACCCAAAGATCCCAACTTTGAGGATAAGGACTTACTATTTGACAAAAACTGATGAGAAAACTGGAAATTAGTATAGTAGAAACTAGGCATGATTCTATACTTAACACCAAGATAAGATCACGATTTAGGCATAAAGAACGAGATTATAAATAAATTAGAGGAACATAGGATAGTTTACCTCTCAGACTTGTGGAGGAGGAAGTAATTTGTGACCAAAGAAGAACTAGAGATCATTATTGATCACAAAATAGAAAATTTTGATTATATCAAGTTAAAAAGCTTTTGTACAAACAAAACTAATGCAAACAAGATTAGAAGGGAAGCAATAAACTGGGAAAACATTTTTTACAGTTAAAGGTTCTGATAAAGGCTTCATTTCCAAAATATAGAGAGAATTGACTCTAATTTATAAGAAATCAATCCATTCTCCAATTGATAAATTGTCAATGGATATGAACAGACAATCCGCAGACAAAGAAATTATTTCTAGCCATATGAAAAGATGCTCCAAGTCATTATCAATCAGAGAAATGCAAATTAAGACAACTGAGATACCACTACACACCTGTCAGATTGGCTAAGATGACAGGAAAAATAATGACAAGTGTTGGAGGGCATGAGGGAAAACTGGGGCACTGATGCATTACTGGTGGAGTTGTGAATGGATCCAACCATTCTGGAGAGCAATTTGGAATTATGCTCAAAAAGTTATCAAACTGTGCTTACCCTTCCATCCAACAGTGTTGGTACTGGGCTTATATCCCAAAGAAATATTAATGGGAAAGGGACCTGTATGTGCCAATATGTTTGTGGCAGCCCTTTTTGTAGTAGCTAGAAACTGGAAATTGAATGGATGCCCATCAATTGGAGAATGGCTGAGTAAATTGTGGTATATGAATGTTATGGAATATTATTGTTCTGTAAGAAATGACCAGTGGGATGAATACAGAGAGGACTGGAGAGACTTACATGAACTGATGCTAAGTGAAATGAGCAGAACCAGGAGATCATTATACACTTCACCAACAATACTGTATAAGCATGTATTCTGATGGAAGTGGGTATCTTAGACAAAGAGAAGATCCAATTCAGTTCCAATTGATCAGGATGGACAGAGTCAGCTACACCAGAGAAGCACTTGGAAATGAATGTGGACTACTTGCATTTTTGTTTTTCTTCCCAGGTTATTTTTACCTTCTGAATCCAGTTTTTTTCTTGTGCAACATAATAGATTATCCTGCCATTCATAGGGAAAGGCTATAATATAGCTCTGCCCAGGGAAATGAAAGCTGAATTGTCTAATTAGCAGTGAAGAACAAGGACACAGGAATGTGCACTTCAAAGAAAGACTCGGGACTAAGGTTGGAAATCAGTATGGAATGATGTTCTGGGGAAGTGTCTCTGGATTTATCATTCTTAGCATGCAAGAATCTTGGTAGATTGGAGTCATAACAACCAAACATTTACCCTCCATAGCATGGCATTAAATCTGTAAATGAATTAAAGTATCATCTGATGTGGGTGTGGTCCCTTTGAGAATTGACTTATTCCTTTCTTTCTGATTCCCAACCCCTCCTAGTTAATGTAATTATCAATCAAGGACCTTTTGATTCACAAATCCTGGTCTCTTTGAATTCCAATAGAAGATCCTGGCCTGTCTCAGCCTCACCTGGATCTGAGCCAACTTGAAATTACATATGCCCTTCTAGCTAAATCTCCCATTATAAAAGGGCCAAGCTGGGACTCCCCTCTTTGCAGAGGTCCCAAACATACCACCCTTACGCCTGGCATGTCAGGACCCTCTGTCCACTGGAACCCTAATTCCCATGCCCTTCTTTTCTCTACCTTCACCTATTTCCTTTACTATACTTTAACCTTACTTCCATAATAAACCTTTTTTCAATCTAGCTTTTCGGCCCAATAAATTCCTTTATTGGGAACTCTCACGCCTCCACTAGACTTCATTTAACTCAGTATTCTTGCGCTGAATCCAAAGGGGTTGCAGGAGAACTCTATTTGACTCCCTGTACCCCAAACCTGCCACTAGATCTCAATTAAACCCTAATTTCATTTAGGTACCCCATATCTAGACCTCATCATCATCATTTTTATATATGCAATGCAATACAGCATTTGACACAGGTCAAATATTATTAATTTACATTACTCCAATTATTGTAATTTCTAAGGATAGAAAAGTTTTTAGTCAAACAAGTCTGAATATATTTTAAAAGTGGTTCACATAATTTATAAATTTTGTTTTTATTTAGATGAGAACATTTGATTTATCTTTTTCTGCTGGGTTTTGTTGATACACACACACACACACACACACATATAAAGACTGCATTTTTTCTTCCTTATCTTGATAATTTGCTGGTAATTAATTTTTTTCACTTAATTTTTTGTTGAATTTTTTTATAATTAAGCTCACATCATCTAGAAATGGCAATAAACTTATTCTTTGTCACACTTATTTCTTCTATTTAATTTTATTGCTTGATTGATCAACTTAGATTATCAAAAATTCTATTACATAAGGATCATCCCCCTCTATCTTTTTCAAAAAGCCACTAGTGTTTTACTAGACAATTCTAGCTCTTGGTTTAAAATATATATAAGTATTAGTTACCAAAGTAGGGGAAAAAATGCACATGTCTAGAAAGCACACCACTGTGTGCAGCATTTTCAATAAGTGCAAAGTAAGGCCCACACTGAGACTTCAGTTTGTTGTTTTCATTTTCTTCTGGTAAACATTAATAAAGTTTTGGTAACTTTTTTCCTTTGCAATTTTAATGGTCTTTATCTGAACTCTGTGAAACTACAAATTGCTTCCATTAGTGGATATTAAGAAAATAATAAATTAAATAACTATTTGGAGGGAGAAATCCTAATAAGGGGAAGACCTGGAGATAAGAATCTGCCCTGAGAAATAGGTTGACTATTCACATGGGAAACTTTAAACAAGAATATTTAGGGTGTGCCCCCCCAGATACCTTCTGCATATCAATAGATAAATTGTTCTAGAAAAAATAATAAATCCCCTGTCCTCAAAAAAAAATAAAAGAAAACTTTTGACACTAAGAATTCTGTCTCCCCTTATCTGCCCCACCCCTCACCCACCACCTCATCCAACCATCATCCCACTCTATGTACAGTAGCCAGGAAGCCAAAGGACTTAGGTTACAAGAAAGGGCATCTAGTTGTGAAATCAGTAAATTACAAATGATGGCTCATTTGTGAATAAAAAATTAACTAGAGGTTTGTTGAGAAGTGAGATACCCTAATATTGATGGGGGTTCCTCAGGCCAAAGGTTTTGCTAAAGAATTCACAGTCCCAGTCTCCAATGGAGGTTTTTGGTAAAATGGGTTTATTTTCAGCGAGCAGCTCTCTCAGAGAGCTGCTTCCTGATTAGGAAAATAGCAGAAGTTTGGGATACAGAGTTTTGATTTTTATTTAGTCTTTGATGGTTTGGAGTTAGAAAGCTATTAGGGGTTAATTTCCAAATCAATAAGAGTAGTGATTGTTTCTCCAGACCAAAGTGATTCCCAGATCAATTGGAGGTGGTAGTTTCCTGTGAGAACCAATTAAGAGCGTGGGGAAGGGTTGAGATTCAGGTGAGGATCATTTTTAGAAATTTCCCCAGGACTCCACAAAGATCAAGGGAAAAGTCTATTGCTTCAGATTCACTAAGGATTTTATCAGAAGGGTACTCCAGATTCTATTAGAATTACTTACAGAACTGCTGGTTGTAAGGGGAATTGCAAATGCAGAGAGAGACCTCCATTGTTTCTGTGCCTGACTCAAAATACAGTTTTTTCTACTATCCAGGTAATATAAGAACTCCTTAATAGCAGACTAGCTGATTCATAGAATGGGAAGTTTTAAACCTCTTTCCTCCCTTCCTCTACTCTGCTAGAGATAATAGCAACTACAACAACAATGGAAAAAAAAAATCTAGCCAATTTAAAGGAGGATTTTTTTTAAAGGACTAATTTTTTTGAGAAGGGTATATGAGGTGTTAAGGGGGGCTTACACCTTTGATGTTAGGGCTTGTTGAATACTTTTCAAGGCTGCTCATCCATTTTTAGAGTTACCTGTCACCCAATTCTCATCTGTGATTCCAAGAAACTGTAACAGTATACAGCAGCTACAGTCTAGCAAAACCATCAAAGTGATGAGTTGAATGAATTAAAATAATATCCACTCTCTGAAGGGGTCCCAGTAAGAAGCAAGAATTATCTTGAACTGATATTATTATGTACAGATAGAGCTGTACTCTGTTGACATCCACTGTTGAGCACCAATGACCAAATACTACCTTGTACCTCTACAATATTACCAAATATTGTCCTGGGTTTTCCCTGGTTCCTGGAATACTTCCTCTCCAAGCCACTGGATTCTACTTCCACCTTCTGGTATATCACCTGTTACCCACAGTGGGTGGCTTCAGATACTTGATGAAGTCCTGGGTACTGACAGAAAAAGCCTGAGGTAATGATAAAATTATAATACTCCCTGAAAGAACCGGGGTAGGTCATTGAGGGAAATCAGCTCAGCCTTACAGTCCTACCTTTGTGGAGATCTTGGGAACCCCTACCTTACTATATCCTATCAGGTGATGTCCAGACCTGAGGATAAATGTTCCCTATAAATCTGTCCATGGCCTATGCCATTCTTGCTGAATTTTTGCCAATGCATTTTGCATTGTGGTGTCTTTCTTCTCATTCTCTCCCCCATGCCTCATTATGTCTTTCTCAATGTAATAGCTAATTGACTCCTTTGGGGTGCTAAATTCTTCTGTGATTTAGCCTGCCAGTCAATGGTGAAACTCTCACCTCCAGACATATTCCCTTTCTCTTGGTTAATTGTAAATTTCACTAGGGAACTTAATTTTTCCATTATTAATTGTTAAAAACCCTTTCCTTGCTAATTTTATGCTCCCATGATACTCTTTCATATTTACCACTTCTGGCATCTATTTTACCTCTTTATGTTGTTCATAATAACAAATAAAGATACTTTTTGGCAAAGAGAATTAGACTGTGAATTCTTCGCATGTGCCCTGTACCTTGTGCCTCCTATTTGAAGTAGGAATTGCTACTGAATGGGACTGACTGTCTATGAGACTAGGCCTAAGTCACATGATCCCTATTCCCAGAGATCTTTCTAGCTGGAAGATCAGGCCTTGGATTCCAGGTTTCAGGAAGTCACACGATCTCTAGGCTTAGAGGTCTCTAAAGACCAAGACCATAGGTCAGTGACAGGGAGTGATGTAACCCACAGGAAGCAGACAACATTAGTGACCATTGGTCAATGTTGATTATGTAATGCTGGAGAAACTGAGCAAGATAGAGATTAGAGAACAATTTAATAATTTATTAAATGGAAAAGATTTACTGGGACCAAATGGATCCATGGTTTGGTCCCAGGGCTGAATGAGACTATCGTCTCAAAGAATCCAGCCCTGAATGTCAGATACAAGATTTTTTATAGGATAACAAGAATGATGACATAATGGGGGTGGTACCTGGATGGGGATGACCTAATGGGGGAGGAACCTGGGATGAGAATGACATACTGAAGAGGTTCCTGATATTCTAATGATGTCTAAAATGGATAAAGACCTTTATCCCATCACACATTAAGAGGGAATAAGTATAGCCTAAAGTCTAAGATATAAGACCTTTATCCTATCAGACATTAAGAGGGCATGATTATAACCTGAGGCAGAGTAACTGAATAGGACAATTAGGGAAAGTGGGTCAAGACATTACAAGAGAACTGTGGCACAACAGTTACTTCTTTTTCATCTATCCAATGAAAAGGCTTGGATCTTTTGCTATTTAACCCTTTTACTACTTTCTGGTGTTCAGGTGGAGTTGAGATGCCTCCTAGTTGAGCTGGACCTCTCCCTGCAGGGACTGAATAAATGCTTTCTCTTTGTACCTGGAGGTGTCTCTGATTGGTTGATTTGGGAAAGGGGGTTTAGCATCCATCCTATACATTATTGAATGCCATCTTTTGGTGCTAACCTCATCACTTGGTACCAAACCTCATCATATTTACTTATTAACTCTGGAGTCAGCTGATAAAGAATTTTGGTGTTCATCTCAAAGATGACCTCCTGTTTAGGGACAAAGTCCACCTATTTTTAAAAGGTATATTTAGCAATTATTAGAGGAGGGAAACGATAAGACATACTCTTGCAACAGGACCCTGACACATAAGTCCCTGAATTTTGCCTCAGAAATATGCTTTTAGCTATTGTTATCAAAATCTTGCAAAACTAGTGAAAAGAATATTCCTTTCCCAGATAAAGCCTATAGCACAACTATTTTAGAAGACACAGAGACTCCCATCTTTTCTCCATCCTTGCTCTGCATCCTATTCTTATGTATAAGCTCTGTAGCATTAGGAACTTTATAAGCTAATCCTTTGCCTTTCTTTTTGTCCACTCACTTTTAGACCCTGCTGGATGCCCCCACCCTGCTAGACTCTCTCGTTAAATCCTACTAGACTTTATTAGATTCTCCTGCTACACCCCTTTGTTACTATTTTGGTCAATGTGAGAAATGGTGAGAGAATAATGTTATATTTCCACAGATGTTATAACTAGGCTGTAAGGATAAGGAATTGGAGGGGGATTCAAATTTGTGCCCTATACTGTCTTGGTCAGCAGAAATGTTTACAATAACAAAATAATTTATTGAAGGATTAAAGTAAGAATTACTTTAGGGAAAGATGCTACGGGTAAAGAATTAAACTTCTTAAGATATCTCCAACCAATCATCTCTTAAGTCATGAAGCTAGTTACACATAAAGTTTCTGATAAGGGGGACATATAATCAGGAAGGGGTAATATATTTAGAAGTCTATGTAGTGGGAGAGGAATATATATATTCAGACATATAAGATGTCTGAAAAGTCTGAAAAACTCTAGGAAGAAGGAGGAGGCAGGGTAGGATGACAAGATATAATTGTGGACCCTGATACCTGTGAGGTATGTGGAGAAACTCCTATGGAGCTTTCATACGTGCTTCTGCAGGAGTGTATTAAAAGTTTAAACTGCTTCACTTCTCCTGAGTTTGTTCATTCACTGCATTCTTTTGGGGGTTGAGTATTATTTCTAATTTTTTTACTATGAGAATGCTTTTATGAGTTTTTTCACATTCCCAATTGCTTTCTTAATCTGGTGCTTCATCATTAGCAAGTGAGCTAAACCAGGATGAGACTTCAAACCTGGTGATGAGTTAGGGGGATGTCTGACTCAAGCATGCAAAGTGTTCCCCTGGTATAATGGATGGATGAGAATGTTTTGTTCCATTGACCATGAAGGTGGCTTAAGTAGGCCCTGTGTAGTACTTAGAGCTTGGTCACACATTGAAAATGCCAAGGTCATCCATGGTTGCCAGATCATTGTTCTTTGTCTTGATTTTTATCGTGCCACTGGACTTTGATGAATCCAGAAAACAGAATGAGGCTCGGAACTTTGTTCAGTTCTCCCTCTCTTAAATGTAATTCACAAACAAGTCAAGATATCACCCTGCGATGCCATTGACCCTCTTTGAAAATGAGTGATAAACAACAATTTTGAGAAATGCGATAATTAAACAGGGAGATAGCAAGAAAAGGGGATAAAGAAGGGAAAAAAGAAAAAAAAAACTAAGTGAGGGATTACTCGAAAATGAAATAAATTTTAATAAGGACCTGATGAAATCTTGATTCTTGGTATCTGGGTAGGCTATAGGGAGGGGCATTAACAAGAAAGGGCTTGAATTGCCAGGAACTATGGAGAAGCTAAGCTACCCCTAAAGGCAATCCAGTAGGAGCACTGATAGGGTTATCTCATCTATAATTGGGCCTTTTGTTCTTAAATGGATTTTTTGTCATCCTTAAGTGGAACTTTCTTGCCCTAAGTCCTTGTTAACTATACTATTATCTTCCTTCATCCTCTATGTCAATCAGGTCTTTGATTTTAATTTTGATATAAATTTGAACCTTAAGGGCTGAGGCCTTGTGGAAACTGTTGCCTATAATTTTAAATTTGGAAGCTATTCCACTCTATGTTACCCTTGCATTAAAGGCAATGGACATTTATTAGGACTCTTTCCTCATCATATTTGTTTTTACTTGTTAGCAATAACATAGTTTTAATTACTGATATCCCTTTGTGACTTTAGTGCTCCTCCTAAGAATTTCATTGTACTCATGAGATTTATAGAGATAAGAAAAAATAACATCTAAATTCTTCTATAGACACAAACAAGTCAAGATTCTAAGGGGAATTTTTTTTCCTTATTTTTTTTTTTTTTGAAAAGGGAATCTAGAAATACCATATCTCAAATTATATTCTGCAGCAACAAACCTCAAAAACATTGAGCATTTGTCAAATATCAAAATATGATAGTCCATCAATGATTGTCAATCAATTATTAAGTGATAAGTAGCATAATATTTGTTAAATCCAAGTGATGGGTCAGAGACGAGAGTTTACTCAAAACTGCATACCTAACTAAGGAATGTAGAGAAATAAAACCTCTTTTCTGTTGATCCTTATTTGTCCTCTGGGAAAAAAAGTCTGGCAATATCTTGTTAAAAGACACTGTGTCCTTACCTGGATGAAAAGCTATATTGGCTTCTTCCTTATCTCTCTTTTATAATGTACAACCTTGTAAGCTGTTAGCCTGCTACCTAAGCCTCTAAATTTTCAGCATATAAAAATCTCCCCAAATTCTAATTTGTAAATTTCTTTTAGATGGGCTGGAGACTAGCCCATCAGTTATGTGTATAAACTCTTTTATGACTATAAGAAAATCTCTTTGAATTTTTTCAAACTATGAACTGTGGTTCTCACACTCTTCATAAAACCATCCATTTTAAATATAAGTATTAATAATATTACAGTTGTATTATCTTTATTCAACAAAGCACTCTAAATAGCAGTGGTAATTAGGTTTGGACAATTCTTCATTCCACATACCACCATAAGTTCCAAATGACACAAATATAAAATGTTATATCATTAAAAAAATAGACAAGAAATGGAAATATAACAATGACCAGGAGAAGATTTCTTCATTCACTAAGGTACAGATGTGTTTATAAAAGATAAAATGGGTAATGTCAGTTAGGAGGGAAAAAAAAGTTCAAAAGCATATGGAAAACAGATGTTTTAATACCTAGATTATTGTATATCTTTTTAAATGGCATAACACAAGTTCTCTGTTTCATTTTCAATCTCTTTTTTTTGTATTTTTTTATATTGAAATGTTATATATAATGATAATCGTAAAATTTAAAAAAAAAAAAGCAAGTGGAGAACTGGGGCTTTTTTTGGGAAAGATTTATTAATAATAGCAAGAGTTCTAGTTATTTAAAATAGGGCAAATAGCTCTAATATTCTAATTAGTATGTTTGTTTGATGGTGAATGGGACTGATTGGATGAAGACTGTCTTTGTTTTAACCACTCATTGAGACTGTCACATGATCCCTATACCCAGAGGGGAAAGATGAGATTTTGGGCCTCAAGTTTCAGGAAGTTACATAATCCCTCTTCCCAATCTTGAATTTTGGGTTGCAGGGAGTCATGTAGTCTCTAAAGACCAGACCCTCAAGAAGTGCTGTGACCCACAGGAAGTAACATGACCCATAGGAAGCAGACAACATTGATCTAAGATGGTTACTTCCTTTTAGTCCATTCAATGAAAAGGCTTTTTGAATCTTGGACAAGCTGGAAGCTGACCAGGTTCCAGAGGCACATGCTGGGAGTTTTGATGGCTCCCAGGTGTGTGTCTGGGCCTCTCCCTGCAGGGATTAAATAAATGCTTTCTCTTTGTACCTGAAGAGTCTCTGATTAGTTAATTTGGGAAAAGTTAAAATGGGAAACCATTCCACACAAGGGTTTAAAGGTAGAAAGTCTCTGCACATTTCAGACACTTAAGGATTGTATTATTATTGGTGAGAATAGTAAAAATATTTTGGTACTGAGCTTCATTCTATAAGACAGCATTGAAGAAGGATTGTAGTGGAAGAAACACTTACAATACTGATACATGAAACACATGTTCTTGATTTACTTAGAATTATTTTCCCCTCTTTATTCTTTTTTCTATTCTTCATAGGCCAACAAGAATTTTTCTAAAGGAATAGTAGTACATGACATATATTTGTTTCATTAACATTCCTGGAAATAATGTCATTAATTACTACTATATTATAAAGTAAAATTCCACTTTGCCTATCTTTTATTATTATATGATTTCCTACTCAGACTTTTTTGGTCAGTGTTTTGACCAAATGATTAATGTTCAAAATGTTAAATTTTAAATCTTAAAACTCAAGTAAAAAAAATTGTTTCAAAATTATTTTATATAACATTCTTGATCATCTGATGTCCTTCTGACAACACAAGATACAAGAAATGGCTTTGGAAAAACCAAGGGAACAAATTTCCTTTTCCTCTAGTATCTCTCTTTGTGAAGGGAACAGAATGGTAGCATCTGGCCCTAATTTCTGATTTCTCCTCTTGTCAGGAATTACAGTCTCACTTGGGATTAGAGATGTCTATTCTGCTTCCCTTTGAACCACATATACAAGGACAGATCCTTGTCACAAATAAGACCTCTTGAAAATAGGGCTCACGTAATGGAGAGACATTTACATTCAAAGAGAGGCTATGGGAACTGAAGGTGGATCATAACATAATATTTTCACTTGTTGTTTGCTTGCTTATTTTGTTCCTTTCTCATTTTTTTTCCAATTTTGATCTGATTTTTCTTGTACAGCATGATAAATAAAACAATTGCATAACTTATTGGATTACTTCCTGTCTAAGTAAAGGGAGGAAAGGTGGGAAGAAGGAAGAAAAATTTGGAACACTAATTCTGTATTTCCTGCTATCTTATTAACACTAAATTATACTTTTCTCTTTCCTTTTCCCTTTTCCTTCTTCCCCAGTATTTTCTTTATGAAATTGCCTCTTGCCTCAAGCAGTCCTCCCTCTTTAGAGTATCTCCCCCTTTCTTATACCTTTCCCCTACTATCTGTTTTCCCTTCTGTTGGAATCCTTACTAACTGATAACTAATTAGAGTTGATCTAATCTTACAAGAAGATGTTTTGGCCAGAACCTGAAACTAGGTACTAAGTAGAACTAATCAATACAAGGCTTGTGTTCACACCTTTACTCATTGGAGTTCAATGAGTTCATACCTCCCTTGAAGCTCTTTGGGCCAAAGAGCACTATGGGAGAAAACCCATAATCCCTCTCTCTGGAAGGAGCATAAATAGGCCAATGGGCCAGTCGAAGAGGTTCTCGGGAGTGAAGACGCTATAAGTCGAGATTTCAGCGGAATGACATAAAGAGTTGGAGCTGGCTGGAGGCTGAAGAAAGCAGAGGCAGAGGCTGAAGGACCAGACCTTTGGATTTGGTGACATTCGGAGAGAGCTCTTGGAACCAAGCAGAGAGATAGGCCTCTAAGCTAACCGGGCTATATTGGAAATAATAAAAGATCTGAACTTTTATCACCTGGCTGCTTTTTTGAGAAGAAAAAGCTCACCAACACTGGATGATTTCACCCTCTGGCAAAGTACTGCTGTACACTGAGAGATTTCCATCCATCACACCTGCTGACTCCCACTTTTCTATATAGTGAGAGATGTTTCTAGATGAAACCAAATATATCTAACATTCTTTTTTTGGGCCAAATCTGATGAGAATAAGATTCACACAATATTTGTCACTGTCCTGTTGTGGGCCAGAACTCTTGGACTTAAAACAAGTATTCTTACAAGGTGGACGAGATTCATTCCACCTTCAGTCAGGCTCCTAGTGGCTCTCCTGGAGTTAAATTTTAGTGAATTATTTTCTTCATTTACTTTTTAAATTTCTTTTTTTATTTGTCCAATTGAATTTTTGACTCAGTTGTTTTGTTCTATGGAATTTTTTTGCATTTCACAAATTCTGTTTTTAAGGAGTTGTTTTTTTTTTCTTTTTCTTTTTTTTTTTTCTGTTTCACAAATTCTGTTTTTCTGGGAGTTGCTTTCTTTTTCCATTTTATCAAATCTATCTTTTAATGAGTTATGTGTCTTTTCCATACCCTGTTGCAAAGGTTTCATTTCCTTTCCCCATTTTTCTTCTAGCTCTCTTTTAAGATCCTTTTTAATTTCTTCTAGGAGAGCCTTGTGTGATGGGACCAGGTTATATCACCTTTGGGGGCTTCATCTGGAGACAATCTGCCTTTAGTCTGCTCAGGATTTGACATCTATTCTTCTCTTTCACCATAAAAACTGTCTATCATCAAAGTTCTCTTTACTTTTTTTTACTCATTAAAATATATATATATATATATATATTGGTTTTACGGCAGGAGAGGTTTTCCAAACTTCCTCTTCAAGCAGAGGCTTCCTCTATAAAGCAGCCACAGCTGTGCTGGATCAGTGCTGACTCACTCCTGGTGCTGGGTGGGCGCAGCCAGGTCCCCTGAGATTCTGGCTGCATTCCCTATTGACCTTTTGTGTTGTGTTGGATGTTTTGTAACTTCTCTGCTGATCTACTGAATTGTAGCCAGGGCAGAGTGGCCAGCACTGCTTTAGATTCCTCCCTGTGGATTCTCAGCCACGCAGCATCTGCACTGCCCTGAAGAGTCCACACCACCCCAGGACTCTGCACTGTCTGCACTGACATTTGTGCTCAGTTGTTTGTGCTTGGTTGCCTCCCTCTGTGCCTGATTGAAACTGACCTTTTTTGGTGGCCTTTGAAATTGTCTTCTGCTGATAATTTGTTGCATTCCCAATATTCATGGATTCTGCCTGTCCAGAGCTAATTCAGAGGCTGGATTTGCTAATTAGTTGAGGATTGTAGGAGAAGGTCAGAGAGAAATGTGTGTCATCTTCGCCATCTTGGCTCCACCCCTGGAAGTTCTCACTTTTCTTTATAACACTTTAAAACACTAACTACCTGGCATATTATAAATGTTTAATAAGTATTTAACAAATAGAAAATAGGAACTAACAGGATGTCTTTAAACAAGTTATATTTAAAATTTAGACAATTATAATAATAGTACAGTACTTTAAGGTTTGCAAAATGCTTTATATATATATAAAATATTACTCATTAAATTATCAAAGTGTCTCCATGAGGCAATTGCTATCATCATCCTCATTTTACTTACACTGCAAAAAAAAAAAAAAAATTAAATGTTTTGTGCATCATCATATACCTCAAAAGTGAGTGAGGCAGGATATAAGCTAAAATCCATCTGACTCCAGATACTGCATTGTATCCAATAAATGGCATAGTAGCCTCTGTTAGAATTATACATTAAAATGCAGCACACATACATACAGACTAATTGTTTTCTAAATCTGACCTTTCCTTACAATTATTTCCAAATCACTTTTCTTTGTACAGTGGAAGGAATGACTGGTTAGAACAAAGACAAAAATCAATACAAAATGAAGGAGGAAAAACAAAGTAAAGGTAAGAAGAAACCTTTTTGTGCAATTACTAGAGTTTTGACCAATTGTTTTTGATGCTGAAAAATGATAAAAGGACAATGCTTATAAAAGCCATGGACTCTAATTATGTGCCCTGTAAGGCACTGTCCTAGATTCTTTTTTCTTCTTTTTTCTTTTTCACATGGCAATCTCATTAGCTCCCATGAAATAAAATATCATCTCTTTGCAATTGATTCTCAGATCTATTTATTTAACTCTAACCTCTCTCCTGATTTCCCAATCAGTAAATAAACATGTGCCAGGTACTGTGCTAAGTGATATATCTTCAAAGAAGGGCAAAAAACTTACCTTGTCCTTCAAAGTCAAATGGGGAAGACAACATGCAAAAGATTTTGTACAAATAAAGATACAAACAGTGGAAAATAAAGATAATTAACACAGGAAAATCATTATCATTAAGGAGGATCAGGAAAGGCTTCCAATAGAAAGTGGGATTTTATATGGGACTTGAAGGAAACTTGGGAAGCAAGGGATTGAGTCCCAGATATGAGATTCAGCCAATGAAAACGTCCAGAGTCAGGGATCGAATATATTGTGTGAGACACAACAAGGGCAGTGTTTCTGGATTACAGCATATGTACAAAGTAGCAATGTGTAAGAAGATGGAAATGTAAGTAGGGATAGAAAAGTCATGAAAGGCTTTGAACAAGAGAGATTTTTATATTTGACTTTGGAAGTGACAGAGAGGTATCATTGTAGTAACTAGTGAAATAGTAACCAGGTAACAGTTAAAACTGAGCTTTAGGAAAATAAATTAAATAGCCAAGTAGAAGAGGGGATAGAGTGGAGACACTTGTAGCATGGAGACCATTGCAATAGGTTTTTCCTGTAGTCCATTTTGAGCTGCTTGAGACAACTGGGTGACAATGGATAGAATACTGATCCTGGAGTTAAGAAAACTTATCTTCTTGAATTGAAATCTGACTTCAGAAACTTACTAGCTATGTGTCTCAGTTTACTCATCTGTAATATGAGCTAGAGAAAAAAATGACAAATCTCTATATCTTTGCCAAGAAAACTCGAATGTGATCATGAAGAATCAGACATGACTGAAAAACGATTGGACACAGTGGTGATGAGTGGTATCATGGATAGATGAAAGAAGGGAAGGATACAATACTGGACATCTCAAATTGTATATGTAATAGAAATATTAAATTCAACATGTTTAAGATTTCTTCTACATCTTTTCTTCTTAGCTTCTGTATCATTTCTGTATCATTTTAGGGTATGATAATAACTATTTTATTAATCATTCAAGTTCCTAACAGTGGTCTCATTCTCAAATCCTTACTTTTATACCCATAATAAAAATATTGTCAAATCTTGTTCTCTTTTTTGGTGAGTTTATGAAAGAGGATATTTTGGGATTATATCTAGTTCCTGTTACTCTTGGTCAGCAAATATGTTGTTGTTGTTTTACTATGTGAGAATTGCCCTTTAAGATTATAATTCATTACTGTACCCAATTAAAAAAAAAAGCCTTCAGGTTTTATGTATACTTAGTTATCACTATGTTTGTATAAAAGTCCAGGTGGGAAAAAGAGGAGGGAAAGGGAATGTGGATTTGAGCATTTCTGGTGTGTTTGGGCATCATATTCCTTAGAAAAGTCCTTGGGCCCAGGAATCACTTAAAAGATTGATTAATGATTCTCTAGAGAATGCTTTATAGCCTAAGGATATATTCTATGAAGCTAGGGTTAAAGAATTGCCTGAAGCAAATATAATAAAAATCCTATGTAAACCAAATACAAACAGTGTTGTAGGTAGAGAGATTTGAATTCTCAGATTTACTCTTATTTGAAGACTCTGGGAATCTGTTTTGAAAGGACTTAATCAGGAAGCCAAGATAGCCGCGTAAATGTAGGGACTCACCTGAGCTCTCCCCCAAACCCCTCCAAATACTGTTAAATAAAGACTAAAATATTTTACAGCATCATAACCCACACAAAAAAAAAAAAGATAGAGTGAAACAGTTTTCCAGTTGAAGACAACTTAGAGAAGGTCAGCAGGAAAGTTCAGCAGGTTAGGAATGGAGTACTGTCTAGCACAGGCTGGACCAGCACAGCCCCAAACTCAGCAAACCAGGAACAAAATAGTGGCAAGAGTGGAGGTTTCCAGACCTCTTGGCCCACAGGTAGCAAATCCTTTCAAGATTGGCAGGAAAGTTTGTCACACTAGGATGAAAGAGCTTTGAGGAATCAACAAACTGGGGGAGGCCTTGAGAGCCACTGAATTTGTAGCAGAGCAGCGGTGATAGCAGCTTCTAGAAGTCTCAGACGGTAAGGGGTTTGAACAGCTGGTCAGAAGGAGCAATCTTTGTTAGGACTGAAATAGAACTTTGTTGCTTTGCCCATACTTAGATCTGGGACTCAGTTCTGGCTCACCATCTCAGGATGAGGAGGACCTCTAGTACACTAGAACTTATAGCCATAGTGGAGCAGTGACCCTCCTCACAGTTCCAAGGCAGAAAACAATGCTTGTGATTGCCCACAGACCAATGCACAGTACAGGAAGAGTAGAAAACACATTTCTCCTTGGATCATAGTACCTTGGAAGACTTGAAAACTTACAGTATCTAAGAGCATCTCTGAAAACAGCTATACTTGGGAATATCCTCCATCCTGAAAACAGAGTCCTCCTTTAACAAAAAGTTAAGTCAAGTAATAGGCTGAGAAAATGAGCAAACAGAAAGAAGATTCTGAATAGAGAAAGTTACTATGGTGACAAGGAAGATCAAAACACACTCAAAAGAAAATAAGAGCTCCTACATCCAAAAACTCCAAAAAAAGTAAGATTTGGTCTCAGACAATGGAACAACTCATAAATTAAATAAGAGAAATAGAAGAACAATTAGGAAAAGAAATGAGAGTGATGCCAAAAAAAAAAAAAAAAAAAAAAAAAAAAAAGACAAAGAGGCAATGAGATGATGAATGCCTTAAAAAGCAAAATTGGCCAAATGAAAAAGGAGGTATAAAAGTTCACTAAGAAAACTAATTCCTTTAAAATTAGAACTGAGCAAATGGAAGCTAATGATTTTATGAGAAAGCAAGAAACAGTAAAACAAAATTGAAAGAATGAAAAAAATAGAAAATAATGTAAAATATGTCATTGGAAAAAATCACTGACCTTGAAAATAGATTCCTGGGAATAATTTAAGAATTATTGGACTAACTAAAAGCCATGATCAAAAAAAAAAAAAAAAAAAAAAAAAAAGCTTATACATTATCTTTTGAGAAATTATCAAGGAAAACTGTTCTGATATTCTAGAATCAGAGGGTAGAATAGAAATTGAAAGAATCAATAGATCATCTCCTGAAATAGATCCCAAGATGAACATTCTTAGGAATATTATAGTCAAATTCTAGAACTTACAGGTCAAGGAGAAAATATTTCAAGCATACAGACAGAAAAAATTAAAGTACAGTAGAGCGCAGTCAGGAAAACACATGATTTAGCAGTTTTCTATGTTAAAAGGATTGGGGGGGGGCTGGAAATATGATATTCCAGAGAGCAAAGAAACTTTGATTACCATCAAGAATCACCTACAGCAAAACTGAATATAATACTTCAGGAAGAAAAATGGATATTCAGTGAAATAGAGGGTTTCAAGCAATTTTTTTTTTTTAATGAAAAGACCAGAGCTGAATAGAAAATTTGATTTTCAAATACAAGATTCAGGAGAATCATATGTGGGGGAGTAATTAGGAAAGGGAAAAATCATAAGGCATTTAATAAAGTTAATCTGTTTAATTCCTATATAAGAAAATGAAACTTGTTAACTCATAAGAACTTTTTATTAGGGCAGTTAGGACAAACAGAATATATATAGACAAAGCACAGATGTGTGAGCTGAATATGAAGGGATAATAACTTAAAAAATAAAATTAAGGTGTGAGGAAAAAATGGTAAAAGGAGAGGTGAAATGGTATAATCATCTGCCATAAAAGAGACAAGAAAATGCTTTTATAGTGGAAGGGAAGAGTTGGAGGAAAGGGAGAGTGAATGAACCTTCCTCTCATCAGAACTGATAACATGCACACTCAATTGGGTAGAAAAATCTTACCTGAAGAGAAGTAGAGGAGGAGATATGAGAAAGGAGAGGATGATAGAAGGTAGGGCAGACTGAGTAGTCAGAAAAAAAAAAAAAAACACTTTTGAGTTGGGACAGGTTGAAAGGAGAGAGAGAATAGAATAAATGGAGGAAATAGTTAGTGATAGTAATTTTACCTGTTTGTTTGTTTGTTTTTCTAGGCAATTGGGATTGTGACTTGCCAACAGTTACATAGCTAGTAAGTGTTAAATGTCTGAAGATGTATTTGCACTCAAATCTTTCTGACTTCAGGACCAGTGCCATCTAGCTACACTTAGCAATTGTATTTTTGAAAGGAATTTTGAAGCAAGTTTCTCTAACAAATGTCTCATTTCTCAAATATCTAGACAACTGAGTCAAATTTCTAAAACAAAAACAAAATAAAAACAAAATAAAAAAAAAGAGTAATTTCCTAATTGATAAATGATCAAAAGAAATATACAGTTTTTAGATGAAGTAATAAAGCTGTTTATATCCATATTAAAAAAAAATACTCTCACTATTGATTGGAAAAATTCAAAGTAAAACAATTCTGAGGTACTCTTTAACTAAGAGGACATAAAAAGAAAAAGACAAATGTTGGAGGGAAAGAGGGAAAAATGAGACATTAATGCATTGTTGGTGAAATGGTGAACTGATTCAACCTTTTAAATTGGAATTGTATTCCAAGGACTATAAAACCATATATACTCTTTGATATAACAATATCTCTACTAGGTATGTATCCCAAAAGAGATTTTAAAAAAAGAAAAAAAGAAAGGAAGGAAGGAAGGAAGGAAAAGAAGGAAGAAGGGAGTGAAGAGAAAGAGAGAGGGGGGAGGAGAGAAGGCAAGGAGGGAAAAGGGAAGGAAGAGAAGAAAGAAGGTAAGAAAAAGAAAAAGTCTTCATTTTCCACAGTTCTTTGTTAATCAACTATTTTTATCTTTGATATTTATATATTTTTGTTATTCCCTATATAGTTTATATATCTGAATTTTTTTCAGATATTTATTTGAAAAAAAAATTTCTACAATCAATCATTTCCTTTGATATATTTTGATGGCCTTTAATTCCTGGCTTGGTTAAGAATTTCCTTTCTAACCATTTAAAAAAAACATATAATCTTTAATTTTGGGGTCATTAATTATCTTTGAAGTTATTGTGGTACATGGTCAAAGCTGTTGTTCTAACCCTAATGTACAAACATTTAACATTTTTCCATATAAGTTTTGTTAAATACAATATTGAGTTCTTCACAAAATAATTTATGTCTTTCCCTTTATAAAACCTTCATTTAATTCATGTGGTTGCTTCTGCTTTTCTTTTTGGTTCTATAAATTTATTTTTAAAAAGTCTTAAAGGAGAAAATGGTTTTAATGATGAAGTATAATTGAAATCTGAAAGTGCGACATATTGCTACTTACTTTCATTGTTTTCACTAAGATTTTGTACATTTTGATTTTCTATTTTGTCATCTTTATTCTGCACATTTTGATTTATTTTGTCATTTTTATTATGGGCATTTTGATTCCCTCTTTTGTCAGCTTTATAAAATACTTCTTTGTTAGTATGATTAGCATATCATTGAATGTGTAAAATTAATTTAGGTGATATTTTCATTTTTATTATACTGGCATATTAGAGCTGTGAGCACTAAATATTCCTTCAATTATTTAAATCATTTCCTTGAGAAGTTTTCTGTAATTATATCTGTCAATGTTTTGATTGTGGTTTGACAATGTGACAATACTTTTTGCATTTTTAATGAAATATCTTTTTTTAAATTATTATTATTGTGATGGTCTTATCATTTTTATTTATAAATTCAATCGAGTTTTGTGGGTACTTTTTTCTTCCTATTTGCTCATCTTATGGTTTAGTTTTTTCTCCTATTTTATTTTTATAACCATCACTTGCAAACTTTGTCACAGCCCTTTTTGTTGTGGCAAGGAACTGGAAATAGAGTGAATGCTCACCAATTGAGAAATGACTAAATAAGTATATGATTGTAATGGAATTTTATTGTTCTATAAGAAATGATGAGTGATTCTAGGCAATTCCAATAGAGTTGGGATGGAAAAAATCATGAAGACTGGATATGGATCTAAGCATAGTATTTTTACCTTTTTTGTTTGTGATGGAGAGAGTCATCTGCATTCAGAGAGAGGACTATGGGGACTGAATGTGGGTCATAATATAGTATTTCTACCTTTTTTGTTGTTGTTTGCTTGCTTTTTTTTTATTCTAATTTTTTTCTTCTTTTTGATGTGATTTTTCTTATGCAGCATGATAAATGTAGAAATATGTTTAGAATAATTGCATATGCTTAGCCTGCATTGGATTACTTACTGCCTGGGTGTGGGGAGAGTTGGGGACAGAGGAAGAAAAATTTGGAACACAAAGTGAATTTTGAAAAGTACTTTTGCATATATTTTGAAAAAACTATTATAGAAAAAAAAGTTGAATAATATGTATAATTAAATAATAAAATACTATTGAAAATTTAAAAAAAACCCTATCACTTGCAAAACAGATCATTTTGCAAAGTAGTTTGTTGAGCACTATTAACTTTAATAATAATAAAAAGGAGTGTTGATAATGTTATTATTTTTTGTATTTTTAATACGACTATGATAAGTTGGTATGATTTTCAGTTTTTCTTTTCCTTGAAGGCATGTGTGTTGGCTTCATTTAATAAAGATGTCTCTGAGACTTGATCATCTCCTGCTTCCCTTAATGCATCTTCTTGCTTATCTAAGATGATTAAAAGTGCCACTCATATAAAGCGAGGGCTTTGACTATTGAATTTCTGAAGGCAACACAAGTCACCATACTTTGGCCTTCTGACCATACACGTTTCTATAAAGAGAAGAAAGAACTATGGCCAAAGAAGCCACATGCCACTGTATCTTATTTGTTTGTTTATTTTGTTTATGTATTTATTTCTTGATTGCATATGCTTGTTGGTTAGGATACAGTAAATCATTTCTTTTCTTTTTTTGCTTGAGGTATTTGGGTTTAAGTGACTTGCCTAGGGTCACACAGCCAGTAAGTGTTAAGTGTCTGAGGCTATATTTGAACTCAGGTCCTCCTGACTTCAGGGTTGGTGCTCTATCCACTGCACCACCTAGCTGCCTCTAAACCTTGTTTTTTTTTTTAATAAAAATATTCAACGACTTTCCAATTTTTTGTTTTAATGCTGAAATTGAACTAAAATATTGTTTTTCACTCCCTCAATAGTATTTTATTCAAATACATTATTCAAATACAAGTTTGTAATATTCATAAGATTTTTGTATTTAAAATATTTTAAATATTTTATCCCTCCCTCCCTTATCATTCCCCTTTCAAAACAAGGAATATGATATAGGTTGTACATGTACAAATATTTTAAAACATTATTTCGCTATTTGTCATGCTGCACAAGAAAAATCAGAACAAAATAGGAAAAATAAAATACAAAAAAGAAAAAAAATGGGTGATATACTATGTTTTGATCAACACTCAATCTTCATAGTTCTCTCTCTGGAAGCAGATGACATCTTCCATCTCAAGTCTATTGGCATTGTCTTAGATCACTGCATTGCTGAACAGAGCTATCATAATCATCACATAATCTTGCTGTTAGTACAATTTTCTCCTGGTTCTGCTCACTTCACTCACCATCAGTTTAGGTCTTTCCAAGCTTTTCTGAATTCTGTCTGCTCAACATTTTTTTAAAAAACAATAATATTTTATTACATTCATATACCCTAACTTATTCAGCCTTTTCCCAAT
The DNA here is from genome assembly GCF_016432865.1 of Antechinus flavipes. Classification (NCBI taxonomy): domain Eukaryota; kingdom Metazoa; phylum Chordata; class Mammalia; order Dasyuromorphia; family Dasyuridae; genus Antechinus; species Antechinus flavipes. Next base: position 231,856,286 of record NC_067398.1, read on the forward strand.
TGATGGACATTCATTCAATTTCCAGATCCTTGCTACTACAAAAATTGCAGCTACAAACATTTTTTGCATATGAAGGTTCTTTTTCTCTTTTATGATCTCTTTAGAATATAGATCCAGTACACACACTGCTGGATCAAAATGTATGTATAGTTTTATAGCTCTTTGAGAATATGAACTAAAAAATTGTTGATGTTAATTGTGCTGCTAACCAGCATGATTTGCCATTATGCATTTCCTTGGTACTGGATAATTCAAGATAGAATATTGGATGATTAAAATAGCCCCTTGGCAGAGATAAAAAATAAGTAGTTACTGCCTAAAGCCAGGGCAGAATGGAAGATTTGTGGAGAATAGAATAATGTTTAATACAGTTTGAGGGGAAGTAGATGGATGAAAAATGAAAAATAGGTCAAATCTCATATGAAACTGTAATTTATTATGAAATGGAAGTTAGGAAGAAAAGGAAGAAGGAAGGGAAGCTATTTATCAAGCATTTAATATGTGCCAGGCTCTGTGATAAGTTCTGGAGACAGTTCCTGTAAAGAGTTTATTTTTTAAGGAGCAAAGATATTTCACAAAAGGAAACTGAAAAGTGAGGGTGGAGAAAAGAAGGAAAAATGAAAGTATCTGTTGGAAGGATCAAAGGATGGGGGGATGATTTTGAGGTCAGTAAGAGTACAACTAGTCCAATAAATATGAATCTATTGGAGACCCTTAACAAAATATATACTCTAGAAGGAACTCACCAATTGGAGAAGGGATATATATAAAATAGAGAGACATTCTATGATAATGAGACCTCCCGGTTGGTAAGATCTTCTAAGGCAAGGAGTTCTCCCATGTGTAGGCAATTTCTGAGATAAAACAACAAGTAGAAGTATGGTTGTAAAATCTGTATACCATGAATAGAACTAGGAGGAGAAAGCAAAACCAAAAAAACAAAAAACAAACAAACAAAAAAAAGTACTTAAAAATTAAAAATGCTACTTCTTATTAGCTCTCATTTCTTCAGTTTATGAAACTTTTTTTTAATTTGTCTTGGTAACTTTAACTGTATTTTTGTATGAGTTTTTCTTTGGTTGTTTTTGAAGTCTCTGAGCTGCATAATGCATTTGGCCCTGATTCCTCCTAGAGGACCTTATTCTATAAAGAGATGTTCCCTTTATTTATTTTTTTTTGGAAGCATTATGCCTTCTGATCACTATTTTTAAAATCAGAATGAAAGAATAAAAGTGATTTTATTCAGAAACCAAAGGGTAAATGACATTTGGTACAGTAACAATCAGTACTACTTACTACAATCAGTTACTGTAGACTAAAGTAAAACCATGCTCCAGGTTGATGAGTGGGTGGTCTTAATGATAACCAGTTTCAGTATAGCAGGATATTCTTAGTGACATTACTGGAAAATTATCAACAGCTGACTGCATTATGTAAATTAATCTCTAGATGCACTTTGGGTGGCCTGAATGTGAAAATACTGAAAATACAAATTCATTTTCTGGTCAGGGAATAAGTACTAATGGTGAAATATTTAACCCTTGTTTCATGTTTACTTTTAAAGGGACCTCTAATAAGTGATACATCCATTAAAAATAAAGAGTCATTATACTTAGTGCTATCTAAGTATACATCAGGGTGCATTAGTGTCAGGATAATGAATGAAAAGGCTATAGAAGGGAAAATAAACAAACCTCGCCAAAATATATATGTCATCTGGGGAGGTAGCAATGCTTTTCTAAATCAGGTAGTCCTGCAAATCATCTTAAAATGAAAATGGAAGGGAAGAAAGTAAATTTATTAGAGAGGTAGGGGAAACATTCAAAAGGATTGTACTGGATACTTTTCTTCTGAAGTGTAGTATCAACAATTTAATAGTCCTTTATAATTTTATAAATTATAAAATATTATTTTACTTATATTTTGTCTCTAGATTTCATTAATGATAATTTTCTTATATGAGATTTTAAAATAATGCATTTTAAAATTGATGCATGTTCTTTCAGAGCTGAAAACCATATTCTGCTCTTCTAACCTTGGAAAAAAAATAGATAATTTCAAAGACTTATACTTCTTAGAAGTCCTAAATAAATGTATTCGATCTATTTAATGTTTTTTTTTTTTAATACTAAAGACCATGGTCATAAGTAAGAGAAGGGAAGAAGAACAGATGAAAGAAAATGGTAAAGGAGAAAGGAGAGAAGAAAAAAATAAAATAATATAAGAATTCCAATGTCATTATCTTTCATTTCAATGTCATTATCTTTTTCTTATTTAAAAAAATTATATTTCATTTCCTTTCAATAACATGTAAAAAGAACTCGGCATCTTTCTTTAAAGTTTTCCATTTCAAATTCTACCCACACTTCCCCTCTTTTTCCCTAAGTCTTCCTCTTTGAATGACTTCCCTAAGATAACAGGCAATCTGATATAGGTTATACATATGCAATCACATAAAAATTTCTATTTTGTCACTTTTTTTTTCCTAAGAAGGAGAAGGAAACAAAGAAAAAGAAAAAAAAGTCAAAAACGGTATGTTTCAAACATCAGTTGTTTTTCCAGAGAAGAGTAACATTTCTTATCATGAATTCTTTGGGATTTTCTTGAATTATTATATTGCTGAGAAGAGCTAACATTCACAGTTCTTCTATGTAAAATTTTGCTGTTTCTGTGTATAATGTTCTCTTATTTCTGGTTATCTCACTCTGGATTTGTTCAGGTAAGTCTCTTGTTTTCTGAAATCATCTTGCTCATCATTTCTTTTTTTTATGTTGAAATATATGTTAAATCCCATATATATATATAATATATATCCATATATACACACATATTTATACAGTTATCTTGCTGCACAAGAAAAATCAGATCAAGAAAGAAGAAAAAAACTGAGAAAGAAATCACAATACAAGCAAATAACAGAGAGAGAAAGAATGCTATGTTGTGGTCCACATTCAGTGGAAATGGTTTGAATCATCTCATTGTTGAAGAGAGCCACGTCCATCAGAATTGATCATCGTATAGTATTGTTATTGAAGTATATAGTGATCTCCTGGTTCTGCTCTTTCACTTAGCATCAGTTCACGTAAGTCTCTCCTCGTTTCTTACAGAACAATAATATCCCATAACATTCAACATACCATAATTTATTCAGCCATTCTCCAACTGATGAACATCCACTCAGTTTCTAGTTTCTTGCCTCTACAGTGAGGGCTGCCACAAACATTTTTGCACATATGGGTCTCTTTCCCTCCTTTAAGATCTCTTTGGGGTATACTCCCAGTAAAAACACTGTTGGATCAAAGGGTATGCACAGTTTGATAACTTTTTTCTGCTCATCATTTCTTATAGTCCAATGCTATACTATTGCAACCATATACCATAATTTGTCTAGCTTTTCCCCAATTGATGAACATTCCCTTAATTTACAATTCATAGACACAACAAAGAGTTATAGATATTTTTTATAGATAGAATCCTTTTCCTTTTAAAAAAATATCTTTGGGATACAACTCTAGTATTGGTACTGTTGCATCAAAGGATATAAAGCCCTTTGCATACAGTTTAAAATTGCTCTCCAGAATGATTGGATCAGTTCATAACTTCCACAATACATTAATGTCCCAGTTTTCCCACATCCCTGTCAACATTTTTAGTTTTCCTTTTTTGTCATATTAATCATCCTGATAGGTGTGAGATGGTAACTCAGAGTTATTTTAATTTATGTTTTTCTAAGCAATAGTGATTTAAAATATTTTTATAAGACTATAGATTGTTTTGTTTTGTTTTTTTTCTTTCACTGCCATTATCTTAAAGGAATCTGTAATGCAGTTTTACTTTGGTCAAGTTTTAAAAGATGGTCTATGGGTCTAAAAAAAGAAATAATAAAATTATAATCTCTTGATTAATTGGATTTAAAAAAGAAAGCAAAATTGCCAATATAAAAAAATAAAAGGCAAATCTACCACAATGAAAACAAAATTTTAAAAAAATTATTGAGTTATTTTGTCCAATTAAATACTAACAAATTTAACAAACTAAGTGAAATGAATATTCACAGAAAATTAAATTGCCTAAATTAACAGAAAAAAAGAAAATAGAATACTTAAATTCTCTTTTCTTATGAAAAGAAACAGAAAAAAAGACAATAAATGATCTCCTGAAGGAAAAAACAATCCAGAGAGCCAGATGGATTCATAAATGAATGCTACCAAACATTGAATGAAAAATTAATTCCAATTATGTAAACACTGTGAGAAAATAGGCAAAGAATAAGTTCTACCAAGTTCTTTTTGCAACAAAAATATAGTGCAGACACCTAAATTAGGAGAAGAATAAAACAAGATAAAAAAATTATAGATAAAATTACTTAATGAATATTGATGCAATTATTTTAAAATGTTTTATTTTTAATTTATGGAATAAAGCAAACATTTTGATAATATAAACTATAATAATAATTTATAAGGATGATGATGTTATGAGATGGCAAACTTAAACCTACAACTTGCTATACCTTTTAAATATGTAACTATCATATAAATTTCCTTTTTTCCTTCCTTCCCTGCCCACCCTGGAGATGAGTACCAATTGACAAAAGTGTGTGTGTGGGCATTCTTTTGTTTTTTTTCTGTTTTTATTAAAACTTTTTCTTTTCTTTTCTTTTTTAAATTAAAGCTTTTTATTTACAAAACATATGCATGGGTAATTTTTCCAACATTGACCCTTACATAACTTTTTATTCCAAATTTCCCTCTCCTTACTTCCATCCCCTTCCTTAGCTGGCAGGTAGTCCATTACATGTTAAATATGTTGAAATACATGTTAAATCTAATATATGTATACATATTTATACAGTTATCTTGCTGCACAAGAAAAATCAGATCAAGAAGGAAGAAAAAGAAAAACTGACAAAGAAAACAAAATGCAAGCAAATATCAACAGAGAGAGTGAGAATGCTATGTTGTGTTCCACATTCTGTTCCCATAGTTCTCTTTCTGGGTGTAGATAGCTCTTTTCATGACTGCACAAGTGGAACTGGTTTGAATCATCTCAATGTTGAAGAGAGCCACGTCCATCAAAATTGATGATCATACAGTCTTGTTGTTGCCATGTATAATGATCTTATGGTTCTGCTCATTTCACTTAGCATCAATTCATGTAGGTCTTTCCAAGCTTCTCTGAAATCATCCTGCTGGTCATTTCTTAAAGAACAATAGTATTCCATAGCATTTATATATGATAATTTATTCAGGCACTCTCTAAATGATGGGCATCCACTGAGTTTCCAATTTCTTGCCACTACAAAAAGAGCTGCCACAAACATTTTTGCACATCTGGTCCCTTTCACTCCTTTAGGATCTCTTTGGGATATAAGTCCAGTAGAAACACTGCTGGATCAAAGGTGAGCAAAGTTTGATAACTTTTTGAGCATAGTTCCAAAGTGCTCTCCAGAATGGAGATAAAGGTGATATTTGATAAAGATAATTGTTTTTGTAGTGAATTTACTTCAGATTATTTCTGTGTTGCCTTTTCTTTCTTTTTTTTTTCTTGCAAATTTTTCATTTCCTTTCCCCATTTTTCTTCTAGTTCTCTTTTAAAATCCTTTTTATTTTCTTCTAGAAGAGCCTTGTATGATGGTAACCAGGTTATATCACCTTTTGGGGCTTCATCTGGTTACAATCTGCCTTTAGTCTCCTCAGGGTTTGAAAATTGTTCTCTTTTGCCATAAAAGCTGTCTATTGTTAAAGTCCTCTTTACTTTTTAACTCATTTTTTTTAAAGTTATGGTCTGCCTTTAGGGTGGGGGATGTTTTCCTAGGGGCCATAGCTGGGCTGGGTAAATGTTGATTTACTCCCAGTGCTGAGAGGGCATGGCCAGGTCCCCTGAAATTCTGGGGTTTTGGGGTTCACTATCGATTGTGTTTGTGTTGAATGTTTTATAACTTCTCTGCTGATCTACTGGCTTGCAATCAGGGCAGAATGGCCAATACTGCTGTAGATTCCTGTGGATTCCTCCCTGTAGATTCTGTGCCTCTTGGAGTTTGCACCAGCTTGCAGAGTCAGTAATGCCCATGGAGTCAACAACACCCTGGGACTCTGTGCTGTATATGATGTCATTTGTACTCAGCTGCTTGTGCTTTGCTGGCTCCCTCCCATTTCCAATTGAAACAGATCTTTTCTGGTTTGTTTCCTCCCATAGACTCTCTGCCACATGGACACTGCATCACTCTGGGACTCTGTGCTGTTTGGCTGGTGTTTGTACTCAGCTGCTTAGGCTCGCTACCTCTCTCCCATTTCTGATTAAAATAGACCATTTCTGGTGACCTTTGAAATTATCTTCTGCTGATGATTTGTTGCACTCCCAATATTTGTGGGTTGTGCTGTTCCAAAGCTAATTCAGCTGGATTTGCTAATTAGTGTGAGGGTTGTAGAGAAGGTCAGAGAGAAATGTGTGTCATCTCTGCCATCTTGGTTCCACCCCAGTGAAGTCATTCTTATGTACTTCTATTTATCATTTCTTTCTCTGGATATACATAGCATTTTTCTTCACTTGTCTTTGAAGTTAATTTGGGTATTAATTATAGTAAAAATGACATTTCCTCAAAGTTGTTCTTTAAACAATTTAAAATAATTGAAACAATATAATATATCTGGGAATACAACCTGCCAAAACAAACCTAGGAACTATATAAGCAAAATTATAATAAAATTTATATAGAAACAAATCAGATTTAAATAATTAGAGAAATGTTAATAGCTTATAAGTAAATGGTCCAATATAATAAAATGACCATTCTAACTAAACTAATTTATATATTTAATTTTGTTCTAATTAAATTATCAAAAGAAAATTACTGAATTTGAAAAAAAATCACTTGGAAAAAGAAAAACTTAAGAATATCAAAGGAATTAATGAGAAAAAAAGTAAAGGGAGGAGGATTAGTAATAACAGTAATAATATTATACTGTAGTAACTGTCAAACCTATCTGGTACTGCTTAAGAAACAGAAAGGTAGATCAATGGGATAAAATTAACATAAAATTTACAGCAGTAAATAAATATAACAATCTTGTATTTGAAAAGTTTAAGATTTAAGATTGGGGAACAAGAATTCATTATTTAGTAAAAAAAAAAAAAAAAAAAAAAAAAAAAAAGCAGAATGGGAAAACTGGAAGCAGTCTGGCCAGACTGGGCAAAAACCAACATCTTACACTACCTCAAATTTACCTCAAAATGGATGAATGGCCTAAACATAAAGAGAGATATTGCAAGAAAATTTGAAGAATATGGAAAATATTAATTATTAGACTTATGGATAGGGAATTTATGAATTAATAAGAGATAGGAGTATGAGATGAAATGTACAATCTCTTAACAACAGTAAATTTAAAAGAAAAATAATAAAAAAACCCTAATATAGCCAAGATCAGAAGGAAAGCAGAAAAAATTGGAAGAAAAAATATAAATGGTTTCTCAGTTAAATAAAGAATTTTGAAAAATATATATGAATATATATCATTCCTTAATTGATCAATGGTCAAAGGTTATGAACAGGCCATTTTTTAGAGAAATCGGTGTAGGAAAGTGACAAATTTTGTAGAGGTTTTAGAAAAGTTGAGACACCAATTAATTGCTGCTGGAATTGTGAATTGACCCAACCATTTTGGAAAGCACTCTAGAATTATGACCAAAGAGTTATTAAACTGCCTCTACTCTTTGACCCAGTACTACCATTAATTAACCAAAGATGATTAATTAAGAAAAAGGAAAAGAACTTATATGTTCTAAAATATTCATAGCCACTTTCTTTGTGTGGCATAGAAGTGGAAATGGCAAGGATTCTCATCAATTGGGAAATGGCAGAACAAGTTATGATGGAATACTTCTATACTGTAAGAAAGAATGAGCTCAATGATCCTAGAGAGGGGAAAAGATATGTACTCTTGCACAAAATAATGAAGAAAAAAAATTAGAAGAAGCAAGAGAATATTGCATACAGTAAGAGCAACATAGATGAAAATTAAAAAAAAAATCCCAGTAAGGAGATATCAATGTATAATCAAAATTATACATTCTGACCAGATGATTTTTTTCTTTTTTAAAAAAATAGTATTTTGTTTTTCCTCAGTTATATATAAAATGTTTTTTTAACATTTTTTAAAAGCTTGCGTTCCAGATTCTTTCCCTTTTTCCCTATTTAGAATGTAAGCCATTAAATATAAATCATACATGTGTAATCATGCAAAGTATTTCCATAATATTCATGTTGTGAAAAAACATAAATCACTTTTTCCACTCCCCCAAAGAAAAAAACTCAAGAAAAATAAAATGCTTCAATCTTCATTCAGACGTGATCAGTTCTTTTTCTGGATATAGATAGCATTTTTCATAATAATTTTTTCAGAGCTATCTAAGGTCATTGATTTGACAAGAATATTTATGTCATTCATAGTTAATTCTCTTATAATTTGTTGTTAGTTTGTAATCAGAACACTTCACTTTGCATCAGCTCATGGAGGTCTTCCCTAGTTTTCTGAGAGCATTAATGCTCATCATTTCACAGAATATTCCATTATGATCACATACCACAATTTACTTAGTCATTCTGGGTAGGGTTAATATTTTAAAAAATGATCAGCATAATTGCCCATACCATTAAGAAAACCAAAAGAAATTATGTGATTATTTGAATAATTGCTAGAAAAGCTTTTGACAAAATAGAGCACCCATTCCTATGAAAAGCGGTTGAGAACATAGAAATATAGGGGACATTCCTTAAAATGATAAGCAATGGCTATCTAAACCCATCATCCAATCATTATCTGTCATGGGAATAAGTTAATTTTTCCAATATCAGGGATGAAGCAAAGATACTTTTTATTGCCATTATTATTCAACATTGCACTAGAAATGTTAGCTGATAAGTAGAAAAAAACTAAGAAATTAAAGATACTAAAATAGGCAGTGTGAAAATAAAATTATCATTCTTCATTCTTTGCAGATGTTATAATGGTATTCTTATTGAACCTTGAAAATCACCTAAAAATAGTTGAAAAAGTAACTTCAGTAAAGTTGTAGGATACAAAATAAATCCATATAGATCACTGGTATTTCTATATATTATTAGTAAAGTCTATCAAGAAGAGAAAGAAAAAGAAATTCCATTGAAATTAATTGCAGATTACATAAAATATCTGAGAATCTACCTTTCAAAACAAACCTAGGAACTATATATAGAACAATTTCAAAATACTTTTAATGCTACTTGCGTTATCAGGTTCAAATAACTGGAAAAATATTGATTGTTCAAGGGTATGCCAAGTAAATATAATAAAAATAGCAATTCTATGTTAAATTATTTTATTTATTCAGTAACATATCAAACTAGCAAAAATATTTTATAGAGCTAGAAAAAATAATACATAACAATAAAAATAATAATATTCATTTGGATAAAAAAGTAGTTTATTGGCTATCAAACTGTTTGTAGTCTTTGATCCAACAATATCATTATTGTTTTATGCCTCCAAAATATAAAACAATCATTTTTTGTGGTAATAAAAAATTAGAATGGGGATATGATCAGTTGTAGAACTGATGAATATGTTTTATGGGGTTCACAAAAGCAAAACCAAAAATTTTGTGGTATGATTTTGATGGAATATTATTATGCTACAAAAATAATGAGCAGGCTGATTTTAGAAAAACGTGGGAAGAATTACCTAAACTGATGCAAAGTGAAATGAGCAAAAACAGAAGAACATGGTGCTCAAAACAATGATATTTTAAAATGATCAACTGGGAATGATTTAGTTATTCTCAGTAATACAATGACTCATGATAAAAAATACTATCTACTTATAAAGAAAGAATTGATGGAGACTGTTTATTGAAGCATACTTTTTAATCTTTATTTTTTCTTGTTTATTTTAATGTTTTTGTTTTAAACATGACTAATTTGCAAATGCTTAATATTACTTTACATATATAAATTGTATCAAAATGCTTGCCTTCTCAAAAAAGGGAGGATTCAAGGAGAAGAATAAGAGAATTTGGAACTCAAAATTTTCAAAAAATAATGTTAATTTTTATATTTAACTTAGAAATGTTTTATGAAATAAATAAAAATTCAGATTGCAGAATGTTACACACAAGACAAATATAACCTTTTGGCTTCTTTGATATATATATTCTTGTCCTGTGACAGGAATTGGTGACTCAGTCAGAGGAGGTATTCTTACTGGTGTTATGACAATATGAGTTCCTGGCTTAAACTGTTATTGAAATATGTTGTTTTTTAATCAAAAAATCTACTGGCCCTGATACCATGAGTGCATATATTTATAGTTGGGACTCTCCAACTATATTGTTACTTGAATGTCTTTTAATTCCTTTGGAAGTTTTTGCAAGTTTACTATCAAGATTGAGGTATGATATGAATAAAATTTATTTCATGTTACCAGTTAACTTTAAAGATAACTTTTAAAAAGACCAAAAGGCTATCTTAAGTATTATGTTGGTATTGAGGGCTGTGGGGCATAAAAATAGCAGCCTATATTTCATTACCCTTTGAGACAACTCTGTGACATTGCATTGCTGTACTGGCAAATGCAGAGGCAAAGTGATTATGTTTTCTAATTCTTTGCTATTAATAAAACACTTTTTATTTTATTTGATAGTTCACAGATGCATCTTTGAGTTTCAATCCCAAGTCTGAATCCTTTGTCTATTCTGATTTGTCTTATTCAGAACAACCTCACTTCATAATTTTACCTAGATGGAATTAATGGGTATTAGGGACACTTTCTATTTCTATCCCAACTACTCATCTCATCAAAAACAAAGAATTCAGCACTAGCTTCAGGATTCTGAGGCCATGGAGTTGCATGAAGAATATTTTGAGTTATACAGTTTATAGACATATTGGCACAAACTGGGAAAAGAGAAAGATGTGATTAAAAGAAGAAAACAACAACAACAAAAAAAGATAGGAATATAAGATAGAATTATTGAATCATTGAAAACGAAACATACTCAGTCTGAAGTTCTGGCTCTCAGCCCATAAACTAATCTTAGACTTAATTAATTGCTCCTGCTTTGCTTTAAATCCTCTCACATTTGTGTTTCATTTTCTTTTCCTCATTTATCTGAACTAGTCAATCTCACCCACTCATATGCACAGACTTTTTTAATTGTATTATATATATGCAGATGAATAGATATAGTTTAAATATAACTAAATCTCACGTGTATGTAAGCATATATGTATATCTATACATTTGTTAAATGTATGTACATAAACACACATATAAATACATATACATACATATATATACATATAATTATAAAGCGGCAAGAAATCTTCTGGTACATAGCTTCTTGGATAGGAATGGAATATACTTAACAAGAATTTCTGGAAAGAAATTGACTGAAAATTTGTAAATTAAAATGAATGTATTTTCTCCCCCAAAAAGGGGTAGGGGGAGGTGGTTGTCATGAGTAAATTGTCTATGTAAATCATCCTAAAAAACATAAAAACAGATACAACAGAAAAGGAAAATGGAAGTTAGGGATCCAAGAAATTTACAGGAGCCAAAATCCAAAAAGGAAATCACAACCAATTTCATAGCCTCAGATGTCTACATATAAATATACAAAAATGGGTAGGGAGCAAGGTGAACTGGAGATCAAAATGCAAAGAAACATTGTTAACTTTATAGATATGATTGAACTTAGTGGGATATTGTTCATAACTAGAAAATAACTTGGCTATACAAGTTATACAAAAGGAATAGAATTTGTAAATTTATATATATATATTGGCAATAAAGGGTAGCATCGTACCTTAATTTTTTTTTTTTATTATTAGTCCTTTGGAATAGTCATGGATCATTGCATTGATCAGAGTTGCTAAAAATTTCATAGTTGATTATCATGATAATATTGCTGTCACTATGTTCCCTTGGTTCTTCATATTTTGTTCTGCATTAGTTCAAATAAGTCTTCCCAAGGTGTTTTTAATATCTTCCCCATTTTATGGATCAATTTCATATCTGTGAGATTCAGTGAATAATTTAGCCTTTTATAATGCTCCTACTTCAGAATATGTGTGATTGTGTGTCCAAATATACAGTTTGTATGTTTGTATTAAATGATTTTTATCTATCCTTTAAAGTCATTAAAAATTGTGAACTTTTGTTGCATAATTTTAGCCACTTGGTCAAATCTTGCTAGTTATTCATTAAGTGCTATTTTTATGCCTATACAAAACATTTTCTCATATTAGTCATGTTGTCAAGAAAAACCCAGAAAAATTTTTCTTTTGAAAATAGTTTTTAAAAAACCAACAGCATTTTTCAATATTCATTCAGATTTCATCAGTTCTTTCTCTGGAAGTAAATAGCATATTTCACCATAGGTCTTTCAGAATTGTCTTGAACTGTTATACTGCTGAGAATAGCTAATTTATTCACAGTTGATCATTGTACAATATTATTTTTATTATATATAATATTCTAGTTCTGCTTGCTTCATTTTGCATCAGTTCAAGTAAATCTTTGCAGAGTTCCCCACTCCCAGCCCAACGATCCTTCTTATCATTTCATAGAATGCAATAGTATTCCATCACAATCATATACCTTGATGTGGTCAGCCATGCCTTAATTGATGAGCATACCTTGATTTCAAATTCTTAGCCAAAACTAAAAGAGTTATTATAAAAATTTTTGTACATATATGTTATGGTTGTTGTTGTTAATATTTTTGGGATACTGATCTAGTAGGGACATTTATTTATCAAAGGATATCCATAATTTTATATAAAACTTTAGTCAGTAACAGATTGCTTTTCAGAATAGTTCAATCAGCTCACATCATAACCAACAATATATTGTTGTTCTTCAGTCATTTGTCATATCCGATCGTTTATAACCCCCATTTGGGTTTTCTTGGCAAAGATACTGAAGTGGTTCACCATTTCCTTCTCCAGATCATTTTACAAATAAAAAAATTGAGGCAAGCAAGAATGAAATGACTTCCCTTGCGTCACATAGGTAATATTTAGGCCAAATTTGATTTCAGGTCTTTCTGACTCATCCTGGTGCTTCATCCACCATGCCATTAACTGCCCCAACAATGTGTTGATTTTCAAATTTTTTCACATCTCCTTGAATATTTGTCTTTCTGTCATATTAGCCAATCTAATAGGTATATCTCAGGTTTATTCTAATTTGCATTTCTCCAAACAATAATGATCTAGATCATTGTTTTCATATGACTTTTTTTCATCTGAAATCTGCCTGTTCATATCCTTTGGCTTTCAATTGGAAAATGAGTCATATTATTATAAATTTGACTCAGTTTTCTATATATTTGAGAGATGAGCTATAGAAAATAGCTACCTTTTTTTTTCCTCCTTTTTTTCCCCTAGGTTAGGTAATTCTTACATAAAAAGAAAAAACAAAATTAAAACTAGTTAACCAATCTATTTCTTCTGTCACTCTTTGCATCCCATTTACAGTAGACCAGAGAGCCAAAGGTAATGCCTGAATTTATTATTAAGATATGTGGTGATAATTTTGATCCTCCTATCCAATTTAATCAGCATTTATATAGTTCATTGTGATTTAGTGAGCATCAGTGACTGTATAAGTGAATTAAGCAGATTAATTTACCATGTATTGATGATTTTATTAATTGTATTTCATTTTTCAGGTATTGTCAAACTGTTAGCTAGGTCTGTTATAAAATATAATCATTACAGTCCCTCCTTCCACTCTAAGCACAAGTGTTTATAATAAAGAATATTTGCCTCTCAACTCTGATGAATCATTTACACCCATGCTTCAAAATCACAATTTTCTTGGATTGTAAACCTTTAAAAAATTCAAGATTTAATGATGGTGTATATGGAAGACCCTGGGGTGTTCTTGATAAGGTTTCATGCCTTTTGGAAATGCCCTGCTAAGTGGCCTGCAATTGACAGCCTGTACTTGATGATCTCTAGCTAATGGCTTGTGGAAAACGTGATATCTAAATTGCTGATTAGTGGAGATTTCCCTTAGACAAATATAACATCTCCCTACTTTTGGAATTGATCAGTTATGGAATTGTACTATCTCATTCTATGTTTAGTTCTCTCTCCATGGCTACAAAAGTAATTTTTGCTCAATCAGAAGGGTCCTTGACTGTGATAAAAATTTTAGATGTCATTAATTAGGGACCATTGGACTCCCTAAAAAGTTGATTAATCATATTATAGGGTCTATCTCAATAGATTTTGTTACAGATAAGAATTTTCTGTTCCACAGATGTCACAATTTTAGATAACAAGGTTAGAGTTGATCCGTTAAGAATATTAACTCCCAGGGAAAGTTTATGGATAGGAGAATGGGTGGAAATAGAAAAGTGTGATGTCTTCAAGAGAAGACTGTGAAGGAGGGGGTGATCTCAGAAACATAGTGCTGATTAAAATTCTTAATATTTACTTTTAAAATGTTGAATATAAAAATACTAAGTATATAGGAGAGAAGAGGCAGATAGAAAAGTGAAAAAAAGTAAGAAAACTACCTAATTGCAAAATATTTTTTTTAAAATTTGGCTTTTTATTGTAGTAAGTTTATTTATTTTTAATACATATTGCTTTATGAATCATGTTGGGAGAGAAAAATTAGAACAAAAGGGAAAAAACTAAGGGATAGATTTAAAAAAAAAACAAAAAAATAAGTGAACATATCATGTGCTGATTTACATTTAGTCTCCTTAGATCTTTTTTTCTGGATGCAGATGGCATTTTCTGTCCAAGGTCTAGTGGGATTGCTTTGGGTCACTGAACCACTGAGAAGAACCAAGTCTTTCATAGTTAGTTGATCATTGCCCATTCTTGCTGTTATGGTATACAATCTATTTCTGGTTCTGCTTGTTTGACTCAGCACCAATTTATGTAAATCATTCCAGGCTTTTCTATAATCTGCTTGTTCATCATTTTTCATTAAACAACAATATTTCATGACCTTTATGTACCACAGCTTGTTTAGTCATTCCCCAATTGATGGACTCCTTTTCCAATTCCTTGCTAACACAAAAAGAGCTGCTGCCAACATTTTTGCACATATGGATCCTTTTCCAACCTTTATGATTTCCTAGGAATGGAATGGAATGAATGGAATTGCTGAACCAAAGGCTATGCCACAGTTTTTCAGCCCCTTGGGTATAGTTACAGATTACTCTCTATAATGTTTGGGTCATCTCACAACTCCACCAACAATGTATTAGTGTTCCAATTTTCCGACTTCCCCTCCAACATTTATCATTATCCCTGTCATCTTAGCCAATCTGAGAGGTATGTAGTGGTATCTCAGAGTTGTCTTAATTTGCATTTCTCTGATTAGTCTAGCACCTTTTCATATGACTAAAAATAATTTCAATTTCTTCATCTGAAAATTGCCTGTTCATATCCTTTGACCATTTATCAATTGGAGAATGGCTTGAATTCTTATAAATTTGAGTCAATTATATATTATAGAAATGATGCCTTTATTAGAAACTTTGAATGTAAAAATGTTTTCCCAATTTACTGCTTCCCTTCTAATCTTGTCTGCATTAGTTTTGTTTGTATAAACCCTTTTTATTTTAATATAATCAAAATTATCTATTTTGTGATCAATAATGATCTTCAATTCTTCTTTAGTTACAAATTCCTTCCTCCTCCTCAAATCTGAGAGGTAAACTATTCTATATTCTTCTAATTTGTTTATAATATCATTCTTTATATTTAGATCATGAACCCATTTTAGCCTTTGCATGGTATATGGTGTTAAGTGTGGGTAAGTGCCAAGTTACTAGTTTCCAATTTTCCCAACAGTTTTTGTCAAATAGTGAATTCTTATCCCAAAAGCTGGGGCCTTTTGGTTTTGTCAAACATTAGATTGCTAAAGTCATTGACTCTTTTGTCCTGTGAACACAATCTATTTCACCTATTCTATTTCTTAGCCAGTACCAAATGGTTTTAATAATCACTGCTTTATACTATAGTTTTAGAGCTGGTACTACTAGGACTGCTTAATTTGCATTTTTCATTAATTACCTTGAAATTCTTAACTTTTTGTTTTTCCAGATGAATTTTGTTATTATTTTTCTAGGTTAGTAAAATAATTTCTTTGGAGTTTGATTAATATAGCACTAAATAAATATTTGCTCAACCTATCCAAGAACATTTGATATTTTTCTAATTGCTTAGATCTGACTTTGTGTGGAAAGTGATTTATGGCTTTACTCATATAGTTCCGAACTCTCCCTTTGCAGATAGATTCTCAAATATTTTATGCTTTTGACAGTTATTTTAAATGGAATTTCTCTTTGTATCTCTTGCTGTTGGATTTTGTTAGTGACATATAAAAATGCTGATTAATTATGTAGATTTATTTTGTATCCTGCAACTTTGCTAAAGTTGTGAATTATTTCTAATAGTTTTTTAGCTGATTCTCTAGGGATCTCTAAGTACACCATAATATCATCTGCAAAGAATGATAATTTGGTTTCCTCATTACCTACTCTAATTCCTTTAATCTCTTTTTCTTCTCTTACTGCTAAAGCTAGCATTTCTAATACAATATTGATTAATGGTGATAGTGACCAACTTTGTTTTCCACCTGATCTTATTTGGAATGGTTCCAATTTATCATCATTATGTCTGATATTTGCCGATGGATTTAAATAGATGCTATTGATCATTTTAAAGAAAAGTCCATTTATTATTATACTCTTTGGTGTTTTTTATAGGAATGAATGTTGGATTCTATTGCATGTTTTTTTTCTGCATCTAGTAAGATAATCATATGATTTTTATTAGTTTGTTTATTGATATAGTCAATTATGCTAATATTTCTCTTAATATTGAACCAGCTCTGCATTCCAGGTATAAATCCTGCATGGTCGTAGTGTATTATCCTGGGGATGACTTTCTGAAATCTCTTTGATAATATTTTATTTAAGATTTTTATGTCTATATTCATTAGGGAAATGAATTTATAATTTTTTCCCTCTGTTTTCATCTTACCTGGTTTAGGTATCAGTACCATTCTGTATCATAAAAGGAGTTTGATAGGAGTCCTTCTTTCCCTATTTTTTCAAAGAGTTTATATAGTATTGTAATTAATTGTTCTTTAAATGTTTGGTAGAATTTACATGTAAATCCATCTGGCCCTAGAGATTTTTTCTTAGGACATTGATTAATAGCTTGTTCTATTTCTTTTTCTAAAATGAGCCTATTTAAGTAATTTATTTCCTCTTCTGTTAATCTGGGAAATCTATATTTTTGTACACATTCCTGCATTTCACTTAGGTTATAAAATTTATTGGCATAAAGTTGGGCAAAAATAATCAGGAATTATTGTTCTAATTTCCTCTTTATTGGTAGAAAGTTCTCCCTTTTATTTTTTAATACTAACAATTTGATTTTCCTCTTTCCTTATTCTAATCAAATTAACTAAAGCTTTATCTATTTTGTTGATTTTTTTCATAATCACCACTCTGTTTTATTTATTAATTCAATAGTTTTTAAATTTCAATTTTATTAATCTTTAATTTTTATTTTTAGAATTTCAAGTTTGTTATTTGATTGGACTTTTTAATTTGTACTTTTTAGATCTTTTTTAGTTGCAAGTTCATTTCATTGACCTCTTTCTTTCTTTTATGCAAGTAAGTATCTAGGGATATAAAAATTCCCCTTATTACTGCTTTGGATGCATCCCACAAATTTTGGTATGTTGTCTTATTATTGTCATTTTCTTGGATGAAATTATTGATTATGTCTATGATTTGCTGTTTCACCCATTCATTCTTTAGGATGAAATTATTTAATTTCCAATTACTTTTTGGTGTATTTTTCCCCTGGCTTTCTATTGAATGTAATTTTTATTGCACTGTGATCTGAAAAAAATGCATTTACTATTTCTGCCTTTCTGCATTTGATTTTTGAGGTCTTTATGTCCTAATATATGGTCAATGGTCAGTTTTTGTATAGATTCCATGAGGTTCCTAGAAGAAAGTGTACTTCTTTCTGTCTTTATTCAGTTTTCTCCAGTGATCTATCATATCTAACTTTTCTAGTGTTCTATTTACCTATATAACTTCTTTGTTATTTATTTTGTGGTTTGATTTATTTAGTTCTGAGAGAGCAAGGTTAAGATCTCCCACTAATATAGTTTTGCTCTCTATTTTTTCTTGCAGCTTTCTTAACCTCTTTAGGAATTTAGATGCTATACCATTTGGTGTGTGTGTGTGTGTATATATATATATATGTTTGATATTGATATTGTTTCATTATCTATGCTACACTTTAGCAAGATATAGTTTCCTTCCTTATCTTTTTAAATTAGATCAATTTTTGCTTTTGCTTGATTGAGATCAGGATGACTACCCTTGCTCCAGCCATTTACCTTTATTCTATATGTAGCACTCTGCTTTAAATATGTTTCTTGTAAATAACATATTATGGGGTTCTGGCTTTTAATCCAGTCTGCTATCTTCTTTCACTTTATGGGAGAGTTCATCTCATTCATATTTATGGTTAAAACTATTAATTCTGTATTTAGCAACATCTTATTTTCCCCAAATTATATTTTTCTCTTTCTTTTTCCCCTTTCTTTCCTCCCCAGCATTTTACTTATGAGCACCACTTGCCTCAAGCAGCCCTCTCCCTTTACAGCATTTCTCCCTTACTTATACTCTTCCCCTACTATATATGTTTTCCCTTCTATTAGCCTACTCTCTTCCCTTTTTCCCTTTCCCCTCCTACTTTCCTATAAGGTATCTCTGCGAAACCAAATAAGTCTAATATTCTCTCTTTGAGCCAAATCTGATGAGAGTAAGATTTACACATTGTTCATCCCCTTCTCTCTTTTTCCTCAATTATAATTTTTTTTTGCCTCTTCATGAGATGTAATTTCCCTCATTTTATCTTCATTTTCCCCTTTTTCTGGTACAATTCCCTTTTCACCTTTTGTTTCTTTTTTTTATATTATAAGAATAAAATCAAATTCTACATGCACTATCTAGGTATACTCATAACAAAGATACAGTTCTCAAAAGTTCTTTTATTACTTTTTATGTTTCTCTTGAGCCTATATCTGGAAGTCAAAGTTCTGGTCTTTTTGCTAGAAATAAATGGAATTCTCCCATTTTGTTGAATATTGATCTTCTTCCCTGAAAGCAAATGTTCAGTTTAGCGGGGTAGTTTATTCTTGGCTGTGTTCCAAGTTCCTTTGCTTTTTAGATATCAGATTCCAGGCCCTTCGATTCTTTAAGGTGTTAGCTGCTATGTCCTGGGTAATCCTTATTGTGGCTCCTTGGTCTTTGAATTTTTTTTTTCTGGCTGCTTTCAGTATTTTTGCCTTGGTCTGATAGTTCTGAAATTTAGCCATGATATTTCTTGGAGTTTTAATTTTGGGGTCTCTTTTAGAGTATGTTCAGTGAATTCTTTCAATGGCTATTTTACTTTCTGATTCTATGACACCAGGGCAGTTCTCTTTGATGTCTTCCTGAAAAGTAATGCCCAGGCTGTTTTTATCATCATGGTTTTCAGGGAGTCCAATAATCCTTAGATTGTCTCTCCTAGATCTATTTTCCATGTTAATTATTTCCCCAAGTAGGTGTTTTACATTTTTTCTATTTTTTTTCATTTTTTTGGTTTTGCTTGACTGATTCTTGATGTCTCATTGAGCCATTAATTTCCATTTGTTCAGTTCTGATTTTTTGTGAATTATTTTCTTCATTTACTTTTTTTTAGTTCTTTTTGTATTTGTTCAATTGAATTTTTAAATAAGTTGTTTTGTTCTATGGATTTTTTCCTCATTTCTCAAATTTTGTTTTTCAGGGAGTTGTTTTCTTTTTCCATTTTGTCAACTCTATTTTTAAGGAGCTATAAACTTTTTTTCATTTCACTAAGTCTATTTCTTCAGATAATTTCTGTGTTTCCCTTTCCAAACTCTCTTATAAAGTTCTCATTTCCTCTCCCCATTTTTCTTTCAGCTCTCTTTTAAGATATTTCATAATTTCTTCTAGGACCACCTTGTGTGGGGACTAATTTATATCACCCTTTGGGATTTCATCTGGAAACAATCTGCTTTTAGTCTCCTCAGGGTTTGAAATCTGTTATTTTCTTTTACCATAAAACTATCTATGATCAGAATTCTTTTTCTTTTTTTACTCATTTTTGAAAAAGTTAAGGTCTGCTTTTAGGTCAAGGGAGATTGCCCAAGTTTCCTCTACAAGTGACAATGTTAGCTCTGACTGACTTCAAATGCTAGGTGGGCATGGGGAGATCTTGTGAAATTCTGGCATTTCGGGTTCACTATTTACCTTTTGTGTTTGAATGTTTTATAACTTCTCTGCTGATCTACTGTATTGCATCCAGAAGAGAGTAGCCAGCACTGCTGTAGATTCCTCCCCATAGATTCTCCTGTCTAGGGAGTTGTGCACAGCTCTGGGTCTGCTCTTTCTGCATTAGCATCTTTGCTCAGCCTGCTTGTGCTTGGCCCATCTCCTTCTGTGCCCAATTAAAACAGACCTTTTCTGGCGATCTTCAAAATTATCTTTTGCTGGTAATTTGTTGCACTCCCAATATTTGTGATTTCTGCCAATCCAGAGCTAATTCAGAGGCTGGATTTGCTAATTAGTCTTAGTGTAATGGGAGAAGATCAGAAGAAAATGTGTGTCCTCTCTACCATCTTGGTTCTGCCCAAAACATTTTTAAATGAAAAAAAAAATCCTAAAAGTAAGAATAATACTTAGAATTTCATTGCAAAATATAAAATTTCCATTTATCATGAAGGCAATACATAACCTGATTTCATACTAACCTTCTATATTTCTTATCTTCTATTTTTTCACACATTCTATTGCCCAGCAAAAGTAACTTACTTGGACATTCTTGAATATGACACTTCATCTTTTTTTTTTTTTAAACAGACTATGTCTTTTGATTTAAATATTATCCATTTTCATTTCTACTTCTTATTTTTTTACTTTCAAAAATCAAGCTTCTTTTTCCTACTGCAGGTCTTTCTCATATTTACCCTCACTCTAGGTGCTAGGGATTTTTATAGTATATATTTTGTATTATCCAGTTATTCACATTTTCTTCCTTCAATTCGAATGTGAAATCTTTGAAGGTAGCAATAATTTTTGTTGTTGTTCTTTGAACATAAATTCCTTCCTTCTCTATGGATCTGAGAGGTAGACTATCCCTGGTTTCCCTAACTTGTTTATAGAATCACCCTCTTTGTCTATATCATAAACCAACTTTAACCATATTCAGGTTGTTAGATTTTGGTTAATGCTTGTTCCTGCCATACTAATTTCTAATTTTCCCAGCAGTTATTGTCAAATAGTGAATTCTTATCCCAGAAACTGAAGTTCTTGAGTTTATCAAACACTACATTACTATAGCTATTGACTATTGTGTCTTGTGAGCCTAACCTATTCCATTGATTAACTACTCTATTTCTTAGCCAATACCAAAAGGTCTTGATGACTGCTGCTTTATAATATAGTTTTAAATCTGGTACAGGTAGGCCACTTCTGCAGGTTGCCTTTTTTCACGAATTCCCTTGAAATTCTTGACTTTTTATGTTTCCAGATGAATTTTGTTATAATTTTTTTCTAGCTCTATAAAGTAATTTTTGGCAGCTTGATTGGTATGGTACTGAATAAGTAGATTGATTTAGGTAGAATTGTCATTTTTATTATATTACCTTGGCCTAGCCAAGACCACTTGAAATTCTTCCAACTCTTTAGATCTAACTTTATTGGCATGGAAAGTGTTTTGTATTTTCATCCACATATGATATACGCACAGTGCCTAATACATAATGTTTGTGCTTCTAATTGGTGCTTGTTGACTTGATCTAATCTGACATAAAATGGGTAAGGATTTTAGAACAAAGGAGAAAAACATTACCAGAAATTGAAAATAATCTGGAAAAAGAAAATAATAAAATTAACACCTACAAAATATTAGAGTATAAAGAAAATCTAATTAATAAAACAAAAGATAACAGCATTTGAAGAATATATGGTATTACTGGAGGACAATGATATAGAAAACAAAACTAAGACATTAAAAGATATATAAACAATTCACAAAAACAAGTAGAGTCCTTCCAAAATCTTTTTATGTCACAGACATGTTACAATATAGACATAGACACAAAAAACAAGGAAAAGTTAAAACAGTGAAAAAAAACTATAGACAAATTTTTCTAATGAATAGTGAGCAAAAATCTTAAATAAAATAATAGCAAAAAGATTACAGCAACTCATCTCCAGGATAATTCATTATGACAAAATAGGATTGATATCAGGAATGCAGGGCTGGTTCAATATCAGGAAAATTATTGACATAATTGACCATACCAATTACCAAACTAATCAAATTCATATGATTATCTCAGTTGATTCAAAAAAAAAAAAACTGAGAAAATACAACACCCCTTCCTATTAAAAACACTGGAAAGCATAGAAATAAATGGAGTTTTCTTTGAAATGATTAGTAGCATCTATGTAAAACCATTAACAAGCATTATATGATAAACGAGAAACATTCCCAATAAAATCAAAGATGAAACAATGTTGACCATTATCACCAAAAATGTTATAACAGAAGAAAAAAAATAGAAGGAATTGGATTATGTTATGAGGAAGCAATTAACATTCTTTGCAGATGACATAATGATATACTTGGAAAATCCTGGAGAATCAACTAAAAAAATTACTAGAAACAAATAACAACTTTAGCAAAGTTGCAGGATATAAAATAAACCTACATAAATTATTGGTCTTTTTATGTGTAACCAACAAAGTCCAGCTACGAGATATAGAAAGAGAAATCCAATTTAAAATAACTTTAGATACTATAAAATATTTAAAAGTCTACCTGCCAAGACAAAGCCAGGATCTATATGAACACAATTACAAAACACTTTTCACACAAATAAAGTTAGCTCTAACCACTAGAAGAATATCAACTGCTCATGTGTAGACTGAGCTACTATAATAAAAATGACAATTCTACCTAAATTATTCTACTTCTTCAGTGTCATACCAGTCAAACTGCCAAAAAATTACTTTATAGCTAGATAATTTGAAAACATATTGAACTGATCTAATATTATTGGATCAACATGGTATGTTTTATTTTGTTTTATATCTTTAAGGTTCATGGCATATTATGAAAAAGCTATTTTTATGTGTTTCAAACAATATAATTTTGGAAAGAATTATAAAGTCATAGTTAATTACTATGAATTGACAGTAAAGGTGTGATGTATACGTAATATTAATTTGTGGGATATTCTTTCATCCGAGTGCTATGTTTGCTTTATGAATTATGGCCATTATATAGCAGAAATATCAATCTAGGAGATTATTGCTAGAATAATCATCATATAGTAAAAATATTAATCTGACATATATACAGCATAGCGAGTTTTAAAAATGAGAAAAAAAGTAAAATTAAGGAATATCATGTATTAACTAAAATATAATCCAGAATAGTCTTCAACAGTAGGAAAAAAAATATGATTGATAAATTGATTAGCTGCTGGCTAATGTTTGTTAACAAAGACAAAGCAAGTTAAAAGCTCTTCTAGCCAGAGGAAAAAAATTTTCTTAAATTGATGTCATTTGGAAGTATGCAATTAGATATCCCCTAATGTTTTAAAGAAATAATGATGTAACCAGCGTCCTACTGTATAATCATTTTGCATTTGGTCTAGTTTGTTTCTCTCCAGTCAACTTAGTGACTGCCTGTTTTTGAAAGCTCACTATATCAATGGCTATCTTGATGCATACTTATGATAGGCTTTATTCCACCTGAGTTGAACTGGTCCACTAACTTCAGCTTCTCTGTTAGCAGAGATCAAAAATATATAAAAGGGACAGCTAGATGATGTAGAACACTGATTCTGGAATCAAAAAGACCTGAATTCAAATCCAAGTTTAGACATTTGACACTTATTAGCTGTGTGACATGGACAAGTCACTTAACCCCAATTGCTTTGTGCCCTCCAAAAATTAAAAATATAACATAATGCTCAGCTAAAAAAATATTTTAAACATTGGTAACAAAATGCTTCTGTGCTAATTAAATAACTGTGTGTTCCTCACATTGTTAACTTTCTCTTTAGTGTATCATTCTGTATTTACACAATGTACTATAGTAAATTATGTTAAGCCATAATTAAATAAATTCTTATCCTAAAACAGATCCAAAACTTTATTGTCCTGTTGTTTACAATTATGCCTTATTCTTCTTGTGGAACACTTTAGTGTTTGAGACACACTTTCATTTTTATTGAGCCCTTAATTTTTTTTCCCCATCAGTAAAACAACTCCACAAACAAAAAATTTTTGACAAGATTATTGACTATAAGAGAAATTGAAATCAAATGCACTTTCTTTATTTCTCTTTGTGAAGCTTCAAAAACAAGAATATCGAGTGACTAGGGGAAAAGTTCAGACATTTATTTTGGGGAGTGAAATAATACTAGTCTTTTTCTATAAAACTTCTATTCTGGTGCCTCATTTTGATGTACAAATAAATGAACCTTCTTCTTCTGGAAGGCTTCTGGAGGGCTGTGACAGTCAAACACAATTTTTGGAAGCAACTGTCAAATTGAAATGACTTTGAGTTTTCATGCCTAGAGACAGACAATATGTCTGTTGTCCAAGTGACAGATTAACTATCAGAAAATTCGAGGCAAGAATTTTTGGACATTGCAGCTCCCAAAGACTATCTAATAAGCTAAAGAGGGATTAAAATATGAATTAGAGAAGGGTGTTTTCATACTCACCTAATTATATAACCTCGAAATTACTGAAATCACAAAACATACTTAAAGATTACAATACTTAATATTGAACTATAGTAATAGACTATTTCATTACATGAAGCTATGAATTAATTCACATAAGTAACTTTCAGCAAAGAATTATTTTATTCAATGAAGATTCGTATCTATTAGAAACATCCTAGAACTTCTTAGGAGAGAGACAGAAAATAAAGGGTGGTAAAAATGTTTATAGAAAACCAAAAAAGTTATTTTATTCTTCTCACTCCCTGACTCAGATTACTCTTCTATAAAATAAAGATACCACTCACCTCACTGGCTTATTGTGAAAAAAAAAATTTTTGTCAAGTCCAAAGAACTATATAAATATGAGCTATTATTAGGTAAGTCACAAAATTGAGTAAGTGTTTATAGTTTTGGGGGGTTTTTAAGTATCAAAAACTTATAAACAACAAAAAATCAAGCTTATTGTTGAAAAAGGCTAGAAAGTCAATGAAGAATATGTATTAGTAAGAAAAAATAAAAATAATAAATTTCACATTGTATCACGTCTATAAAATAAAATATTTTAAAATGCACCTACAGATATTTTCATTAACCCTCATAATTATGCTAGACATGCAAACTTACATATATTTTTACAAAATATATATGAGGAAACATTAATTTTTGTCAAATTCCTTGTATGGAATTAGTGTTAAATAGGACATTTAGTTGTTATTAGGACAATTTAACTTTCTTTCCATTGTAAGTATTTGTATCTTTGATATTTTAAGTTAAATTTAAGAAATCTTTGTTAAACAACTGTTATATGCAGAGCATTCTTTTAGGGTATAAAAAAAATGCTAAGGTCAACCAAGACTGCTTATCTTAGGGAGTTGAGTAAATAACATAGGAAGAGAATAGTCTAAATATCAATTGGTTGTGGACAATTGTATTCATCATTTAGGATATGTTTCCTTTCAGTCAACAAGATTTCCTACTTTCTGTTTGACCATAGCCAAAACATTACCCTTATTTTGTGGAGTATTTGTGGCATCTTCTTCCTGAATTCAAATCTGACCTCAAACACTTACTAGATGTGTGACCTTGGACAAGTTACTTAATTCTATTTCCCTCAGTTTCCTCATCTATAAAATAAACTTAAGAGAATGGCAAACCACTCCAATATCTTTGCCAAGAAAACCTAAAAGAGGGAACTGAAGAGTTGAACATGACTGAAAAATGAGTAAATAATAACAAAACATTCCCACTACTGAAACCTCAGTGTCTTTACAAAAACATGGGAATTGGACTAACAGATATTTATGATGATATTTAACTTTAAATCCTAGTTCAACCATTAAATAATATTGCTAGTTATTAATGAGAGCTTATTCATGAAAAAAAATCTG
Organism: Antechinus flavipes; assembly: GCF_016432865.1. Taxonomy (NCBI): domain Eukaryota; kingdom Metazoa; phylum Chordata; class Mammalia; order Dasyuromorphia; family Dasyuridae; genus Antechinus; species Antechinus flavipes. The sequence continues at coordinate 231,882,528 of NC_067398.1, forward strand.
GATCCAATTCTCAACCTTGCAAAAAGGATGTCAGAGATGTCAGAGATGTCACAGAGAGGCAAAGTCATTAGTTAATTATTGATTTAGCTATTAATCAGTAAACTATTTTGGGAAACAATTTATAATTATGCAAATAAAGGGGATAAAATGTGCTAATTCTGATTTCACTATTTGACATTTATCCCAAGAAGGAAATTTATAAGAATATATATAATGTACATGTATACACACATACATATATAATGTATTATACATATATGTTAAAGATAGATTGTCTTTTTGTGGTCATAAATGTTCTGGTATGTGGACATAAGAAAATATTACTCTGCTGTTAAAAAAAAAAGGCACATATAAAGAATACCGAGGAGCATTAAAAGTTATAAGCTGATCAAAAAATGAAAAAAAGCAGAGATGAAAAAAACACTATGTATAATGATTGCAGTGCAAATTATAAGAACAACAATTACCAAAAAAAGTGAATTTCTCAAAAATTGAAAAGAATAACAATGATTCAAAAAATTATTAAAAGATGTCCCCCATACACACACAAACACACACACAAGCGGCATTTCTAATTTCCATTTCTTTAAAAATATGTATTATATAGAATTTTCTATTGAAGTCAGATCAAGCAGATACACTGGCAGAAATTTATTTAGTTAAAAATAACAATACAATTTCATTTTTAAATAATTGAAAGAAAGGGTAATATTATGGATACTTACATTAAATCAAAATAGCATAGAAACCCCTACATAGAAACATATAAATCCATATCACACTCTCTGCACAATTAACTCAATACTTATGAATGAAAATAGGAACAGTTTATAAGAACCGGCAATGGAAACAAATCAGGAAGAAAACTGATAAGCTTAGTGAAATCTCAAAACTCTAGATTGAAGAATTCAATGCTCTTGATCCATTTGAAAATATCTACACACCAAAAAGTGCTTTTCTGCTCACTACTTTATTATTGATTCTTACCACTCCTTAAGCTGGAAATTATCTTCTTGTCTGTATTTCAACATAGCCATTAATTTTTTTTTCCCTTAATCATCAATCTAATAGTGTATTTATAAAGCATTAGTGTTTAATGACCTTAATAAGTATCAAGCCTTAATAATCTTAAAAATATTAGTCCTGAATAAGTCAAAATGAAGCTGACAGATTTCCTTATGAGGATTCCAAGGCAGCTACAAAAAAGCTTCTCTTTTTTTGTTTTCTTCTTGACCCAAAAGTAGAAACATAATACAAGAGGCCCTTATGAAAATTTTTGCTTTTGTACAGCTATAGGTGGAAATAAAAGGCTATTACTATAATAGAAGCTCTTTGTCAATTACTTCAATTCACTAAGACCAAGAATCATTCAACTGAAATTCTACTAGTTGTCTGCTCCTAACTATGAGCCCTCCATTAGAGTCATTTTTCAGCATTTCTCCATTTCTTCAACTGTTCTTTTGCTGCTGACCTATATGATAAACATTTAAAGGCTTAAACACAAGCTTCCTGAAGCAAAATAACTCATTATTAATAAAAGCCAAAGATCCCCAAATTTCCATTATTAAATCAACCATCATTTTCAAATAGCTCTCAATTTCCAAATGTTGATATAATTTCTCGTGTCATTTTCTTAATAAATGAAACACTTCCTAAAACACTCATATGCATATTAGAAGAGGAAGCCATCATGCCTTACTCCTGATCAAATAAAACAGTATCTCTTTGATGCCCTTGAAATCTGTATAATCACATTTCTTTAATGTTTAATAAATAAAAGTATATTTCTTTTCCTCCATATAACATTAGACTGTTCCTACACAAGTGAAATATCATTCCACATTGTTGATAATGAGATTTAAGTCTTCTGGTTTAAATTATAATTTATTCTTTTGCTCAAACTGTCTAAATTCTGCCTGAAATCTGTTTTTCCTACATTTAATTTAGCAATGTATATTAAAATAAAATTGCTTTTCTACTCAGTTAACATTCGAAATGTTCACACATAACCATGACAACATCCCATGCCTTTTGGCAACTAATATGAATCTCTTCCTTTGCACAAAAATTTCTTTCTCTGCTCTTTTCATTATAAACTGCTTTTTATGAAAAGGGCTTTAAAGAGATTATATTTTATACATTACCTAATTCTTATGATTGAAGAATAAAAGGAGACTGATTTCATCTTTCCAATGAAATTATCCAAGTTTGATTACATTCCTAAAGGTGACTGATGCATTTCAAAGAATAAAAAATGATTTAGACATTAAAAAGTAATCGCAAGTGTTTGCTGATAATATCTTGATAATATCATTTTATTTGGGAAGTCTCTGGAAGACTATGAAGAGAGTGATGAATATTGGTTGAATTGACTAGAGGTTTATCATCTCACACCTTCAATTGATAAGAAACTGTTTTGTAAATCTTTTGTCAAGTATGTAGTTCAAATAGTATCATTATAAGAATGATAAAAAAGAGGTACAGATAATGGAGACAGTGGAATCAGTAACATCCAAAGGATTTTCGAAAGTTAAACCTTTCCAAGATTTTGTAGGTCATGATCACAGTTGATCCAGGTGATAGTGCCAATGCCAAACTATTCAATAATTTCACTTGAGCACATGCAATCAAAGAAATACCAAATGTAGAAGCTTAAGGGATATTGTCTTAATACCACTAAAGCCTTTTGAAGACTAGTGGACAGATAGATAAAAGCAAGCTCTCAAAAATTTTGTTATCTGTTTCATATATGAATGATTTTGACCTTAAACAAATCCAAAGAAATATTTTGTCCTGCATTTAGAGATCAGCTTGGAGTTCTTTGGGGGTATTTCCATGTATGTGTGTGTGTGTATATATATATATATATATATATATTGTACATATATCAATATAAATCAACGCTCCATTCATAAGCTGGAGTTCTTGCCTTTCAAGCAGACTATTATTGATGAATTCAGATTATGTATATGTAGCTAAAATGTTCTTGAACCCAAAGTAGAAATATAGTGCCATAAACCCTTATGAAAATTTTTCTTTTAGTGTAGATTGATTACAATCTATTGAATATATTCTTATCTGCATCATTTTAGATACCATTTGCCGAAGACAGATGGCAGAAAAAGTCAACTTTGAATTCTGCATATGGTACTGGCCATGAATTACTAATCCAGACATATATGTCCTGACCAAAATGCTATACAATGCTGAAGCTGTAGTGAAAGTAAAGGAGTGAAGGTTTTATATCATGCCTGAGGAGTTGGGTATTACAAGGCAGTATGTCATAACATATTTAAAACTTCCTTCATTGAAACAACCTTCTTTATTTCAGTAGTTTGGAAATGATTGGCAAAGAAGCAAATGATTTATGACATAATGCATGTAGTTATACAAGCTTACAAACCAAGCAAGTGTCTCAAATGCTGGTGACCCGAATGCATTTTACTATTAAGAAAATGACAAAAGTTAGAGTTATGCAATGGTGTACTTTTCCCAATTACTAATGATCCATCTCATGATTACAGGAGGAAGTTGTTGCAACCCAGTGATTATCAGTAAGTTCTTTACCTAGTGACTTTGAACATATGATTGAAAAGGTATCTTAAAATTAGTATGAAACAGTTCAATATCAACATGGAAGGGATCTTCCAGCAGAATATCCTAAGCATATGTCCTTATTTCTGTGCTATTTAAGGTCTTATAATAATGAAGTTGGTTGGTTGGTTATTGTTCTTTGTTCCTTAAGAGAACAAAAATGACATTAATATGTTAGAGTTCATTTATTGTACATTAGATTATGACTAATTAGACCAATATAAACTTATAATGCTGTGCCACAGATCAGCCCCAAATAGCCTCTACGGGATTCTCTAATTTTGAGCATCTTGCGTTTCTTCTGAGCTAATTCAATTCTACTTTGCTCATAGAGCACAGCACTTTCTCTGATGAGGGCACATCATTTTGGGTGGTCCTGTGCCGGTGTCTCCCATGTCATACAATCCATTCTAAAGTTCTTGAGAGACCTTGAGAATGTCCTTGCATTGCTTTTTCTGAACCATTGTGAGCACTTGACCTGTGTGAGTTCTCCATAAAATGATCTTTTTGGCAAGCATGTATTTGGCATTTGAAGCATGTGGCCAGCTCAATGGAGTTGTGCTCTCTGCAGTAGTTTGAATGCTTGGCATTTAGTTGAGAAAGGACCTTATTGTCTGCTACCTTATTTTGCCATGTTATCTTCAGAATCTTCCTAAGATAATCAAGATGAAAGCAATTCAGTTTCCTGCATTGATGGTGAATTCTTCAATTTGAAAAGACTATAAGCCAAAAGTAAAGTGGAGGGAGTGTTGCTACATGATTTTTTTCTTGGCAGATGATTACATAGTCAACACAGCCTTTAAAGTTGAAATGTAACAAAGTATGGATCAATTCTCTGCTGAATGTATTAATTTTGTCCTAATAATTAACAGAAAGAAAACATGAAGTGCTCCATTGGCCAGCACCATACCATCTATATGTGGCTATCATTGGTTATAGCAAATGGAGAAGTTTTGAATGCTATGGATAAGTTTACTTACCTTGGCAGAATACTTTTCAAGGGTATACATATGACATTTACACACAAAGCTACCTCAGTGTGGGAGGCTCTGAGAGAAAGTGTGGGAGAGGAGAGGTATTATTAGGCTGACTACCAAAGTGAAGGTCTTCAGAGCAGTTGTGCTGACATCATTGTTGTATTCTTGTAAAACCTGGACGGTGTACCAGTGACAGTGAAATTATAAAGGTATCGATGAGACTGACAAAAATTTCAGATGATGCTAATTTAGGAGGAATAGCTATCATACTGGATAGAAGAGTCAGGATTCAAAAAGATATAGTCAGGTCAAATCATAGGGTTGAATATTATAAGATGAAATTCATGCATGAGAAATATGTTTTGCATCTATTCTTTTAAAAAATCAACTTCATAATGTCAACATGAGGTAGAATGTTTAGTCTGTAGTTTTGGATGTTTTTTTTTTCCTGACGAGGATGTAAGAATTATAGTGTATTTTTGGTATAGCAAAGAAATACTAATGCAATCTTGAACTACATTAAGAAAGACATAGCTTCTCAAAATGAGTTACATTGCAGTTTATCCTTATAAACTTTCATCTGGAAGACAGCTCTGGGCAATATAATTTAACTTCAATACTGACAAGTTAGAGAATGTCTAGAGAAGAGCTAATACTATGTTTAGCTCATGTCATATAATGATTGATTGAAGGAACTAGGCATGTTTAGCATGAAGATGATAAAACTTAGTGGGAATGAGATTTTTGTTATTAGTCAGTCATTTCAGTTGTATCCCAATCCCTATGATTCCATTTGGAGTTTTCTTGGCAAAAATACTGGAATTTTTTCTCCTTCTCAAAGTCATTTTATGGATAAGGAAACTGAGGCAAACAAAATTAAATAAATTGTGCAGGATTATACAGCTAGTAAGTGTCTGGGACTAAATTTAAACTCAAGTCTTCCTGACTTTAGACCCCCATGTCCTATCCACTTTCCCAGCTTCTGCCCTAGGAATATGAAAGCTGTCTTTATTTGAAGAGCAAAGTTGTGAATGAAGTATTCGATTTATTAGGTTTGACTCCAGGACATAAAACCAGGAGAAAAGAATTGAATTTGCAAAGAAGCCAATTTGGGAATGATGTTAAACTGTTTCCTAAAAAAATATAGCTGCTCAAATGTAGAATGGGTTACTTCAAGAGATGGTGGCTTCTTTCTCTTCAAGATCTTCTACCAAAGACTTAGAGATTCTATGGCTAAAAAAATGATTAGAAGATAAGAAGAAAATCAACAATTAAAATAACATTTAATCATTAGGCTACATATTCACTAGTAATCTACTACTGAGTTTCTGGAATAAATTAGTCAAATGCTAAAACTGATTAATTCATCAATTAAAAAATTGAATAACATTATTTTTAGATATAGCTTCTTGGAGCAATCAATGAGAGCTGAGAGCTGGGTGGACACCAAATATGGATGAGTAGCCCTGAAAAGGACTTGCCAAGCCCTTATACAACAGGTGCTAGTCTTCCTTGAGCATCCCTACACCCGAAAAGATAGATTTAAGATTCTAATAGATATTGTTAAAAAAAAAAAACCTGTTAGAGAGAGAGAAAGAATGAGAGGAGAGAGAGAGAAGGAGGAGGAGAAGAAAGAGGAGAGAAAAGAGAGACAGAAAAAGATAGAAAGATAACTAAAGTATTCTTGTTGGATTATTTTCAGGTAGGAAAAAAGAGGCTGTATGGGGTAATTATATGTGTGTATATACATATACACATATATTTATTAAATGTATTTATATTTACATGTATATATAATATAAACATTTTGTGTATATATGTATGTGTATAAATGTGTGTGTGTGTATATACACCAAATCTTACACACATTTCTTCTCTGCCTGACCCTGTGATTTTATTTTATTGTATGAATAACTTTTGGTAAAAAAAAAAGCTCTTCACCAGTGTAAGTCTACAAACATTCTGCAATGGTAAGGGTCAGTCCTGGGATACTAATAGCATAACATCTTCTAAGGTTCATATAGCCAATAGGTATCAGAAGTATATCTCAAACTTCAATCAAGTCACTGACTCTGAGGACAGCTTTTGAGTTACTATTTCTAATATAAAGAAAGCACTAAATAAATATTTGCTGAATTTCATTCAATTAAATTGAATGCTATTCAATTATATGTGCAATGTAACTGCAGACAGAAAAGACAGAAAATACTAACAAACAAGGGTCTAGCTTATGAAGTAAAAAAGTATTTTTCTCTGGAATTTATATTTAAAATAAACTTTTTTAAAAAGCTATACTCAGTTTCAATAGCTAGGTAGTATATTGGCTAGAAGTTCACTTCTAGAGCTAGGAAGACCTGAGTTCAAATGTGACTTCAGATGCTGTGACACTGTGGTTAAGTTACTTATCTAGTTTACCTCATTTTCTCATTTGTAAAATGAGCTGCAGAAGGAAATTTAAAACATTAAACTATTTTTGCAATGAAAAACCAAATAGGACCGTGAAGTGTCAGATATAACTGAATAAAAACAGCAATATCCCCAACAATGACATTTTTGTAAAGAATTATGGAGGCCTATTTAGTTATTCATATCAGATTTCCATTATTACAAAAACTTATTTGCAAAGTGCTTTATATTTGTTATTTCACTTGGTCCTTAGTACACTCCAGTAAGATTTAAGTACCCTTTATCCTCATTTTATAGACAAGGAAGCTGAATCTGAGAAAAGTTAAGTGACTTGGCCAGGATTTCAGAGGTAATATGTTTGAGACAGGATTTAAATTTAGTTATTTCTGATTTCAAGTTTATCATTTTATCTATTGTATTAGTTGGCTGATTACTCTCTATTTTAGATATCATACTAGGCCAAATTATCCCTATTATTTTTTTCACGAGACAGTACACAATGTACATACACACAAGAATACAGTCTCTTTGCTTTTTTAACTTTTCTTATTTCTTTCCCCTCTTCAATTCAGCTCCCTTATAGTTTTGGAATGCTCCTGTAATCTCCTACATAATGGCTCACAAACATATATTGGGAATCCTGCCCTCAACTGTTTGACACAGAGCCTAACATGTGACCTATAGCATAATTATTGATTTGATTGTTGCAGAGCTCTTTAATCCTGCAGCTTTATCTTTTAGGCCAGGATCTGAATTTATTTTAAATCAGGCTGTCCCTTTAAGTTCTGTGGAATGCAAACTGGACTATGAGAAAGCTATTTGTTATCTACTTTTTTTCTTGAGCAGGTATATACCATTTAATTGTGCAATTTTGTTACATAAACATGTTAAATTGTTACAAATTTATTCCCTGCCCCTTTTCCATTAAGGAGCAGTGCTTATATTTAACTATAACATCTATAAAAGCATAAGCATCTGTTTTATCTTTAACTAAAACACCTCATGAATAAGCAGAAAGTGTCAGCAATTAATAAAAATTCAAAACTAAAAGTGAGTTTGTGTTTACCTATGTGCATTTTTATTCAAGAGCAGTATTTTCCAATAGCCTTTAAGAAAAAGAAGAAAGTAATCCTCATCTGTTATTAAAAGTTGACTCATTTAAAATTGGTTTCAGCCAAAGGATTATTTTTTTTCTCTACAATTGTCAACTACAGCAATTCCTTTCACTTCCATTCCTTTTCCAAATATGATAGATTCCCCTGACATCAGACTATTGTTCATGGAATTCTTTCTTTCTGCTGTGTGAAATACACTGGAAGAATTCCTTTCATGTAGAATTCATATTGATGCAAAACCATACATTCTAAATTGTTTGTCATTACATTTATCCATTCATTTGTGAATTGAATGTTTTCATTTTCATAGTAATTCCAATTTTTATTAATCATATTCATTTCCCAATCTCTTTTAAATACTATTGCTCCCCAGAGTCTCTTTTATATTTCACTAAAATGAAAAAGGTATCACACACACACTTTCAAGCATTTAAATAAGAGTATCAGTGTTCAACGGGTTTATGCTCTCCCAGGCATGCACTAATTAACAATATTTAGGAAATAACCTGAAGCATTGTCACAGGTTGAGCAAAATGTTAAAGAGAAAAAAAAAATCTAGAACAGGAAGCTCAATCAACTCAAAACCCATTTCTAAACAACTCTCAATTTCTGTATTACATAAAAAAAAAAAAAAAAAAAAAAAAAAAAAAAAACTTTATGCACAATCACTTGGTTTAAATGTCTACCACAGAAATAATTGCTAATGAATAGGCTATAAATATATGTCTTTGCTTCTCACTACCTAGTACCTGGATTGCACCAGAGAGTTTATGTTGTTAATTTGCTTCCAGATTTTGGAATCTAACTAGAAATTGTGAGATTAGTATTTTTCAACTGCAAGATTATTAAGCATTGCATATACTAGAGTTTGCTCTCTGCTAGTGTACTTGATATATGTTTACTTGTCTCATTGACATTGCTTATATTTATAGGAAAGTATACTCAAATCTTCAAAAGGATGAAAATATAGGTTTATATTGTGCCATGTCAATAAATACATTTGATTTGTATTACTTGTGACAACTAGCTGACAATAGAATGTATTTATGGGGATAGATGAATTATAATTTAGTACAGATCCATGAAATACCTTGTACCAAGGTGTTTTGTCCACTGCAAGAATCTAGCCTGCAAATTTATGATGGCAAAGTTACCTAGCAAAGACTATATTGGAAAAGAAACTGTATATCACTGTATAAAATAGAAATTTAAGGGAAATAGGCATTTTGAAGTTTTCTACAGCTATATAAATTGAGAATTCAATTATCACTATCTCAAATTTTACAGACACAAAAGAATGTTACCACTCTCACAAAAGTAGAATAAAAAGTTATATATGTATATACACATATAATGTACATAAATATATAATTTCTTTATATATATACACAGATATTTGCATGTATATATGTGTGTATACACATACGTGCATTTGTGTATTTGTGATCAGTGATGGGTTTGAGATGAGTTCAGTAACTCTGCTTCCTTTCCTCTCCATGTACCACCAGTTAAACACAATTTCACCCTTTTTTTGTCTTTAAACTAAATTACTTCAGTAATTTTCTTAGGCTCAGTTCCATGCATATTGGAATGAGAGCACAAATAATATTTATAACTACTGATTGAAACTCTAATGAAATCAAAACAATTACCAGATCTTTTCTAAATGAATTGAGAATGCATTTTATTTCTTATTTTAATTTTCATCTTCAGAAAGTTGCCTTAGAAGGGGAGTGGATATTTTAAATATTTTTGTTTGTTTTCTTTTTCTTTCTGTAGAGCAGACATGTAGAAATTGTGGTTCCTGTTTCCATAGAGGCAGACAACTTTATCTTTCTTTTTGGTTCCCATACTTAAAAATCCTTCAGTAAATCTTGCTATGCCTTAATGATTTCATTTTAAGTTCTTACTTTTCTTAACTAAATAGCTTAGGGATGTGTATGTGCAAGAGAGATATAGGAGGTAGGGAGAAGGTTAGTACTTAATTCATTGTTATCTACTCAGTAGCATCCTCTTCTCATTGACCTCTTTTTGAAATCTGGCTTTCTGACTCAGAAATTCTCTATCCAAATTTACCAATCATTTAATAATTTGCAAAAATATTGGTATTTTTAAAATCCAGATCCTTTTTTTACCTTTATTTAGCTTTTGACAATGTTGACCTCTCTATCCTCCACGTCACTCGCTGATTTTTGGAATTTAATGGTACTTTTCTTTCATAATTTTACTTCCTGTTGCTTTCTTCTTAGACTTCCTTTGTTGGTTAATCATTGATATCATGCCTTCTAACTGTGGGAATATTTTAAGGGTCTGTCTTGGCAACTCCTTTCAACATCCTCATTTCATGAATGCCTTAGATCTTTTGATTACTTCAATTTATAAGCACTTAGGGAGGTGAAATTTTTAGAGCACCATATTTGGAAACAGGAAGGCAAATCCTGTCTCAGACACTAGTTTTGTAACCGAGAAGTCACTTAATGTTTCTGGATCTCAATGTCATCATCTATAAATGAGGAAATTGAATAGATAAGTTCCCATCAAGTTCTAACATTTTATGACTATACAGATGAGTCCAGATCTCTATAACAAGTCTCAGTCTCTCTCCTGAACTCTGAATTTGCATCACAAACTGAACAATTACTGAACAATTAAAATTGGATATTACCTTGATATCTCCAATTCAACATAGCTAAAACTTTGCTTGATTGTTTGTAATTATTCCCGGAAATTCTTTATTTCTGTGAAGCACACTAACTTCTTTCCAGGTTTCTTGGTTTGCAACCTTAGCATTATCCTTAACATTTTTTTTCTTTGACTTTCAAAGGTACCTTGTAGCACAGTAGATAGAATGCTAGCTCTGAAGTCAAAAAACCTGAGTTCAGATCTAATCTCACTTATTAGTTTGCTGGATAGTTTTCTCAACCTCTGTCCACCTTAGCTTTATCATCTGTCATGGCTATAATTAAAAGAATTAAACAAATAGCATGGTTCACATGGTTGATGGAAGAATCAAATGAGATATTTGTAAAGTCTTAGAACGAGGTATTGCATCTAGTAGATACAGTAAATGCTTATTTTCTTCTTTTATTTCCTCTAGTGCATAGAGCTTACCATCCTTTCTAAGATGTACATGCTGATGGAAAAGATCAATAACTTATCTGTACAAATTCATGCCATAATTTAGAAAAAAAAGACATCCATTTTCTACTCTTTCTAATATGGATGATGAAGGACAATAATTGTAGCTCTTTTGTGACAGATTTTTCAGTGATCCCAGGCTTGTTGCAACTAGTGAAATATCATTTCCAAACAGGAGATATGAATGAGTTTACCATCAGTAGAGAAAGCCTTATCAATTTATACTTTAATATGTATTTCCTCCATTAACATATCAAAAATATTTGACAAACGTTCATCTCCAGGTATTATGAGAGATAGTTCAATACATTTATTTTTTGTTTTCTCATATGTTGATGAATCTTGATTGATTTTTATATGGAGATAGATGAATTCTTGTAATAGAAAAATGGTGTTCTTTTGTTCTATCTAATAAAAAAAAATCTTTTCGATAACCATAAACAGTAAATTAAATAGGATAGTTTGTTCTCTATGTTTTTTGTCAAATGTGAAAAAAATGTTGTTTATGAAAAATAGTTTTTCCCCCATTTTAACACTCTCATCTATGATGCTCTTGTATAATGTATATGTATCCAGAACTTGCAAGTTATGAACTTTTCCTATATAAAAGTTTTCTTCCAAATATATAAGGAATAATACCTGAAATAAAACAGGAATTGTTCATTAAATGTAGGATATTTACCTTATCTTCAGAATACATAGAATAATAAAAAGAGAACTTCATGAGAAATTTCTACATTAGTACACAAGCATTCTAGTCCTTAAACATTTATAGCACCCTCCTCCACAAAACTCTGTGCTTCCAGCTCAGGACAATACATTTAATCTTTAGTACCCTCAATACAATTATTGATGTACACCAACTTTTCAAAGGGGGTTAAAGATAAAGTCTATGGAAATTTTACTTGAAACCTATCACCATTCTCTTTCAAAAAAAAAAAAGATTGCAATAGAACCCACCTAAAATAATGGAGAACAAAAAGAGAAATTGGAAGGAGAATATAGTGTGAGTGGCTACAATGGGCCTAAAGGAAAATGGAATGAAAAGTTCAAAGGACCAGCCTTGTAACCCACAAAGGGTATTTAAGATGGTAAATTAGTCTGGCATACTCTCTATTACTCAAAGGGTGTTAAAACAGCATGATGGAATCAACTAAGAGCTAAAAGAAGAACACAGAAATGTATGATGAGGGAAACAACTAAGATTTCAATAGGAAAATGATTAAAACCTGTTCTTTTTTGGCTGTTCAGTTATTTCAGTCATGTTCAACTCTTTCTGATTCTAAGTAGGGTTTTTTTGTTTTGTTTTGTTTTGTTTTTGCCAAAAATGCTGGAGTAGTTGCCATTTCCTTCTCCAGAACATTTTATAGATAAGGAAATTGAAGCAAACCTGATTAAATGACTTATCCAGGGTCACCTAGGTAGTAAGTATCTGAGTCCATGTTTGAATTCAGGAAGATGAGTCTTCCTGGCTTCAGATAGCATACTACCTCACTGGCATAAAATCTATACAGGAGATGAATTAACAGAAAGAATTCTGAAGTCAGAAAGAAGGATTAACACTATGTTATTAAAGAGGATACAAAAGTATTTTAAGTATTAAAAGTCAAAGGAAATTTAATCAATTCATGATGAATTATAGAATTCTATGAACTTAAAATGAGAAGACAAGAAACTCCAAGGTGGTTCAAAAGTAAATGAATTTCATAGAAGAAGAAATTAAAAATAAATCAAGCTTCAAATTTAGGACTTTCATTGCAGAATTTAAAAAAAAAAACTAATTTTTAAGATTAAGGGGGAAAGTATAGAATTTCTATAAATAAAGGAAAGAAAGGTAAAGATATTTGTAATACAAACATTTGGAAGTGGAGGAAAATGTAGCAGAATAGAAGCAAAGGGAAACAATATTAAAATAGATATTCAATACAAGTCTATGCAATTGACCCTCAAAGAAAGTATTCACAGATATAATTTAAAGATTTTTTGTCTCCCAGAAGAATATGGAATATGATCTGTGAATAAAATGATGCAGAAAATAATGTAGGAAAAACTACCAAGAACTTCTGAAGAGAAAGCAAATTAATAATTAAGAGAAACTGAATAGTACCTCTAAGGGGAGGTGACAACAAAAGGAAAGAAAACACTTAAAACTCAGAGACACATTAATGCCTAAATTTAAGAAGCTCAACAAAAAAGTAACAAATTTTGTAGTCTTAGGTAAGACCTTCCAATATTGAAAAAAGAATGAAAATAGCATTTTATGAAGGAGGGGAAATTTCATAGAGTAATGAATAGCATTTTTCAAAAGTTAGAAGAGCTTAATCTGCAACTCAATATGATATGTCCTTAGAAATAACAACAGAGAGAGTGAGGCTATGTTGTGGTCCACACTCTGTTCCCATGGCTCTCTCTGGGTGTACCTGACTCTGTTCATTACTAAACAATTAGAACCGCTCAAAAAATTATCAAACTGTGCATACCCTTTGACCTGGCAGTGTTACTACTGGGCTTATGTCCCAAAGAGATACTAAAGAAGGGAAAGGGACCTGTATGTGCCAAAATGTTTGTGGCAGCCCTGTTTATAGCGGCCAGAAACTGGAAACTGAGTGGATGACCATCAATTGGAGAATGGCTGAATAAATTGTGATATATGAATGTTATGGAATATTATTGTTCTGTAAGAAATGACCAGCAGGATGAATACAGAGAGGTCTGGAGAGACTTACATGAACTGATGCTAAGTGAAATGAGCAGAACCAGGAGATCATTATATACTTCAACAACAATACTATATGATGATCAATTCTGATAGACATGGCCGTCTTCAACAATGAAGATGAACCAAATCAGTTCCAATAGAGCAGTAATGAACTGAACCACCTACACCCAGAGAAAGAACTTTGGGAGATGACTATGAACCACTATAGAATTTCCAATCCCTCTACCTTTGTCTGCCTGCATTTTTGATTTCCTTCACAGGCTAATAGTACACTATTTCAAAGTCTGATTTTTTTTTTTTTGTACAGCAAAATAACTGTATGGACATGTGTACATATATTGTATTTAACTTATACTTTAACATATTTAACATGTCTTGGTCAACCTGCCCTCTGGGGGAGGGAGTGGGGGAAAAGAGGGGAAAATTTGGAACAAAAAATTTTGCAATTGTCAATGCTGAAAAATTACCCATGCATATAACTTGTAAATAAAAAGCTATAAAAAACATTCATATACCATAATTTTTTCAGCTGTTCTCCAATTCATGGGCATCCACTCAGTTTCCAGTTTCTGGCCACTATAAAAAGGGCTGCCACAAACATTTTTACACATATGGGGCCCTTTCCCTTCTTTAAGATCTCTCTGGGATATAAGCCCGATAGAAACTCTGCTGGGTCAAAGTTTATGCACAGTTTGATACCTTTTTGAGCACAGTTCCAAATTGCTCTACAGAATGGCTGGATGTGTTCACAATTCTACCAACAATGTATCAGTGTCCCTGTTTTCCTACATCCCCTCCAACATTCTCCATTATCTTTCCCTGTCATTCTAGCCAATTTGACAGGTGTATAGTGGTATCTCAGAGTTGTCTTAATTTGCATTTCTCTGATTAATAGTGATTTGGAGCATATTTTCATATGACTAGAAATAGTTTAAATTTCTTCATTTGAAAATTGTCTTTTCATGTCCTATGACTATTTATCAATTGGAGCTTCTTCTTGATTTTACCTTCTTCATGAAAACTTACTTTGCTTCCTCTCTTCAACAAAGAGAGGCCTTTTCCATTAAGATTACTTTAATTTTTTTTTTTTTTTGTGTGTGTGTGTGTGTGTGTGTATGTGCTTGTGTATGTGTGTAAGTAAAAATAAACTGGTGGTGAGGTAAGGATATTTTGCGTGCCTTCTGCCAACTGGAAGAGTATTCAAGATTGACAATTCTTTTTCTCTAAAGAATGGAATTCTTTTCTCAATATCTGTAGGTCTTTATGCTCCCATCGTAGAGTATAATCACTTAATGTTTTGCTTATTCATGTTTTCTCAAAACAAAATATGTCATTCAAAAATGTACAAGGTAGATTTTTGAATAAAACAGTTAAAATATCTTATATTCATTGAAAAAATATTTAAAACAAATTACACTAATATAACATTTTCTTCTTTGGGTTCTAAAACTTAAGATTTGAAAATAACACTTATCTGGACTTTTGAAAATGAATTTAAATTTTATTAGAGTTCTTGACTATACAAACAACTCCCTCAGGGCTAAAATTCAGTTCTGCCCCTGTTATATTTATACATGTAAATGTTTACATATCTTCATTTAGAATGCAATTTCTTTGAGGGTGAAGACTGTTTTTGATATCTTTTTATTTCCAACATATTAAGAGTACCTGGTACCTACTAAGGGCTGCTTATTGATTAACTGATTGATTACTTTTATTTTCCTCTTATGTGGTTGAATAAGTCATATATTTAGAGTCAGATGATCTGAGGTTGAGCATTGGCTTTGCATATGTAGCCTCAGTCAAATCACATTATACCCACAAAATTCATTGTGCTTGCAAAATGATGTGCTTAGACTAGAATATCTTTTTATCTTTTTTAATTTTTTTGTTTCATGGAATAAAATAAGCCTTTCTATAATACAGTACAATAAAAAAATGATTGTACATGAAACTGCCAATCTGCTATGCACCACTTGCTATTTCATTCAAGTATACAACAAAATTATCATGCAAATTTCTTTTTTTTCTTCCTTTCTCCTCCCCTGAGATGACTACTATTATACAAACACATATATGTGTCTCTGTGTGTATATATATATATTTATATTTACATATACACACATATAAACATATATATTTATATTATATGTACATATATGATTATTCTATACATCTATTTATCAATACTTTATCTAGATATAGATAGTATCTTTTTTCATATGCTCTTCACTGTTTTTTTCCTTAACATAGTACAATAATATATTTCTTTCTTTATCTGTCCTTTCTCTGAATGCAGAAAATGGATATCTTTATATGTCTTTTTAGTTAATTTAAATTATCTTAAATGTGTCATCCAGTTCTCTGATTCTATAAGTATATTCCTTATTATTGACACTGGTGTCATGACCCTTTCCCCACAGACATTTTCTTGTTCTTTGGGAAAGGATATATGCTACATTTGTGTGGAAAAAATAAACATAACATTTCTTTTTTGTGTGGTGACAAAAACTTGAATTATGGAACTTTTGCTTATATGATGGCATATAAAATTATGACAGAATAGTATGATAATATAAAAATGAGGAAATAGTTAATTTTGAAGACCTGGAACTGAGGCAGAATAAAGTGAGCAGAATCAGAAGTAAAAATTATAACATCAATAATATATATGCATGATTCTGAAGATTTTAATAAAATGGTGAAGAATGAAATGAAGAAAGCCAGGAGAACAATGTACATAATAAGAAAAATAGTACAAAAGAAAGCAACTTTTAAATCTAAAAAGATTCTGAGCAATAAAATGATTATCTATGATTCCAGAAGACCAACCAGAAAAAAAATTCTATACTTCCCAACAGCGATATTATATATTTTTGCATTCAGATAATAAGGAGATTGGTTTGTTCAATAATGAATATTTGTTACAAGGAATGTGATTTTTCTTTTCTTTATTTTCCTATGGGATTAAAGATAAGAGCAAGAAAAATAGGTTATTTTGTTGTTAATTAAAAAGAACTTTGAAAGTAGAGCTGAGGGAGTGTAGAATTTTGTATATATTTTCAGATGAGATCACTGTTTTGTTCCTTTTACTTAATTATTTTACTTTATTATAAGGAAACTCTTATGGAGTTAACTTGTTTGTAATTTAACAAATTTTACTATTTTAAAAAACTACAAGTATTTTTTTCCTTTAGTTTTTGCCTAGTTGTACAATTAGATTAAAATTACTTTACGATTATAACAAGTTGCCTGTCTAAAACACAGAATACAAAGTCCAAATTGCTTCTATGGGCAAGATCTATGGTTGATAGGTCATTTTAGAAATTCACATTTTGTAAGGCACTTGTGCAAATAATATGATTTCTTTAGATGTCTTTTCTTTTGAAAATATAATCTTTTAAATGTCTTTTGAATTCATAATTGGGAAAATGCCCTTAGAACTACAAGTAAATTATAAAGCTGGAATTTGAGATACAATAAAGCTAGTGCTGCTTTTTTCCCCTGTAACCAGCCTAAGTGAGTTCACATTCAGTGAAATAATAATTTTCCATGCAGTCTAGTAATAGCAGTAAAGGAAGCAGCACTTTGTTTAAATGATGAATTGTGAGTTATACAATATTTTTATATTTTCTGTAGAGTTTTTAGTTGGGGGGAATCCAAAAAGAGAGACATATTTTTTTGCTATTTTATGTACTCTAAAATTTAGAGAAGCACCATTAAATAAGTTGATGGACTCAAGGTCAGAAAAATTTGCATTCAAATCCAAATGAATATGTTGAGGAGCAGAGGGAGAGAGTGGCTCTGCTGAGAGACCATTCTGCTTTGGAATGGTGCAAACTGTAAGGAAGTTTATGCTAATGTCAATTCTAAATTTGTGTCTCTGCATCTTTTAAAAAGAAAATATAACAGATTTAATATCAATAATTTAACTAAATGGCCATTGAAAGGCTAACTATATTAAATAAACTTTTCCAGTCACTGGAGACAACAAATATAAAAATGAAAAACACTCTTTGCCCTGGAGAGAAACTAACATTTATATAAAAAGGTATAACATATATACAGAAGAATAAAGATTAGTAATACAAAGGAATTTGAAGGACAGATCAACAAATTCACAGAACCTGAATTGTATTTAAAAAGAAACTAGAGGCCTCAAGTCCATATAAAATGTGGATTTTAACTTGCATAAAAACAATATCTTTCACTATTTCAATTCTTTTTTTATACTTGAGATGTTTTTGTTGCTTCTTTAACTCAGAATCAGAAATTTCCAGGAATTTTCATTCTGAATGGAATCAGATTTGGAATCTAGAATAGAATGAATACTTTCCTTTCCTCATACCACCAAAAGACTGAATAACATTATCTTTCAAGAATATAGGATGATGAATAAAACCTCAGAGTGACTATATTCATACAGGAGAAATCAGAGTAGGTATCATTGCTTCTCTTTCATAGAAATTTGTTGGACTCCCGAAAGATTATCCTTTAATTATCATTTACTGCATTAACTTACAGAAGTAGTTGATGCCTCAGTGGATAATAAATACTGGGCCTGGAATTGGGAAGACCTTAGATCAATTCACTCTCAAACTTTTTTTAAGCTCTTTGCTCCTAGACAAATCAGTTATAGTGTCTTGTTGGAATCCTTACTAACTGCTAAGTAATTAGAGTTGATCTAATCTTACAAGAAGATGTTTTGGCCAGAACCTGAAACAAGGTACTAAGTAGAACGAATCAAGACAAGGCTTGTGTTCCCACCTTTACTCATTGGAGTCCACAAGTATGCTAGCTTCACAAAGTACACTTTCTAACTTCAAGAGAGTTCACACCTCCCTTAAAGTCATTGGGCCAGAGAGCCCCATGGGAGAAAACCCATAATCCCATAGTGCTCTCTGGCCCAAAGAGCTTTAAGGTGTGGACTCCCTTGAAGTTAGAAAGTGTACTTTGTGAAGCTAGCATACTTGTGGACTCCAATGAGTAAAGGTGTGAACACAAGCCTTGTCTTGATTCGTTCTACTTAGTACCTTGTTTCAGGTTCTGGCCAAAACATCTTCTTGTAAGATTAGATCAACTCTAATTACTTAGCAGTTAGTAAGGATTCCAACAGTGTCTAATAAAATGGATCTACTAGATTCACCAGGAAAGGAAATGTCAAAACACTACAGTATTTTTGCCGAGGAAATCTGAAGTGAAGTCATGAAGGATCAGACACGTATAAAACAACTGTAACCATTAGAGCAATTGTCTAAATAAGGACTGTGTGATTTGAGCCTATATTATTCTGAATTTTCTCCCTTTTTCTCTGTATTTCAAACTGAACAACATTCAGTCTTTTTTTTTTTTTCTTATTCTCACCCACTTAGTTAAATTGTAATTATATTCACCATCATTGAGGCAGTTTCTCATTCTTATTCTAGAAAGAGCAATCAAAACATAGTTGGGGTTATAACAGCCTGGCTAATGCTCATTTTACAAGGTAGTCTAGACTTTAATAACTTGGAAATAACACTATGCCTTTGAACAAAAACATTCAACTTGACACAATTTGACTTTAGAGCCACTCTCTCCCTACCCCAACACAAATAAAAATACAACACAAATAAAAAATATAATAAAATAAAAGTATTATTTTTCAGAGTTCATAAAATCTTTATCAATAACTATAGGAAAGAATAAATTGAGGATGACATTATCTAGGTATCCTGTGAACAAAATCATGTGAAATAATAACAATTATTTAATATTTTTTATGGAGCATATTGAACATCTCCACTAGAAACAGGTCATGTCCCTGGCTCCCAAGTTCAGGTAGGAGGAGTTTTTGTTATAATTTTTCTGGACTCAGATGTCTATTCAACTTTCCATAGCCATATACCCACATGCTGTACTGCTTTTGATAACCCATTTATCTATTGTTTTCCTCCATTAGAATATAAATTTCTCAATATCTGGCAGTGTCTTTCCTGTTCATATTTGTATTCCCTGGATGTAGCACATTACCTTGTACAAAATAAGTGCTTAATCCTCTCTCTTGTCTCCATTTCTATCTTTCTATCTCTCTCCATCCATCTATTTACATATCTACATATCTAAGTATCTATGTATCTATCTCTTTATTTCTACACATATTTCTAGTATTAAATGACTATTATGGATTTTTACTGATTAGATTGCAGAGAAAATCAATTTATTCCTTAAGGTGGATTGAAATAACCAGGTTAGTACAGAATGAACCAGTTATTCCTGATATGTCTATATAATTGAAAACAACTCTGTGACACTGAAATGGAAAGTCAAGATTATCGCTTTTCTTAAAATTCCTAATAGGCCTATTCTATGACTATCTGTAGTCTCAGTTCAAATGTAGTATAATTGGTATAGTAATTGTTTCAGATATTTATATCAGCATCTAAAAATTCTGATCCCTTTTAATAGATGATTTTTTTTCATTTTTCCAATATTATACATAACAAAAGCTCACACACACACACACACACACACACACACACACATGTGTAAAGTCTAAAAATTTCTCCATACATGTTATTTCTTTTTATCTTCACAAAATATTCTAAGGCCAGTGCCATGACTTCTTTTGATAGTGAAGGACATTGAGTTTCAATGAAATGAGAAATTCATAAATTTAGAACTGAAAGAGACCCTATAGGTCATTTAAACAAACATACCACTTTATAATTAAGAAAAAATAAGATCCTGAAATAAGTTTAACTGGCTTGCTCAAAGTTACAGAGGAAGCAGATAAGAAAATCAGATTTTGAGCTCATGCCCAATCAATGCAAATACAGTACCTACTTCAGTGTACCACATTTAAATAACTTTATCTGAGTCCTATAGTTTCTAAGTGCCTAACAAAGGATGAGAAGAGAAATACTTACCAATTCTAACAACTTTCCATCTACTAACTATGCCATGCTTCTTTTGGATGAAATGGTATGGAAAATATTAGTCGTCTTATATCATGATCAATCATATAAGGTAGAAATATTTCATTTAACCTATTTTAAATGTTTTAAAACTTTTTTTTAAATTTCACATTTCATTTTCTCTTCCTCTTTACTCTTTCCTTTTGCTAAGATAGTGAACAATTATTTGATATAGATTATACATGTGCAATTATATAAAACATATTTCCTTGTTAGTTATTTTGTGGAAGAGAATTAGAACTCCACTGCCCCAAGAAAAAGATAAAGAAAATGAATATTTTTCATCTTGAATCTTTTGTAATTATCTTGGATCATTATATTTTTGAGAATAGCTAAATAATTCACAGTTGTTCATCATACAACATTGATATTATTCTGCACAATGTTCTCCTGAGTCTTCTTGCTTCATTTTGCATCAGTTAATGTAAGTCTTTTCATGTTTTTTATTTCCCTGAAATAATCTTGCTTATCATTTCTTATAGGACAATAGTATCTCATTATAATCATGTACCACAACATGTTTAATTATTTTGCAATCAATGGGAATCCCCTTAATTTTTAATTCTTTGCCACCAGAGGGAAAAAAATTGCTATAAATAATAGGGAAATAAGTCCTTTCCATGCCATGTTTTTCTTTTTCTTTTTAGTCTCTTTAAATTACAAATCTAGTAGAGGTGTTGCTGGATAAAAGGATATGCACATTTTTGTGCCCCTTTGGGCATAATTCCAAATTGCTCACCAGAATAGTCGCGACAATATTAATGTCCCAACTTTTCCACATGCCCTTTAACATTTACAATTTTCCTTTCTTTCATAGTAGTCAATCTGAGATATGAGGTGGCATCTCAAATTCATTTTAATTTGCATTGTAAAATCAATAGTTATTCTGAACTTTTTTTTTTTACAAGACTAAATAGCTTTGCTTTCTTCATCTGAAAATTGCTTGTTCATATTCTTTGACCATTTACCAGCCGAGGGATTAGTTGTATTCTTGTAAATGTGACTCAGTTCTCTATTTGAGAAATGAAGGCTTTATCATAGAAATCTGCTGTAATCTGCCCCTCCCCCTCACCCCCCCATTTTCTACTTCTTAGTTTGGTCATGTTTCTTTTGTTTGTGCAAAGATTTTTTTTTTCTTTTTTCAAAGATTTTTTTTTAATTGGATAATTAAAATCATCTATTTTACATTTCACAATTCTCTCTATATCCTGGTGCATAAAAACTTCTTCCCTTATCTGTAGAGTTGACAGGTAAACTATTGTATGCTCCCTTATTTTTTAAGTGATTATCACTCTTTTGATTTAAATCATGTACCTTTTTTGAACTTACCTTGGCATACAGAATAAGACATTGCTTTATACCTAGATTTTGCTGTATTATTTTCCAATTTTCCCAGAAGATTTTATCAAATAGTAAGTCTTTCCCCAAAGCTTAAATCTTTTTCTTTATCAAACCGTAAATTATTATTACCATTTCATACTATATATTATGCATTTATTCTACTCAACTACCACTCACTCTATCTGTTATCCAGTACCAACTTGTTTTATTAATTTCCATTTAGTAATTCATTTTGACATAAGATGGAGCTAAGCCACCTTCCTTCACATTTATTTTTGTTGATCTCCTTGATTTTATTGACCACTTTTCTTCCAGATAAATTTTATTATGATCTTTTCTAGGGCTGTGAAATAACTTTTTGGTAGTTTGTTTGGTATAATATTGAATAAGTAGGTTATTTTAGGTAGAATTGCCATTTCTGTTACACTGGATCAGACTATCTATGAGCAATTAATATTTCCCCAATATTTTAGCTCTGACTTTATTTGTGAAAATTTTTGTTTGCTTTTAATTATGTTCATATAGCTGCTAGGTTTTCTTTGAAGATAAATTCAAAAGTATTTTATATTCCAAGAGGTTTTTTTTTTATTTATTTACAAAGCATATGCATGGATAATTTTTCCAACATTGACTCTTGTAAAACCTTTTGTTCCAAATTTTCCCTTCCTTCCCCCCACCCCCTCTCCTAGCTGGCAAGTAGTCTAATACATGTTAAATATGTTGAAATGCATGTTAAATCAAATATATGTATACATATTTATACAGTTATTTTGTTGCATAAGAAAAATTAGCTCAAGAAGGAAGGAAAAGAAAAACTGAGAAAGAAAACAAAATGTAAGCAAATAACAACAGAGAGATGAGAATGCTATGTTGTGGTCTATACTCAGCTTCCATAGTGCTCTCTTTGGGTGTAAATGGCTCTCTTCATCACTGTACAGGTGGAACTGGTTTGAATCATCTCATTGGTGAAGAGAGACACGTCCATCAAAATTGATCTTTGTATAGGCTAGTTCTTGCTGTGTACAATGATCTCCTGATTCTGCTCATTTCACTTAGCATCAGTTCATGTAAGTATCTCCACACCTCTCTGAAATCATCCTGCTGGTAGTTCCTTACAGAATAATAGTATTCCATAGCATTCATAATCTATTCAGCCATTCTCCAATTGATGGATATTCACTCAGTCTCCAGTTTCTTATTTTTGCACATGTTGTTGGAATCCTTACTAACTGCTAACTAATTAGAGTTGATCTAATCTTACAAGAAGATGTTTTGGCCAGAACCTGAAACAAGGTACTAAGTAGAACTAATCAAGACAAGGCTTGTGTTATGTGTCAAATGTATGTTGCTGCTGCTCTTGCTCCAATAAGAAAAGCATTTCCAAAAGTTATGCTATTACATTATATGGATGATATATTGGGTTGTGCACCTGAGGAACAAATTCTAGAAGCATGTCTACAAAAAACCATAGAAACACTAAGATACTACAAACTTCATATCGCTACAGAAAAAATTCAAAGGCATGCTCCTTTTCAATATTTAGGATATGAAATATATCCTAAGGCACTTACACTACAAAAACTGTCTTTAAGAACAGAGAGGTTGAACACCTTAAATGATTTCCAAAAATTAATAGGAGATATCCAATGGATGCGTCCAGTATTAGGTTAACTACCAATCAATTGCAACCCCTATATGACATTTTAAGGGGAGACACTGCTTTAAATTCACCACGCCGGCTTACAAAAGAAGCTCAAGAGACCTTGAGAGAAGTTGAACTGGCTTTATCCAATGTAGTTGAGAGAGTAACTCAAAAACCCTTGGAAATATCAGTTTTTGCTACGAAAGAAGCACCCACAGCAGTCCTTCATCAAGGAGACAGTGTGATAGAGTGGGTGAACCTCCCAGCACAACCAGAGTAGCATCAGGGTTACTCATACAGAATCCTAATAAGCAGCCTCGTGATAGTCACCCAGGTTCTGACTCCAGACCACAAAAACCAGAAATATACTGGACAGCAGCAGTAACGGCTGACCGACCTATGCTCACTATCTATATAAATGGCCTACCATTGGAAGGATTGGTAGACACAGGTGCGGATCGTACAGTTATTAGAGGTGCCAGTTGGCCCAGTCACTGGCCAAAGATTAAAGCAGATACCTATATGTCTGGAGTAGGAGGATCAATAGCAGCTGAAGTTAGTGCTGCCCCTATGAGATGGACTTTTGAAGGCAAAACAGGAGTTTTTACTCCTTTTATAGTTGAAAAAATCCCCATCAATCTGTGGGGAAGAGACGTTTTACAACAATTGGGGTTAAAAATGAGTACTTCGGTTTTTTAAGCAGGGCTGCTGTTGAAGGCCTGCCAACACTTTCACCTATTCCTATCCAATGGAAAACTGATACACCAGTGTGGATAGAACAGTGGCCCTTAAGTAGCGATAAAATTCAGGCCTTATTAGATATAGTACAGGAGCAGCTTGAACAAGGGCATTTACAACCTTCTCTAAGTCCTTGGAATTCACCAGTGTTCGTTGTAAAAAAGAAATCAGGAAAATGGAGGATGCTCACTGATTTAAGAAAAGTGAACGAACAGATGGAAACTATGGGAACTCTTCAGCCTGGACTTCCATCTCCTACTCAGCTTCCTAGAGAATGGCCTCTTTGGGTTATAGACATCAAGGATTGTTTCTATTCCATTCCTCTGGATAAGGAGGATATGAAGAGATTTGCCTTTTCGGTGCCCAGTGTCAATTTAGCTGAGCCTTATAAAAGATATGAATGGACGGTTTTGCCACAGGGTATGAAGAACAGCCCCACGTTGGGCGCCAAAATGTGGTGAGCTTTTTCTTCTCAAAGCACAGCCAGGTGATAAAAGTTCAGATCTTTTATTATCTCCAATATAGCCCGGTTAGCTTAGAGGCCTATCTCTCTGCTTGGTTCCAAGAGCTCTCTCCAAATGTCTTTAAATCCAAAGGTCTGGTCCTTCAGCCTCTGCCTCTGCCTCTGCTTTCTTCAGCCTCCAGCCAGCTCCAGTCTTCATGTCATTCCAGTGAAATCTCGACTTGTAGCGTCTTCCTCTGAAGACTCCTTCGACTGGCCCATTGGCCTATTTATGCTCCTTCCAGAGAGAGGGATTATGGGTTTTCTCCCATAGTGCTCTCTGGCCCAAAGAGCTTCAAGGGAGGTATGAACTCATTGAACTCCAATGAGTAAAGGTGTGAACACAAGCCTTGTATTAATTAGTTCTACTTAGTACCTTGTTTCAGGTTCTGGCCAAAACATCTTCTTGTAAGATTAGATCAACTCTAATTAGTTAGCAGTTAGTAAGGATTCCAACAACATGTGAGTCCCTTTCCTTTCTTTAAGATTTCTTTGGGATATAAGCCCAATAGAAAACACTGCTGGATCAAAAGGTATGCACAGTTTGATAACTTTTTGAGCATAGTTCCAAACTGCTCTCCAGAATGGGCCAACAGTTGTTTGAAATTGAATTTCTATTTCTATCTCTTGCTTTTAGACTTTGTTGGTAACATATAGAAATGCTGATGATTTAAATGATTGTTTCATATGCTAAAAATGTGCTAAAATTGTCAATTATTTCAATTAGTTTTTAGTTGATTCTCTATAATTCTCTGAATATTTTATCAGTTTTCTTAAGAGTTATTCTTCCTCAATTCCTATTCTGCTTCCTTCAATTTCTTTTTTCTATCTTTATTGCTATAACTAGTGTTATTAGTCCAATATTGTATGTTTGTGATGATAATTGACATCTTTACTTCACACCTGACCATAATGGGAAGGCATTAAGCTTATTCCTATTATGTATAATACTTGCTGATAGTTTTAGAGATATGTTACTTTTCCTTTTAAGGAAAACTCCATTTATTCCTATATTCTCCAGGGTTTTTAGTAAGAATGGAAATTTTATTTTGTCAAAGGTCTTTTTCTGCCTCTAATGAAATAATCATGTATTTTCTGTTAGTCTTCCTGTTGATTTGGTCAATTATTCTGATAGTTTTGTTAATATTGAATCAGTTCTGCATTCCTAGTATCAATATAACCTTTGTACTATATTGTTTTCTCCTTGGTTGTATTTATTTTAGTAATGTTGCAGGATATAAAATAAAAATACATAAATCACCAGCTTTTCTACATGTTTTTAACTAAACCCAGCAGATAAAAATAGAAAAGAGAAATTCCATTTAACATAACTGTAGACTAATCCAGGAACTAGATAAACATAATTACAAAAAACAAAAATAAAAACACTTTTCACAGATAAAAACAGAACTAAACAACTACTTAAGAAAAGATTGAGCCAATATAATAAAAATTACAAGTCAGTTTAAGGGAATATTAAGAGTTAATGTTAAGTTAAGTGTCATTAATGAGCCTGAGTGGCAGCTTGCCTGCCTCTTTTACTTCTCCTCCTAAAGACCAAGGACTTTGACTGATCCTGAGATCCTCCAGAGAGCTAGCCCTGACATTATATTAGATCTTTGGAGAAGAAAAGAAATTTTGAACAAAGAAGTGAGGATTTTATATGAACAATTTTGATTATTCTAATTATTTTTTTCCCACAAACAAAATCAATGGAACAAAGAGTAGAAGGGAAAGAAAACATTGTTTTCCTTTATTTAAAATGTGTGTGTGTGTGTGTGTGTGTGTGTGTGTGTGTGTGTGTGCGCGCGCCTCTGATAGAGGCTTCATTTCTGAAGTATTCATAAAACTGAGTCAAATTTCCAAAAATTCAAATAATTACCCAAGTGATGAATGCCAAAAGCCATGAACAATCAGTTTTCAGATGAAATTAAAACAATTTGTAGTCATATTAAAAAATGTCCTAAATTGCTATTGATTTTAGAATATAAATTACAACAAATCTGAGGCACCATTTCATCCCTATCATATTGGTTACTATGACAGAAAAGGAATATGTAAATGTTTGAAAGGGGTGTGAGAATTTTTTTTTCAATTTAAAATGAAATAAAAAATAAGAAAAAACAAATAGAAAAAGGAAGACAAACAAAGCAAAACAAAACAACACATTTTTAATGTGCCTAGTAAAACATTACGAAAAATTCAAAATATGTAACAATAAATTTACATTTTAAGAAAACATATATATTAGAAAACATTATATTCATGACTGTCCATCTTTTCTTTGCTTCTTTGTAAGTTGTTCTTTTGTTCTATGTTGTGCAATTTTTATTTTATTCTTATTTTTTCTTCCATTCCCCCCACTTCCTCTAAGCAGGCTATGTATGTATATATATGTACAAAAACTCACTTTTTCAAAACCATTATCTCATAATCATGTAATCATGACTGCTATTTCCTGATTCTCTTACATCCCTTCATAATTTTTCTTCAACCTCTTATTTAATTTTAAATTTATTTTGAACACTTACAGGAGTTCTTTTTGAACTTTTAATTAATTCACATTTTTCTTTGCAGCTTTGCATACGAGTAGTTTAATAGTGTTATCCTTTTATAAATTTATGTTTTAAATTCTTCCTATGTTTTGATCTTCCTTCTCACCAAAGGTAACATTCTATGGTCAGGTTTGTTGTTGTTGTTATTTTCTATTTATTTTCCAGCCTAGTTCTCATAGGCTAGAAAACTTTCTCCCTGTTTTGTTTTGTTTTTTGTTTTTTTGTTGTTGTTGGTTATGCTACTCCAGAATTCATTTTGAATTCAGCTTGTAGTTTTATAGAGGTGAATTTGGGAGAGTTCAGGTGAATTTCTGCCTTATTCTATCATCTTGATTCCAACCTTTTCCTTAATCAAAATGTTCTCTATTTTTTATTCATTCTTTCCAAACCTGACCCAGAAAGACTTCTTTAATTTGTTTTTTTTGAAGACAAAATCAATATTCTATAAAATAAATATATTTGGATTTAGTCATTATTAACTAAATGCAAAGTAAGATTCTAATTTATTAGCATATCTTTAGACATATTATCAAGTACAGGAATTTGAAATTATATTAGGAATAAACTCATAGTTTTCCCCTAACACTTATTAAAAACAAATACTTATTAACCAGGAAAATCTTAAATTGTGATCCAATGCATTGTTGGATAGGACAAAGGAAAAAAAATGTCCCACATGTACATTTGTGCATATAGAAATTAAAGATAAAATAACTTCAATTTTTTTCCAATCATCTTCTTCTTGTCTTATTCCCATGTTTACAATTTTTAAAGATATATACATACATACACACACACATATCCCACATACACATCTTTCCTATTGCTAGTGATTTTCATTAAATTCTGCTCCATAAATTTGTTAATGACTTTACTTTCCCTCACTCAGTGATCCCTTCCTTGTCCTCTTCCCTTACTGTTTGTTTCCCCAATCCACCTATTTCCCCTCTTATTTCTTTATAGATTTTAGAAGGTATTATAACCTTCCTGGTATATGTGTTGAATCCATTCACAATGTGAATGGGTTTTCAGAACTATGAGTCCTCCTCCCTCTTTTAATGTCTTGGTATCTATTCTTCCTCTGCACCTCATATAAATAACGCAATTACTATTTTTACCTTTATATTGCCAATGATTACAAGTTTCTAAAAGGATTGAACCTTAATTGTAAAATGCCAGTATAATCCATGTTAAATGCATTCTTGCTAAATGCATTTATGCATCAAATGGATTTACAGCTATAATATCATGAGCCTCAATGATAATTCATGGTGGAACATTAATGTGGTGAGTAAAGATGCAAAGCTCTTGTACATAATGAAATCAGGAATAAAATAAAACAGGAAGAAGGAACAAAAGAAAACAAATATGCTTCAAAGACAATAAATGTTTTTCAAAATGCTATGAAAGCCAAAGTAATTAAAAGTCAAGGTTAGAAGCCACATGACATTCTTGGCTTTTAAAATATATAGAGAAATAATTGTTACCATGAGTACCTATGCAAAAGAAAATCCAATGTAGGGAGCCTTATAATATTGTAATTTAATTATTTTATTTAAAAACACTATTCCCCTAATCAGAAACTTAGAATTAAAAGGGACTAGTTTGTTTTGTTTTCTTCACCTTACCCTTCTGTATTAGAAAACTAAATGAAAACCTAGATGAGTTAAGTGATTTCTATACCTAGAAAGGTCAGGACTAGATCCTGAAGTTTCTGATTATCAGGGCAGTGTTTTTTTCCTTGTATAATTAGTGCAAAACCAAATTATAGTACATTGTATAAGTTATCAGAGTAGGTTATGATTTGCCTTATTTAAATATTCTTTTAAAAAATTCAATCAGATCTTTGATCGCTTAGGTGTAAAAGCCATCTTCATTTATGCAGATCAATAATTTGCACATAATTTTCTGTTCTAGAGTTGCTTAGGGACAGTGAAAGATTAAATGGTTTGTTCATGATTACATAGAACATGTCAGAAATAGGACATGATTCAATTTGTAAATAAATCTAAGGCTGAGCCTTTATGCATAGTTCAATAATAATTCTTGAAGATATTTCTCTATTTCTCCTATCTATCCTAATGTAAATTCTGGACAAAAATAGAATGAGATATTCCTAGTTCTGCTTGTTTGGCTCAGCATCAGTTCATTTAAATCTTTCCAGGCCTTTCTAAAATCAGCTTGTTCATCATTTTTCATAGAACAATAATAAACCATTAACTTCACGTACCACAACTTGTTCAGCCATTCCCCAGTCGATGGCTTTTCTATTCTTCTTCCAGTTCTTTGCTATCACAAAAAGAGCTGCTACAAACATTTTTGCACATATGGATCCTTTATCCTCCTTTATGAAAGAAAGACTAATAAAATATATATTATTATGTATTTCTCTGATTTTTTTAAGCTCCATATGTGTTCTGGAGTCCATTTTGTAATTCTGACATGTGAAATGATAGTACTTTCCTATGGAAACTTATCTGATTTTTTGAACTGTCTCCCACACCTTGGATGTCTCTGACTGAATATCCTGATAAAAGTAATCATCTTCTTGTTTCTTGTCGTTGATCATTGATCATTGTCAAGATGGCCAACATAAGAAAGGTCTTTATTTATTCTTTAATAAAAAACAGACTTATTTCCCCACCCTATGAAGATGGATAGAGGAATTTCTTTGAAAAAAAATGAAGAAAATCCTGTGTATTATCAGCCCTTTGGAAGCATCATTGCTTTTAGCCTTCAAACAGATCCTCAAAAATTACTTACACAAATATTTTCTTCTCTTTTCCTTCCCATCCCTTCCAATAAATTTTGCTGCTTGCATTGTTTGCCTCTGAATTTGTTTTTATTCACCACTGGCCATTGGAAGCGCTGTGTCCATGTGATGCTAATAAAGTCTCTTGTAATGACTCTTGATGATGTCCCTTCAAGTAAGACTCTAACTGAATCAGCAGGATAGGTGATAAGCTGTCTAGACCACCAGTACCTCTCTTTAGCTCATGAGCCGCTGACCAAAATTAAGACTAGAATTCCTGGAAGCTACTCTTGTATGAACAATGTGGAATATAGTCTAATAGCCACCTTTGTCATCTCCACAAAAAATAAATAAATAACTACGTAAAGAGTAATGTTAGTAAAGGTCATGCTTAATTAGTAGGAAAATCTTCTTCTCCCCATTAAGTATATAAATAAGATTGGGACTAGGACCCTCATCTCTCTCATGGTATTCTTTAGATCCATAAGTCATCTACTAGGGCTATAAACAGGATTTTGGTTTCTGAAATCTATGTCCTAAAGGAAGGGAATTGCCCTCTAATCAAAATCAGAGTGAAGGTTATACCCCTTATCATTATAGAAAGTAAGAAACAGACATTAGTTAAATATCTACTATGTGTCAGATATTACACTAAATGTTGTATACACATTATCTCATTTGATCTAACAGCTATGTGAGTGAAGGGCTATTATGATCTCTATTTTACATTTGAAGAAAGTGAGTCAGATGGTGATGAAATGTTTTGCCCAGGGTCATAGTGCTAAGCATTTGGGGCAAATTAGAATTTGGATGTTTCAGATTCCAGATTCAACTTCTCTATTGAAACACACAGCTGCAACTATGGATATTTGTTTTCTGGTTTTAACTTGGATTTTGAT
Organism: Antechinus flavipes; assembly: GCF_016432865.1. NCBI lineage: Eukaryota > Metazoa > Chordata > Mammalia > Dasyuromorphia > Dasyuridae > Antechinus > Antechinus flavipes. Next base: position 231,913,859 of record NC_067398.1, read on the forward strand.
GAGCCAAGCCACCTCTTCAGGCTGCTATATAAATAAAGGTGAGCTATTATTGAGAACCAAAGGTGAGTTTGTAGGACAATTCAAATGTCCATCTGTTGCAATTTTCAATTGCCCTACCTCTGCATAATGCATTCAGAAACTTTAATTAATTTTCCATGGATTGCATATCTTTTTCCTTCCCCAGAGGAAGAAGGAATTAAATCTGGTGTTAATTCTGTCTCTGAGTTCTGGAATTTGGTTATAATATTACTCATTCATTTTGGGATCTCTTTCAGAAGATGTGATCTGTGGATTCATTCAGTTTCTATTTTACCCTCTGCTTCTAGAAGAAGTCCAGCCTCTTTTTCACAATGTTTTCTTTTTCTTTTCATTGTTTTGGTTTTGCTTTGTTATATTTTGATTTCTCCTAAGTCATTACCTTCCATTTGCTCTATTCTAATTTTTAAAGAATTATTTTCTGGGAGTGGAGCCAAGACAGCAGAAAGTAGTCAAGACTTTGCCTGAACTGTTCCTGGTTTCCCTAAGAATAAATACTAGAGCAAGCCTCTGAACAGATTTTGGAGTGACAGAATCCACTGATATTTGCAGTATAACCAATTTCCAGCATGAAGATATCTTGGAAGGACTTCAGGAAAGGTCTGTCTCAATTGGGTGGGGGGAAGTGGAGGAGGGAAGGAATATGGGCCAGTGTAGGCACAGACCAAGGAAGCTCAGGTAGAAGAGGCACAATGCAGGGAATCTAGTTAGAGATTCTTAGTCACAATAAAGCAGTGTTGGCTTATCTATCCTAGTTCATAAACTGGTGGATCAGCAGACTATCTGTGAAACCTCCAACACAACTACAGATAGCAAATAGTGAACCCATGAACCCTAGCAGATCAAGTGGGACTTGGGCATACCTACCAAGTTCTAGGAGGAATCTAGCAGTTCCACTGGCCCTAAGACAGTGTAAGACCCCTCTCTACCCTGTAGAGAAAGCTCAGGACAATCTCCCTTTTGCCCTAGGAACAGACCTTAACCTCTACAAATAAGCAAAAAAGTAAAAAGAGATCTGCCCATAGATAGCAATTATGGAGACAGGGAAGAACAGACTTCAACCCTGAGGACAATAAAGACAAAATACCTACAGATGAAGCCTCAAAGGGAGATATGAATTGGTCTCAACTCAAAAAACTCTCTTGGAAAAATTAAAAAAGAATCCAAAAAGATAGTGAGAAGAAAAATGGGGAAAGCTTTGAAGGAGAGTTAGGAAAAGGAAATGTAGAAATTATCTGAAGAAAACTTTTTGATATAATTGGTGAAATGTAAACAAAAACATACTGAAGAAAACCACATCTTAAAAAATAAATTTGGCAAAGTGAAAAAAAGAAAACAATTCCTTAAAAAAAATTGGTGAAATAGAAAAAGAGAACAACTCCTTAAAAAATAGAATTGATTAAGTGGAAAAAAAGGAATCCAATGAACAAAACATGCCATTTAAAAATTCAATTTGCCAAATAGAGGTAAAAAAGCTAACTGAATAAATAAATTTATTAAAAATTAGAATTAAACAAATGGATGTGAGTGATTCAATGAGAAATCAAGAATCAGTCAAACAAAACAAAACAAAACAAAAAAATAGAACAAAATATAAAATACCTCTCTGGAAAAACAACTGACTTGGAAAAAAATAGATCCAGGAGAGATAATCTAAGAATTACTATACTATTTGAAAACCATAATTGAAAAAAAGAGCCTAGACAGCATTTTTCAAGAAATCACCAAAGAAAACTGTCCTGATATCCTAGAACCAGAGAGTAAAATAGTCATTGAAACAATTCATTCACCTCCTGAAAGAGATCCCAAAATGAAAACTCCAAGAAATATTGTAGCTAAATTTCAGAATTATCAGATGAAGAAGAAACTACTGCAAGTAACCAGAAGGAAACAATTCAAATATCGAGGAGCTGCAATCAGGATTGTGGCTTCCACTTCAAGAATTGAAGGGCATGGCGTATGATATTCCAGATGGCAAAGGAGCTTGGACTTCAGCCAAGAATCATCTATCCAACAAAATCATCCAATTAAATTTCAGGGGAAATGATTGACACAATAAAATAAGCAATTTTCAATTATTTTTGATAAAAAGACCAGAGCTGAGCAGAAAATGTGATCAGAAAATATGAAAATACAGAACTTAAGAAAAACATAAAAAAGTAAAAAGGGAAGAAAATAAAATTGTTTTTTAAAGATTAAAGTGTTTACATCCCTATATGGGAAGATGATATGTTTAACTCTTAAGAACTATATACTTTATCACAGGCATACTTAGAGGGTGTAGGTATAATTTGACTTTATTGTGATGATATAAAAAGGAAATTAGGGGAAGAAAAGGGATTGTACTGGAAAAAGAGGAAAGGGAAGGTAAAATGGGGGTAAATTACATCACATGAAGACGCAGAAAAGATCTATTACAATTGAGGGAAAAAAGGGAGGGGAAAGAACATCGTGTGAACCTTAATATCATTGGATTTGGCTCAAAAAGAGAATATCAGATAATTAATTTGATAGAGAAACTTCTGTCACTTGAAAGGAAGTAGGAGAAAAAAGGGGAAAGAAAAGGGTGAGTTATTTTTTCTATTGAGCTCATGTCTTTTCATCAGGAAGGCTTGAAAGTCCTCTATTTCATTATAGATAAACTTTTTTCCCCTGAAATATTATAGTCCTTTTTTTTTTAGCTAGATGATTCTAGTTGATATTTCTAGGTCATTTTACTTTTGTTATATCTTATTCCAAGTCCTTTTGTCCTTTTATATAGAAGTTGCTGAATCTTGATTTATTCTGGCTATGGCTCTTTGATATTTGAATTGTTACTTTTTCATTGCTTTCAATATCTTCTTCTTGACTTGAGGGTTCTGGAATTTGTCTATAATGTTATTGTGTACTTTAATTTCAAGTCTTTCAGGAGATGATTTGTGGATTCTTTCAATTTTTAATTTACTCAAGTTTTAAGATATTAAGACAGTTCAACAATTATTTGAAATTTGATGTTTAGGTTCTTTCTTTGATTATGGTTTTGATGATCCAATAGGTAGTCCAACAATTCTTCAATTTTCTCTCTTCAATCTATTTATCAAGTCTTTTCTTTCTTTTCAATTACATATTCTTTGGATTTTTTTTTTCCTGTTGTTCTATAGAATGATTAGTGTCTACTTCCTCAATTACATTTTTTAAGGATTTTCCTTGAGGTTTCTTTTCCAATTAGCTACTTTTTAAAGGAGCACTTTTCTTCATTGATTTTTACATATCTTTTACATTTGTCTAATTCTGCTTTTTAAAAAATTCTTTTCTTTATGGGATGTTAATATTCCTTTAATATTCGGCTTATTTTCTTTTGTAAAGTGTAAAATTTTGTGTGTGTGTGTGTGTGTGTGTGTGTGTGTGTGCCTGCTTTACCAAGTATTGTCTCTTTTTTCATACTTTTCTTGTATCACTTTCATTTCTATCCCCATTTTTCCCGTTACCTCCTTTATGTGATTTTTAAATTTCTTTTTGAATTCTTCCAAAAATTCTTTTTTTGACCATTAATTAATTCACATTTTTCTTTGAGGCTTTGGATAGGTTTTTTGATTGTTTGTTGTTTTCTGAGTTTGTTTCCCTATTACCATAGCAACTTTCTGTTCCCAGGTTCTTTTTTGTTTGTAATTTGCTCATTTTCTAGCCTATTTTTTTAACTATCTGCTATATGGTAATGTTGGGTCTGATCCTGGGGTCAAGGGGACACTGTCCCGAACTTCAGGTTTTTCATTTGACAAGTTTGCTCTAGGATTCTGCAGGTTGTCAGTTCCTTTTTTAAGGTGGTATGATTTAAGGAGTTTGGCCACTCCTCTCCTGGACTGTATTCTGGCTTATGCTCTGGTCTAGTTGAACCATTACCAAGGTCCTTATTATTTTGTGGCAACAATCTCTCTTGTATTTGTGCTCTTCCTTTTCCTTACAGTATGACACAGAGACCAGCAATGTAATTGTCTGATCTATTATCTAACCCCTTTACAACTATGAGCTGAGATTTCTAGAAGCTGCTGCTGTATTTTCAGTTGACTCCAAACTCTGCAAGTTGTTTTGTAGGACTGTGATTTGCACTGGATTGCCCTCGGCATTCACCCCAGGGAAACATATCTCTCTTGATGCCCTTTTAAGTTTCTTTGTGATGGAATATTGTTTACACCATTCTTTCATTTGTTCTACAGCTACAGAATTTATTTTGATGTGTTATCCTAAAGTACTTTGGAGGAAAATTTGGGAGAGCTCACAGAAGGGCCTTTATCCTCTTGACTTTGTCTATTAAATCTGAAATTTAAAACTTTTAGTAGACCTAATAGACCAGTATGCCTGACTTTCTTTTTGTGGTTGTTGATGATAAAATTTGTAGCTAAACGTGGAAGTATCTTCCTAGAAGAAACTCTGATAGTAAGAAATAGTGTCAGGATACTCTCCAGAATCAGAAAATACATTAATATTTTTCTTTGCTTGAAATGCCCCATACCTGTTGAATTCTTACCCATTCTTTAAAGCTCAACACAGATTTTTTTTTCTATTTATCAATCATAGATTTACCATTGTAGAGAAACATAGAGACAGCTGAACCCAGCCCTTTCATTTTATTACTGAGGCATCTGATGTGCAGAGAAGCTTTATCATTTGCTTAGATTCATAATACCAGTAGTATTTCAGTTCTTTTGTTCCCAGTTCCAAATCCATGACATGTCCATGCTTCCTCTACTATTCCATGAAGTCTTAATTAGTGTTATCTTCCTTCATCACAGTAAGTAATGACTTCTCACTTAGCTAATATTTATTTACCTGAATTAAATGACTAGAAATAAAAGGAATATATAAAATATGCAAAAAAGTAAAATTACTAGAAATAAAAGTTAAATGTCATATAGAAGATATAATCTATAAACATAAATATTTTGAAATGTAATAATGGAGATCAACCAACTCAATATTTCTTTTAATTGAAAAGAAACATCTGATTTGACTGGTTGTATTGGTGTTAAATATATGTGTGTGTGTGTGTGTGTATGTGTGTGTGTGTGTACATATATATGTACATTTATGATTTTGAAATTCCTTTTAGAGTCACTATAGAATAGGGTTTTTTTGAGTAGCAAATTTTCTATTTAATCAACATACAATTCACTTCAGAAGTTTTGTTATCTAAGTTAGAATGATTTGGTAGAAGTGAAACAACATTTCTGAGTCTTGGCTATAGCAGAAAAATGACCTTGAATTTCAGAACATATTTTTCCAAGAGTTAGAATGCAGACCTTTACTCTTTTCAAATAGTGATACAAGTGGTTGAATAATTTCCTAAGATAACTGCCTGAACCAGTCTGGAGGGAATTTTTAATATAAAGTCTCCTCTGAGGGAGGTCAGGCTGAGAATACACTCATTTCTCAGTACTTCCAGTCACAATGTTTAGTGAGAACATGAACTCTGCTCCATAAAGCTCTATCTCATGCATACCAAAAAAAAATTTATCCTGATGCTTTGACTCAAAAATAAGTACTTACATTTGATAAACCATGGGTATATGTGTTACTATTCATTTCCTTGTATTTCTTCATGTTCTACCCCATGCCTCACAAATAACAAAAAATATATTTTTGGATTCATGATGAATTTGTTTAGAAAACAGGCAGCTAAGTGTGGATTTTATAGTTCCACGATACATTCCTGAAGATATTCCCACCAATATCTTTACATTACAACCTAGCACAGAATTTGCTAACTTTTTTTTCAGGTGTTAGGTTGTGTTGACATTGTGTGAGACACTTGAAGACAGTTGATAGATGAAGACTAGAACAAAAAACAGGCTTAGAAATGTTTTTCTTTTTGTATTTTTACCTAAGAAACATAATATCAGGGTTGTGAGTTCTTTGAGGGCAGAATTTGACCTCATTTATCTTTACATCTACAATATTTATATGGTATCTTATTTTATATGTAGTAGATGATCAGTTAATCTTAGCAGAAGGGAAAGTAGCCTCTCTTTTTTTTAACATCTGATTTAGAATATATATATATATATATATATATATATATATATATATATATACACACACACACACATATATACACACACACACACATATATATACACACACACACACACACACACACATATATATATATGTCTAATCCTTGGTACTCCCTGATTCCTTCAATGTCAGGAATGTAATACAAAAAACTAAAATTCCATTATCTAGAGTCATGGTGATATGGGAGAGAAAACATTCAGTTATGAATTCCATAGTGATAACTGTAATGCTTCATTTAAAATTCATATTTCCCACATTCCCTAGCTCATTCATCTGAACATTGAATAAACATTTATTGAATCAAAATGAAATCAGGAAACTTAAATTTCCATCACAGTTTCATTCTGTGTTAATCACAACCTCTTATTTTCCTCATCTACAAAGCTAGAATAATAATAGCTGGTTAATTTACCTTTACAGAACTCCTCATTAAAAAAAAATGTTAGTAACAAATTGTAAAAGGCTTCATAAAAGTGGCATTATTGTGAATCTTGATTAATGTTATATAATGAATAGAACAACTCTAATGTGGTTTATGTAGAGGAAGAATAAGACACATATATAAGGTCCAATGAAAATAATGAAATGTTAGGTTTGAAATTAGAAGATTCCTCTCTATATAATATTGACTTAATTAACAAGATTAACTTTATGCTGTTATTCTTTACCATTGAATCCCTGTCTCTTTTGACCTTTTGCTATTTATTTATTTCTAAAAAGAAGCCATGGCTGGACCAAACAGACAGGAATTCAATGGGAAAGGACAACACAAAGTGCTTATTTATGTATGTATACAAATATCTATATATTTCTATACGCAAACACACACACATATATAAAAACACACACATATATATGTATATATGTATTGTCTTCAATGTGTTTTACAATTACAATTACTGGGTCAACTACAAGTTTATATTATTTAAAGTAAATATTAGAATCTCACCATTTTATTTTTGCATAATAAAAATTTTGTTTATTTAATTAACTATGATTCCAATTATATGTAAAATATTATTTTTTTAAAATTTGATACCCAGATTCTCTCTGTTCCTCATACCCCTTTCCCACTTGTTGAGAAGGCAAGCACTATGATGATATTAATTACATATGTGAAGTCATGCAAAACTTATTTTCATATTAGACATGTTGTAAGAAAAACCCCACATATTCAAACAAAAAACAAAACAAATATAGTTGTAAAAGAATGGTTCAATTAATGCTCAAAGTGTATCAGTTACTTCTATCAAGGTTGCAAGTATTTTTTATCATGAGTCTTCTAGAATTTTTTGGATCATTGTGTGGATCAGAGTAGCTAAGTCATTTATAGTTGGTCATCCCTACAATATTGTTGCTATAGTGTATGATGTCCTTCTTTTATGATCACTTCACTTTGTATATGTTCATATAAAGCTTTCCAGGTTTTTATAACTCATTATTTCTTATAGCACAATAGTATTTCCTACAATCATATAATCACAATATGTTTGACCATTATCTAATTAATGAGCATCCTTTCAGTTTCTAATCCTTTGCAACTATAAAAATATCTACTATAAACACATTTGTTTAGATAGATCTTTTCTTGTTTTCTTTAGTCTTTTTAGGTGATAACATGAGATATTTCTGGGTCAAAGAATAAGAGCAGTTTTGTAGCTTTTTGGAAATACCTCTAAATTATTCTTCAGAATGGACAAATATACACCTCCACAAAAACAATGCCTTAGTGCTCCAATTTTTGCATATCCCCTCAACATTTGTACATTTCCTTTTCTTTCAGCCAGTTTGATAAATGTTGGTGATAAATAAAAATGTTAATAATTTCTTTGGATTTATTTATATCCTGCAATTTTTACTAAAGTTAATTATTCACCTTTTCTAATTGATGCTCTAAGGTTCTCTAAATTTATTATCACATTATCTGCAAAGAGTGAGAGTCTTGTATCTACATTGCTTACTTTTATTTTTCCAACTATTTTTCTCATTACTATAGCTAGTATTTCTAATAAATATCGAAGAATAATAGTGACAGTGGACATCCCAGGTTCATTTCTAATTTTATTGGGAAAGCTTCAATTTTATACTCATGATAGATAATGTCTACACATGATTTTAGATAGATAATAGCTATAATCTTAAGAAATGTTTCACTGATTTCTGTATTTTCCAGTGTTTCTAATACAATTTGTTGTTGCATTTTTCTGCATCATTGATATAATCACATTTTTTGTGTTTTTATAATTCATAACTTATATGTTGTATTATTATATAATGAATATTATCATTTATAATTCATATATTTCCCTAGTATTAAATAAGCTCTGTATTCCTAGAATGAATTCCATTTGTTCATAGTTTATAGTTATGTTACATATAACTGTAGTTTTCTTACTATCATTAAAGAAATTGGTCTATAGCCTTGGTTTAGGTGTTAAAAGCTTATTTGTGTCATAAAGGGTATTGGATAGAGCTCCTTCATTACCTTTTTATCCCAAAAGTTTTAAAGTTTGTTTCATTAAATCTATTTGGTCCTAGGTTTTTATTTTTATTTAGTGAGCTCAATTATTGCTTATTTTAATTTCTCTAAAATATGGTTATTTAATTATTCTGCTTTGTCTGTTAATCTGAGCAATTTGTACTTTTGGTTAACATCATCAATTTTACTTATATTTTCAGGAACACCATGATGTAGTTGAACAAAATATCTCCCAGTAATTACTTGAGTTTCTTCTTTATTGATAGTGACTTGACCCTTTTTATTTTCAACACAAGTATTTATTTTCTTTATTCTGAAGAAAGTACCCAATAGTTTATCTATTTTATTTTTCTAATACAACCAGCCAAGTTTCTATTGGAATACATGGGAAAGCTGTTGGAATACACAGGAGCCTACCTGACAGTGGCTGCTGGAGATACCCAGAATAGATCTCCTCTTGTGAGAGGATGATACAAGGAGACTGAGAAGCAATTGCTATTCTCTGACCTCTCTCACTGAGAAGCCTTTGCATTGTCTGACCTCTCTCCTCTTTTCTCTGCCTCCAATTTATCTCATTCCCAGTCTGCAACACCTGTGTCAGCAAAGGCTGCCCTGCAACTCCTTCAGATGTTATGATCCACAGCTGTGGAGGCTCCTAGAGAAATGGCCTGTCCCTTAACAAGTTTTATTTATTAGTTTAATGTATTTCTTTTGGTTTTATTAATCTCTTCTTTGATTTTCAGGATTTCTATTTTGGTGTTTAATTTTAGATTTTCTATTTGTTCATTTTTTTTTTTTTTGTATTTTTGGTTGTTGTTGCATGCCAAATTCCTTGATCTAATCTTTCTTACTTTTATCGTATGCATTTAAAGACATAAAATTTTCCCTAAGTATTGTATTGGATATGCCCCACAAATTTTTTTATGTTGTCTTCTTGTTGTCATTATTTTTAATAAAAATTTATCTAATTCTTTATCTTTGATCCATCCATTTGTAAGGATTAAATTATTTATTTTGCAATGAATTTTCAATCTACATTTCTACTATTCTTTAATGAATGTATTATTCATTCCATTCTTTTGTGGAAAATGGGCATTTCATATTTCTGGTTTTGTAAATTTGAAATTTTAATTTGTCAGATCTATGGAAAAGGGAAGAATTTATGCCTAACATGTAATAGAGAAAATCACAGAAAGTAAAATTGATAATTTTGTTATATTGAATTAATATTTTTGTACAAACAGAACAATACAGTCAAGATTGGAATGAAAGTGGGGAACTGAAGGAATATTTTTTTATTTGCTTTGATTAAAGGATGACTTTTTTTTTAAACATGATAAAGTATATGTTAATCCAATATCTTGTGCATAGGAAAAATCAAATCTAAAAGAAAAAAATGAGAAATAAAATAAAATATAAGCAAACAACAACAAAAAGAGTGAGAATGTTATATTGTGATGCACATAGTTCCCACAGTCCTCTCTCTGGGTGTAGATGGCACTCTTCATCACAAGACTTTGGCCTGCATCATCTCATTGTTGAAAAGAGCCATGGCCATCTGAATTGATCATAGTATGATATTGATGTTCCCATGTACAATGATCTGGTTCTGCTCATTTTACTTAGCATCTGTTCATGTAAGTCTTTCCCAGCCTGTCTGATATCATCTTGCTGATCATTCTTATAGAACAATAATATTCCATAACCTTCATATACTATAACTCATTCAGTCATTCTCCAACTGATGGGCATCCATTCAGTTTCTAATTCCTTGCCATTACAAAAAGGGCTGCCACAAACATTTTTACACATGTGAGTCCTTTTCCCTCCTTTTTTTTTTAATGGTGCCAATTTAAATAGATATTATTCAGTACAAGAATTACATTTCCACTTGTTCATTACAGGACTGATAAAGTGCAATGTTGTTTACTTCTCCCTCTGTGCACATTCAGGTATTCAGAATGCCCAGATTTACAAAGTGCCTGAAATATTACCTTTTAGACTGCTATTTCCTTGGCTACAAATTTGAGTCCTTCAGTTTTTGGAAAGCTGTGTGGAATGCTCTTTCTTCTGGTACATTTAGTCAACCTCTTCAATGGTGGGTCCAGAAGAAGCACCTCCAGATAAGGCTGTTTCACCCAATGGGAACCCACCAGATATGCCTCCTGGTATAACCCTGCACTCTGGTACAGCTTAGTGATAATGGGGTTGCAGACCTTCTCCATTTCTTTCTGCTGATGCTCAGATTCTTCCTTCTCAGTAGTCTGGTTCTTATCCAGCCAGTTGATTATTTCATTACATTTGTCAAGACTCTTTAAGTTTGCCTTCACCAATTCTGCCCTGCAGTTTTTCATCTTCCATGATAGCCTTCATGTTGAAAGCATAAGATTCAAGAAATTCTTGGAAGACAGCTTGTCTCTCTGCTTCTCATCCTCAACCTTGTATTTCTCAGCCTCCTGGACCACATGTTCATTGTCTTCTTTGCTCAGATGATATTTCTCATTTGTGATAGTGACTTTGTTTTTCTTGCCTTTGCTCTTATTCACAACAGAAACATTAAGGATGCCATTTGCATTAATGTTAAATGTTACTTCAATCTGCGGAACCCCTCTGGGTGCTGAGAGGATCCCTATGAGCTCAAACTTGCCAAGCAGGTTTGTCATTGCTCTCTCATCCTCACAGACCTGAATAAGTAAACCAGGCTGGTTGTCAGAACAGGTGGTAAAGGTCTGCGTCTGCTTGGTGGGGATGGCAGTAATACATTTGGTCAGAACTGTCATAACTTCCCCGGGAGTTCCAATTCCAAGGGAAAGAGGGGTCACATTCAACAGCAGCAAGTCCTGCACATTTTCAGATTTGTCTCCAGACAAAATGGCAGCCTGGACAGCTGCACTATAAGCAACAACCTCATTACAATTGATTCTCTTGTTGAGCTCCTGAAGAAGTCTTGCAGAAGCTTCTGGACTTTGGGAATGTAGTGGAACCACCCCCCAGGACGATGACATGAATCTGTGATTTATCCAGCTTAGCATCTCCTAAGGCTTCTTCACAGGGTCCAGTGTGCCCCTGCGCTCTGAGACTTCGAGAGTGTGCTGAGACACTGTGGAGGAGGGGTGGCCAGGTCCCGAGAGACTCCAGCTGTTTGGGGTTGTATTCTTCACCTCTCCCCCCCCTCCCGGTGTTTTAGCTTCTCTGCTGGGCTGCTGACTCACTGTCAGGGCAAAGTATCCAATCCTGTAGCAAAGCTCCCCCGCAGAAATGGCGGAGATCACACCCCACCCCCTTCTGGTCTGCTCGACTGTGCTCTCACTGCTGCTGCCCGCCGCCTGCGCCTGATCTAAAACTATCCCCGATCTTGAGCAAAAACAGACCTTTCCTGGTGAATTTCAAGGATGGCTTCTCTTTGTAACTATTTGTGGGGTTTTTTTTCAGTCAAGCATTAATTCAGAGGCTTGTTATGAAATGAATTCTGAGAGAAAAATGCGGAGCTTACACAGCTGTGTGCCTCCTCTCTGCCATCTTGGCCGGAAGTTGATGTATAAAAATGCTGATAATTTATGTGGACTTGTTTTGTATCCTGAAACTCTGCTAAAGTTGAGAATTGTTTCTAGTAGGTTTTTTAGTTTATTCTCTACGGTTCTCTAAGTATACCATCATATTATCTGCAAAGAGTGATAATTTGGTTTCCTCATTACCTACACTAATTCCTTTAATCTCTTTTTCTTCTGTTATTGCCAAAGCTAAGATTTCTAATACAATACTGAATAGTAATGGTAATAGTGGGCAACCTTGTTGCACCCCAATCTTTTGGAATGGTTCTAATTTGTCCGCATTACATATGATGCTTGCTGATGGCTTTAAATAGATTCTACTGATCATTTTAAGGAAAACTCCATTTATTCCTATACTCTCTAGTGTTTTTATTAATAATGGGTATTGGGTTTTATCAAATGCTTTTTCTGCATCTATTGAGATAATCAAATAATTTTTGTTAGTTTGGTTATTGATATAGTCAATTATGCTAATACTTTTCCTGATGTTGAACCAGCCTACATTTCTGCTATCAATCCTGCTTGGTAATAGTGTGTTAGGCTGGGGATGACTTTCTGTAATCTCTTTGCTAATATTTTGTTTATGATTTTTGCATCAATATCCATTAGGGAAATTGATCTATAATTTTCTTTTTCTTTTTTCACCCTATCTGATTTAGGGATCAGCACTATATCTGTGTCATAAAAGGAATGTGATTATATTCCTTCATTCCCTTTTTCAGATTGTTTGCATAATATTGGAATTAATTGTTCTTTAAATGTTTGGTAGAATTTACATGTAAATCCATCTGTCCCTGGAGATTTTTTCATAATGACTTGATTAATAGCTTGTTCTATTTATTTTTCTAAAATGGGACTATTTAAATAATTTATTTCTATTCTGTTAATCTGGGAAATCTATACTTTTGAAAGTATTACTCCATTTCACTTAGATGATCAAATTTATTGACATATAATTGAGCAAAATACCTCATCTTTATTGCTCTTAACAATTTGAGTTTCTTGTTCCCATTGTTCTTTGTTAATCAAATGAACAAAAGGTTTATCTAGTGTGGTTTTTTTTTTTTTTCAAAAAGACAACTCAGTTTTGTTTATTAATTCAATAGTTTTCTTACTTTCATTTTTTTTACTCTCCCTTTTTATTTTCAGAATTTAAAGTTTGGTATTTAATGTGGGTTTTTAAATTTGTTCTTTTTCTGGCTTTTTTAGTTGCAAGTCCAATTCAATGACCTTCTCTTTCTATATTTTATGCAAGTAAGCATCTCAAGATATAAAATTTCCCCTAATAACTTTCTTGGCTACATCCCGCAAATTTTTGTATGTTGTTTCATTGTTATCATTCTCTTGGATGAAATTATTGATTGTGTCTATGATTTGTTGTTTTACCCACTCATTCTTTTAGGATTATATTATTTAGTTTCCAATTATTTTTTGGTCTATTTTACTGTGGCCTTTTATTGCACATAATTTTTATTGCATTATGGTCTGAGAAAAATGTCTTTACTATTTCTTCCTTTCTGCATTTGATTTTGAACTTTTTATGTCCTATGGCCAATTTTTGTATATGTTCTATGTACTGCTGAGAAAAAAAGATATATTCTGTTCTGTCTCCATTCAATTTTCTCCAAAAGTCTATCATCCCTAACTTTTCAAAAATTCCATTTGTCTCCTTAATGTCTTTCTTATTTTGTAGTTTGATTTATCTAGTTCTGAGAGAGCAAGGTTGGGATCCCCTACTAGTATAATTTTGCTGTCTAATTTTTCTTGAAGCTTTCTTAACTTCTTCTTTAGGAATTTGGATGCTATACCACTTGGTGCATATAAGTTTAGCATTGATATTGCTTCATTATTAAGAAGAATGTAGTTTCCTTCATTATCTCTTTTAGTTAGATTTATTTTTTCTTTTGCTTGATCTGAGATCAGGATTACTATCCCTGCTTTTTTTTTTTTTAATTTCAGCTGAAGCATAATAGATTCTCCTTCAGCCTTTTACCTTTACACTAAATGTATCACTCTGCTTTAAGTGAGTTTCTTGTAAACAAATTGTAGGATTCTGGCTTTTAATCCAATCTGCTTATTACTTTTGTTTTATGAGAGAGTTTATCTCAATCCCATTCATAGTTAAAATTACTAACTCTGTATTTCCTGCCATACTTGTTTCTTACCTTTCCTTCTTCCCCTCCTCCCCAGTATTTTGCTTCTGAACATCGCTTCCCTCAAACATCCCTACCATCTTACAGCCCCTCACCCTTTCTTATACTTTTGCTCTTCTACTTCTGTTGGCCTCCCCCTTCCTTTCCCTCTTCTCCTCCTACTTCCCTATTGAGTGAAACAAGCTTCTCTGTCAAGCTAAATATATCTGATACCCTCTCTTTGAGCCAAATCTGATGAGAGTAATGCACATCCCCTTTCCCTCTTTCCCTCAATTGCAATAGGTGTTTTTTGCCTCCTCATTAGATGTAATTTACAAAATTTAAACTCAATTTTCCTCTACTTCCAGTAGAATCATTTTTCCTCCTCTATCTTTTTTTAAATCATCAGAAAAAAATTATACCTGCACCCTCTAAGTATACCCATAACAGAGATACAGATCTCTAGAATTAAATATATCCTCTTCCCATATAGGGATATAAGCTTTTTAACTTTTAAAAGTAAGTTAATTTTTTTTTCCTTTTTACCTTTTTATGCTTCTCTTCAGTGCTGTATTTGAAGATCACATTTTCATCAAAAATAGATGAAATTCACCTTTTTCATTGATAATTCATCTTTTTTCCTGAAAGATGATGCTTAGTTTTGCTGGATAATTGATTCTTGACTGCAATCCAAGTTTCTTTGCCTTTCGGAATATCAGATTCCATGCCCTTTGATCTTTTAAAGTGGAAGCTGCTAGATCTTGGATAATCCTGATTGTGGCTCCTCAATATTTGAATTGTTTCCTTCTGGCTGCTTGCATTATTTTCTCCTTGATTTGATAATTCTGAAATTTATTTAGGTTGTTCCTTGGAGTTTTCATTTTGAGGTCTCTTTCAGTGAGACTTTTGATTTCATTTTACTCTCTAGTTCTAGAACATCTGAGCAATTTTACTTTATGATTTCCTGAAAGATGATGTCTAGGCTTTCTAGACATGTTTTTCAGAAAGTCCAATAATTCTTAGATTATCTCTCTTAACCCTGTTTTCCAGGTTTTCCAGGTCAGTTCTTTTTCCAATGAGATATTTTATTATTATTATTTTTTTTATTTTGTTTGACTGATTCTTGAATTCTTATTGAGTCATTCACTTTTATTTGCTGAATTCTAATTTTTAGTAAATTATTTTCTTCAGTTAGCTTTTTTATCTCCTTTTGCATTTAGCCAATTGTGGTATTTTGTTCATTGCATTTCTTTCCCATTTCACAAATTCTGATTTTCAATGAATTGGTTTCCTTTTCATATCTATTTTTATAAGGAATTATATGCTTTTCTCATTTCATCAAGTCCATTTTTAGGGAGTTTTATTCAGATAATTTCTTGTTTTCCTTTTCCATACCCTCTTGCAAAGATCTCATTTTCTTTTCCCATTTTTCTTTTAACTCTCTTTTAATATCCTTTTTTAATTCTTCCAAGAGAGCCTTGTGAAATGGGGACCAACTCATATCACCCTTTGGGACTTCATCTGGAGATGATTTGCATTTAGGATTTTTAGGGTTTGAGATCTGTTCTTCTCTTTCTCCATAAAAGATGTCTATGATTAGAGTTCTTTTTGCTTTTTTGCTCATTTTTCTTAAAGGTTGAGGTCTGCAATTAAGGCAAAGGCACAGGAGCCACTTTAGTTTGCCCTGGGCCAAGTATTGCTGACTGACTTTCAGTTCTGGGTAAGCACAGCCAGGTTCTGCTTTCTACAGAGATCAAAGGCTCACAATTTGCCTTTTATTTGCTTTTGGGTGTCTTGCAACAAATCTGCTTAACCACTGGCTTGCAATCAGGACAGAGTAGCCTAAGAGCCTCATGGTAGAATATCCTGGGCACAAATGTTGCAAAGCCCTGGGTCCTGACTTGGTTCCCTGTCCTGGGCTCCCTGGGCTGCAGTCTGGGCTCAGCAGCTTCTCTTTCTGCCTGATTGACACAGACATTTTCTGAGTTCTTGCAAAATATCTTCTTTTGAAATTTGTTGTACTCCAAATATTTGTGAGCTCTGTCACTCCAAAACCAATTCACTAGATTAATTTGCTGTTAATTTGAGGGAAGCTTGGGGAACATGACATAGAAAAATGTCTGATATCCACCATCTTGGATCTGTCCCCATAACTTCAAATATATAGAGAATTGAGACAAATTTTTTAAAGTTATTCTCTAACTAACAATCATCAAAGAATATAAACAAGTTTTCAAAACAAATCAAAGCATTCACAGTTGTATGAAAAACAAAGTGCTCTAAGTCACTCTCAATGAGAAAAATGAAAATGAAAATAACTGTGAAAATCCTCTTCACATCTATCAGATTGACTAACTTGACAGAAAAGAAAAATAATAAATGTTGGAAAGTATGTGGAAAAATTGGAGCACTGAAACACTTTTGGTGGAGTTATGAACTAGTCCAACCATTCTGGAAAACAATTTAGTACTATGCACAAAAGGCTATAAAATTATTCATACTTTTTGACCCAACAAAATTAATATTAGATGTGCAACTCAAGTAGATCAAAGAAAAAAGAGAAAGTTCTATTTTTGCAAACATTTTGTAGTATCTCCTTTTGTGATTGCAAAGGTTTGGAATCATAATGCTAAAGAAGCTATATATGGTCAGGGCAGCTAGTTGGTGTAGTGGATAGCACACCAGCCCTAGAGTCAGGAAGACTTAAGTTTAAATCTGGTCTCAAACACTTAACACTTCCTATCTGTATGACCCTGGGCAAGTCACTTAACCTCAATTGCCTCAGCAAAAAACAAACAAACAAAAACCTTTATATGTTCTTTTAACCAATAATCGTCTACTTAGTCTTTATCCCAAAGAGATCAAAGAAAAAGGAAAGGGACTTATTTATAAAAAAAAAAGAATTATAGCATTTCTTACTTTTTGGGAGTAACATGGCTAATATGGAAAAATTTTTTGCATGATTTCACATTTCTTGTATTTTCATTGAGTCAGGGAGGAAACTGAAGGAAGGAAAGAATTAAAAACTTGAAATTAAAACATGAAATTAAATGTTCAAAATAAATATATATCTTTTTAAATAAAAAAAAATTGCCAAGTGTTAACCAATATACTTTTACACCTATCACACTTCGTCATTCAATTGTCACAATTATCTCACTTTAATTTTCTTGATTCCTCTCAAAGACATTATTGCTATAGTCTCCCGATTGTTTTTTCTATTTTGATTCCCTCTTTTCTGCAAATGATGGCAAATGGACTTTCCAAAAGTACAAATTAGCTCATGGCATAGTTCTATTCCAGAAACTTCTTTAAGTTCCTATTGTTTCTAGGATAAAAGTTAAACTTTTTTTCAATTTGCCCCTAATCTTTCATTCTAGTCTGATTTCACATTCATGTCTAATTTCTGTCCCCTCTATATTATCATCTCATTGCTCACTACTATATCTTTTTTCCCCCCAATGTTGCTCATTGCAAGCATGCTATCCCTCTTCACCATCACATCTTGAAATTTTGAGATCCTCAGCTCTAGTGTTATTTCTATAAGAAGCTAGTTCCTCCTGATTAACCAAGTTCAATAATAAATATGTTATATATTTTATATTTTAAATTTAGATAGATAGATGGGCAGACATTTCATCTTTCAGGTAAGATTCGAATTCCTTAATTATTTCTCTAATGTAAAAAACAAACAAACAAACAAACAAAAAACACTAAATGGAAGTTGAATTGAAGCAAACATCCTATTTTTGAAATTCAAACAATTTATTCTATCTCAAAACAAATTCTTCATTAAAAATTAAATATAACTCAGGAGTTAGAATAAAGAACCTATTCTTTTGTTTAGTAATTCATAATCAAATGCCCCCCCCAAAAGATGAGAGTCAAACATTTTAGCATTTTAATTCTAGGAAAAAAGTGGCCTTTTCATTCTTCACAATGCCAATCACATTAAAGCTAATTTAAGATCAGTATCTATTTTCTTGAGAGCTCAAAAGACTTAAGTGAATTTACTGGTAACAAAATAAGTAAATGACTAGGTGTCATAGCATTGAATTCAGGAACCTTTTTAAAATTCTGCTTACTATACTAGTCTCAAAGATTTCAGAAGTTCCAGTACTACAATAAAAACTCAATTGTTTTCATCCCCATAAAAAGAAATTACATATCATTTAACTAAATAAGTCTAAAGGCTAAAGCTCTTCTATCATAGAAAATTCAGGGTGGTTATTTTCTTAATGATAAAGAATAGAAAGAAATAGCTTGAAAAGATCCAACAAATGGAATTAGAATTTGACCTTGGACATGTAACAGATTATGAGTTGATATTGTTAATTTGAATGCTTATTTTTTTTGTTTGTTTTTAAGAGGAATAATATCCTGAATCTATGTGGAGATAATGCAGTAGGAGCAAAGAAGCTTCAATAGGATAGCTTTTAACGTAAATAGTGGATAAATTTTATTGAACAATTTAAGAACTACTTGTTTGTAGGAAAGATTCATGCTAAATATCCTAACAAAGAGAGCACTCCCTAACTGATTAGAAATCACACTTTTGAACAAGAGTAGGAAATTAAGTTAGAAATTTGTGGAAATGTATCTAATCATATAATATTTTGGACAAGAAGAATCAAAAGGAAACAAAGAGATATAAATATGTTTTTAAATTCAATTTTAGGATTTTCTGAAATTGTAGATTTCCATATAGGTTGATGGTTGAAATCATTTAGCTAAAGATAATTCCCCCAAATTTTTGAGTCATCTGGAATACTGGCTCACTAATAGGGAATGACTCAAAGAAAGATTTCCTGTTTGGTTTGTTGATTTCACTTAAAACAAATTCAAAATGTCTCTAAAGAAAGTCTGAAGGAGACATCTAAGATATTATTGAGATGTAAAGAGAATATATGAAATGTATCATGCGTATGCACACATACCCATATATACTTATATATGTACATATATGTAATGAGTATTTTATGCATACACACACACACACACACACACACCCCAAACATAACACACACACAAAGACATATAATAACGATGGAAAATGTTGGTGTCTTTGCTCTAATATATTGAGAAAGCTTTTGGAAATATACATATTTTACATAGTGCTTACTTTTGATTTTATATAGATAATTTTTATGATTATAACAAAAAACCCTCTGCTTATGTATTTGTAAGATTTTAACATAAATTAGTGTTATACTATATCAATGAATGTTTTTACAGTTATTGAGATTACCATATATTCAATTTTTAATATGAGAAATAATGTTGATTATCTCTCAAAAGCTGTACCAACCTTATATCTTTAATAAAATACAATTTGTTGATAATGAATGATTTCTTGGGTTATGTTTGATATGATTTTTATCAAATGTTTTCATTTGATGTACATTAATAACATTTGTCTATAATGTCTTATTTTTACTTTATCCATCTTTCCATTAGACCTTTAGTTTATGATTGCCTCATGAAATAATTCTAGTAGAATATTTTCTCAAAGTTTGAAAATAACTTGTGTAATATGGTACAAATTTTTCTTTAGAATTTGATAGATTCCTTTTATGAATCCTTCAAAATCAAGACTTTTTTTTAGCATTTCCTTTTTTGAGATTGCATTAATAAAGATCTCTAGTAGAACTTTTACATTAGCTTACATATTTTATTTTAAAATATTATTTTTCTGTTTTATTTATATATAACATAATACTTCAGTAGCATATACCACTACTTAATCTTAGTTTCTGTTAATTTTCCCCACTTTTTTTTCTGGTTTTGTTATGATTTACTATTATGATTTGGGTACTTATTTAATTTTCTAAACTCTACTTTTAAATCATTTTTGCTAAAGTACTGTCAATTTTATTAGTTGTTTCATAGAACGAAGTTTTAATTTGTTTTTACTGATATATATATATATATATATGTATATATATATATATAGTTTTGTTTTGTTTTGGCTTAAATGTGTCTATTTCATTCAAATGCATTTATTAAATGCCCTATGTGTCAGCCAATATGCTAAGTTCTGAAGATATAAAAATAGGCAAAAGATAGAGACAGAGACATAATTAAAAAACAAACAAACAAACAAAAAAAAAAACAGAGACATAAATAGAATTGGTATTTCTTTCTCTACATCTTTTTGTATGCATGTGTATATGTATTTATACGTGAATAAATTCCTGCAATATATCTAAAACTTTTCACTTATCTTTTTTTTTGAGTCACTATTTGATTTTTTGAATGTCCCTATATTTAACATATTCAAAAGTTCTGTGAAGTTTTCTTGTATTTTTTCTTGCAATATAGTTTTCATTTTTTAAATTTCATTTTTGGTTGTTGTTTTTACTTTCTAGGTTCCTCTGAAAGACCTATAGTTATTAAATTGTTTTTATACATTCTGTCTTTAAGATTGATATATCTTATTTAAAAATCAGATTATATATATATACATATACATATATATGTATATGTATATATATATATAATTTCCTTCACTCAGAGATTGTTTCCTCTCATGTGTTCTCTCAATTTTTTTTATCCTTCTTTCAAGAGATTCCTTATCATCGTCATCACAACTATCCCTACATTTCTTTTCTTTTTTTTTTTTTTTTTGGGGGGGGGGAGGTGCTATGGTCCAGCCCAGTTGCCTTGATCTTTCTCATATCATTTGGAAACTATAATATACTGATATTTGGCTCAAATCAAATGGAAAAGTTCAATATATAGACTGTAGCTAGGAGGCTCCAACTTTCATTATTTATTGTAGTCTGCTAAGGGAAAGTCTCCAAAAAACATATGTCTTGCTTAATTATCTGTACTTCCATCCTTCTGAGGGATAAGCCCTTTTATCAAGGTCAAGATTTAATGCCTAGGAGTAAAGTTTGAATCCCTTGCAAATAAGTGAAAATAATCTGGGAAATTCTAAGTATTCAATTAAATTAAATTAAACAATAACTTCAACAAAGCAGTGGAACATAAAATAATTCCACAAAAAGTCATAAGATTTTTAAAAATAGTACCAAAAGAACACAGTAAGAAGAAACAAAGGGTTGGTATTAGAAGTATCAAAAAAATACATAAAGTATTTTGAAGGTCACCTAGTAAGACACACAGGAAATATTTTAATCCAACCATAAAAGAATTCTTGCAGAAATAGATAGACTTAAATAATTAGAGAAACATTAATTTTTCATGGATAGGTTGAGCCACCATGATTAAAAGATAATACTACCCAAATTAAAAAATAGAGGAACAGTTCAAACTGTATACTTAAGATAAGCTTTAAATAGCCTTGAGGCCTAGATGTAAAATAATACATCATAAATAAATTAGAGGTAAAGGGAAAAAAAATACCTTTCAGATGTATGGATAGAGAAGATGTCATAATTAAAAAATAGTATAGAGAATTATATAAGGTAGAATGGACATTTTTGATCACATAAAATTTAGTTTTACATTTTTGTAAAAAAAAAAAAATAACTCAGCTAAAGGAAGAAGGGAAGCAGATAACTGGGAGATGGGTGGAGTCTGATTCAAATTTTTAATACTGTAAGTCAGACTTGTAAACCATTTAGGGAATGGATACAAATTCATACAAACAAAAGCTGTTCTTTAATAGATAAATGGTTAAAGAATGTCAACAGATAGTTTTCAAAGAAAAAAAAAAGCTAGCAGGAACCTTATGTAAAAGAAAAATGCCCTAAATCACCAACAGAAAAATACAATTTTGTGTTTGTAATTTACACCTTTTAGGCTGGCAAAATCACAAAATAGGAAAATGATAAATGTTGGAGAGTTTTCAGAAAAACAGAAACATGACTATAATCTTGGTAGAGTGAATTTTTTAATTGATCCAGCAATTCGGAAAACAATTTGGAATTCATTCCCCAAATTTACTAAAATGTTCTTACTCTTTGATTTAGCCACATTTGGTAGCATAACACCAAATGGTGCATAGGTAATAAAATGTTTAAAGTAGTTTCTTTAGTAAAATAACTAGAAACAAAAGACATGTACTCCTATTAGGGAGTAAGTAAACAGATTATTATATATGAATGTAATATAATATTCTTGTGCCATCAAGTGAACAATTTCAGAAGAACTAGAAGATGCCTATGAACTGATGCAGAGAAGTGAGCAAAAATATAAGGATAATTTATACAATGATATTTTAAAAATAAAACAACTTTAAAAGACTATAACTGGTCAGTGTAAGAATATTCCATCAGCCCAATAAAATAAAAATACTTAGCACTTATCTCCTTCAATAAATAGGACAAACTTAAAAGACTGAAAGAGACATTTTAAACACATAAAATGTGAGAATTTGTTTTGCCAGACTATGCAGCTATGTATATATTTTTTGAAAAGTATTCATTGGAGATGTGGGGAAATAAGGGATTTAAAATAAATGAATACAAATAACAACTAAATAAACCAAGCTATTATATGTCATCGTAATCTTAGCCTTAGACTGCAAGAACCTCAAAACTAGAAGAGAACTTGATGATCTTGAGATGATTATTGGCTCCAGGGCCTGACATTTTGAGCCCTAAGTTCCTATCTTACATTTGATTATATTTGTATATTATATCTGTATATCTGTATATTTTAACATTATATGGGATACTTGTTCTTGCTTTTAAGCCTATTTATAACAACAACAAAAGGGTTTCTTCTCATTAGAAAAGAGTGATGGAAGCAGTAAGTAGGGAAAATATATAATATACAAAATTTGTAGTCAAGAAAATATGAGTTCAAATCTTGTGTCCAATTTGTGTTATACTTGGGAAATTATTTAACCACTTTTGGCTTATTTCACCACTTCCAATATGGGTAAGACAATAGCAGTTATTTCATAGGATTTTTGAAGTCATCAAAGGACATAATATATGTAAAAACGATTTATAAATTTTGTAGGTGTGCTAGTTAAAAGATTAGCTAGTAGTATTCAGATTCCCTGGTGATGATTGCTGGTCTTTCTTGGTTGTCACCCTCACTGATGATAATGAAATTTAACCTCAGCATTTTTAAATCTCAAATTTGGAAAGAAATTCAGAACTCATCTAGTCTGGTAAATACTTGGATAATCCCTGTGAAATTGTAATTCAGATATACTTTAAGTGTCATTAAGTATTAAGTCACAAAGTAATTATTACCAAAGTCACATCTTTTCCATGAACTTACTTCTATTTTCCACCTGTAAGGAAATTTTCCTTACATTAAACTGAACTTGACTCTCTTCAACTTCCATTCCCTCATTTAGTATTTTCATTCCTAAAATTTTGTATTCTGAATTAAATATACTACTCCAGGCCCAACTTAATCACAGCACTCTTTCTTCAGAGAACCATATCTATTTCTCTTAGTTGTGGTTGTGGGCTTCCATAATTTGTCCCTGCAGACAAACAACATACCTCAAGCATTAACACAGATTCACATATGTATTAGATGTGAGAATAATTTTTTTTATTGTTGTTGTTGCTAAAGGGTCTTTACATTTGAATAGTATTCATAAAAGACATCTGGCTCATCAAGAACCTGGATCTCAAACTTCATGAATTAAATATTTTCTGGAATGAAAATACCAGGGATAAATCAGATTAATGATCCAATGAATCCTTATATAACATGAAGCAAAATTCTGTTAAAGCACAACTTTTATGTATAGCTTAAAAAAAAGTCTATTTTATCTTGTCACAATCCATTTCTTATCTTTATTTTGACTAATTAAATTTAATAAAGCTGTTAATGTCTGTAAGAAGACTGTGAACAGATAATTTGTTTTGGTTATTGATTATATCATATCAATAGGCTAGTTAAAAATTGGCAAAATGGAACTGTTTTGTTCCTGATTTCATTCCTCTTTGATTATGAATAATCTTTATTTAACATTTATCTCTCTCAAAAATGGAACCATAAGAAACTTGAAATAGTATTGTATTTAGCTCTTCAAGAATAAGTTTTGGCTATGACTTCCTGTGTGACTTTAAGTGCTATGCCTGGGTATACTGTTGTTTTCTGAAACAGCCCTTAAAGTGTATCCCTTACAGATAGAATTGCTTGGAACTATCAGAGATAAAGTTGGCACTTGTGTATGTGTGGTAGTTATTTGCATATGAATAACTTTTTTTTTCATTGCTGAGTGATTTCCTTGCGTGTGCCAGACTTCAAATGAGTAGCCAAGCTCTCCAGCTTGATTTTGAAAATAGAGCAAAATACTCGTTAACTTAAACAGTAGCTCCAATATCACTAAGAATATGGTCTTGCCTCCATTTATCCTTGGAGGAAGTTAGATGGTACAGTGAATAGAGTTCTGAGCCTGATGTCAGGAAAACATCATCCTGAGTTCAAATCTGGCTTCAGACACTTAGCAGCTATGTGACCTTGAACAAGTCACTTACCTGTTTGTCTTAGTACCTCATCTGTAAAATGACCTGGAGAAGAAAATGACAACTCTTTCCAGTATCTTTGTTAAGAAGATAGTTTTGTTAAGAAAACCCCATTTACCCATGAGTGTATAAACTTTCCCTTGACTGAATTATTGAATAGTTGAATCTCAGGATATAAAAGGACTTCATAGTAGTCATATAGATCAACACATTAAAAAAAAATCCCCTACAATATGCACATTAATATTCATACTAAAACAGCCTGTTACATTTTGGAGTAGCTATTATTTTAACAGTTCCTTCCCCTTATCTTCTATCTCCTTCCCTTTCTTTACTTTCTCATCCTCTTCTTTTTCTTCTTTTTTGCTTCCTCTTCCCCTTTCCCTTCCACCTTTTCATTTACATGTCTCTTCCTCTTCTCCCCACTTTTTCTCTTCTTCTTCTTTTTCTCCTTTTTCTTTTTATTTTTTCTTCCTACCTTCCTTTCTTCCTTCCTTCCTTCCTTCCTTCCTTCCTTCCTTCCTTCCTTCCTTCCTTCCACCCTCCCTTTTTCTCTTTCTCTCTCTTTCTCTTTTTTCTCTTTTTTCTCTCCTTCTCCTCCTCCTCCTCCTCTTCCTCCTCCTCCTCTTCCTTCTCCTCCTTCTCCTCCTCCTCCTCCTCCTCCTCTTCCTTCTTCTTCTTCTTCTTCTTCTTCTTCTTCTTCTTCTTCTTCTTCTTCTTCTTCTTCTTCTTCTTCTTCTTCTTCTTCTTCTTCTTCTTCTTCTTCTTCCTTCTATTTCTTCTTCTTTGATTTCTTCCTCTTCTTCTTCTATTTCTTCTTCTTCTTCTTCTTCTTCTTCTACTTACTTCTATTTCTTCTTCGATTTCTTCTTCTTCTTCTTCTTCTTCTTCTTCTTCTTCTTCTTTGATTTCTTCTTCGATTTCTTCCTCTTCTTCTTCTACTTCTTCTTCTATTTCTTCTTTTTCTATTTCTTCCTCTTCTTCTTCTATTTCTTCTTCTTCTTTCCTTTGTTCCTTTATTCTCTTCTTCCTTCCTCTTCCTACATTTGTTTCATTTCAACGTCTACCTATTGTTCCTAGATTAGCTCTCTGGGAGAATGTAAGATGTCTTGTTGTCTTTCATTCTCAAAGAGAACCTACATATATCACCATGTTGGAGTAAAGGTAGAGTATGTCTGACAGTGGCCGATCAGACCATAATGTACCACAGGTCTGCTGCAAACAGACCATGCAAATATTTGAATGCAAGCCTGCTTCTTCCACAGTATCTTCTTTGAAGGGTTCATGCTTTGTTGGGCAGTTCTTTGTCAGGGTCTCCCATGTCACACAATCAATTCCAAAGTTCTTCAGAGAGACAGAATGCCTGGTAGAGGAAAGCAAATAGTAAAGTCTGAGGAGTCTGGGGACTCTTTGGGCTCACTGCCTGCACTCTAGCACACTGGGGAAAAAGAACACCTATTGAAGACTCCTGTTGGAGCATCATCATTTCCACAGAGAGGCACTGAGACTAGGAAATATGCCAACTGTCACCCACTATCTGGTTCTGTTTCACAGATCCGGAGTAGACTAAGAGAGGAAATGACTCAAGAGGTGGCCATTCTGGGAAGGAAGGAAATGTAGAAGCTGCCAACAGCAGCGATGGTGTGGTTCAGACAATGGGCACAAAGCTTGATTTCAATTCTAGCTTCCAATTCAACCTGCAAAAATAACAATAATCAGGACAGGAATTAAAAGCCAAAGTCATTGGTTTCTATTATTGTAAACCAACAGAGCTTTCCAGCTGACTGAGGGTGGTGGTATCCATTAGCAATTTATTTTTGCTCTGACTCAGAGTTCAGACCAGTGCACTAAAAATAAGACTTTGACTTTGATCTGACTGCTTTGGCTATAGTGAAAGTTTCTTGTAGATCCTTAAACTGTCGATGACATTCTAGAATAGCACCATATTCAATAATCCAGGAAAGCTTTAACAGGATTAGTTCAGAACTTCCCTCCAGAGATGCTACAGAGATCTGCCCTGCTAGTTTAAAGTATCTACAAAAAATACCTCCTAAATATCTCTAATAAAAAAGCTGTAGTAATGGCAAGAAAGCTCAAAAGACAAATTCAATTGAATTGCATGACTCCTTGACATCTATTAGTAAAGGTTTTAGAGGCAAATCTAGTTAGGGCATGGAAGAAATGAAATGAAGTTTAAAATGGTTAATTATTTTAAATAAATGGAATGAAGGAGCTTAAGGAAAAAAATATTCAAAATAAATGAAACCTATGGGAGAAAAATTTGAAATAGAATTAAGTTTGGCAGAAAAGGTACAAAATCTTAACCAAACAGGCTCACTGAAAATTTGAAAGGACCAAATAAAAGCAAATGACTCCATAAGGCAATAAAAATATTACAATAAAGTCAACTAAAAAATTAAAAGGAAACCTAAGGTATCTCAAAAGAAAATAAAATTCGCCTGAAAATAGGATTAAGGGAAAAAAAAAAAGAAACATCAGAGTATTTGAATGCTATCACCTAAAATTCCTCACACCAAATTACCAAACTACAAAAAATCTTAAAATAAAACTGCCCAGATAACTTACAATTAGAAGACAAAGTAGAATTAGAAGCTTAATAACTAAGATTATTTTACCCAGCAAAATTGACTAATTCTGTGAAGGGGGTGGGAGGGAAGTGGATCATAAGAGAAATAGAAGACTTTCACACATTCATGATGAAAAAGAAGAGACAGACACATACATACATACACAGAGAGATTGAGAGAGGGAGAGAAAGTACAGAGAAATGCTGGTTTAGATAAAAGAGTGAAGAAAAACATAAAGTAAACATGAAAGAAAATTGATAATGGATTAAGCAAGGAAAAACTGCTTACATTAAACTATAGGAAAATGATACTAATGTACTTTTTCTGTTGCTAATCATCATCAGTGGGCCCAGAAAGAATCCAATGAGAAAAGATTTAAGAATGACTCTGATATTTCTTAATGATTTTTTTTAAATGGTAGGAAGGGAAGTAAACACAATGAGAAAGAAGGGAAAGAGATCAGGTAGAATCATTTAATATAATCAAGGTCTACAAGGAGACATCTATGCAAAGAGGAAGGTAGGGATGAGGAAGCAATTGACACTTGAACCTCACTCTTTAAAGAACTGTTCAAAAGAACGTGAATACAGAAATTTCACTCAGCAAGAAAATAGGAAAAAAAAGAGAAGAGGAACTGGAGGAATTAGGAAGAGACTAGATTAAGAAGAGGATTAGTTTTAAATAACAAAGAAAATTCTAATAATGCACACAAATATTTATAGCCCTTTCCAATATGGCAAAAATTAGGAATCTAAGGAAGCATGCATAAAATGAAGAACTTATGAAATAATTGTGGTATATAAATATGATGAGGAATAGCATTATACTGAATTTATTGCAATGGCCAGCAATAATTCTAGGAAATTGATGATATATTATTATTTCTTTTTTTAATAATTATTTTAATAATAATAAATACATGCAAAGATAGTTTTAAGCATTCACCCTTGCAAAACTTTGTGTTCCAAATTTTTTTCCCTCTCTTTCCCCACTTCCTTCCCCAGATGACAATTAATCCAATATATGTTAAACATGTGCAATATACACATTTCTATACATATTTCTACATTTATCATGAAAAAAAATGAGAAAATAAAGCAAGCAAACAACAACAAAAAATGTGAAAATACTATTGTTACTCACATTCAGTCCCCATAGTCCTCTTTCTGGCTGTAAATGATTCTCTCCATCACAAGACTATTGGAACTAGCCTGAATCATTTCATTATTGAAAAGAGCCACGTCCATCAGAATTGATTGCCATATAATCTTGTTGTTGCTGTGTACAATGATTTCTTGGTTCTGGTCATTTCACTTAGCATCAGTTCACATAAGTCCCTTCAGCTTCTCTGAAATCATCCTGCTGTTTGTTACTTATAGAAGAATAAAATTCCTTAACATTCATATACCATAACTTATTCAGCTATTCTTCAACTGATGGGCATCCATTCAG
Organism: Antechinus flavipes; assembly: GCF_016432865.1. Lineage (NCBI taxonomy): Eukaryota > Metazoa > Chordata > Mammalia > Dasyuromorphia > Dasyuridae > Antechinus > Antechinus flavipes. The sequence goes on from NC_067398.1 coordinate 231,942,554, forward strand.
TTTCCAGTTTCTAGCCACTACGAAAAGGGCTGTTACAAATATTTTGCACATGTGGGTTTTTTCCCCTTTTTTATGATCTCTTTGGGATACAGTCCCAGTAGAGATAATCCTGGATCAAAGGATATGCTCAGTTTGATAGTCCTTTGGATACAGGAAATGATAATATAACTTAATTTATATGTCCTCACAAAAGGGTGAAGAACTCAAAATGCAGAATGTGACTTTTTTTTCTTTTTCTTTTTTTGAATGCCCAAGGTAGGAAGTTGTTCTGATTGACTTTACATGTTTGTATTGGGTTTCATTTTTCTCGTGTACTCAATTGAGTTGGGAGCAAGGTAAACAGGTGATTTGGGCATAATTAAGACAAATATGATATATTACAAACAATGATCACAGTGTTATCTGTAGTTCACTGAAAGGATTTTTTTTTTTATTGTCACCTAAAGCAAAAGTAAGATAATGACCTTTTTGAGGCGTTTCATTTAAATTTCCTTCAGAAAAAATTCACAACAAATCTATTTTAGATCCAATAACCAATCACTTCACATAGAAGGCTATTCTATGTATTCTGGAAAAGAAAAACCAGGAGAAGCACAAGGAGAAAAAGGAAGAAGAAGGAAGAAGAAGAAGAAGAAGAAAAGAAGAAGAAGAAGAAATAGAAGAAGAGGAAGAAATCGAAGAAGAAATACAAGTAAGTAGAAGAAGAAGAAGAAGAAGAAGAAGAAGAAGAAGAGGAAGAAGAAGAAGAAGAAGAAGAAATAGAAGAAGAGGAAGAAATCGAAGAAGAAATAGAAGTAAGTAGTAGTAGTAGAAGAAGAAGAAGAAGAAGAAGAAGAAGAGAAGAAGAAGAAGAAGAAGAAGAAGAAGAAGAAGAAAAGAAGAAGGAGGAAAAAGAAGAAGAAGCGGAGGAGGAAATAGAGGAGGAGGAGAAAAAAGGGAGGAGGAGGAGGAGGAGAAGGAGAAGAAAGAGAAGAAGCTTTGAGCTAGGATATAGTTAGAAGCTCTCATATTGTATTTCATTTGCAATATTTATGCTCTGCAGAAAAATTCAGTGTCAAAATAGGGCAGAAATATATTTTCAGTATATTTTTCTAGAAGTTTTCCCTGTATATCCTTATGCTTTCTGGTTTCTGTAAGAACCTGGAGAAATGCTCTGTGTAGGCTTTTACTATGGGCTGATAACAATCTTGAGAACTTAGGACATGAAATATTTTGGAGATGATAATTTATTGTGAAGAACTCTTCCTGACTTTTATAAAGGAAATGTGAATGAATTGATGAGGTGACAATTAGCTAACACAATACACAGGTCCAGGTCTATTGAAGAAGTAAGTGATCATTGAAATGTTTATAACCCTACAAAGAAGAATGCAAAAATTCCTTCAATAAAAGGGTTTCCTTGAAATCCAATCACATTTTTAAAGCTTCCTGGTCAACTTTCTGTAGGTGTCATAAGATTAATCAAGTTTTCTCTGTCCTCTGTTAGAATAAAATAACTTGTGTTTAACTATAGAAATATAAGTCCTATAGGATTTTAACTTTAAATTGGGTTGTCTTAATAAAGTTGACTTTTGTTATTTTAATTTTAATTTTAAAATTTTAAATGTTGTCCAATTTATAGAATTTATTGAATAGAAAATATATTTTAGAGTTCCCCTTCATACAAATCAAAAACCTATCGAGAAGCAAAAAAAAAAAAAAAAAAAAGATTAAAGTAATAATTATAGTAATAACCCCAAGATAAATATATTAAAATAAATAAGAGCATCTCTGGGCTACCTCCTCAACTTTGTGCTCAAAAATTAATAGATTATATCCTCAGGGAAACAACTACTGTTTCTAGTTTTAGGCCACTTTGTGGGTCTATTCCTAAAAAGAACTCCCAACCACATACCAGTAAATAAATTTACTAAGATAATGTACTGAGAAAACTGGCTATAAAACATTCATCTTCAATAATTCTGGGCTTCTCTCTGCAAAATACATAGAGAATTGGATGCAAAAAAAAGGGATTTATATACACAAAGAAATGAAGTTATGTGAATCACATAAACATGTGTGTCTATATGTCTGTATATACCTAAATTTAGATATATCTAGATACATAAACACACACATATATATACACACAAAATTTTTGTATATTCACACTCATGTCTCTCTCTCTCTCTATATATATATACATATATATATACACACACATGTATACATGTGTGTATATACATGAAAATTTACAATCTCCTACAAGGAAGAGCCTAGAAATGGAGTGCTTCTAGGAGTGTTCTATTTCCAACATGAATGATCAATTGTCATGAATTCCTATTATGATGATAATTTTGCTGTCTTCAATGTTTTGCATTTTTTAACCTATATCTTGCTTCTAGGAATGATAAATTCATTCTGATGGCCTGAGCCACATCTTATAAGTGAATAATAGAACTATACCCAAAACAATCTAATTTTGAAATTTGCAAGAAGATAATAAAATCAGTATAGATGGATATATCATTTTCTGGATTTTGGTGAAATTTATGCTCTGGGATTGCTTATAATTTCTGGGATCAATTCTTACCCTTTTGGATTGACTCCAGAATGGCTAGATAGGAATAATGTGAAAACTAGAGTATATAAATGAAATAGGAGGTTTTTTCTTAATTAATTGTGCCTCATATATATGCATTCAATTATTTATAAAGTATTTAGATTTGATTTTTGAAATGTTTGCTTCTTAATTTCAATAGAGATCTCCTTCATGAATGTAGAAATTGCTTCCTTTTGTAGAGGATATTTACTTATTGTGCCAGCATCTCCTTTGAAAACAAATTTTTGTTTGCACTACTAAGCCTGGTGAGGTGCTTCAGGGAGAGATGGGTAAGTAGGACTGGAAACTAATAAACATGATTGATTCTAGGTATTTTATACCCTAAAAAGCTAATTTGGGGATAGAGAAGCTTAGAACTGCTTGGAGTAGGTAAAGAAAACTAGAAGTCTTATAGTCAAAGTATGTTTTTCACTCAGGGACTGGTTTAAATTAATAAGCTCACTTTTATCAAAAAAGAAAGAAGAGTAAAACTTTAATCACTTATAATCTTAGTTGAGGTCATTCAGTATTTAAAGATGTTAGGAAATTTGTAAAAAGAAAAAAAAAAGAACAGAAAGGGAAAAATCACAAGAGAGCATGTGGAAGTCCTATTTCAAATTCAAAGTGCTTTCCTACATTTTATACATTAATAGGATGGTAATATTCAGACCTGAAAAAGACATCAGAAATCTGTTAGTTCTTATTGCCTACCCCATTTCACACGTCCTTAAAGAACAAAAGTGACTTTCTCAAGATCACATAGTGGTAAGAAATTCATCTCTTCCTTCTTCCTCTTTATTATGGGTGTACTCAGAATTCTTGACTGTGTTGTAGAACAAAGAACTTCTAAAACAATCTTTCTGTCCCCTGCAACAATGCCTCTGAGTGAAATTTCTGTTAATAAGAATAACATGTAAAAATTAGAAGAGGGTTGATCTCACCATGCCTTCCTCGATTCTGCTTTATTTATTTTCTTCAAGTTAAAAGTAATCTAATCATCTTTTTAAATGGAAATTATTTTTAATTTATGTCTTTCATTGGCAATTATTAAGTTTGCAATTTACATGTTTTTTGCATATGGATTATATATTCTCATAACTCATTTCTGAATGCACAACAGAATGTCAAAAGCTCAATGCTTTCATGACAGGGTTGCTTCTTGTTACTGTTAACTCCAGGGAGGAGGAGTAGACAGCACAGTGAGGGGCAGAGAATTCTTGGCAAAAACAACAGCTTAGAGGAGAAAAAAAATGTAAATCATCAATTATGTATTAGAGAAGGGTGTCTGATTAATTATTGCAGCAGATGTAGCATTCTGTACACAGGAAATGTAAATCTCCCCATACTTTGTTCTAACTCTTACAAACAGAAGCTTATTCAAAAGTTGTTTCCAATAATTATATTTTAAAATAGATGTGTTAGAAAATTGCTTCTTTCTCCCATCTGGTTTGACTCAGTGTACCAAAAGGGCATTTAAAATAGAATTTATGAATTGAATATACCTTGGAAAAGTATATCTATCATTTCCTTGATTTTTCAGTGAGAAAGAACTTCATCAGAATGGGATTACACATGGATGATCAAGAGATTTCATTCTACTGCAAATATTGGAATATATTCACGAGGAATACAGTCCCAAGCTGAAAGATGGTTTCCAGGGAAAGGGTACATTAGGTTCAGGGAACAGCATCATCTAAAACTGTAGCAGAAAACACAAAAATGATAGGAAGAAGGAAATTATATAGCAGAAAGAAAGTAAAGTAATTCTCCTAGAAGAAAAAAAAAAACAATTGAGCACCAGTTCTTCAATTTATCACTTCATTCATCTCACTTTTCTTTCACTATCATATCTCAAATAGTTTGCACACTGGCCAGTGGTAGTCTTATGATCTTATAATTCTTGACATTAAGTTTTGGAATTATCATCTCTCCAAAAGAAATAAAAATGTTAAGGATGTTTATAGACTCCCTACAAGCTGTGGCCAACATAATGATCTTCTGATCTATAGCAGAAGATCTAGACTGGAGATAATTTAGGGAATAAAGAAAATTAGATGCAGAAAGGAGAGTGGAAATGATAAAGGTTAAAAATATATCGAACTGCAATGGTCACACAAAATGTCCCTTCAGTAATATCTTTATGGTTGTTCTCCAAATATGAGTGAAAGGAGCCACTTTCAGTGCTTAAACATTGAGAGAACAAAATGAATGTGAAAAATTAGTGGGGGGACAAAATTAGCAGTAGGTTTTTATAAGTGAAAGAAACAAAGTCACCACAGACAAATACAATAATAGAGACAAAGAAAAGACAACATTTTTCTTTAAAAAACAAAATATCTTTGTCTACCTGATGAACATTAAATGGAACTTCATCGTTGCTTTAATTTGTATTTATTTAATTATCAACAATTTGGAGCATTTCTTTCATAAAAAAGGCATTAATACCCTGTTTGTATTCTTCACTGATTTATTGTAGGAATGACTATTGACATAAATTTGAATAAGTTCCTGAAAAAATCATGAATATGAAGTTTTTGTCAGAGAATCTTGTAGAGATTTACTTCAATTACCTGTTTCCTTTCAAACCATAGTTGAATTATATCTTTTTTGTACAAAATCTTTTAAATTTCATATGAAAAATGATTGACTAATTAGGGAGTAGTCATTAGTGATTTGATGTCAGTGTACAGGCCTTGTGCTGTATGATATTTTTTATCCATTGCTTATATAAAATGTCAATAGGGTAAATTCCTAAGATTTACAGAGTATCTGGTTTTTTTTAACCATATAGATCTATTAAGATAACATTTAATAGGGTTGAATGCGAAGTTTTGTACCTAGGTGTGAAAAAACAAATTCTCAAGATTACAAAAGGGGAGACAAGGTGATTAGAGAGTAGGTTATTTAATTTTAAATCTCTGTAATTTTGAGAGGAATTAGTAGTCACCTATAACAGTCAAAAAAGCTAATGTGATATAGAACAAAGGTGTGACACTCAAACAGAAATGTGGATTGCTAATTTTTAATAAGGAGCTCCACAGGCTGCATAGTGACAATTTTATATAATGCAATCTATGTTTTATTATATTTTTATTTTTTTGTTAAATATTTCCCAATTATATTTTTACCCGATTTCTTAGACCTGTGGGCTGGTCACATGCAGCCCATAGCTATGCATCTGATATTTCTGATTTAGAATATTAAAAGTTTAGTTTCTATCAAAAAGGAAATGGTAGCTCTTTTGTATTCTGCCCCATCTAGACTTTTACTATGGGGTATCATACTGATAAAATCTTTGAGAGAAACAAGAACATGATCTTTAAGTCTATATTATGAGATCAATCAATGAAATTGGTGACATTTTGACAAAAAATTAATCAAGGGTGACAATTAAAGTTTACAAATGCTTGAAGGCTTATAATTTAGGTGAAGGATTTTACAACCTCTTTATCTCCCTTAGACCCATAGGACAGAGTTAGGAGTTATCCACAGATAAATGTTACAAAGAAGAAAATTAAATCTAGATTTAGAGGAAAAAAATAAAATAAAAACTTCTTAATGATTATAATTATACAAAAGTAGAAATAAAAAACAAACAAATAACAACAACAAACCCCAACAAACTTTCTAATCATTAGAACTATCTCAATGTGAAATACTTTGAATTGGAAAGAAGTGGTTTTCCCATATTTAGATTTCTATATTCTGAGGTTATACAACCACTTAACAGGTACATTTCAATTATTCATCTTTTTGATATACATGATCATTGAAATATGCTTCAACCATGAAAGGTTTTGTGATTGTATTTTTCTGTATATTGTTATATCTGCAATTAAAATGTGGAGATTCTGCTTTAAAAAGTTCAATTGTAGGTTGTTACTATATTTTGATGAATTTTAGTTGTATTAGGAAAGACAGTCATAAAATAAATGAGATCATCTCTCTTAAGATTCAATGGCAAAGAATGCTGAAAATCAATACATGAAAGAACACGTCTTCTTAATTTAATCTCCACTTAATACCTATCAGAATTATAATAAGAAATGTTTATCTTTATGTAATTCTTCCTACTTAGAACATATAAGAATCAATTTAATATAGATCAAAACAAATGAATAATAGATGATTTCAAGAAAGTCCTAAATTCAAATTGAATGTCAGATAACTTCTTATCTATATGACCATGGGTTACAGTATGATAGCTGTCAGATTTATCCACTTCTGTACTATATCAAGCATGTCACTCCTCAAAGCTGGTTCCTTTCCAGTCACAGTCAATGGACGTTCCATATGTCTTCTGATCTTCTGAAACTGAAAAGATCAGATTTTTGTTCTGCTTCTTTTCTTATACTTGTTTATCAAATGGTGAAAAGAATAGACATGAGAGGTAGAAGAAATAATAGCACAATATAGTAGTTCAAAGATTCATAGCACCATACTGGACATTGGAATTACTTTTTTTTTCCATCTTGATGCTTATTATAGTAATTGTCTCTCTTTTCCCAGGAAAACTTTTGGTTTAATTTTTCCTGTGTAATTTTTGATTTGCACCCACATTTGTAATGAAACTAATAAAGTCTCTCTTTCCCCCAAAAGTGAGCCAACAGTAATAGAATAGTTACTCATTCTTTAAAGAGGGAACAGTGCCCTTCCATTATATGTTAGGATGAATTTCTAAAAGAAGGCTCACCAAGCCCTACTATGAGGGTTGGCAATAGGTAAAATATACTGAATACAAGTATAAGAAGACATTATTTATTGATTAATGAACTAGCATAATATCATTAGAGATAATAAAATAATTTCAAATAACAATTTGTCATATTCTTTAAACTGCTTTGAAAATATTAAGAAAAAATTTAAATTATTGACGTAATATAGACCTGTCTCATGAGAAAAGGAAGTAAACCCATACCCCAGGCTTTCTCTCTTGGTGTTATCTAAATTTTGCATTTTCCCCTAGTACTCAGCAAGGTGTTCTACGTAATGAATGCTTGATGAATATTTTCTCATTGCTTTAGTTTTTATTTTTATGAATATTATTCAAACAAAAAGGAGTGTTAAGTAGAAAAAAATCATAGTTTCTAAAGGAAGAAAGTTTACCACTTGGCTTCTTTGAGGTCACTGAAAAGCTGTTTGAAGATATCTGGTATAAAACAAATATTTTCATTTCAGATTAAAATCTTGCCTACCAATAAAAAATGTGTACTTTTTGTAGTCTGGATCAACGATTTTCCATTTCAAATTCACAGACTACTACGAATAGAGCTGAAATGAAATGTAATCCTATATAAATTTGTGCTCAGTCCATGAGCCAGACCTGGAGGGCCAGACAGTGCATAAATGTGTCTGTGCCTTCTTTATGACACATGTATATGTGCCAGAGTTTAGATCTTTTCTCATACTAACATTGACTAGCTCACTTTGCCATAAGAAATCAGGCTTCAGAAAAATAAATAGTAATGGAAGGTATTGCATTATGGAACACTGAAGATTTATCATCCATGCAAATATTCAGAATCATTGTCTAGTGTTCAATGTAATATAAAAATACAGTTTCTATTCTATATTCACCAAAAAGATAAATATGTATATACATGTGCTTATACACAAACATACACACAATTTTTCTTTGTGGTCTTCAGTGAAAAGAATCCAAAGGTGAATTTATCCAAGACTCATGATGGACTTCTAACTCAAGAAAATCTGAACATCCTAAAACCTTGTGAGGTAATAGCAGTATATTTCACTGAAATGACAGTGGATGAAGGGAGGGAATAAATTATATAAAATATGTGAAAATATGCAGAAAAGATATAAATATGAAAAATTATGAGGAAGAAGCTTTAAGAAGTGTCACAATTTATATCACAGAAGGATGTTAGTTATATACTTACAAAATGCCTACCAGGAATTACCAGTTAACTTTTTGATATATTTGTTCTTTTCATGTATGTTTCACTACCACTGTATTTTAAGTTTGAAGCCACTATTTCCATTTATCTGTTTATATTTGCAAGATAATGTGTCCCAGCTTTTAGAGGAAAAATGCTCTGTGCCAACTGTTCTTGCTTTATGCCTGCTTAGTAAGTGTGTCTACCACATGTTTAATAAAACAGGCAGATTTGTGCTCAAAAGCTAGAAATATCATCCCACAAGATAAACAACTATTTTAATTTTGAGGAAATTGGGGTTAAGTGACTTACCCAGTGTCACACAGCTAGTAAGTATTAAGTATTTGAGGCTGGATTTAAATTCAGGTCCTCCTGATTTTAAGGACAGTATCTTCTAGGTGTCCCCAGAATTACTCTTAAAAAAAAAATTAAAAGAGTAGTCAACAGTCATCTGGGAGACTCACCTGAAATTTAGTAAGTATGACAACAAATTTAAGTAGAGGTAAGTCCCATATGAGTTGGTGAGGGGAAAATTTACGTAATATGTGAAATTGTCTTTGGAGCCAAAAAGATCTGACCTCAATCCTGCATCTAACATATATTAGCTATGTGATCCTCAGTGAATCACTTTACCCCCACCAAACTATACATTTCAGAGAAATTACCAGTTTGCATTGTTAGGAGTTTCCTTATTTTACAGATTCTATCAAAAAAAAATACACACAAACACACAGACATACATATACATGATAATTTAGGATTTATTTCAGATTTTTCTTAAAATTTCCAAATTGTCTTATATGTTAAAAGACCATGGTACTGTTATCTCACCTTTCTGATGGTTTCAAAAAATGAGAATAAATAAATATAATTTAATACAGGAGTTTTGTTCTTTTTTACCCATGTTAAGAACTCTCCTGTGACAATGCATGTTATTTACTATTTAAATCCAGAATATCAATCCTGTGAAAACACAGACAAAAGAATAACAATTAGCAAAACATAATTTGAAAGTGATTTTTTTTCCATCTCAGAATCTTTTAAGTCCTTTACTTTACTTGGTCCATTGAATTGCTCTGGTCCATGAAACTTTGCTGTTGTTCAGTAATATGTCGTGTCTGACTCCTTGTGATGCCATTTTGGAGTTAACTTAGCCAAGATATTGAAGTGATTTGCAATTTCCTTCTCTAGTTCATTTTACAGAGGCAGAACTGAGGGAAACAGAAGAAACAGAATTAAGTGATATATATGCCCAGGGTCACACAGTTAGAGTCTGAGGCTGGATTTGAACTCAGGAAAATTTGTTTTCCTGAAATTAATACATGTAAGTCAGAGCAGAACATAATTTGAGAGTTGGAAAGCATCTCAGAGGTGACAATCCGATCTGACAGATTTTCTTCATTGAAAACTGAAATAATAACTAAAGGATTTTACAATGTTCATGCTGTCTTCCAAGGGACTTTCACTTGATCAATAATTACCATCATGTGTTATTGATCCCTTAAAATTATCAGTTATTTCAAGGTAAGTAATGTCAAATTCTCAAAACTACAGTTGATCTGGCTTTTTACTAGAATGTAGTTTGTTAAAGGAATTACATGTCACAGTTAGTCGTTAGTAATTTATTAAGATCAAACTAAGAGCCTGTGATGCGTAGAAAAAATGGGAAAAAATAAGAAGCAAAACTCCACTGCTTCTCTTAAAGATCTTTCTCACAGTCAAATGGGCTAGACAATTTCAAAACCAAAATGTACAAACAAGATGTATAAAAGGAAAACTGGAGCTAATCAACAGAAGGAAGTCACTGGCTTGAAGAAGATCTGGAAAGGATTCTTATAAAAGACTGAATTTACCTAGAACCTGGAAGAAGTCAGGGAAGCCAGGAAATTAAGATGAGTGAGAAAATTCCAGCTATGAGGGATAGTGAAAGTCCTGAGTTGGCAGATGGAATATTTTGTACAAGGAATAGCAAACATGAAGTGTCACTATATTATGGAGTACAGAGAGAGGGAAGAGTAAGATATAGTAAAATGTCAGAAACCTGGAAAGAGCAAGTTATGAAGGGCCTTAATGGCTAAACAATATTTTACATTTAATTATGGAGATGATAGGGAATCACTGGAGTTTATAAACTAGGGGAATGAAATGGTCATATTTATCAGAGAAGCAATTTCATTATAGTGCAAAGAAAACTGTACTTGGAAAGGGAAGAAAACTGGACTTTGAGTTCTATATTTACTATTTTGACTGTGAGCAAGTCATAACTTCTCAGAACTTGAATTTCCCAATCTGTAAAATTAGATAAAGCAAAACATTTGTACTACATATGTAGAGGTTGCAATTTCTAAATTCCCTGAGAAAATTAGCTTATTAGCCCCCTTTCCTCCCCCTTAATTGGCTCAAAAGGCAAAAGATCAGGTTGTAGATATCACTTCAAAGTTAATTGGATACAAAAGAATCATGAAAACTCTGATAATTGGTTTTCTGGGCATTGGACAATTTAGGCAGGAAAACTTTACCCAGCTGAATATCCTTCTCCCCGTTACAGCACATAACTCAGCTGAATATTATTCTCTTGCAACAATAAAGGAGATAATTTTCTGTTACCTATTCAATGGCACTCATATAGTTTGTTGCCTCAGTGTCACTATGGCAATATTGTCAATATGGTTTCTCCTTTCATTGCTGCCATATGTTCTCAGTTACCTGCTCTGACTTCCAGGATCAAGGCTAGGTGTTCAGGGATTGGTTCCTACTTCAGAAAAAATAACCAAAACCTCTGAATGAGACCACTGCTAAAATTTTCAATGTCCTTAGTGAAAATACATTTTCTCTTCTGCCTTTCCGTTTTGCAGTTCCTATGATCTTGGATTCTTTGTTCTAGTATGTTTATTTTTATAAAATTCAATGCAGTCTAAATTAATCTAATCAAATAAACATCCATGGCATTTGTATCTTCTGGATTTTGGCCTACCTGCCTATTCTCTGACATTTTTACTATTCCAATCACTAATCTAACTCCAGTTTACTTTCTTATTCCAACTTGTATCATTACTCTAATCAGCATTATCCAATTGCATCCCAATCCCTTGTGTTCAGATCTCTAAGATTTTCATTGAGCACCATGTTATAGACTTTCTTTGACTTAAATCATTATCTGTTCTCTCATCTGTCTTGTGTTTCTGGCCTTATCTCATCTCTTCTGGTTTCAGTTTTTTGGTATAAAATTTTCAATCTGTCATCACATGCTATCCCAGTGTTAACAATTAAAATACCCACCTACCCCACCCACCCACCTACCCACCCACACACATATATATTTCTTTTTCAGAATGTTATATCTATATATGAGAGAAGGAAATAATTCACCCAGCAAAATAAGATATATTTCTATTAATGTGAGTAGATTTTCAAAATCACTAATTCCCTAATATCATAGGAAAAGAGATGGCAGATAAATAGGCAGAGTGCTCCATGATATCCTTGAGATCTCTAGAAATAAATAAGAGACATTGACAACATGGTAGTAGACTCTTATGTTAAATTTATAGGAGGATAAGGCTATCAGTTGCATAAAAGGGTAAACACATAAATATACTATATCAATAGAGGGAATATCTGTATTAATGACTATAGTTTCATTTGAGTCATTGTGAGTAAAAAAGAAAGAAAAAGGAGGTATAAGAGAAAGAAAAAAGAAGAAAATGAAAGAAGGAAAAAAGGAAAACATTGATAGATTTTTCCTTCACAAAATTTGTTCAATCTAATTTCTAATATGAATTAAATACAGTATTAAGGTTGAAGAAGTGATGATTAGTTAAGATATTATTCATATTATTGTTATTCATTTTTTATTTTTGAAGAGGATCAATGGGATGATGTCTTGAGTGGTGTATAAACTAGATTTAAATGAAGCAGAGTTGCACAAATTTATCAGCTTCTTTTTCTTTCAGTCGTCAAACTGAAGTGGTGAGACAAAAGTCAAAATGCTTTGGAATGGTCTGGGATGTTATGGCTGACCCTGATTTGATGTCTGAGGAAATGCTTAGTGCCTCTTGTTCTCATCTACCCTTTCTCTTAGGGGAAGCCATCACTCCTAACTTGGGATAGATATCCCACTAATTCCCCCGCTGGGTTTTTGGCTTGTTAGTTCCTCTTAACTTGGCTTACATTTGATGTGGCCTCTGTGCATATATTGGATTTCTAAAGTCCATATATTTTGGTATGCAAAATTTTTATTGGTTAAATTATCTATAGATTTTCTCTTGTGTGTCCTCCTAAGGATTGTATGCTTTTATGCATACATTGACTCTTTTGGTGTACTGTTCCCCAAGCTAACTTGCTTATTTATAGACAATAGAGATTGGCAAGTGGTATTTGAGAATAGAGGACCAATATAAGATTAATTGCAGTGCTGCATCATGTATACGTTTAGGACCTTGAGAGAAAAGTATTGAAATTGATGCTGTCAATGAACACATCACTTACTTGCTTTGCTTGTCTTCCAGGAAAGCATGGATCACTTGGAAGAGATGTCAGTTTGTGGAATGTACTTGATCCCATCTCCTTTGTTTCTCTTGTTACCTGCTAGTCAGCAATTTGCTCCCCATTCCCTTCATCTCTAATCTTATTTCTCTATGACAATCTGGGAAGACTTGAGATAAAAAAGCTATTCCCATTTGCAAATAGGTATCTATCAAATTATCTTGTTCTAATTATGAAAAGCTGTCTTTAAAAAACAGTCCTATTTGAATCCTCAATCTGCTCTCTCATATATGTTTCTGGTTTGATTTTTAAAAAGATACATTTCTCTTAATTAAAAAAAAAACAAAGTAAGTATTAAGTTTTTTATGATAAAGGCAAAGAAGAACAGGTATTTATTCAGGGGAAGAAGTCCAAGCTATCAATAGCAATATGAAAAATTCCTCAAATAATTAATAATTGGAGAAATAAAAATTAAGGCAACTAACAAGAAAAAGGATAAACATTGTAGGGGAATTGGGAAAAGTTATTTACTAATAATGTTTCTCCTTATTTTCTAAGTATTTCTATTTCTAGCTTCCCCCGAGACCAACTGTACTATAGAATAGCAATGAAAAGGGACCACCTATCAAAACTTCATACTCTATCAGAAACATTAAGAAGTCTGTGGAGAATAATATTCCCCTGAGGCTTTGTTTTACAGTGTTTAGCTTTGCTGTCTAGACAGTAGGAAATGAGAGATCTGACAACACCAGCTGTGTAATAGACTGTTTATGCATATTGAGTTATAGTGTAACCACGGTTTGTTCTATGTCTATATGGAAAACTATGATAAAGTTAGATTGAATAAAAAAATTTGACATACTGAGTCACACAATTAAATCTGGCCTCTTGGCTCTGTCTTCCTTTTCTTCATCTATTTCTCAGTATGATATGATGTGCCCATCCAATATCACATCTGGAAATTTTTAGTTAGAAAACTTTTAATCAGATTTAGAGGATCAAATATAGTGAAAAATAGTCCCGATACACACACACACACACACACACACACACACACACACACACACACAAGCTTGTGATGCAGGTGTTATGGTGTTGTGTATGCTAATCAACTTCATTTTATAACAAAGGAAACTAAGATACAGAAGAATTTCATAAGTTATTCTTAAACACATAAGTAATATCCAAGGTAAGATTTTAATATTGAACACTGTCTAGTTTTTTATTCAGTATTTCATGCTGCTATTTCATTATATAAACGAATACAATGGCAACTTTCTGGATATATTCCTCATTATAATTGGGCTAAAGGAAATATTGATTTTTCCACTCCATACTAAAAGGAAGGATTCAGCCATTCAATGTAGTACAAAATCAATGAGCATTCAAAATAAATTCTTCCCATATTCTAAAGATTTTCTTTCTTAAATTATTCTTGAACATTGTGTCTCCCTGCACATTTCCATTTTCTTTTGGTTGATACTTCTCTGGGATTTAAGATTGTACATTAAACATTTTAATTATAACAATGATTTATTGGTTTACTTGAGATGGAAAAATAGACAAGTCAGGGTTCTTTTGACAATAAATATTGAGATATCTATCTGTGTGTGTTGTTCAGGGATAACAGCACTTGCTAAATCCTTTCCAGGGCTACTCATCCATCTTTGGTCTGTACCTTTTCCTGTGACTCCAAGAAGCTCTAGCATATGAAGTAGTCACATATTGTAAAACTGTCTCAGCAAACAGACTAAATCAGGTTAGGGATAACTGAAAGGTTTCAAATGCATTGATGAATTAGGGGAATGTCTACTCTAAGTTAGGAGAGATGACTTCCCCTGGAAGAATGGGCAGATGAGAACAATTTGTACCAAAGGCAAAGAAGATGACTGAAGTAGGTGCTGTGAAGTGCTTAGAGCTTTGGTCAGGTATGAAAGAAATCGGTCTTCCACTGAAGTCCTGACCTTTGCCAGTCATCTTGACTTTTGTTCTGCAGCTGTACTTGGATGACTCTGTAAGAGAGTGAGACTGACGGCTTTGTGTAATTCTGCCTTATTAAATCCAGTTCACACAAGAGTTAAGAAATAATCCTGGGATGCAATTGGTTGTCTCTGACAAACGAAGAACAAATAACAATTATCTAATAGCTATAGATATATGCATTTACATATTTAATCTATTTATATGTATATTATGTATATACATGTGTTCTGCTGACATCTTAAAGAAACCAATATGATTTTCATACCACCATGAAGTGAAATAATTTTGAAGGCATCTAAGAATCAATTTTAAAGTTATATTGAAGAGGAGAAAATTCCAAAATAATGGTCTAGATCATGGAAACTATTATTACTAAAAATGTGAGTGATAGAGGAACAGCAGTTGCTGATTCAATATGCTTAGTTTCTCACTTCTATAAAAAATGCATGAAAATTGTCTGCAAATGTGTCAGCAAAACTTTGCTGTAAACATGAAAATGGAACAGGGAGAATTTTGAAGATAATTTTATAGTAAAGTACATCATTAACTGTGAGGGGAAGAAAGTGCAAGAACCCACTGTGTTGATTACAAAAGCCTTTTTATTTAGTAAAACAAAACAGTATGAGAGGCTATCTACATACAACAATGTAACTCCTCTGCATACAAATATAAATATATAGATATTAAGATGATTCAGTGTTCTTAGATAAATGTAACTATGATATTAAAAATATTGATTAAGGCACAAAACAAAGGGATGAATGACTTATGGAAAATTCATAGTCATAAATGACCCATGTCCTAAGTTATTCTTTGATCCCCTAGGCACTTTATTTCCTAAATAACTCACATAGCACTTAGACAAAGTCTTGGCCATATTAGTTTTATAAAACAGAATATGATTAACAGCATGGCTTTTGATGATTATAAATATATGGTGCTTTTTTTCTGCTCAGGCAATACTAGAACACAGATACCTACATTTAAGCCCTTGTTAGGTTAGGACTCAATTGCTCAAAATAGAAATACAATTTTAAATAAGAAAATTAGGAAAGAATCCAAATCAAAAATGAGACCTTTCAATGCAGAACTTTCAAATATTAATAGTAGTATTTTTCATTGTGTTTAGGTAAAAGTAATAGGTGATGATGAGAAGGTCATGCACAAATCTTCAGTAGTAAATGACCATTTCTGTTGCTGTTTCCAACTCCATTTCTTTTGAGGATTCTTTGCCATGTCTGGTAATCTGAGTCTACTCTAACATTAAAGTCATCCAGAATTATAAGGTTGTCCTTTTTGGCACATTTATAATAATGTCTAGGTCTTCATAAAATTTTTCTTTGATCTCATTAAGATTCTGAGAGTTCTCAGAGCAAGGATTGATATTAATAGACTATATGATTGTAAGAAGAAGAGACAGACAGGATGTGAGAGTGACCAAGACAATGTGTGATGCAGAGTGCTGGACTGATCATAGACTTACCTTCTCTAAGCTGAATATTCATATTCAACAAAAGTGATGATCCTAAGGCAAAAAGACTATTACAAGAATTAATTTTTAACAAGATAGAGCACTTCTCTGAGAGGGATCAGTTTGTTGCCAACTTGGGGAATAAATTGAGGCAACACACAAATGGTGACAACAAAGTAAAAAATATTGAACAGCTTTCAGAGATTTTGTTACAGGACTGCATTTTCTCATCTGGACTAGTGTGATAACAATGATAGGAAAATTCAGAAACTGTTAAATGAAAAACAAGAGCTCCACAAGCTGAATCAACAGAATAGTTCATCTAGCTCTAAAAAGACAGTATTTAATTACATTAAAAGCAAAGTACAATCAAAACTTAGAAAGATCCAGGATTCTTGGCTTGGTTAAAAGGCAGGTGAAATTCAGTTTTATCCTGATAGTAACAATTCAAAGTGGGTTTTGGGGGGCCAAAGTCCTATGGTACTGATGGTACATTGATCAGTGACATGGTCCTAGATAGATGGGCTGAACACTTTTATAGTTTTCTCAACAGACTGTCATCAATCATTGTTAAAACTATTGACCATTTACCTCAAGTTAAAATCAATCACTCCTTAGCTGAAGTTCCCTAACTGAAGAAGAGGTTTTGAATGCCATTCATCTACTTTCATGTGGCAAAGTACTGGGTGCTGATTCTATTCCAGCTGATATTTATGGGGTGGGGGGAGAGGAGGGGGATCCGTTGCTCATACAAAAGCTGAATGAAATTTTCCAAATTTTATGGTAAGAAGTTATGCCCCCAGATCAAGGATGCCGCTCTTGTTCATCTTTATAATGGTAAAGGGAATAGATTATCCTTTGATAATTATGGGGTGGGGGGCCTGTCTCTTACCCATCACTAGAAAAATTCTTGCCAAAGTCCTCCTGTTGACCCTATACCTAGAAAAAGGTCATTTTCCTGAGATCCAGTGGCTTTAGAAGGCAGCGAGGGATACTCAATATTGTGTTTACTGCCCAACAACTCCAGGAAAAATTCCAGGAGCAGAACAGAAATCTGTACACAACATTTATAGTTCTGAGGAAGGCCTTTGAATATCATCAGTCATGAGGGTTTATGGAAAATTATGTCAAAATCCAGTTGTCAAGAGAAATTCATCAGTATAGTATGTCAATTTCATGATAGCATGCTTGTCTTGGTTCTGGGCAATGGTCAATGCTCTCGAGCATCCCCAGTTACCAGTTGAGTGAAACAAGGTTGTGTGTTTCCTCCTATGCTTATTAGCATGACATTTTCAGTCATATTGTCAAATATCTTCATAGAGGATAAACATGGAATCAAAGTCAGCTATTGCACTGATGGTAAATTCTCCAACTTAAAAATTTCAAACCAAACCCAAAGTGAAGGGAGTGCTAGTGCACATTTTTTTTTTTGTCTGCAAATGAATGTGTATTTAATGCAGCCCCCTAAGCAGAGATACAACAAAGTTTGGATCAATTCTCTGCGATTGGTGCTAATTAGAAGCAGCAGGAGCAGCAGCAATAGTAGTAGTGATAGTGGTGATGGTGATGGTGGCAGTAGTAGTGGTGGGGGTAGTAGTAGTACTACTACTAATAAGTAATAATCTGTTCATTTAGGGAGCCATCAAATGGGACTATTTTTAAGTAGAGAGTTCTCAAAATGTGGACTCTTCATATGCAGATAGACACATCTTCTGTGATTTAAAGTTCCTTGAAGTATCAGATAGTCAGTGAATTAACCATATTTCGACATTATAGACCTTGAATCACAATTCAAATCAAGATTTTAAGAAAACCAAAGTTCTAAGACAAGTTATTTATCTACTACATGAGCCCTTTTTTCTGCTTTATATAATAGTAATTTCTTCATATGCCTTAAATCCTAATTAGATTATAAACTCTTTGAGGAAGACTGCTCTTTTTCATTTTGACATAGTGTAAGTGATCAAAGAAAAGCTGCTGAGTTCACTTGGGTTAATTTCTAGAATTCAGGATGAATTATGGTAAGCCATAAATATTAAAAGTAACTTAAAAGCTCATAAAATAATAATGATGAAATTCTGTTATGTGCTAATGATTTCAAATAGTACTCATTGCTCCTGTTTAGTTTGTACCAATATAATAAAAATGACAGTATTAATTTGATTTTTGTCATATCAAGCACATATAAAGTAACCAACTGTTACTTTATAAAAAATATACAAAATAAGATGCATTCAGAGGAATTAAAGTTCAGAACTCCCAAGAGAAATAATGAAAATTATCAAAACAAAGGAGATTTAGTTTCTCAAACTATATTATAATTAGTAATCTTTAACAAAAAAACAACTATTTGGTAGTGGTTAAAATACAGTGGGAAAATGATGAGTGGAATAGATTAAATACACAAGACTTAGAAGAAATTTTATATACTAGCATGGTCTTTGATAAAAACAAGGAGACGAAGATACAACAATTTAAAATTTTCCTCCAAATACATACTGAAACATTATGAACAGGTTGCAATGGAATGCAATAAATAAACAACAATATGAAAATAGATTCCACAAATCTATAAAATAGTTGAAATTTAACACAAATTAAGACAGCATTGAAATTCCCTTTAAATTGGGAATGATCAAAAAACAGAAAATGACAATTGCTGGAAGGACTATGAGAGGACATACACACTAATGCATTGTTATTGGAATCATAGATTTATCCATTAGTCCTGAAAAACACTGAAATATTTATGTTCCTTGACCAAAAATATTATTACTAGGCAAAAATACCATAAAGTTGAAAGACTGAGGAAAAGGACTCATGTCACCCCAAAGAATGTTTATAGCAACACTATCATCAGATGTAGCAAAGAACTGAAAAAAATTATGGTTGATCTTCAATTGAGGAATTATTATACGTCATGGTATGCAAATGAAATAAGATATTAGAGTGTCTTAAAAAATGAAATGGAAGTTAGAGAAACTTGGAAACAATTGTATTAATTGCTATGATTGAAGAGGCAAAGGAAGGAGAAAAAATTGTGAGGACTAGAGTAATGAGAATGAAAAAAATGTTTAAAAGATTTAAGAACTCTGAATATTTATGATTTCAGAAGACTGAAGATGAAGCAAAGATTGACATTCTCTCCTGGATGTTAATCGACATTCAGTTTCTTTGAGCTAAACATTTCAACCAGGAATTGCTTTTTTTTTGACCTTCCTTTTTTGTTTAAAAGTAATATAGTATGTGAGGTGAGGGTGGAAAGCTAGATGTTAAAGGGATGGGGAAAATGTAAAGAAGACTTAAGTGGATTATGAGAGCAGAAGGAGCAGAAGGGACACAGATAAACAAGTTGATAATGTTACTTCTCCATTAAATTTAACAACTACTAAGATGAAAAATATTCTGTATATAATAGAGTTTTATGAATTCAGATATGCCCCTTCTTACATTTTTAATATTGAAATACCTTCTTGTTGATAATTTAAATTTTCAAGGTGTCCCAAAAATCTTGATGCATTTTTTAACTTATAATAACTTATATTTTAAACTTCAATAGCTTGTAAATTGCTCATTTCAAATAAAAAATAAAAACAAATAAAAGGAACTTTTGTGTTGTGCTTCAAATCATTGTTAGTAAATTATTAAATTAGGTATCAATTAAAATTAAATTATTATATAGGACATGCAATTGGCAGAATTATCTCATACTGATCAAATGACATTATGAAGTCATTGCAAGAGCTCAGTATTAGGTATTATAGCATTTCTCCATTCTCAAGAATAATAATATTCTTCCTTGACATTCATATATAAATTGTTTCTGATCAGGAGAAAACTCTATCTCATAGAAACAAATCAAATTATCATGTAAAGAGAGGACAAAACGTAATTTTAAAGTATCCTGATCACTCTTGGTGATCCCTGTAGTTTCAAGAGGAGTCCTCCTCAGTCCCATTTCTCCCAATGAGAAATGAGCAAAGTTAAATATCTCACAGAGTTCTGTCTCTGTCTCCTGGATTGTTTTGAGTGGTAGTGTTCCATTTCGTTCTCTCCTCTCTCTCATTATTCTTTTTTTTCCTCCCTTTCTTTCTTGAAACTCAAGAGGGAAGGGGAGCTGCTTAAACTCACAGGCTCAGCAGTCTCTTTCTTTCCCACTAAGACATTCCTGGTGATTATAACAAATATCAGTGAAGGCAGAGGGTCTGAGGGTCAGACAAAAGGCAAATCCAATGTTCCATTCAATTCTGTCCTTCAGTATTTAGTTATGAAACCTTCAAGATAAGCTAATCATAAAATATATTCTCAGGTGGTCTCCTTGACTACCAAACCAAGAGCACATTCTGTGTATATTCTATAAAATATACAAACCCCTTCAGAGTTCTCTCCCCCTCCCTTAGCACAGTTGGACATCATTTATTGTCATGCTAGGCAAAATAACACAGAATGAACACTAAATGAAGCAATCTTGACAAAAACTAAACGTCATTTCACAATGAAAGATCTGTGTAAAGGGAATTGAAAGCTCTAGGGGAAAAATATCTCACAGATGGAAAGAAATAGGGGAAAATGGTAAGAGGAAAAAGATGCCTTCATCAACTTGCCTTTGCAGACAAGTGGAAAGCATGCTCTGGTTTCTGGTACCTTTTTTATGCCTGCAGTGGCTGTCTGATGTCATCCAACCAGTCTCTGCTCATTGCTTTCTGTCCATATTTTAGTGCCTAAAATTTTCAAGAAATAGCAAGATCTTAGATTTATTTTTGGTTATAAAGACACATAGACTTAAACATGAACTCCCCCAAGAGTACCACATTAATTGTACCTCTGTATACAAATTTATTAGAATGATTTTTCAAATGCCCAAGATGATCTATCTCCATAATTTAATATGCTTAATAGATATGTAGCATAACACATGAACTAGGCATAACAGAAGCTATCATTTCACAGATGACATCAGTAACATGTAGAATAAATTATATATACACATTACCTCAGTATACATGTGACTGTAAAAACCAAAGGAAATAGATATTACAAGAAAATGATGAAAAAGAAGCCTGATTGATTTGTGGCAATTAACTGATTTTCCGAACTCTGGGCCCAATGCCCTAATCTTTGTTTCAAATGTCATTAATTAAACATCTACTGTGTTCCAGACACTCAGAATACGAAGAAAAGAAAATAGCTCCTTCCTTCAAGAAACTTATAATTTAATTCAGAACACAACATGGGAACAATAACAAGATTCACAAGGCAAATCCGAGATAATACAGAGGGAAGGTATATAGCATTAATAAGGAGATGAATATCTCCTTATGGAAGGTGCAATTATAGGTTAAAAAAAAAGTGAAGGAAATCAGTGAAGCTAAAAGGTTGAAACAAAGAATGAGAGAATTACAGGTATTTGGGATAGTCAGGAAAAAATTCACTTGGAACATGTGCTATATTTGGACAATAGCAAGGCAGTTGGTGTTGCTGAATCATACAGATTATAATAGAAATAATCAGAATATTGAAAAGGTAGATAAGGAAAAACTTCTAAAATGCATTAGATTATAAAACTATTAAAATTTATTATTGTAAATATATTAAAAGTCAAATAAAAGAATTTATCAATGTTCCAGCAACTGTTTTTTGTTTTTGTTTGTTTGTTTGTTTGTTTTTTAGATAAGGCCTTCTCCAGACTTGGGATTATTTTGTAAATAGATGATTTTCCCAGTCTCTCAAAAAAAAAAAGGGGGGGGGGGAGATTGGTTTAACTTTTTTTTTTTTTGCCAAGTTTAGTGTCCTTATGTATAAAAAGATACCACAGCAAAACTTAATTACCTTATTGAAGATCTTGACAAAACCACTGAGTTCATAGCATGACTTATTTCCCTCAGCATTTTTGTGAGCTGAAGATGCAACAACATGCAAAGCTCCTTTCAGTTTTTTTTCTGTGAACAAATAAACTGCTGATGCATATTTGCCATGTCTCTGTTCTCAAAAAATTTGAGTCAATAGAGGATCTTGGTTAATGGCTAAAACCCATCAGGTATAGAATGAACCAATGACATTTTTGTTGTATAATTAATGATAAAGATAAAGAAAGTCCCAAGATCAATTCATTGAAATCATCACTCTGTTTTCAGTGTCCTCAACATGAAATACTTGGGTTGTGAGTACATTTGAGGGTGTTAAGTTCTCATTCTAGACTTATGTTTTTTTTTTATTTAAAAAATCAACTCCAAATTCTCTCTCTTCAGTCCTTCCTGATCCATGAAAAAGGCAAGCAATATGATACTTATATGTGAAGCTACACAAAACATATTTCAATATAAATCAAGACAAAAAACCAACAACAAACATCAAACAAAAAACAAGACAAATAAATGGGGAAAAAAAGGTATTTTAATCTGTATTCAAAACTCATCAGACCTTTCTAGAGATGCATAACATTTCTCATCAATAGTCTTATGGAATTTTCTTAAAACACTAAATTGAACAGAATAACGAAATATTTCATAATGGTTACTGTGTATAAGGTTCTTTTGATTCTGTTCATTTTACCTTGCATCAGTTTATAAAGATCTTCCCAGGTTTTTCAGATACCATTCCATTTTTTTCTTTTTCTTTTTTTCTTTTTACAATACAATAATATTCCATCATAATACTTTGCCCCATCTTTGTTCAGCCATTTCCCAATTGATATACATCTCTTTAATTTCTAATTCTTTGCCACCATAAAATAGCTGCTATAAATATTTTTTTTTTTGGTTCACATGATTTTTTTCCTTTTTCTTTGAGCTTTTCTAGGATTCAGACTTAATAGTTGTATTGCTGGGTCAAAGATTATACTCAGTTTTATAGGTCTTTGGGCATAGTTCCAAATTTTTATAAAAACTGATTGGGTCAGTGAACAACTATGCTAAAAGAATGTTAGTGCCTAAATTTTTCTACATCCCTTTCCTTTTCGGTCAAGTTAATCATATTGATAGGTGTGAAGTGGTACCTCAAAGATGTTTTAATTTGCATTTCTCTAATTATTAGTGATTTAGAGCATTTTTCTTTATATGACTTTCAAAATTTTTTTTCCTGAAAATTCCCTGTCTATGACCTTTAACCATTTATTATTTGGGGGAATGACTCTAATATTTATAAATTTGTCTCAGTTCCCTATATAAAAAAGACATTTACCAGAGAAATTTGCTCAAACTCTCCCACTACTACCAATTTCCCATTTTCCTTTTTTTTATTTTTTTAAATTTTTAAATAACTTTTTATTGACAGAACCCATGCCAGGGGAATTTTTTACAACATTATACCTTGTACTCACTTCTGTTCTGATTTTTCCCCTCCCTCCTTCCACCCCCTCCCCCAGATGGCAAGCAGTCCTATACATGTTAAATAGGTTACAGTATATCCTAGATACAATATATATGTGCAGAACCAAACAGTTCTCTTTTTGCACAGGGAGAATTGGATTCAGAAGGTATAAATAACCCGGGAAGAAAAACAAAAAATGCAAGCAGTTTATATTCATTTCCCAGTGTTCTTTCTTTGGGTGTAACTGCTTCTGTCCATCCTTGATCAATTGAAACTGAATTAGATCTCTTTATCGAAGAGATCCACTTTCATCAGAATACATCTTCATACAGTATTGTTGTTGAGGTATATGATGATCTCCTGGTTCTGCTCATTTCACTTAGCATCAATTCATGTAAGTCTCGCCAGTCCTCTCTGTATTTTAGTTGAGGAAGCACTAGCTTTCTAAGGTCTTTAAATATATTGTGCTCTTAAACTATTTCATTTATTCATAATTTTATTTCATATCCATTATCAGGGGCTTTTGATTGTTATAACTTTGTAGTTTCATTTGAAATCTGGTACTCCAAAGTCAAATATTTTCAATTATTTTTAATCAATTCCCTTGATGTACTTTGTTTGTTTTTTCTAGACAAATTTTGTTATCTTTTTTCTAACACTATAAAATTAATTCTTTGGTAAGTTGATTGTTATAGTACAGACAGTAAAATGACTTAAACAAAATTGTGATTTTATCATATTAGCTTAGTCTAGTTTGAGTAAATAATATTTCTTCAAGTTTTAAATGTTTTATCTAAAATAATTTTATAATTAAGTCTATGTAGTTCCTTTTTGTGTGTTCACAGGTACACGCCCAAGTATTTATACTGTCTGCAGTTATTTTGAATGAAATTTCTGTTTCTATCTCTTGTTACTGAGATTTGTTAGTAATAGATGAAAATGTTGATGGATTGTTTAGTTTTTTGAAATATTCTACAACTTTATTACTTGTTTAAATTAATATGTAATTGATTCTCTTGAGTTCCCCGAGTATAGTCATATAATCTATAAAACATGACAGTTTTGTTTCTTCATTATTTATGTTTATCCTTTCATTATTTTTCTTTTTTATTGTTTTAGTGAGGAATTCTAGTAGAATTATAAATAATTATGTTGATAATGGATATCTTGGATCATCCTGAGTTTTTGGTAAGGTTGCTAGTTTGTCCACATTAGAAAGAATGCTTGTTCTTCCTTACCACTTATTTTAAGAAAAATTCCATTAATTTCTATGTTTCTTAATATTGTTGTGGTCTTTTTTCATAGAAATGGATGATCTTTGTTGTTTTTTATTATTGACATGGATGATTATAATTATAATTTTCCTAATATAGAACCACCACTACATAGCTGGTATAAATCCAATGTCATCATAATGTATGTGTGTTATAAATGGAATTAAGTAGGACTACCTTCTTACTTTTAGTGATTTATATAGCGTGCCCTAATACATGGTCAGTTCCGTGGTACATTCTGTGGAGAAAAAGTTATACTTCTTTCTATTTCCATTCAATTTTCTCTTGAGATCTATCATATCTAACATGTAAAAAATTCTAATCATTCCTTCAATTTCTTTCTTTATTATTAGATTCATCTGGTTTTGAGAGTAGTAAATTAAAGACCCTTACTGCTATATTTTACTCTTTTTTTCTTCCTGCAACTGTAAGAATTTAAATACTCCACTATTTGGCATATATAAGTATTTGCTATTGATGTTTCTGCATTGTTTATGTGATCTGTTAGTGAAATGTGGTTTCGTTGGTGATCTATTTTATTAATTTAATATTTTCCCCAGTTATATTCAAAACATTTTTTTTACATTTGTTTTAAAAGTTTTGAGTTCTGGGGCAACTAGATGGCACAGTGGGAGAGTACCAGGCCTGAAGTCAGGAAGACCTGAGTTCAAATCTTGATCCAGGCAATTAACACTTCCTAGCTGTATGACCCTGGGCAAATCACTTAATCCCAATTGCCTCAGAGGGAAAAAAAGTTCTAAATTATGTTTCTTAGCCCCTCCCCACCACAATTAAGAAACTACATGTGAAGTAATGCAAAACATTTCATATCCAAGGCAATCCCAATAAATTATGGATAAAAAATGCCATCTGCATACAGAAAAAAGATCTATGGAGATTGAATATAAATTAACACATGCTATGTTAATTTCTTTTTTCTGTTTTTTTCCCTCTCCTGTGATTTTTCCCTTTTGTATGATTTTTCTCTTTCAACATATTTCATAAAGTAATGTGTATTTAAAAAGTCATTATACATGTATAACTTAAAACATTAGCATAAAAGTTAAGTTGTGAAAGAAAACATAGATTTCCCACCCTCAAGTAAAATTTTGTTAAAATGAAAGAGAGAGAGAGAAGGAGAGAATGTTTCAATCTGTATTCAGACACAATCAGTTCCTTCTCTTGACATGGTTAGGATTTTTCTTCATAACTCCTTCAGAGTAGTCATGGCTGATTGTTCTATTGAGAGTAGTAAATTCATTTATAGCTGATCATCCCAGAACATTGCTATTACTTTGTATTCAGTAAATTTCATTTTGCTTGAGTTCATGGAAGACTTTCCAGTTTTTGTTTTTTTCTCTGAGAGCATTCTGCTTATCATTTACCATAGAAGAATAATATTCCTTAATGATTTATTTTAATTAGGTCTCTTTTGTTTTGTTGGAAACTATGATTGCTATCCTGCCTTTTTTTTTTTTTTCTGCTGAAGCATGAGAGATTCCAGACTCTTATTTTAACTTTGTGAGTTTCTGTTTCAGATATGATTCTTGTAAACAGCATATTGTTGGATTATGGTTTCTAATCCATTCTGCTTTTTGCTTCCATTTTATGGTTGAGTTCATCCCATTTATATATGCCATTATGATTACTAATGGATTATTTCTCTCCATTATATATTTTTTCTGTTTATTGTCCCTCTCTTTTTCTCTCTCTTCTTTACTGCCTTCTTCCTCTCTGTCTCTTGTAAACTCTGTTTAGTTTATGGCTCTCATTCCCTTAATCTGGACTCATTTTTATTACTTCACTTTCTCTTTCTCTTAGTTTCTTTCCTTCCTGCTTTTTGTTGGATAAGATCAATTTCTATCCCAACTGAGTGATTATATTTATTCTTCGTTCTTTGAAAAACATCCAAATAAGTGTGTTTCAAGCATTATCCTCTCTCCCATTTCCTGTCAAATCAGTCTTTCTTGAATACTTTTCTTTGAGATAATAATTTATCCCCCTTTCCTTTCTCCCTCTTCCAGTATATGCCCCTTCTATTTTTCTCTTAAGATCATCCCACATGATTTTTGTCTTCTTATGAATTTATATATTGAATTTCCCTGTTAATATAGTAGCTTCTTACGGTCTGTTTCTTTTTGTTTATTTATTTTTGTTGTTTGCTCATTCTTTTCCAACCCATTTTCTTGACTTTAGATTTTGTGTTACAATTGGGATCTGCTTACCTTGAAGGCAGGGGCACTATCCCAAGGTTTATGTTCTTTGTTGTTTGTTTTTGTTTGTATTTTTCAGTTTGTTTTCCTTGGTGTTTTTACAACTCTGGTGATAGGAAGGTCTGCAATCTGATTCTTTTGCTCTCTCATGACAACTCCTCTTCTCCCTCTAACTGTGACCTGGAACTGAGTAACAGATAATGAAGTTGCTCAGTGGTGCCTTTTCTGCTCCTAGTTCTGGAGATGAGGAATCCCCTGGAGTCTCTTTTCTAACTAGGTATGCAATAATCTTTAGGCAACGAGAGCTCCTGGTACAGCTGTTACTGTTACTGTTACCATCACTACCTACTGCTTGTATCACTTCTGAGCTGTTTGCAGCCAGAGGCTCCCTCTGTCCCCTCCCCTTCCACCCTCCCATGCAACAGACCTCTCTTTCTGACCTCCTAAGCTGTTCTGGGAAGGAAAAAATATCCAACTTGTGTTTGTTATACTGCTTTCAAATTTTATTTAATGTGTTATTTTAAAATTGTTTCAAGGGAACTATAGCTTAAGTTTGACCAGAATGATTTCTTTTCTCTTACCATCTTGGTTCAAACTCCTGGTGATTTTTCTATATTACTTAATGAAAGACAAAGCTAAAATCTCTTTATATAGTATACATTTGAAGTCTTTACTTGAATACAAATTAATTGTGGTAGAAAATCCCTACACATAATTTTCCCTCAAAACTTGCAAATATGGAAGTGATTTTGGAAATGGAAATGTATTTATATAAATAGTATTTGTCATGTGGTCTTCCAAGGCCAATTTCTACAAGACATTGTAAATATCATTGATTCAAATATGTTTTCAAAGTTATGAGTTTAACAGTTACTTATCCAACATCATCCAGGTCAACTTTTTAAGTCACAATTTTTATTTCTACAATCAAATGTAAGTTAAAATATAAAAGATTCATTAGAAAGTTCTGATGAGGACATGGTTATTGCAGGAACTTTGGTAATTTTCTTTTACTCCTTTTACTTTCAGGAAGCTGATCTTATAACTCTCAGTTCAGTGTTATTGGGTTTTTGCATGCCTATAACCTATAAATGCCCATTTTCTCCATTTTTTCCATTTTCCATATAATGGAAAGCAGCTTCATCTTTCTAGTTTCCTCCAGTCCATAATCCACATCTGTGTATTCTCCATTACCTTGTTTTATCAATTTCTTCTTCATAATTATATCCAAGTTTCCTGGCTAGATATTTCTAGGTTGTAAGATCTTTTTACTTTTTATGATATTACAACCCAAGTTCTCCATTCCTCTAAGGGATAGTTGCTAAATCTTGTAATTTTACTGCAGCTCCATAATACTTTATTTTTGACTGCTTGCAATATTTTCCTCTTGATTAGAAGTATTCTGTCTTAGATACAATATTGCTAGGTGTTTTTCATTTTGAGATTTATTTTAACAAATAAATGGTGTAGTTTTTCAGTTTTTACTTTGCCTTCTGACTCTAAGATATCTAGGAAGTTTTCCTTTATAAATATAGGTTCTTTCTTTGAGTGGCTTTCAAATAGACAAATGATTTTTAAATTAACTTTATTAATTTTTCAAATTGCTTTTTGTATTAGATATTTCAACTTTTCCATTTATTCATTCACTGACTTTCTCTAATTATTTATTGATGCGTAATGAGTATGTAAGCTTCAGTTTGAGGAATCCTAATTTTTAAGAAGGCATTTTCTTCAGTAAAATTTTTTGACCTCTAAGTTGTTCATTTTAAAAATGTTTTTCCTCCATAGCATTAATTTTTTTTTCATTTTCCTCTACCACTTTTATCTAAACTTTTTTTTTGCTGTTTTTAATCTCTGTTAACAATTAATTTAACTCTTCCAGTTTTTTTTTTTTTTGCATTTACATCCAAACTGAAGTTTTACTTGTTAATGTTTTCAAATCACATGCTTCTTATATATTTATTTCTTTAGCTTCTTGCACCATAATAGCAATTTGTCATTATGTCACTGTTATATGTTAAATGTCACCATAATAGTCCTAATTATGGTAGGATTATTTTCTAATTTGAACATTGTTCTAGTCTAAGATTTGAATTTAAAGTTTATACTAATGTTGATGTCTGTACACTTCAGTGGACAGAAAAAAGAATGGAAATCTGTTCTGAGATTCTACTCTTTTTAAAACCCAGTCTGGAAGCCTGCAGGTTTTTAGTGCTTTTAAAATGATTTGAACTGAAAATGTCTATTCACAATCCTCCTGATTTGAGCTCTGCAAGTCTGAATCTATTGATTTGTGTGTAGTTGCATTTCAGGAGATTGTTGCTGGATTCAGTCATTCAGCCAAATATCATATTTGGCAGGTTCAGAACAACTGAACTATTGGTTCTTCTTTGGTCTTGGTATTCTGCCTTAGTTTTTCCAGTACAGATTTATTTTCTGAGTGGTTAGCATTGAGTTGCCATTATTCTCCTGGACTTGGAACCACAGAGATAAGATTTGTTTTGTGCTCAATACTCACCAAGGTCCCTGATGAGTACAGCCCACTATTCTTTATGCTAAAATTGTGACCTGAATCTGGGAAATGGATAAGAAAGTCACCAGGTGGTACCCATTCCTGATCCCACCAGCAGTTCATGATTCTTCTGGGATCTCTTTCTTTTGCAGGGCTTCCCTTGTGAACAGCTCCATTACAATGTCCACAAGTCTCTTATATTTTCCTAAGCTTTACTGACTTGGAAAAATGATTCACAGTGGTTTCATTTTGCCTTTTATGATGATATTTCAGCCATACACATTTTTTTAGGTTGTTATAGAGTAAGTATATTGGAAAAGATAGGCAAAAAGGCTAATTCTTATTCTGCTATCTTGATTCCAGTATTCTGGTACTTTCTAAGGAGATCATTCCTGTGCATGTTTCTGTTTATCAAAATCTTTGTGTGTGTGTGTGTGTGTGTGTGCTTCTTTCTTGGGCTCAACATTCTCACTGATAATGCTTTGCTTTATGTCTTTAACACATGGTTTGAAAAATATTCTTAAGCTATATACATTTGGGGTTTCCAAGAGAGACTTATTCTAAACAGCTCTGGGCCATTTTCCAAATCATATACTCTATGGACTTTTTGAAATCATGTAGGTTCTGTGCTAAGTTTAAGCTATTCAGCTATTTAAAAAAATATGTTTCATTTCAAGTCCTTGAACACTATCCAAACTTTGAAAGCATGTAGATTCTTTGCTAAGTTTAAGCTATTCAGCTATTTAAAAAAATATTTCATTTCAAGCCCTTGAATACTATTCAAAATACTATACTTATTCTGTTCTTCACACATTTTACCTCAATATCCATGAATTTCCATAATCAAATGTTTGCACGAATTACAAAATAAGTTACCTTCTCCCATCCACACTGAAAGTTTCATGCTTCAAAAGCAAAATGTACCTATTTAGGCATTTTGCCACCCCAAAATTTTTTTGCAGCACTACCAAAAGCTTTGTAAACAATTTATTCGTATCATAACTGGATTAGTATCCACCACGCCTCCTTTCTCCCCAAATAAAGCCATATACTTCTCTGTGGAGGCTTTCTATAAGCCTAGATGAATCACCCTGAAAAGGGCAAAGGAAATTTCTATTCATGCTTTGTTGGACTATATAACTTCTGAGGTCTGTTCCCATGGTCATATTGAGTGATTCATTCTGCTAGTTCACTGTAACCTACAAGATTAAATGTAAAATACTTGATTTCACATTCAAAGTTCTTCATAAACTATTTGCTTCTTCATCCCTATATCTTTCCAAACTTCTTACCTTCTACTTCACCATGTACTTTGCAATGTAGTCTAATGACATTGTCATCTCCCAACTGCAGGTATATTCAGTAGCTGTCCTCCTTTCTTAGAATAGTCCATCTCTTGACTTTCTTGGCTTTTTTCAGGTCCCAGCTAAAATTCTATCTTCTACAGTAATGCTTTCCTAATCCCTTTTATTCCTGGTGTCTTCGCTTTTAATTATTTACAATTTGTCTTAATGTAACTTGTTTATACATAATAATTTCTATGGTATCTCTTTCATGAGATTATGAGTTCATTAAAATAATGGATTATATTCTGCCTCTGTAAGACTTAGTTTAGTGTCTGACACATAATACAAGCTTAATACATGTTTACTGACAAACTGCCTGATTGATTTTATGATGTTTCTTGGTTAAATAAGAGGAAATAATGAAGAGGGATATATTTGCAATGTAAAAGAGAAATATATAAAGAAATATCATACCAGAGGAAGTTTGAGTATAATCTGCATAAGACACACTGGACTTAATTTTAGAAATCAAAGGAGATAACCTTTTTTGTGAGACAGCTGATATTGTTGATATAAGTAGTACTAGAAAACTTGAGCATGGTGGGGGGAAAGATTGGCTGCTATAAATAATATGAGTGAAAATTAAAAGATAAAATAATTTCTGAACAACATTTAGAGTTAAACTTTAGGTTAGATAATATGATTTGCAATACAATTAATTCTTATAACCATGCAATTTTACCAGTTTTTGATGGCTTGAAAACAAGATCTTAAATTCTTGGTGGTATAGAGCCAAAGCTGAGGATTGGCAAGATGGATAGTCAAAATAATAATTTATTGTAAGGTTCTAATAATAATGTATTATGAAAATATCATGAAAAAATGAAAGGAAGAGAATTTATAGTCAATGCAATCTGATTAGCATTTATTATAAGCCTACCACATGCAAGACATTGTGCCAATAAGTATACAAAACAAAACAAAAACCCCTGCAACAAAAAGTAGAATTCTTTTTCCCTTGTGAAAGCATAAAGGGGGAGATGTGGGAGTCATGAAACGGGTACCATTAGAGACATATAAGCAGAGGGGTTTTTTGGTTGTTATTTTATTTTAATCTTTTGAATAATTTTTAATAAATATGTATTTGATTTAATCTTTTATGTAACTACTTTCTTATCTACTACATTTATATTGAAGCATATTACATAAGTTATTTAAGCACTTATTTTATTCTATTGCGGACTGGAAGTTTTTTTTGGGGGGGTAAAAGAATTTTTTTCAGTTCTGTCAAATTATGAGAAACCTTGCTTGTTGAACAAGTGACACTGAAAGCTTAAAGGATGATGATGTGCATCATTTCACTTGACATTTGCTATTTCTAAATTTATTTTTAACTCATTCCCTCTGGACTGAGACCTAGTCACTGAAATACCTATATTAAACTTGAACTTTTTGACTCTCTTTTATTATATGCTATTTGCAAGCCAAATATATGTTAAAAGAACAGGTTCTGGGAGCACTGACATGGCAGAGACAACTATATTTTCCTTCTTTTAAAAAAATAAATAAAAGTTATAATATTAAAGATTCTAAATCTTTTTTGCCTCTCACATCTGTTTTAGCTCTCTTCTCTTTCAGGAATTTATTTAAGGTATTTTAATTCTTCATGCCATTGGGAAAACTTTCATAAACCTCCACAAGAGCCAAACATATTTAACCACATTTCTATCTGCTTGGTGGCCTTTACACATATTTGCTTACATTTTGTGGTGCTAAAATGTGTGCTTTACTTAGCAGGGGAACTTTTTTCCCCTGCCCAAGGGCCATGTGGATATTTATAACATCATTCGTAGTTGACTCAAAAATATCAATTTATAGAATTCAAGGAATGGGGAGGTTACTGAACCTAACTTTCAGTTCATCATCACCTGAAGTTGCCTTAGCAAATGCTTTCATGAGCCTTATATGGCCTATGGGCCAGACATTCCCCAGAATTTTAACTTAACTTAAATAATCATTTTTTTAATTTAACTTAAATAATCATTTTTAACAGAGCAGGCTTTGGTCTTTGAAAAACTTAACAATAGTCTGTTTTTCTTTATTTTTTATGAAAGAAATATATTTCTTTCTAATTTCTAATATAATTATTTCATTATAAGATTTTTTTTTCTTGGGAACCACATTTCCCAGCAGGAATGGTTAGACACTTGTTCTTGGAATCAGAAAATCCTGGGTTGACTTTCTGCATGTAAAACTAAATCTAAGATTTAGGACAAATCAGTTAAGCCTTTAATCTCCCAATGTTCGAGGCATTGACTATAAATAATAGAGCAATTACATACATTTATGTAATTTCCAATGTAGTAAAAAACAAAATGATATACTAAAGGAGATATAAAAAAATTTTAAAACAGGGTATCAGTCTCAAGGAACTCTCAATTTTCTAGGAACACAATATACAACTATGTAATACTACAAAATATCTACTGTGAAGCATAAAAGTGTCAGGCAGAAAGTATTACATAATTTGGTTGAGAGATCATTTCTTATTAGGAAAGTCTCCCTAAAAGAGAAAAATGTCAGGATATTTCTTGAAGGATGAATAGGTTTTCAAAGGTGGGAGGTAGAAGAAGGACTTTCTAAATACAAAGGAAAAGGTAAATTAACAGGAGCATGTGGCAGTTTCTAAGCATCAGTGCAATTGGTACTAAAAAAATCAAGATTAGATTAGTAGTTTTAGTGGAGCATTACATATGCAGATTGTTAAATTGGAAATAGAGGCAGGAGGAAAAATTCAAATATTAAGACCTGAGAAGTTTGGATTTATTTCCCAAAAAAATGAATGATTAAATCAATGCCTAATAATAGCTAGCATTTATATGGCATTTTAAGGTTTGCAAAGTGATTTATAAATATATTCTCATTTTACCATTTCAAAAAATCTGGGACTTACTTGCTATTGTTATCTTGATTTTACAATTGAAGAAATAGTTTAAGTGACTAATCCAGGGTCTCCTAATTATCTGAAGTGAGATTTGAACTGACACCTTCCAACTTCAAAATTCACCTTCCTATTCACTGAGCAGCCTAGAAGCAATGTGAAGAATAGATTGAAGAAAGGAAAGACAAGAACCTGCTGCAATAAATCAGGAAGGTACTGTCATAGGGAACAGAGAGGAAGGAGTAGATTTGAGAAATATTGTAGACATATAATTGATAGAACTGGGTAAACTAGGTTAGAAAGTGAAGGGAAAGGAAATATCAAACATTGTAGCATCGAAGTGGCTTGGCAATTAGTAGTTGTGCCAATGGCAGAAATAAAGAAATCATTTTCTGAAAATTTAAGTTCTAGTGTTGAGCATTTAGTGCTATTAAGACATCCAATATGATGATGTAGATCTAGAGCTCAAGAGAAGTTAGGGCTAGTTCTAAATTTCATAAACAGCCCCAGTGAAATGATAGATGAAGTCATGGAAATGAATAAGGAAGGTCAGAGGAAAGAGCTTTGAGCATAATTTTTGGTTTTACTTACCTTAAGGAATCAAGAAAAAGAAGAGGAGCAAGATGTAAGAAATAATAGGACAATATAATTTCTGAGAAATCAGGGTAGAAAAGAATGCAGAGGAGATGAATAGGGTCAAAATTCTTAATTTCTATAATCAACAATGTTAAATACTCACAAAAAAGACCTTTGAATTTGAAATCTGACAGTTTTTAATAGGGATAATTTTCTCTTTCTTCTTTCTTTATTTTCCCCAAGCTTTTCAGAAATCTTTCATTGATGTCTTATTCCAATATAAAAATATCCTTAAAAATATATTGGGAGTTCCATTTGACATTTTTACTCCCTTCAGAGAATATATTCTCTTATGAGTTGAAGGGACCCAAGTTTCTAGAGGCCTATGTCATCAAAGAACAAGTTTTGAGCAGATTCTTTCAAAAGAGAAGGATTCATGGGCCTAGTTTTCTGTTTTGTTTTATTTTATTTTTTCCTGAGGAATAGCTGATTTAACTGCAAAGAAAATCATCACCAAAAGACTGGTACAAACTTTTTCCCCCTGTACTCTGGATGCAAGAGTAATTATCCAGGTAATCTGTGTATAATCGCACTAGAAGTAGATTTTTAAAAAAAGGTGTTAGGTATTTTTTCTTAAATATCTGCATTGGCTGTCTGTGCTGACCTAATTCAGGAGATAATTGCTCAACTTTCCATTTCATTACATTTGGATAGACACAGCTGCAGTTCATCTTGGAAATGAGTCCCTTGAGAGGTGCCCTACCTTCTTGGATTTTCAGTTAAACCTCTTGCTGTATATACTTGAATGCTTTATCTTTCCCTTTGTGGAAAATAAGAAAAAAAACCTGAACCCTTCTCTATTCATGATCCACTCTATTATGATTCCTCTTGTTATTAATCATGCCAAACATATTTCTCCTAAGTTCAGTTATTTTGAATGTGCAAAATTTTACACTTGACTTGAAATTATGCTTCTTGTTTCAACATTTTCTCTTGATTCTTCTTTCTTTTCTGCATCATTCTAACTTGGTCATTATTCCAATGTCAATTTTTTTTTCTTAAATGATAACTACAATTCATTAGCATTAAAATACTCCTTCTTATGTTAAATATATCAATAAAAGGAATAGAAACATAACATGTATGAGGAAAATTGATACAAACCACTTGTGAAGAATCATAATTTCTAAAAAAAGTGATAAAGGTTCAAAAAATGGTGAAGAAAATTGATACTTGAAGATAAGGCAGGTTGGTATCATAATAGATAAAGCTTAGGGCATGGAATCAAGGGGAATTTAATGATTCCTCAGTCATTTATTAGATGTTTGATTTTGGACAAGTCATTAAAATCCCTTCCTCAGTTTCTCCCATCTGTAAATTTAGAAGTATGGATTTGAGGGTCTTTATAGTCCAATGGAGACATTGTACTTACAAAGGTACTGAGAAGAAACAAATGGAACAAAGCCACGACAAATACACAATAGATGCCAGACATTATAGTTTGTGAGTCCTGAAGTTTGCAACTGAAAAAAAAAAAATATATATATATAGGAATCATGGAAAAATTAAATGACTATTGTGTTTATACCTGCTAGGTAGATTTCTCTGTTGTATCTCATAAGATAAAGATGAAATGATAAAGATAGCAATCTCTAATTTAAGACATTAAGAATTATTAAAAAGCCAGAGAAAAAGTTTCTAAGAAAATAGCAGAAGAGAAACACAACAGCCTGAAAGTCAACAGAAGTTGGGACAGATGATAAAGCTACCAACTGAGATACCTAAATATTCAGTTATCTTGTTGGGAACTTCCTGTATGGAATAGAAGCAGTGTTTATTTACTGATGAGAGTTTGGAAAAGCTGCTTAAAGCTCAGAGTAAAGAGTTGATTCCTACTCCTATGTGTAGAGTTATCAGGGCTGATCTCTTTCCAATACCATCTACAGACTGAGGGAGGAAAGCTTTTCTTGGGTGAATCATATTTTCTATTGCATCCTCCAGATTGAGAGGGCAAAGCATAAATATTGCTATTTATTGGCCAATAGTAATTTTTTAGCTTAAGTGAACTGTTCATCCGTGATAGACTTTTTCACCTTCCTTAATCTTAGAATGAAGAAAAAGAGTATATTACTCCTTCATTACCTTGGAAAAAAGAGTGGATTGATTTAGTACGA
Organism: Antechinus flavipes; assembly: GCF_016432865.1. Taxonomy (NCBI): domain Eukaryota; kingdom Metazoa; phylum Chordata; class Mammalia; order Dasyuromorphia; family Dasyuridae; genus Antechinus; species Antechinus flavipes. The sequence goes on from NC_067398.1 coordinate 231,979,255, forward strand.
GACCTCTGAATAACACAAGGAAGCCAGAGAAGAAAAGCATATTTTTGTAGTACAGATTATTCCTAAAGGGCTATGGTCCAAAGTGGCAAGTTGCCCCAGACACATAGTTGTTCTGTTTTTCTCCCTACTGATGTGTCTCCCCTATCAAATTCTCATGTGTATTTCACTTTACTCACATATGTGGTTTTATTTTTTCCCTTTGTCTTCTGCTGAGTAAATGTAGAACTTCATTAACAATTTTTTTTCCAATTTGGTGAGTAAATGTTATTAATCTAAATTCATTTTTTAACAAGCATTTTATGCTTATAAGTTAATGATGCCAAAGTGGGATTGTGGTATGTGACTGTAGTTCTAGGAACTGAGAGACTAAAGCTGATACATTTTGAGCTTGAAAGTGCTGAGCTTGTAGTTTAAGCTATGAATATCTGGTGTCCTAAATGTGGTATTAATATAGTTACTTCAAGGACCAAGGGGACAGTGGATTGTCTGACAAAGGGTAAACCAGCCCAGATTGAAAATGGAACATATCAAAGCTGATATGATTGGGACAGGATCTATGAGCAGACTCTATACTTCCATCCTTGACAACATAGGAAGATGAACATTTAAAAAAAAAACTGAAAAAGTTAATTATTTAATGTTGACGTATTTCAGATAAATAAGAAACATGTTGGTAAGATTTTAAGATCTATAGTTGCATGTAATAGGACTGCATTTTGTCTATATTAGAGTTTTTCCCTGGATAGGAAAGGTTGAGTAATAGCAAAAATCTATACTTAAATTGAGACCTAATAATTACATGCTGAACAACAAGTAAGTAAAATGCATCACATAAGTGCTTAATAATAAAATGAAAGAGAAAACAATGATGATGCAACTTAAAATTTCAGGGATATAACAAAAACAGTCTACAGAAGACAAATATGTCTTTCAAAGCAGACCCCAATAAAATAGAAAGAAAAATACTTAAATGGTGAAAATGAAATAAAAAATGAAAAATGAAAAAAAGGATTCCTATTGTGATCAATAATATCCAAAATTGTATTGGAAATCCTAGGAATATCAATAAAGAAAGAAAAAATAGAAGCAATAAGAATAGAGAGTGAGGTAACACAACTATCTCTTTTTTTTGCAAACAAAATTATATACTTGGAACATTCCAAATATTCAACTAAAAAACTAGTTGAAACAATTGATGATATGCTCTAATTAAAACAATAATAGGATTAAAGGTGCCATAGATGACAAAATATGTATGCCAAATTTCTTTATATTAGACACACATCAATAAATTATATTTATATCAGTTGGGGAATTATATAATAAGTTTGATTTCTGGCATATTTCTATAATTTCCCCTAAACTACTTTTTTAATCCTTCTGAAGTTTATTGCTTTTCCCCCATAAACTCTGGAGTGATGAGAGAATTCTATTGTTTCATAGGTAATTATAATTCATTTTCTTGCATAGTTATAAGTTAGTTCATTCCCTTTCTTCTGTCTATAATCTTCTTTATATATCTATGAGTATTTTTATTAATTTTTTTTATTTTCAAAACATATGGATGGATAATTTTGCAATATTAATCCTGCAAAACCTTGTGTTCCATTTGTCCCCTCTTCCCTCCACCCCTTCCTGTAGATAGCAAGTAACCCAATATATGATAAACATGGTAAAAGTATAAGTTAACTTCAATATATTCCTACATATTTCCACAGTCATCTTGTTGCACAAGAAAAATCAAATCAAAAAGAATAAAAATAGAAAGAAAATAAAATGCAAGCAAACAACAAAATGTGAAAATGCTATGTTGTGATCCACACTCAGTTTCCACAGTCCTCTAAGTGTAGATGACTCTCTTCATCCCAAGAAAATTGGAACTATCCTAAATCATATTAGAGTATTTTTAAATCCAGTTTTCACCATGAAATTTTGGCCCCTTGGAAGGAGAGAGACTTCCCGAATCTTTAAAAAATAGGATGGTGGGAAATAGTTAGTAATTTTAACTGTGAATGTTAATGGAATGAACTCTCCCATAAAATGGAAGCAGAGAGCAAACTGGATTAAAATCCAGAATTCTATAATATGTTATTTGTAAGAAACATATTTGAAGCAGAGATACATAAAAAAATAAAGATAAAAGCCTGGAACAGAATTTATTATATTTTAGCTAAAGTTTAAAATCAGATCAAACAAAAGTAAAATTGATCTTATTGAAAGAGATAAAGAAGAAAGCTAAGTCTTGCTAAGGGTATCATACATAATGAAGCAATATCACTACTACAATATGTGCACCAAATGGTATAACATCCAAATTCCTAGAAAAGAATTTAAGCGAATTGCAAGAAGAAATAGACAGCAAAACTATACGAATGGGGGATCTCAATATCTTTCTCTCATAATTATTTAAATCTAACCATGAAATAAACAAGAAAAAACAAGACTCTTAGAAAACTTAGATATGAAAGATCTCTAGAGAAAAGTGAATAGGAACACAAAGGAATACAACTTTTTTCTCAGCAGTACATGGTAACTACACAAAAAATGACCAAGTGTTAGAGAATAAAAGCCTCACAAGCAAATGCAATAAGACAGAAATAGTAAATGCATCCTTTTCAGATCATGATGTATGAAAAATTACATGTAATAAAGGGCCATGGAAATAGGCCAAAAATTAATTGAAAAATAATCTAGTCCTAAAGAAAATAATAACTATAGAAACAACAATTTCTCCTAAGAGAATGACAATAATGACACAATACACCAAAATTTATGAGAGTTAGCCAAAACAGTTCTAGGAGGAATTTTACATTTCTAGATGCTTACATGAATAAAATAAAGAGAAGATCAGTGATTTGGGCATGCAGCTAAAAATCTAGAAATAAAACAAATTAAAACTTCCCAATTAAATAGCAAATTGTAACTTCTGAAAATAAAAGGGGAGATTGATAAAAAAATAAGAATATTATTAAAATAATAAACAAAACTAAGAATTGGTTTTATGAAAAAAAAACCTGATAAAACTTTAATTAATTTGACTAAAAAAGAAAAGAAAACCAAATTATCAGCATCAAAAATGAAAAGGGTAAATTTGCCATCAATTAAAAGGAAATTAAAGCAATAATTAAGAGCTATTTTGTCCATCTGTATGTCAATAAATTTGATAATCTAAGGGAAATGGATGAATACTTACAAAAAATATACATTTCCTATATTAACAGAGGAAATGAATTACATTAATAGTTTCATTTTAGAAAAATAAATTGAACAAACTATTAATCAACTTCCTAAGAAAAGATCTCCAGGACCAGATGGATTTATAAGTGAACTCTATAAAACATTTAAATTTAATTTTAATTCCAACATAAAAAAGGAAGGAGTCCTACCAAATTCCTTTTATGACAGATATGGTGCTAATACCTAAACTAGGAAGGGCCAACACAGAGAACGAAAATTATAGACCAAATTTCCTTAGTGATTACCTATGCAAAAATCTTGAATAAAATAATAGCAAAGAGACTACAGGAACTTATCACCAAGATAATGCACTATGACTAAGTGAGAGTTATACTAGGAATGCAAGGCTGGTTCAACACTGAGATACCACTACATACTTCTTAGATTGGCTAATATGACAGAAAAAACAAGTGCACTAATAATACATTGTTGGTGTAGTTGTGAACTGATCCAACCATTCTGCAGAGCAACTTGGAATTGTACCCAAAGACGATCAAACTGTGCATATCCCAGCTGTGTCTTTTTGGGTCTGTATCTGACATAGCTGAGAAAAAAGGAAAAGAACCCACATGTACAAAAATATTTGTAGCAGCCTTTTTTGTAGTGCAAGAAACTAAAAATTGAGTGGATGCCTATAAGATGGGGAATAGCTGAATAAGTTGTGGTATATGATTGTAATGGAATATTATTTTCCATAAAAAGTGATCAGCAGGATGATTTCAGAAAGGTCAAGAGAGACTTATATGAACTGATACTAAGTGAAATGAATAGAACCAAGAGAACATTGTACACAGCAACAACAAAATTATGTGATAATCAATTGTGATGGACTTGGCTCTTTGCAATAATGAGGTGATTATGGTCTATTCTAATACATTGTGATGGAGAGAGCTGTCTGCATCCAGAGAAAGGACTATGGGAGACTTAATGTGAATCACAACATAGTATTTTCAGCTTTTTTGTTGTTAGTGTTTGCTTGCCCTTTTCTTTCTCTCTCTCTCATTTTCCCCATTTGATCTGATTTTTCTTGTGCAGCATGACAAATGTGGATATACATTTAGAAGAATTTTACATATTTAATTTATACTGGATTACTTGCTGTCTAGGAGAGAATAAGGGAGGGAGAAAAATTTGGAGCATAAGGTTTTGCAAAAATAATCTTGAAAACTATCTTTGCATGTATTTTGTTAAAAATTGCCCCTTAAGTCTTTCTCTTTTATTCTTAACTGATCAATGATATTTTTCATCCTCATCCCTTGACTCATCTTTTTCTTTTGCTGCATGGACTTCTAGGAGTAGAAATGTTGGATGTCCTTTATCTCATCATTTGAGGAAAATAGAGGCTAGTATAGTTTCTGACCTTGTCTCCCATAAACTCTGTGGAAGAAATTTTTACCATAACCATTTTTTTTTCATGTATCTTTACCCTATGATCCGAACACAACCCATTTTTCACTTCTTCTAGTTGTTCTCTCTTGCCTTTATATGAATTGGAAGAATTTGTTTTTATATTTTTTTGAAAATAAGAAAGGGTTCTGAATGATTAATTATCAGATAATAACCAGATAAAAATTACAAGAACTGGACCCTGACTTACAAATCTCTAAGCTTCCTTAGAGTCATTACATCTGACCTACATAGATGGCTGGCAAAGAGGCTTTTCTTTGAGGGTGTTCTAAGGAATTATCCATTGTTATTCCTAATACATTTGCTTTTGTGCTATTATCCATTGTTATTACATTGTTATTCCTAATACATTTGCTTTTGTGCTATTTCTATCTTCTTACCTTGTGGATTACACTTTAATTGTTCTATGTGTAGCAAAGAATTCTACTTTTTGAATATTCTGTATTATTAAGTATTATTGGTGGGGGGAGACTTTTCCTCCACTATATGAGATATTCTTTTTCTTCAAATTTCAGGATCAGAATTCACTTTCTCCATGAAGGCTTACCTCATTTTCCCAGTAACTTTTCTCTCCTCCAATTTATCTAGAACATTTTGTCAAGCCTCTTCTTAGCTATTGCATTTTACTTTTGTATTATATTTTGAATATGTTCTCTTCCTCCTATTCTGTTGTTGCATTATATTAAACATTTTTGAGATCAAGATTTTTATTTTTGTTTCTCCAATATCTACCTGAAGACCTTAAATAATATTTACTAAAATATAGGTCAATTATATTAAATTAAATTTAAAAGGAATGAGTAAGATGTAGATAAGAAGATTAAACAAACTGAGTCTTTTATGTATTATGTATTAAGTGACTGATTAGAAGCTTCATAATTTTGTATGTGTGTCTACAGGACAAATCACTATGCCAGAAAAAAAGTCTGGCCTTAAAAATGCCCAACTGAGATATTCTTTTCCAATCTCAAGGAAGAAAGACCTCTGAGGAGCAATGTCATTGCTGCTTTCAATGGAAACAATGATCCTAAATAAGCAATATTTATTGCAATCCCAAGACATCAGGGAACCTTACTGAGTAAAGAAAAAAGGATATGGGAGGAATTCATCCATAAAATTGAAATTCATTAAAGAGTGGATTAAAAGGCAGAATCCAATCAAAAAACATATTTGATACAGAGACACAAACAGGGTAAAAATAAGGAATTAGAGCAGTACAAGAAAAGTCAAAAAGACTAGTAAAATCTTAGAAAAAGTTAGTTAGATATAGTAAATCCCTGGAGTAAATTGAATGGAAATTGAAAGCAGTAAATATGTGTGTGTATGTGTGTGTGTAAATATATATATGCATATATATATATATATGGAATTTTACAAAAATTCTGCATGTAATAAAAGAAGCCATATAACCAAAAGTAAAAAGGCAAAAATGTTAAACTTCATCTTTTCAGATCAAAATGCAATAAAAATTACATTTAATTAAGGGACATGAAAGCATAGAAGAAGAGATAACTGGAACCTAAATAATCTAATCCTAAGGAATGAGCTGGCCGGGCAAGGCAACAGCTAATACAAATCACAATCCATCAGTTGAAATATTCAGCTGGGTGTTTTCCAGGATGTGTAAATTTGACTGCCAGTGGAGGAGAAAGGAGAAGGGGAAGAAAAGATAGAGGTCTTGGTGATCAGTTATACAAACCTTTTCATCTTTCCCCTCCCATCTGATGAGGTTGGTCAATGATCAAATAAGCTATGTCTAATGCTCCAGGAATTGATGATGACCCAGCCCAATTGGCTCAATGCATCTCTTCTAATATCTAGAAGATTATGCAAAGTTCCAAAGAAATACAAAGATTGTTGAACCACTTGGAAAACCTCAAGTTACTTGAATTGAGGCAACAATTGTAGTGTTCTCTTGTTTGAGTTTTCTTAGGGTCTCTGGGAGCAGCCTTCCTTTCAGTCCAGTAATCACAACAAGAGCAGCCAGGGGTTAAAGTCCAAATCCTTTATTGTCTCTTTCAAAGTCTTGTCTCCTTTCCTGGGGCCCGATTAGCTTTCTTAGAGGCCTATCTCTCTCCTTGGTTCCAAGAGCTTGAGCTCCTGCCTGTCTTCTCTGCCCTTTGAATCACTCCAAATGAATCCTGGCTGAGGCTTCTAGCTTATATGCTCCACACTGAGTATAAACCAATCATTATATCACTAGGAAACCATTATTTGTTGTAGGATTAAATCAATCATACTGAACCATGCTAAATTAGATAACCACTGTCTCCTCAATTCCACTTAATACCTTGTTTCAAGTTCTGGCCCATAACAAACAACTGCAATGGAAGTATCAATATACAAACCAAAAAAACAAAAAAACAAAAAAACAAAAAAACCCAAAAAACAGATCAGTACATAAAAGATTTTGGACCTTTGCCCACCACCCCAAGTAAATAGTATCAAAGGAAAATATAGAAATATCAGCTCATTGATGAATTCACAGCTTCACTAACAAAATGCAAGAAGATCCAAAGACAAGTTGCTGAAAAAGTGAAAGATTTTGTTGCCAGAATAAGAGCAAGTTCCAAGTCTTGGTTGTTTTCCTGAGGTGGTCATAAAGAGAATGATCTCATATCATGGCAAAATGAAACCCAATCCCAAGAGTGGCTGCAGGATGAGGACATTTCAGAAGGTGATTTCCATCTTATTCTAGAGAGAGAATCTTCCATTAGGCAACTTGAAGCTGATAGAACGATTATAAATGAAATATTTAAGGACTTAGCTGTGAAGATTCATCAACAAGGAGATGTGATCCAGAAGCCAATATAGATGACATCAAAGTACATATCCAGCAGGCAAACAAGCAGCTATCTAGGGCTGCAAATTATCAGTGCAAGTCCTGAAAAACTCTGTACATTATTTTTTTGATTGTTGTCACTAAATTGGTGACTCTTGGGCTTATCATTGGGAGATCCTTCAAAAAAAGTTACTAGGGAGACAGTGTTGCCCTTTAACATCTAAATTATATAGAAGAATTCTTCTAAATAGTAGTTTTTATCATTGTATAGTTGTTAAGTATATGATGATGTCCATACTTTGTCATTTTTATTTGATGGGAATTCTTTGTTTCAATATATTTTCTAATATTGAAATGGTTTCTACATTTTTTATGCTTTTGTCATATTCTTCAATTTAACTGTTAATAAATTTTTATCTGTATTCAAATTTATCATCAGCCAATTGTTTAAATTGTTGACTGTTAATCAGTTTTTGCCATTAAAAACTTTTCCATCATATGTACATCTCTATTGTTGTGCATACTTGTACCTAACTTTCTGTTGGCACAAAGAAAATATCTGATTTTTCTTTCAGTTTAGGTAGAGGAAATATTGTAAAAACAACTTAAAATATTGATTATCAGATCTCTATACTGCTTATTTCAAAATAGAAAGTGCCAAAAGAATATTTCTTGCATAATTCATTCTTTTGATACCTGTATTAAATCAGAAAAACAACATATGATCATATTCTTAATTTGTATAATACTTCTGATATGTATTTATTAAACATTTTTAGAGTGCGCTTGCTAAATACCTCTATAGTGAGGGAAGATTGTGATAACATAGGCTGTATCTAGCCCTTATCCCTATTTGGAGAAGTACAATCTGTAAATGTTTATTGTGCATTTGGAGGGAAAAATATGAAAATGCTATCACTAATAATTTTTGAATTCAAGACTCACTGTATGGTTGACTACACTAAAAACAGAAATCCAGGTTTTTCAGTGGTTTTGATTTACCTTCCCTCCTATCTGGTTGAGGAGTAACTATGTTCTTAGATCAAAATTACCATTATTAGCTAATACACTGACTAATTTTCCCTGATTTGTTTTACTCTTTCTCATTTATATGCCATTTTGTACCATACTTCATTAGAATGAGGATTGAGTGTTTTGTCAATAAACCCACTAGTTTTTTTTTTAATCAATGTTGTTTTAATGCAATTATCTGAAATATTGCAAAGTGGATTCTTTCTATTCTGATTGTGTGTTCTGTAATGTTCTTGTACAGCAGCTTAATAGTGAATGTACTGTTTAACTGGCAAGTTATAATATTTTAATTGGAAACAAATGAAGTTAACTAATTTAGTAAAATGAAACTTTTTCAACCAAAATGATAATTTAAGCTGAAAAAATGAATCAAAGAATCATAAGAACAATCAATAATTTTGTTAAAAAGAATGAAAATGATACAACATACCAAAATTTGTGGGATATAATAAAAGCATTACTTACAGGCTTAGCTTTTATCCTTTTTCCCCTCCCCAGTAGCCTTCATTTTTGCAAGTACGGGTAAAGATAGTTTTCAACATTCACTTTTGTAAGATTTTGAGTTCCATTTTTTCTACATCCTTCCTTTACCTTCTTTCTCCCCAAGACAACAAGCAATTTGATGTTATAAATATAAAAGCATTTAAACATTTTTCATATTAGTCATATTTTGAAAGAAAAGTTAGAACAAAAGGGAAAAACTATGAGAAAGAAAAAAAAACAAGCAAGCAAACAAACAAATAAGTTAAAAATAGTATGGTTGATTCATCTCCAGTCTCCATAGTTCTCTCTCTGGATACAAGTGATATTTTTTCATCCAAAATCTATTGGAATTGTTTTGGATCACCACATTGCTAAGAAGGGCTAGGTTTATCATAGCTAATCATCACATCTTCTGATTCTGCTCACTTCACTCAGCTTTAATTCATGCAAGTCTTTCCAGGATTTTCTGAAATCAGCCTGCTTATCATTTTTTATAGAACAATAATATTCTATTACATTCATATACCATGACTTAGTCAGCCATTCCCTCATTGATGGGCATCCACTTAATTTCTAATTCCTTGACACCACAAAAAGTTGCTAAGAATATTTTTGCACATGTGGGTTCTTTTGCATCTTTTATGTTTCCTTTGGGATAGAGATCCAGTAATGACACTGCTGGTTCAAAGGTTATACAGTTTTATAGCTCTTTAATCATTGTTCCAAGTTGTTCTCTAGAATGACTGGATCAATTCAAAATTTCATCCAACAATGCATCAGTCTAACTGTTTTCCCATATTGCCTTGTCATTATCTTTTCCTGTCATTTTAAGCATTCTGATATATGTGAGATGCTAACCCAGAGTTGAAAAACTTATATTTCCAAATGTGCACATCAATATAAAAGGAGCAGATCAATAAATTTGAGATGCAACTTTTAAAAATGGAATTAATAAATATGTCCCCAATTCATCATTAAAATGAAAATCATGAAAATCAAAGGAAAAATTCTTAATGAATTTTTTGAAATAAATGATATTCATGAAACTTATGAATTAAATGGATTTATTAAAAACAATTTTAATGAAAAAATAAAATAAACCATTGTTTAATTTAATTTAAAAAGAAAGACAAAACTACTCATCTCAAAAATGAAAAGGTAAAATATTCCATTAATTAAGAAATTAAACCAATTATTAGGAGTGATTTTGCCCAAACATTTGCCAGTAAAACTGATAATCTAAGTGAAATGGATAAGTAATCACTTAAAAAAGTTCCCAGTTTAACATAAGAGGAAATGAAATTCTTAAATTACCACATCTTAGAAAAAATAAATTGAACATGCCATAAGGCTAGAAATTCCACCAGCTAGAAATTCCAGGACCAGAAGATTTTACAAACGACTTACCAAATTTTTAAGGCATAATTAAGCCCAGTATGATATAAGCTCTTTGAAAAAATAATTGAGTCCCCATTCATTTTAGGGCCCATATATGCTTTTCAAAACAGCAAAAAACGAGAAAGGAACTTATAAGTCAATTTCCTTAATTAATATAAAATAAATTAATATAAAATTAGTATAAAATTTTTAAATAAAAAGAAATTAAAGCAATTATTACCAAAGTCATACATATGAGATGAAGCCATGATGGTGGAATAAAGGCAGAAATGTCAACCTCTCCCCCCAAATGCTCCAAATTCCTTTAAATAATGTCTCTAAACAAATTTTGGAGCATCAGCGTGGAGTAGAGCATTTTCCAGGTGAGGGAAGCTTGGGAGTTCAGAGAGAAGGTCTGTGACATTAAATGCACACCAGTGTACAATCCTGATATGGGATGCACAGGTGCAACACAGGACTCAGCCACAGTTCCGGCCCGAGCCTAGACCCAACCTCGGAGTCAGCAGCAGTCCTGGTGGCTTCCAGACTCCTCAGCCCAGAGTCACAAAAGAGGACTTGGAAAGGCAGCAAAAAAGGTGTGTGGAACCAGAGTGGGAGCCCAGAATGCAAGCCCAAAGCAGACAATCCTAGCCCCAGCTCTGGGCTGGACCCCAGTGTCATCAAGATGGGACATTTGAATCAGCAGGACTCAGAAGGTCAGTGGAGTGGATCTGTGGCAATGAGGTGAGTATCTGATGTGCAGTCATGGCCAGAACACTAGATCTTACAGCTACAGTAGGGCTCGGAAACACCCCAAAAGCTCCAAAGCAGAAAGGAGTGCTTGTGGTCAGATTCCTGGAAGAATTTCTAATAACAGATGCACAAAACTCCCAAAGCTTGCGACAGCATACCCTCCACCCTGGAAACAGAGTCCTAATTTCACAAAAAGATAAAAGCACAGTAAAAAGCTAGAAAAATGAGCAGAAAATGTTGACCATTGAACATTATGGTGACAAGGTAGATCAAAACACACATTTAGAAGATAACAAAGTCAAAACTCCTACATCCAAAGCTTCCAAGAAAAATAAGTCATTACATTCAGTCCACGGAAGAGCTCAAAAGGGACTTTGAAAATAAAGTAAGAGAAGTAGAGGAAAAATTAGTGAAAAAATAGTGAGAGGTATGAAAGGAAATACAAAAAGCTAAGAAGAAGAATGCCTTAAAAGCAAATTGGCCAGTTGGGAAAGGAGGTACAAAAGCTCACTAAAGAAAATAATTCCTTAAAATATAGGAGCAAATGGAATCTAATGTCTTTACGAGAAATAAAAATACAATAAAATAATGCCCCCCCCCCAATGTGAACTATCTTATTGGACAAACAACTGAAAGTAAACCCAGGAGAAATAATTTAAAAATTATTGTTCTATCTGAAGTCATGATCAAAAAAAGAGCCTGGACATCATTTTCAGGATATCCCATCAGGATAATATAAGATTTAGCAACTTCGACATTAAAGGACCAGAGGACTTGGAATATGATATTCTGGAGAGCACCCAAGAATCACCTACCCAGCAAAACTGAGTATAATCCTTCAAAGGAAAAGTGGTCATTAAATGAAACAGAGGATATTCAAGCATTTGTGATGAAAAGATCAGAGCTGAATGGAAAATTTGATTTTCAAGTACAGGACTCTAGAGAAGCATAAGGAGGTAATCAGGAAAGTGACATCATGAATGACTTAAGGTTTATCTGTTTATATTTTACATGGGAGGATAACAATTGTAACTCATTAGAAAGTTCTTATTATCATGGAAGTTAGAAATATACATACATACATACATACATACATACACACATACATACAAAACAGGTGTAAGCTGAATATGAGGGGATAATATCTTTTTTTAATTGATGAAATTAAGGGATGAGAGAGGAACGTACTGGGATAAAGGGACAGGGAGAAATGGAATAGTGCAAATTATCTTCCATAAAAAAGAGGCAAGAAAAAGCTTTTACAGTGGAGGGAAGGGGGAGGGAGGGAGAGAGTGAGTGAATGAACCTTACTCTTATCAGAATTGGCTCATATAAGAAATAGTATATACTCAATAGAGATATAGAAATATATTTTATCCTGCAGGAAAATAGGAGAATAGGCTATGGGAAGTGGGAGAGAATGATAAAAGAGAGGGCATATTAGGGAGGGAGTGGTCAGTAGTAAAATACTTTTGAGTAGGGACAGGGGGAAAGAAGAAAGAGAAAAATGGGGGGAAATATAATTAGTAATAATAATCGTAAAAATCAATTGAAGCAAGTTTCTCTAATGAAATATTATTGTTCTTTGGTAAATGATTAGCAGAATGCTAATCCTGGAAAGTTCTTCATGAAGAAAGTGAAATAAATATACTGTATATAAAGGAATAGCAATGTTCTTGGATGACCAGCTGTAAATGAGTTTGTTATTCTTAGTTGCATAATAATCCACAACTAGTCTGAAGGATTTATGATTAAAAATCCTGTCCATACCTAGAAAAAGAACTGATTGTATCTGATAACAAATACAATTCTCTATTTTTCTCTCTCCCCCCCCTTCTCTCTCTATTTTTAATTTAATTTTTCTTGAGGGATTTTATTTTCATTAGGGTAGGATATCCGTTATTTTTCATAACTTGAATTTATTGGAAATGTTTTGTATAACTTCACAGATAATTTCTTAATTGTGAGTGGGGTTAAGGGAGAAAACCTAGAATTCAAAAATCTTATAAACAAATATAAATTTTAATATAACTGGGGGAAACATTAAATTAATTAATTAAAATTTTAAAAATCATACACAATGACTAGCTGGGATTGATACTAAAAATTTAGGGTTGGCTCAATTTTAGAAACAAACAAACAAACAAATATAAGAATAGTTGACAATATCAACAACAAATATAACAAAAATCATATGACTGTAAATAGATGTAGAAAAAGCTTTTCACAAAATATGATACCCATTCCTATTTTTAAAAGCTGGAAAACATTGAAATCCATGAAATCTTTCTTAAATGACAAGTAGTATTTATTTACAACCAAGAAGACACATTATCTATAATGTGTATAAATGTGAAACCTTCCCAATAGGCCCAGGAGTTGAGCAAGGTGATCCATTTTCACCACTATTATTTAATATTATACTAGAGATGTATGTATAGAAGTAAGAAAAAAATAAGAGGAAGAAAAATAAGCAATAAAGAAACAAAAGTATGACTCTTTGCAGATGATATTTTAGAGACACCTAGAGAATTAACTTTAAAACTAATTTAGTTTTGCAAAGTTCCAGAATATAAAATAAACTCACATAAATCATTAGCATTTCTATTATGGAAATAAGTTTTGCATGATTTAACATATATAATTAATATAAAATTGTTTAGAGAAGGACAGTAGAAAAGGGAGGAAATATAGAAGTCAAAATTTTCTAAAAATATTTAATGAAATAAACATTTTAAATTGCTTTTTTACTTCACTGATTATGTCTATTCATGCCTTTTATGTTAATTTTTTTACTAAGAATATTTTATGAACTATATTGTTTTTAAAAGCATAAAACATGGTAAAGGATGAAAGGGGTATCAAAAGAGGCCTTCTCAGGAATAGTGATGAAAAAGTGAGAGAAAAGAATTGTAAGGAATAGCCAAATTCTATTCTTGCTGAATAGCTGAATCTTCTTCCCACTCAGTTCCCTGTTGCTTTCATTCACCAAAATGTGCTCCATTTTTAATCAGTAGCAGCTTGATGCCAATCACATTATTATGGAAAGTCATCTTATTTTGTTTTGTCTCTCATCTTCTGCTTAGTTTTAACTTGAAATTAGTTCTATCTTCAACCATTAAAAAAAAATACTACCAAAAATGTAAAACTACACTTGATTCAAATGGAACTTAATACTCCATGTTTCCACAATGCAATATCTATCTCATTATGATGCTTAATTTTATACCAATTTTGAGGTAGCTGATTTCAGACAGTAAAAAATGTCTGATTATAATTAATGTGTCCCAAATATCTCAGTGCCTTGAAGGAAACAGGCAACATATTCTAGTCCCAATCTGCTGTTTTAAAATGATCAATCAGCAGGAGGAAAACTAATCAAGGGAAAATTTTATTTATGTGCCAGACAACAGGAATATTTAGACCATTAATCTAGTGACAAAAACAGATGAACAAGCACAACTAAAATGATTCAAAAGTTAAAACAAATAGGATCACGTTTTTAAAAATGATATATTTGCACTAGAGAATATCAATAAGTAAATTTGAAATATATTTTGCTTACTCTTCATGCTCTAATTGATCATTTAAATGAGAATAACAAACTACTATGTGGTGAAAATATTTGAGGGAAAGGGGATAAGTTTATGAAGTATAAGATGGTTTGTAGTTTTGGTAGAGATAGGTATAGATAAAATGACAGACTTTATAAAAAATCTGGCCCTGTTAAAATATTTATTTTTGAAGGTATGACTTAAAAAACAAAACTAGAAGTTTCATTTATTTGTACATGCATTAAAAGTGAAGAGAAAAATCCACAGGAAAGAAAAAAAGTAAGTTAAAAAATATGCTTTGATCAGCATTCTGATTCCATCAGTTATTTATCTGTTTATGCATAACATTTTCTTTCATGAATTCTTTGTATTTATTTTGGATCATTGTATTGTTGAGAAGAGCTGAGTCAAAGAATACAACATACCATTGTATGAGTCATCATACAATACAATCACAATATATCGTGAACAATGTTTTTCTGATTCTGCTTATTTCACTCTTCATCAGTTCATACAATTCTTACCAGGATTTTTGAAATCTACTACATTTCTTATAGTACAATAGTATTTCATCATATCCATGTACCATAGTTAATTTAAACATTCCCCACTTGATGGGCATACTTTCAATTTATAATATTTTTCTACCATGAAAAGAGCTGCTATATATATATATATATATGTATATATATATATATATATATATATATTAAATCTTTTCTTTATCTTCTACTTGGTTTACAGAAGTAATGATTTTGTTGGGGCACAGTTCCAAATTACTATGCAGAAATGTTGGATTAGTACACAACTCCACCAACAATGCATTGGTATCACAACTCTCACACAATCTCTACATTTATCATTTCTCATTTTTTTGTCACATTGGTCAATCTGAGAGGTGTGAGATGGTGTCACAGAGATTTATTTTTAATTTGCATTTCTCTAATCAAAAGTGATTTTTAAACCACTTTTTCATATGGCTATAGTTAGCTTTCATATTCTCATCTGAAAAATGCCTGTTCCTATCTTTTGACCAGTTATCTGTTGGGTAATGATTGGCGTTTCTTATAAAAATTGACATGGTTCTCCCTATATATTTGAGAAATGAAATCTTTATCAGAAACACTGATTGTAAATATTGTTCTACAGCTTTTTATTTTCCTTGTAATCTTGGATGCATTGGTTTTATTTGTACAAAAGCTTTTTAATTTAATATAATCAAATTATCTATTAAGCATTTCATAATGATCTCTACCTTTATTTTTAATCAAAAAATTTTCCCTTTCCCATATGTCTGATAAGTAGTCTATTCTTTGCCCTTCTATTTTGTTCATGGTGTCCCCCTTTACTCCTAAGTCATAAACCCATTTAGAACTTACCTTGATATAGTGAGATATTGGTCTATACCTCATCTGTGTCCAGTTTTTTTTTTTTTTCAGTTTTCCAGTTTTTCCAGGAATTTTTGTCATAGAGTGAGTTTTTCTTAAACATTAGGTTACTTTTGTCATTGGCTACTCTGTCTTGTTGACCTAGTCTATTCCACTGAGCTACCTCTCTCTTTCTTAGTCAGTCAATTTGATAGTTTTGATGCTTATTGTAGTATATTATAGTTTGAGATCTGTTATTGTTAGACCACCTTCCTTTGTATTTTTTTCATTAATTATCTTAGTATTCTTGACCTTTTGTTCCTCCAGATGAAATTTTTTGGGGGGCAGTGAGGCAATTGGGGTTAAGTGACTTGCTTGGGATACTTATCTAAGAAGTGTTAATTATGTGAGGCCAGATTTGAACTTAGCTTCTCTTGATTTCAAGGTCAGTGCTATATATACTGTGCCATCTAGTTGCCCCAGAAGAATTTTCTTGTAATTTTTTCTAGCTCTTTTCAATTTGTTGGTTTAATTGGTATGACATTGAATAAGTCAATCAGGCAGAAATATTTTTTTCTTATATTGACTCAGTCTATTCATAAGCAGTTGATATTTTTCCAATTGTTTAGATATGATTTTATTTGTGTGAAAAATGTTTTGTAGTTATATTCACTTAGTTCCTGAGTTTATCTTGGTAGGGAGACTCCTAGGTATTTTATATTGTGTACAGTTATTCTCAATGAAAAACGAATGATTATTAGAAGAATGTGCCATAAATGGAGACTGCTAAACAACTCAAATTTTGGTGTAGAGGGCCACAGATAGTGGAGAATTTCTGGGTGAAATAAAAGATCCTTCAGCTCAGAGGGAACCTGTTGAGAGCCAATTTTCCTTTGGGGGCTTCTCAGTCTTCCTGATAAGTCAGGGAGGATGAAAAGTTGTATTCTACTTGAAGTAGAGATACTTGTTGTTAGGAGGCATCTACATAATAATAGCAGGGTGTTTATGTGACTCCACATGTTCAGCATCCTATAGTTGGCGCATGCCTAGTATAGTTAGCACATGCACAAGGTGCTGTAGTGATATAATTGTACTGGAGTATTTAAGGCTGAGATAATGTGAAATAAACACACTCCATGTTAGACCATCTATGTGGGTTCCACCCCTTCATTCCTCTACTAAGATCAAGGACTCAGGCTGGTACTGAGATCTTCCAGAGAGCTAGTCCAGACAAAAAACTTGGGACCGGAATTCAGACCCTCCAAATGAGCAAGTTTTGTTCCATTAGTTACACATTAAATTTGGGACAGTATTGTGTATCTATCTTGGCAAAATGGAAATTAGTTTTTTTTTTTTTTTTTGATGAGGTGATTGGAATTAAGTGACTTGCCCAAGATCACACAGCTAGTAAGAGTTGAATATCAGAGGTAAAATTTGAACTAAGGTCTTCCTGACTTCAGGGCCAGTGCTTTATCCATTCCACCATCTAGCTATGCCTATTAAATTTTTATTAGATATGGATCCAATTATTCAGAAGGAAACTGGGTGAGAAGGTTTTGTGATATTTATTTAGATGTTATTGATATATCATTGGGAGAATTCAGAATTGGTTCAAAGAGTTAGGTTTGAAAGCTCTCTTATTTTACAGGAAACTAAGAGGGAAAGTCGTCAAGAGGAGGCAGGATGTGATAGGACAGAGGGCAGATTGGAGAAAAGGTCAAGCAGAAACAAAAAGCTTTTGAGGAAGGACAAGGTGAAAGAAGAGACAGAGTGGAATGAATGGGAGAAATATAGTTAGGAGGAATAATTTGGGGGGGAACTGAAGAAAGTTTCTCTGATAAAGCCTCATCTCAAACATACAGTGAACTGACTTGAATTTGTAAAAATAAGAGCCATTCCCAATTGATAAATAATCAGAAGATAAAAAAATGGTTTTCAGATGAAGAAATCATAGTTATATATAGTCATATGAAAAATGCTCTCACTCATTATTAATTGAGGAAATGAAAATTAAAATAATTCTGAAGTACTAGAACATACTTATTAGTTTGGTTAATAGGACAGTAAAACAAAATGACAAATGGTGAAGGGTTTGTGAGGAAAATAAGACATTCATTCATTGTTGGGAGAATTGTAAAATGATTCAACCATTCTGTAGGGTAATCAAAACTATTTCCAAAGAGCTACAAAACCACATATATCCTTTTTACCATTTTACACTTCTAGATCTACATCCCAAAAGATATAAAAAATAAAAATGAAAAGGATATATAAATACAAAAATATTTATGGCAGCTATATTGTGGGAGCAAAAAATTTGTTAATTGAAGGGATGCATTAATTGTGGAATAGCCAAATAAACTGAAGTATTTGATTATGCTGGACTACTGTTGTGCTATCAGAAATTACTAGCAGGATACTCTCAGAAGAAGCTGTAAAGACTTCATAATAAGATGGAAAATGTACAGTAATATTGTAAGATGGTCAGCTATGAATGACATAACTATTCACAGCAATTCAATGATATAATACAAATCTGAGGCACTTATGATGAAAAATGCTATCCATACTGAGAAAAAAGAACTAATTGTAGCTGAATGCTGATTGAAGCATACTTTTCAAAAACTTCCTTATTTTTCTTGAGGTTTTGTTTTTTGTTTGTTTGTTTTTATTTCTAGTCTACATTTTCTTTCACAAAATGACAACTATGTAAATGTTTTGTGTGACTACAAATGTATAACCTATATGGAATTGCTTACATTCTCAGTGGGGGGTGATGGTGATTGGTAGGAGGATGGAAGAGAATTTGAAACACAATGTTTTGAAAACCAGTGTTAAAAATTAACATGATTGAAATGACAATTTTAAAAAGCAAAGTATGTAAATTAATTTGGTGAGTTGTAGAATAAGAATATTTACCAATACACATCTTTTATTTCACAAGACTCAAAACATTTCATCATAATATCATTTCACTTATGAAATAAGGTAGATAAGGCTCCAGAGATCATTATTTAGAAATGATACATAACATTTATGCTTTTTTTTTCTGGTAGAGTTAGCATAGTGGTGACATACACAGACTTCTGGATTTAGAGTCTGGAAGATAGACACAGACAATAACTAATATGAACCTGATCAAGTCACATAACATCCTATGGCTCAATATTCTCATCTGTAAATAAAAGATAAAACAGCATTTACTTTACAGAATTTTTATGAGTACTAAATGAAATAATATTTTTAAATGTCTTTATAAACACAGTGTCAAAAATTCCAGCTATTTATTTTTACTCTAGTATTTGCAAAGCACTGTCACATATATTGTCATATGAAGAATAACCTTGTGACATAAAGTGTCAGTTATTTTTTCATCTTTTTGATAAGAAGCCTGATCAGAAAAGCTGATTTCCCTATAATCACTTAGCTAATAAATTTCAAAACCAAAATATGATCTTTCTAACTAGATCTTTCTGATTTAAACTCTAATACAAACACTAAGGATGATAAGTCCTATAATACTTATCTCATAGGGTTATCATGAGATGCAAATGTGTTAATTCATCCAAAATATTTTTGGAAATTTTAATGAGCTATATAAATGCCTATTTCTATCATTGGTGGTATTGGCAGCAGCAGTAGTAAAAGACTCTCCAACTCCTGCCCTGATATAAAAGACCTTCAACATACATTTTGATTCTTCCTCAAATGTCCTAAACATTCAGTTCTTCAAACTACTGACCTCCTTTGAGCTACTGCCCCGTCCAATCTCAGCCACAGAAAAAGATGATAATATCCTTGAACTTAGCACATGCATATTTACTATATTTTTCTTCAACAATTCTGAAATCCTCTCATCCAATAATAATCTATTGGCTTTTCACCTCTTATCTCTGTCTGCCTTCAGAAAACCATAATTTTCATCTTTACCATGCCCTCCAATCCTTTGGAGTGTCTTCTAAATCATCTCTCCTGCACTAACTATTCTCTCCTCTTCTCCCCATCATGTCTCCTTGATGAACTATTTCAACCATTCCTTCTCACATCCCTAGCCCTTTTTTCATATGGCTAATTAGGTCCAGTGAATTCTTATTCTTGGATCACTTCCATCATTCATCTTTTTTTATAACTACAGACATGCTATTGAAACAGAATGGAGAAAATCCCATAACTATTCTGACTGAGTCCCATACAAGTTTATGTTACAGATGCTCAAATGAACCCTCACTGCTGCTGGGCAACTCCACTATACATTCTCTATCAACTCACTATTGCAGTCTATATAACAGTTTCTCCAAACATTTTCAATCCTCTTCAGTCTTTCCATGGCTTGCTTCTACTTCCCCAACTCTCTCCATTGGATAACCTTGTTTCATATTTTACAGAACAAAATCAATATTTAGAAAACAAAATTCTTTGACCTCCTCTTTCTCCCTCCTTTATTTCTTATCACTCAGATGTCTTCTTCAACTTTCTCCCTACTTCACTCCTGTCTTACATGATAAAATAGTCTTATTCCTTATCAAAGCTAATCTTTCTATTTGTTCAAATGATCTCATCCATCTGGAGTGCTCCAAAAGATTGTCCTTTCTGTTTGACTCTTTTTCTAATCATGACTTTCAGGTAGATTAATAATTTTAAAATTATCTCTTTTCGATCAATTTTTCAGGTCAGTTGTTTTTCTAAAGAGGTGTTTCACATTTTTTCTATTTTTCATTTTTTGTTTTATTTTATTATATCTTGATTTCTCATAAAGTCATTAGCTTCCATTTTCTCAATTTTATTTTTTAATGAATTATTTTCCTCAGTGAGGTTTTGTACCTCCTTAATTGGCCAGTTTTCCTTTTTAAGGCATTTTTCTCCTCATTAAATTTTTGTATTTTACTTTGTAAAATTCTTTCCTAATTTTCAATTCTTTTCCTAATTTTTTCTTCCATCTCACTTTTTTCAAAATCCCTTTTGAAAACTTCCATGATTTGAGCCCAATTCTTACTTTTCATGAAGACTGGATGTAGCTTTGACTCAATGATTATAACCAATAGCTATAGGGCTTAAGAACTATGGTCAAAGCATTGTACAGGAGCCATCAATAAAAAAGCATTCCAAAGAAAAAGAAAAGTAAACAAAAAGCAAAATGGCTATCTGATGATACTTTATGATGATACTGAGGAAAGGAAGTGAAAGAGAAAGAAGAATGGGAAAGATTACTTAACTGAATGAATAACTAAAGAGAATAGAAAGGAGAGATAAGATTTTCTTAAATGAGCAATGCAAAGAAACAAAAGAAAACAATAAAATGAGAAAGAATACAATTATTCAAAAATTATGATACCAAGATAAGGTTTCAATCAAAAGTGGACATGATAAGAGACAAAAAAGGTAGGAATTAAATAGAAGGAATTAAGAAGAGGTCTTAAAAATATATAGGAGAACTATAGAAGAAAGATCTTATCACCAATAATTACAATGTTATGACTAATGATCTAGAACCAGAAATCCTGAAGAATGAGGTCTAGGGACCTTAGGAAGCATTATTAACAATATAGCTAATGAAGATGATGGAATTCTAGCCAAGTGCTGCATTCAATGTGCCAACAATTTTTTTAAACAACAGTGGCCACTGGAATGTAAAAAATCAATCTATGTCCCAGTCTTAAAGAAAAGCAATTTCTAAGAAATTTCAAGTTACCAAATGGTTGTCCTTCTTTCAAACACCAGCAAGATTATACTTAAGATTCTGCAAGTTAGGCTTCAGCAATATATGAACCAAGAATTATCAGAAAAGCAAGTCTTGCTTTTTGTTTTTGTTTTACATTTTAGTTTTGTTGTTGCTGTTGTTTGTTTCTTTGCTTCTTGGTTTTTTTTGTTTTTTTTGTTTTTTTTTTCTTTAGCTACTTCCTATAATGCATTTTATTATGTATTTTATTTATCCCTTTCTTCTTTCCTCACATGTGAATCCTATTCCCTGACAAGGTAAGCAATCTGATATAGCTTATACATGTGCAATCATGTAAAATATTTTCATATTAGTTGGATCAATTTGTAACTTCGTCAAAGATGCTTTAGTGTCCCTGTTTCCCACATATCTTCCAATATTTATCATTTTTCTTTTCATCATATTTTCCAATCTCATAAATGTGAAATGGTACCTCAAAGTTTTATTTTAATTTGCATTTCTTTTATCAATAGCTATTTTGAGGATTTTTCCCACATAACTATGGATAGCTTTGATTTCTTTGTCTGAAAATTGACTGTTCATCTTCTTTGACCACTTGTCAATTGGAGAAATGACTTAAATTTTCCTATATTTGATGCAGTTCTTTATATATTTAGGAAATAAGGTCTATACTAGTAAAAAAAAAATTACAGAATTTTTGGTTTCCCTTTAATTTTGTTTGAATTGGTTTTGTTTCAGAAAAAAATTATAATGTATAACTAACATAATCTATTTTGCATTTTGCAATTCTTTATCTTTTTAAAAAATTGTTTTTATTAAAACTTTTTATTTTCAAAACATTTACATAGATAATTTACAACATTCACCCTTGCAAAACCTTGTGTTTCAATTTTTTCTCCCTCTCTTCCTCCTCCCCACCTTCTCCCCTAGAGAGCAAGTAATTCAATATATGTTAAACATAATACAGTTCTTCTATATATATTTCCACAATTATCATGCTGAACAAGAACAATCAGATCAAAAAGGAAAAAAATGAGAAAAATAAACAAAATGCTGACAAATTATATAACAGAGTGAAAATACTGTGTTGTAATCCATAGTCAGTCCTCACCATTCTTACCCTGAGTGCAGATACATTGAAACTAGCCTGAATCACCTCACTGTTGGAAAGAGCTATGTCCATCAGAATTTATCATTACATAATCTTGTTGTTACTGTGTATTATGTTCTTGTTCTACTTACTTCACTTAGCATCAGTTCATCTAAGTTTCCCCAGACCTTTCTTAAATCATCCTGCTGATCATTTATTATAGAATAATAATATTCCATAACATTCATATACCATAACTTATTCAGCCATTCTCCAGCTGATGGGCATCCCTTCAGTTTCTGGTTCCTTGCCATTACAAAAAGAATTGTTACAAACATTTTTGCATATGTTATTCCTTTTCCTTTCTTATGATCTCTTTGGGATTCAGACCCAGTAGAGACACTGCTGGATCAAAGGATGTGCACAGTTTTATAGCCCTTTGGGCATAGTTCCAAATTGCTCTCCAGAATTGTTGATCAGTTCATAACACTATCAACAATAAAGTGTCCCAGATTTCCAATATTCTCTCCAATATTCACCATTATCTTTCCCTGTGCAATGTTCTCTCTTTATTTTTTTATTCTTATATTCTTCCTTTATCCATCAATCTAACAAATAAGTTATTCTGTGCTTTTAAAAAATTGCTTATGTTATCATCCTTTATGTGTAAATCATGTACCCGTTTTTTGACCTTAATTTGGTATGTGGTATAAGATATTGTTCCATACCTAGTTGATATTATTCTCTTTTTCAATTTTCAGCATCTAAATGCACTGGCTGGTAGTTTTAAATAAATATTACTTATAATTTTAAGGAAAGTTTCATTTATTCTTATACTCCCTATTTTTAAAAAAGGGACAAGTGTTCTATTTTGTCAAGGGCTTTTTATGCATACATTGAGATAATTATATGTTTTTGTTGCATGTTTTTTTATTAATATGGTCAATTATGCTCATAGTTGTCCTCACATTGAAGCAATCAACCTGTTCATAGTGTATAATATTTGGGACATATTGCCATAATCTACTTGCTAATACAGAAGAGCAGATTTTTAAAGAGGCAGAGGAACTAGAAACCAAATTGCCAACATTCACTGGACTATGGAGAAAAAAAATCTACTTCTGCTTTATGGGGTACATTAATTTTTAATTGTTTGCATCACAAATGTGACCAGTGTTCAAAGAAATGGGAGTACCATGTTATTTGTTTTTTGAGGCATCTGTATGCAGAAAAAGAAAGAACAGTTAGAACCAAACATAGAACAACTGATTGCTGAAGAATGCAAAAGAAGTACAACAAAGTAATAAATTATCATTTAACTTATATATAGAGTACATTATGTAAAATGCCAGACTAGATAAATCAAAAGTTATAAATAAGGTTGATAGGAGAAAGATTAGCAATCTCAGATATGCAGATGCTACCATTTTGATAGCAGAAAGTGACAAATTAGGAAGCTTCTAAATGAGGTTGAAAGAAGAATGTGTAATAATTGACTTGAAGCTTGAACAAGACAAAAACAGCAACAACAAAACCAAAACCTTGGCAACTGGTTACATCACTTCCTGGCAAATAGAGGGAGAAGAAATGGAAGCAGTGTCAGATTTTATATTTTTATGCTTAAAAATCACTGCCAATGGAGACTGCAACCATGAAATTAAAACATCCTTGGTCTTTGGCACAAAAACAATAGCAAATCTGGATAGCATATTAAAAGCAGAGATATCACCTTGCCAAGAAATGTCCATATAGTCAAAACTATGTTTTTTTCCAATCAGAATGTATGGTTGTGAGAGTTGGATTGCAAGGAAAACTAAGTGCTGTAGAAAAAAGTTTGGAATTGTACTAGAGAAAATTTTTGAGAGTCTCTTGGATCGCAAGGGCATCAAATCGGTTTATACTTAAAGAAATTAATTCATATTAACTTAGGACAATGCCTCTCCACCCCCATAACAGAAAAAAGCCAACTTTACAATAAGCTTCAAAATCAATAAATAGGATATAAATGGGGTATATAAAAGAAGAAATGACTCCCTCAAAAAAGTAACTGAACATAACATTATGGTACCATGGAAGATTAAGGAACAAACTCAAAAGAAGAATATAAAGTTAAAAAGGCCAAAAATTTAAAGATACACAAAAAAAAATGTTAAAAGCAAAACAAAAAAATCCTGGAAGAGTATTTTTTTCCACAAAATCAGAGTCATAGAGGAAAAAAGTAGTTAAAGAAATGAGAGTGAAGGAAGAAAATTGTAGAAAGACAACTAACAATTTGATAAAAGAGGCAAAAACAATACTGAAGAAAATGTAATCTTAAATAAAAACAGAATAGAACAAACGGAAAAAGAGGCATAAAAATTCATTGAGGAAAATAACACCTCAAAAAGCAGAATTGGGAAAAGAGAAAAAGAGGTAGTGAGCAGCAGAGTTCCTTCAGAATCAATGTTAGATCAAGCCTCTGAACTTATTTTGAGTGACAGAACCCACAAACATTCAAAGTATAATAATTTTCCAGTTTAAGAAATCTTGGAAAGACTTCAGGAGAGGTGTATCTTAATTGAGTAGGGAGGAATGTGGCTCAGCCCAGGTGCACCTTTGGGAAAGTTGGAATGGGGAGGTCTAGCATGCAGAGAATTTAGTCAAAGCACAGCATCTTTTTTTGTACTGGTTCAGAAGTCCAGTGCCTGCTCTGAAAACTCCAACACAACCACAGAAGACAAATTGTGAGCCTCCCAACCCAGCATGACATGCAGGACTTGACCAGGCTAACCCATAGCAGTGAAAAAGCCCCATCACAAATGGAAAATCAGTACGAATCTCCTAACCCCCCTGAAAAAGAAACTTGGGACAATCTCTCCTGTGCCTTAGGAGTAAAGCTCAATTTTAAAAAGTGAATAAAAAAGGGGAAAAAAAGACTCCTGGCAATAGAAAGCTCATACAGGGAACTTCTTCTACAGGGAAGATTAGAACAGAAACCCAGAAAAGGACAATAATGGCAAAATGCCTATAAGTAAAACCTCAAACGAGTATGTGAACTAGAAAAGCACAAAAATGGCAGAGAGAGAAAAAGAGAGAGAGAGAGAGAGAGAGAGAGAGAGAGAGAGAGAGAGAGAAGAAATAAGAGCTATGCAGGATAATTATGAAAAATTTTTTTTGGGAAAGTCAACAGCATAAAAAAGGAAGCACACAAATTGACTGAAGAAAATAACTTTTTTAAAAATAGAATTTCTAAAACAAAAAAATTCAACTCCTTAGAAAACAAATTTGGCAAAATTGTAAAAAAATATGGACTGAACAAAACAACTCCTTTAAGGTATAATTGGCCAAATGCAAAAGGAGATACAAAATTAACAAGAAAATAATTAATTAAAAATTAGAATTGGACAAATGAAAGTAAATGACTCAATAAGACATCAAGAATCAGTCAAACTCATTTTTTTAAATGAAAAAATAGAAGAAAATGTAATGCATCTCACTGGAAAAACAACTAAACTGAAAATACATCCAAGAGAGATAATTGAAGAATTATTGGTCTACCTGAAAGCCATGATCAAAATAAGAACCTGGACAATGTCTTTCAAAAAATCATCAAATAAAACTCCATAAGGAAAAAATAGATGTTGAAAGAATCCACTGATCACTTCCTGAAAGAGACATCAAAATTCTCTAAGGAAAATTGTAGCTCAATCCCAAGATTTTCAGCTCAAGATAAAAATATTGCAAGCTGCCAGAAAGTAATAATTCAAATATCAAGGAGTCACAATCAGGATGACCAAAGACCTAGCAGGTTTTACATTAAAGAATCAGAGATTCTAGAATATGATATTCCAGAAGGCAAAGGTATTTGTACTATAAGCAAGAATTATCTTTCAGGGGAAAATATATATGATAAAATAGAAAATTTTCAATAATTTCTATGAAAGGACTACAGCTGAACAGAAAACTTGATTTTCAAAGACAAAACAAAAGAGAAAAATAAAAAGGTAAACAAAAAGTAACAACAACAATATTTTTAAAAGCTTAAAAGGTTTACATCTCTACATGGAAAAATGGTACTTGTAATTTTGAGAGCAGTGTCTTTGTCAGGAAAGTTAAAAGGGGTATTATACTAAGATGTAGATATAAATTGACTTTAATGTGAGGGTATAAAAATTAAGGGAGGGGAAGAATTGAACTGGGAAAAAATAAGGGAAGTAAATTGGGGTAAATTGCATTATATGAAAATATTATACATATATTATAGTAGAAGGAAAGGAGGGAGGCAGATGAGCAGTTTGAACTTTAATCTCATCAGATTTGGCTCAAAGAGGAAATCATATGCATATTTAATTTGTTATAGAAATCTCATACAAAAAAGATGGAGGGAAAGGGAAGAAAAGGGGAAGGCTAATATAAGGAAGGGCAGATTGAGAGAAGTGAGCATTGAGTTAAGAAAAGAGAAAATTATCAGATGGGAAAAATAGGACGAAAGGAAATACAGAGTTAGTAATCTTAACTGTGAATGCAAATGGGATGAATTCTCCATAAAATGGTTTAAAAATAAAAATCCTACAATATATTGTTTACAAAAAAAAATTGAAACAGAGATATACATACATAGTATAAATAAAAAGCTAGAGCAAAATATACTAAGCTTCAGATGAAATAAAAAGGAAAAAAAAAAGCAGGGATAGCAGTCCTGATCTCAGGTCAAGTAAAAGCAAAAATAAATTTAATTAAAAGAGATAAGAAAGGAAACTATATCTTACTAAATAGTACCATATAGAAAATGAAGTAATATCAGCACTAAATGTATATGTACCAAGTGGTATAGCACCCAAATTTTTAGGGGAGAAGTGAAGTCAGTTGCAAGAAGAAATAGACAGTAAACCTATACTGGTGTGAAACCTCACCTCTCTCAGAATTAGATAAATCTAATCACAAAATTAACAAGAAAGAAACTGCAGTAGTTAAATAGAATCCTAGAAATCTTAAATACAATAGATCTCTGGAGAAAATTGAATAGAAATAGAAAGGAATACAATGTTTTCTCAGTGGTACATGTTACACATACAAAAAAAAAAAAAACTGACCAGATATTAGGGCATAAATGTTTCACAATCAAATACAGCAAAGCAGAAATAGTGAACACATCCTTTTTAGATCACAATGTGATTTTAAATTACAAGTAATAAAGGGCTATGGAAAAATAGACCAAAACTTAATTTGAAAAATAATCTAATCCTAAAGAACGAGTGAATCTAACAAATCATAGAAACAATTGATAATTGCATCCAAAAAAATGACAACAATAAGACAATATTACAAAACTTAGAGGATGCAGCCAAAGCTATTCTTAGGGAAATTTTTATATTTCTTTTTTTTTAAGATTTTTTTTTAATTTTCAAAACATATGCATAGATAATTTTCACCATTCACCCTTGCAAAACCTTGTTTTCCAATTTTTCCCTCCCTTCATCCCACTTCCTCCTCTAGACTACAAATAATAGAATATATGTTAAACATGCTATTATTCTGTACATATTTCCACAATTATCATGCTGCATAAGAAAAATCACATCAAAAAGGGAAAAAGTGAGAAAGAAAACAAAATGCAAGTGAACAACAAAAAGGTGAAAATACTATGCACACTCAGTCCCCATAGTCCTCTCTCTGGTTGCAGACAGTTCATCACAAAACCATTGGGACTAATCTGAATCATCTCATTTTTGAGAAGTGCCATGTCCATCAGAATTGATCATCGTATAATCTTGTTGCTGTGTACAATGATCTCCTGCTTCTGCTCATTTCCTTTAGCTTCAGTTCATGTAACTCTCTCCAGGCCTCTCTGAAATCATCCTCCTGATCATTTCTTATAGAACAATAATATTTCATAACATTCATATACCATAACTTATTCAGCCATTCTCCAACTGATGGGCACCCACTCAGTTTCCAATTTCTTGCCACTACAAAAAGGGCTGCCATAAACATTTTTTGTACATGTGATTCCCTTTCTCTCCTTTATGATCTCTTTGGGATATAGACCCAATAAAAATACTGCTAGATCAAATGTAATGCATAGAAATTTTATAACTCTAAATGGTTACATGAATAAAATCGAGAAAAGAGAGATCAGTGAATTGGGAATGAAAGTTTTTTAAAAAGCTAGAAAAAGAACAAATTAAAAAATCTCTAATTAAATGCTAAAAAAAAATTCTCAAAGTTAAATGAGAGATTAATAAAATTGAAAGTAATAATGCAAAAAATTAAGTTAATATTTGGTTTTATGAAAAAACAACAACAATGGATAAACATTTGGTTAATATGATTAGAAAAAGGAAAGAAGAAAAGCAAATTACTAGTATTAAAAATGAAAAGGGTTAACTTATCATCAATGAAGAGGAAATTAAAGCAATAATTAAGAGCTATTTTGCTATCTTGTATGCTAATAGAACTGACAATCTAAATAAAATGGATAAATATTTACAAAAACATACCCAGATTAACGGAAGCAGAAATAAAATACTTAAATAGTCCCATTTTAGACACAGAATTGAACAAGCTTTCCATGAAGCCCCTAAGAAAAATTCTCCAAGGTCAAATGAATTTATAAGTAAATTCTACAAAACATTTAAAAACAATTAATTCCAATACTATATAAACTACCTGAAAAATAGGTGAAAATATCCTGCCAAATTGGTTTTATGATACAAATATTGTGCTGAGACCTGAATAAGGAATAGTCCTGAGAACAAAAATTGTAGACCAATTTCCCTAATTAATATTGATGCAAGAATCTTTCATAGAACATTAACAAAGAAATTACAATAACTTATCATAAAGATAATGCACTGTGATTAAATGGGATTTATAACAAGAATATAGGACTAGTTCAGTATAAGGAAACCTAATGGCATAAATGACCATATCAATAATGAAACTAATCATATCATGGTCTCAATAGATGCAGAAAAAGCCTTTGATAAAATGCAGCACTCATTCATATTATAAACACTAGAGGATGTAGAGATAAAAGGAATTTTCCTTAAAATGATAAATAGCATTCATCTATAACCATAAGCAAGCTTTTTATGTACTAGATGATAGATTTTTATGAGCTAGATGCATTCCAGTAAGATCAGGAGTGAAACAAGGATGCCTACTATCACCACTATTATTCAATGTTTTTCATAAAATATTAGCTTTGGCAATAAGAAAAAAATTAAGAAGTTAATGGAATTAGAGTAAATAATGAAGAAACAAAATTATCACTCTGCAAATGATATGATGGTATATTTAGAAAATCCTAGAAAATCAACAAAGTAACCCAATTAGAAACAACAACTTTAGCAAAGTTGCAGGAAAAAAAAGAGATTCATATAAATCATTGGCATCTCTCAATATTACCAACAAAGCACTAGCAATGAGAGATAGAAAGAGGAATTCTGTTTCAAGCAACTTTAAACAATATGAGGTATTTGGAGTCACTTGCTAAGACAAAGCTAGGAATTATATGAACACAATTACAAAACAGTTTTCACCTAAAGCCAGGAACCACAAAGTTAGATCTAAACATTTGTAACAATACCAATGC
The DNA here is from genome assembly GCF_016432865.1 of Antechinus flavipes. Lineage (NCBI taxonomy): Eukaryota > Metazoa > Chordata > Mammalia > Dasyuromorphia > Dasyuridae > Antechinus > Antechinus flavipes. Next base: position 232,009,590 of record NC_067398.1, read on the forward strand.
TCATGGGTATGATGATATATATATATATATATATATATATATATATATATATATATATATATATATATATATAATTATAACTAATATAATAAAAATAACAATTTTATTGGAACCTGAAAAGCATAATCAAAAGAAGAATCTAGTTAGATTTTAAGAAATTACCAAAGAAAATTACCCCCTTATCCTATAATCAGAGGATAAAATAAAAATTGACACAATAAACTAACAATTACCTGTGAGTTCCAAAAGTGAAATCTCCCAGGAATCCTATAGCCAAATTCCAAACTCCAAGCATAAAGAGAAACTGCATCAAAAATTGAGAGAGAAAACATTCAGATGGAATAAAAGTCAGGATCATAAAAATTTTTAGCAATTACAATATTAAAGGAAAAGAAGTCTTAGAATAATGTTTTTGGAGGCAAAAGAGATAGGATAACACCCTAGAATAGCCTACTTTATAAAAATTAATATAATCCTCCATGAATATGCAATGAAATAGAGGAGTTTCAAACAATCCTAAAGAAAAGATAAGAGCTGAAAAGAAAACAGACTTTCAAATTCAAAGATTCAAGAGAAGGATAAAGGAGCCAATAAAGCTAATTGTTTATATTACTATATAGGAAAATGATACATGTACCTTCTAAGAATGTACTGTTATTAGAACTTATTGTTATTAAAAGGAATATACATATTCAGATGGCATGGGTGTGAAGTGATAGTTTTGGAATAATGTGAAAAAAAGAACAGGCAAGAAAGAAAGATGCTCTAGAAGAAGGGGACAGAAAAAAATGGGGGAAAACTAGTCCAATCATTTTAGTGAACAATAAAGGACTATAAAACTTTATATATTTTGACCCATTAATAACACTACTATATCCTAAAGAGATCAAGAAAAAGGGAAAAGAATCTATTTGTATGAAAAATAGCAGTTCTTTTGTAGTGGCAAAGAATTAGAAATTCAGAGAATGCTCATCATTTGGGGAATGTTTTAAACAAGAGATAAATAATTTTAATGGAATGCTTTTTTTTCTCTAAGAAATGATTAGGAGGATTGTTTCAAGAATAAAACTTGGGAAGATTCATATAAACTAATAGAAATGGAAGTAAACAGAATATGGAGGACATTATACACAAAAGAAGAATTATTATATGGATGATCAGTCTTGAATGACTTTAGCTACTATGATCAAGACAATGATACGACAAATCCAAAGTTTCCTGAATGAAAGAAGTTATCTATGTCCAGAGAGAGATGTGATGAACTCTGAGATCAGACTGAAGGATAGTTCTTTTAGGCTTTCTTTACATTTTCTTGTTGTGGGTGCACAACACGACTAATATGAAAATGTGTTTTATGTGCTTTGAATATATAATCAATATCATATTGCTTGCCTACTCGATTGGATAGAGGAAAAACATAAGGGAGAGAAAGAATTTAAAATTCAAAATTTTTTAAAAAAGCTTTTTATATATATATATTTGAGAACTATTTAATAAAGCAATTTTTTTTAAATTCCAAAAATCAAAAAAAGATTATCAACACTTAGTTAACAAGTTCATATACAACATGCAGCTCTTAGGAGCTGAGAAACAAAAAACTTCATATGGTGAAAGTTTTTCTCATAAGTTATTTTGGATCAAAGCTGCCTTATATTCCCCCTAAAGGGTTTGTTGTGTGTGGTTTTTTTTTTTTTTTTTTTTTAAGTCAGCAGGGAGACTCTGAAAATTTTGGTTAACAAATGTTTCCTGTCCATCATCAGGTGGAGTTCATCTCTCATGATTAGGAAGATCCTACTTTGGTTCAATTTTTCTCCTTTTTTAGCATCCACCTGAGTTAACTGCATTTTATTGCAAAGCAAAGACTTGTTGGGGGGTGGTAAAAAGTTGAACAATATAATAGAAATTGATGTGTTATTCTTGTAAATAAATGTCCTCTCTAAAAATATCAGTTGTATTTTTTTATTCTTTTTAGTCTTAAAATGGTTAAATATTAAATGCATAGTATTTTTAACCATAGATTAGTTTAAAACTTAATTTTTAGTTTGTGACAGAAAGAACTCTGTTAATTTAAGGGCAGAAATAAAAAGACTTGAAAACTTGAAGAAATATTTTCATCGGAAGCAGAAAGAACTATGCTTTACATCATTTTAGAAGGATTGTATGTGAGGCAGCTAGGTGGCACCTTAGAACACAGTGTTTGGAATAAAGAAAACATGAATTCAAATCTAGCCTCAGATACTTATAAGCTATATGATTCTTAGCAAATCACTTAAGTTTACCTCTGTTTCCTCACTTGCAAAATGAACTGGAGAAGGAAATAGCAAACATTTCCATTATCTTTGCCAAGAAAAGATAAATGCCGTTACAGAGTTGGACATGACTTAAAGGGCTAAATAATCACAATGAGTTCCAGAACCTTAATATTAGATTTATCCTCTTTTAGAATTATGTTCTTGTTAAAAATTTTAATGTGCATTCTGCACCTAGCTTCAATTTTTTCTTAAATTTTTGTTATTTTCTAATTGACTGAAATATAGCATTTTTAAAAGTATATAATGTTAAACACATGTTTCTGCAGCAATGAAAATATTGAAAATATTATATAATTTCCCGAATGTGATTCACTTCCATTTCTACTTCCTTTTTAATAACAGGTCCTATTCATCATCCATGTGTAGTGTTTATCCAAGATAATAATCAAATGTGATGTGAGGTGATGTGAGATGATGTGATGTGTATGTGTGTGTGGAAGTGGAGATTATACAGAAGGTTCTCAGACCAGATATATGTTTTAATCTGGGCAATGGGCAGCTTTCATTTACTTTGTTTTTCCCATATGGATAATTAAACATATATTTCCACAAATTTGAATTAAACTAAAAAGCATTTGCAACTTTCTGGTATTTAGTTCCAGCAACATGGTACTCTGTGAATATAAATATTCTTTGGACTTGTATGCATATCATCTGTCTTGATACTACTGAATATGGTAACATACAACTTCATGTTTTATGCTATCTCTGATATTAAAATTCTGTGAGTAATTTAACAAAGTTATCTCTATAGCTGTATGTATCATATTTTTATATGTTTTCTATGAATATGGAAGATACATTCTTTAAGGAAAGTTTTAGAATTCTATTTTGTCCTACTTAAGGCTTTTGTTAAAAAATATATTAAATAAGATAGGATATTATATTTTCTAACCAGAAAATTATGGATATAAAATGTATTTGGTGGTATAAATTCAGCTATGGAATTCAATCTATCCCCTTATCACGTTTTCCTCAAGTATACTCGATGCACAAATAAGCCATTCTCATAAATATTTTAAGATGTGAAAGTAGGCATAAACATTATTAGTTGGTTCCTTCTTATTTGCTTTCTTTTTTTGTATAAACACCATCTGGCATTTTTTATTCTTTTGGAAAGTATTTCTTTTTAATATATGCTGAAAATCAATTCTTTAAGTGAAACACTTTTCCAGCTCAATACAGCTTAGAAGGTCAGAAGGAAAGGTCTGTTGCACCAGGGTAAGAATGGAACACATACAATCCTGATGCAGAATCAGCCTCAGGAAACCAGGATCAGGCCTTTGGGGATGATTGCAGTGGTGTCCCCAGACATTTCATACATAGTAAGAGAGTTAAACAACTGTTAAGAAGAAGGATTAAGGTATCTCTTTGCTTGCACTTGGCGCAGGACTTTATTGCATTGCTCATACTTGGATTAAGGTCGTTGTCCTAGGTCTCAGTTCTGGGACAAGGAGCATATTATCATTGATATACTTCTGCATATACACCTATGTATACTTATGATTTGGATGAATGGCTTTGTTAGCTATTCTCTGTGGGTGTTCATTGTGGAATTAGTAGTATGTGATAAAGAAGTCAAGGGTTGGATTTCTGATCAGGCTGAATTTGATCATTTAAGGGAGCAGGTACCCTTTCTCAGAGAACAGAGGATTTATAGGCTCAATCTCTTTTCTCTTCTAGCAAGGGATAGACTCTCATGGAAAGGAAAGATGAGTGGAGAATAGGCTGGAGATATTAATTCTGCCTTTCTTTGAATTATACAAAGACAGACCCTTGCCACAGATGAGCATCGCTACACATGTGGAATCCCCAACTTATCACTATATCTGCATGATTATGCTTTTTCATACATCTCCACATGGGTTCCATCCAATATATTCTGGGCTTCCCTCTTAAGCTTTTAATATTTAATTAACATTAATGGAACACAACATATGGGATATCCAACAGTTAACCCTTGTTCTCTCTATGACTTGTACTCCTCCTCCTGCCATCATAAACATCTCTAAGTATATCAATTACATTGATTTTCTTCTTTGTTAATGCATTATAATTTCATCAGACTTTCCACATTGATTTACAGTTTGTCTAATATATTGGTCTTAAGGGACTAGATATACGAGCTATACATCTAAGTTTATAATTACAGTCTTAATAAAATATTGAAATAAAATAATGAAAATATTGAAAACAGTATATAATTTCCTGAATGTGATCCACTTCCCATTTCTACTTCCTGTTTAATAATAGGTCCTATTTGGAGGAGATGATCACTGTGATGGGCTTGGCTCTTTTCAACAATGAGATAATTTAGGCCAGATACATCCGCATTTAGAAAGGGGATTCTATCCAGACTGAATGGGAATTGGAACATAGTATTTTTACCTTTTTTTGTTGTCTGCTTCCTTTTTTTCTCCTCTCATTTTTTCCTTTTTCATGTGATTTTTCTTATGCACCATGATAAATGTGGAAATGTGTTTACAAGAATTGCACATGTTTAATCTATATTTGATTACTTGTTGTGTAGGGGAGAGGAAGGGAGGACAAGAGAGGAAGAAAAATCTGGAACACAAGGTTTTTCAAGGGTGAATATTGAAAAACTATTTTTTGCATGCATTTTGAAAATAAAAAGCTATTATTAATAAAAAAGCCTAAGATGTTAAGATTGGAAGAAAATTTAAAATTATAGAGCATATCTCTTTTTTATTTTACAAAAACAAGCTAATTTTGTATCTAGAATAAGAGTTGTTAAGCTTTTGTTTTTTAAGGACCCTCTTGATAGGCTGGTATACTATGCATGGATCCTGTCTTAGAATAAAATAATAAAATGCAAAAAAATTATAAGATTAACCAATTATATTGAGTTAGACATTCTCCTATCATAGTGACAAACACTTTTAATGATCATAAAAATCTCCATGTTATGCCTCAGTTGGTAATAATAAAGAATTCCAAGTTGTTATTACACCTTTTGATATTTCTCTGATTTGACATATATATTTTGAGAAACCAAATGTGACATCTTGACATATAAAAAGCCATTAAGTTTGCATTTTCCTAGCAAATTAAAACAACTAAATATCCAATGGGAACTAATATTCTTTATTTTTTCATTCACTTTTTTTTACTATAAAGTTATGCTTCCCCATAAAAGAGTGTTTTCTAAAAGTTTGTTTCTTACTTTCTCATTGATATCATCACATCAGAGTCCATTTTTATCCATCCTTCTCTCCATGTATGTCCCCTCCAACTGCTTCAAGAATAGACAAACAATTCTTAAGAGTTGCATATATTATTTTCCCATGTAGGATTGTAAACAGCTTAACCATTAAATAATATATATTTTCCCCTGTTTATTTTTCTATCCTTTTCTTGTTTGAAGATCAAATTTTCTGTTTAGTTTTTTTTCAATAGAAATGATTAGAAGTCACTTATTTCAGTGTAGATTTATCTCCTCCCCTGAAAGATGATGCTCAATCTCTCTGGGTGTTTAATGTTTGACTATCACCTCAGGTCCTTTGCCTTCCAGAATATAGTACATCAGATTTCTGATCCTTTATTGTACAAGCTTCCAGATTCTGGCTAATTCTGACTATTTTGAATGGTTTTTGTCTGGCATCTTGCAGTATTTTTTCCTTGAGATTAGTTCTGTAGTTTTGCAATGTTCTTTGGGGTTTTCCTTGTGAAATCTCTTTCTGTAGGTAATCAATGGATTCTTTAAATGACTATTTTGCCCTCTGGTTCTAGTATGTCGGCAGTTTTTCTTGATGAACTCTTTTTTAATTATATCATTTTATTGTCAAAATATATACATAAATATTTTTTGACATTCATCCCTACAAAATCCTATGTTCTGATTTTTCCCTCCCTTGTCCCCATTCAGCAAGTGATCCAATATATGTTAAATATGTGCAATTCCTCTATACATATTTCCTCAAATATCATGTTGGTACAAGAAAAATCAGATGAAAAAGAAAAAAAGAGAAAGAAAACAAAATGCAAATAAACAACAACAACAACAACAAAAAACTTAAAATACTATATTTTGGTCAACATTCAGGTCCCACTGTCCTCTCTCTGGGTGCAAATGGATACCACAAGACCATTGGAATTAGTCTGAATCATCTAATTGTTGATAGAGAACCAACATCCATCAGAACAGATCATTGTATAATCTTGATCTTGACATATATAATGATCTTCTGGTTCTGCTCATTTCACTTAGCATCAGGTCATGTATGTCTCTCCAGGTCTCTCTGAAATCATCTTGCTGATCATTTCTTCTAGAACAATAATGCCACAAACATTTTTACGCATGTGCATTCCTTTCCCTTTTTTATGATCTCATTAGGATACAAGTTCAGTAGAAACACTGCTGGATCAAAGATCATGTACAGTTTGATAGCCCTTTGGATATAGTTCAAATTGCTCTCCAAAATAATTGAATCAGTTCACAACTTCAACAATGTATTAGTGTCCCAGTTTTCCCACATGCCCTCCAACATTTATCATGACTTTTTCCTGTCATTTTAGCCAATCTGAGAGGTCTGAACCTCAGAGTTCTCTTAATTTGCATATCTCTGATCAAGAGTGATTTAGAAAACCTTTTCATATGATTAGAAATGGTTTGGAAATATTAGAAATTTCTTGATATGAAAATTGCCTGTTCATATCCTTTGACCATTTATCAATTGGAAAATGGGTTGAATTCTTATAAATTTGATTCAATTCTTTATTTCTTTATCTTTATCTTTATCAGAACACTTCAATCTTTTTTTCCAGTTTACTGCTTTCCTTCTAATTTTATTTGCATTGGTTTTGTTTGTACAAAAAACTTTTTAGCTGAATATAATCAAAATTATCCATTTTGCATTCAATAATGTATTAGAGTTCTTCTTTGGGCACAAATTCCTTCCTTCCCCACAGATGTGAGAGATAAACTCTTCTTTGTCCTTCTATTGTAATTATAATGTCAATCTTTAAGTCTAAATCATGAACCTATTTCAATCTTTCTTCTTTGTCCTTCTATTGTAATTATAATGTCAATCTTTAAGTCTAAATAATGAACCCATTTCAATCTTTTCTTGGTGCTAGGTGTGAATCAATGCCCATTTCTACCATACTAATTTCCAATTTTCCCCATAGATTTTGTCAAAGGATGAGTTATACCATTGTTGACTATTTTCTCTTGTGAATCTAGCCTATTCCACTGATTAACTACTTTATTTCTTAGACAATACAAATGGTTTTGATGATTGCTGTTTTATAATACAGTTTTAGGTCTGGTACAGCTAGGCCACCATTATTTACATTTTCTTTCATTAATTTCCTTAACATTCTTGACCTTTTGTTGTACCAGATCAATTTTGTTATAATTTTTTCTAGCTCTGTGAAGAAATTTCTTGGGAGTTTTATCGGCAAGGTACTGAATAAGTAGATTAATTTAGGTAGCATTGTCATTTTTATCATATTAGTTTGGCCTACCCATGAGCATTTGATATTTGTCCAATTAGATTTGACTTTATTTGTTGTTCTTTAAATTTTTGGTAGAATTGACATGTAAATCCATCTGGCTGTGGGGAATATTTTCTTAGGGAGTTGATTAATAAGTTTTCAAATTTATTTTTCTAAAATGGAACTATTTAAATAATATTTCCCCTTCTGTTAATCTGGGCAATTTATATATTTGTAAATATTCATCCATTTCACTTAGTTATCATATTTATTAGCATACAGTTGGGCAAAAGAGTTCCCAACTATTGCTCCAATTTCCTTTTATCAGTAGAAAGTTCATCCTTTTCATTTTTGATCCTAATAATTCAATTTTCTTCTTTCCTTTTTCTGATCAAATTAACTGTCTATGATTTGTTGTTTCACCTGCTCATTATTTAGGATCCAATTATTTATTTTCCAATTAATTTTGGTTCTAATTTTCCCTGGCTTTTTATTACATGTGATTCTTATTGCATCATGATCTGAAAATGATGCATGTACTATTTCTGCTTTTTTGTATTTGATTTTGATGGTTTTATGCCCTAATATATGGTCAATTTTTGTATAGGCTCCATGAACCGCTGAGGAAAAAATCATACTCCTTTCTGCCTCCATGCAATTTTCTCCAAAGATCAATCATACTTAACTTCTCTTTTGAGAAAAATGCCTAAAATGAAAAAAAAAAAAAAAAAAAACAAGAAATAAGAAGGTGATTGAAACATTTTTTAAATGCATACAAGGGGACCTAGGAGAATTCAGATAGAAACATAGATAGGCAAGACAATTTTAAAAGTAACATGTTGAATTTGTAACATATTTTAGTGTAGCAAGATATAAATAATAGAGAACGTTTTCAAACATAATCTTATCTTTATTCTTTATCTATGGAGTTGCATTCTTTTGGGGGCAGTTTAAACTCAGAATTTCTTTTAAAGCCAGATAAGTTAATGTTTATTTACTCTGAAGATAGAATAATTTTATATGTAGTACTTTGATCAGTTCAGTAGCTTAGTTATCACATATAAATACCTTTATTTTAGAATAAAATAGATCTAAAGAAAAATGCTTCTCTGGAAATTTGCGTTTTAATATGAAATGTCATCTTTAATTTACTGTCAGTTCATCTAATATGATTTTTTTTTCTTAACAAAAGGAAAGAAAAAACTTTCACATGCTAATTGTGCTTAAATGTTTTTAAATCTTCAGACCTATCACTTATGTATGACTACTGAAAAATTACTCAATTTGCCTGACCTGTTCATTTCTAGTCTTCTAGGCTGTCAAAAGAGCTCACATTTGTGTATACAAAGCTCAAAAGATCATAAAAGAAGATATTTGATTATCTGGAATGTGATCAAGTTAATTTAATTGATGAGAAATAGATGCTGAAGATGAAATATTTTTAATTTTCAAAAAACTGAACAAGAAAATTATGATCACCATTTTATAGTGGTGGAGGAATGATGGAGAGAGAAGTATTCATAAATCAATGAACAAGAAAGGTACACAAAATTTCCAGATTATTTGTGTCTATTACCCATTCTTAGCAACAGAATGTTTCCCACCTTTACTTTTTGACATTGGAGTTTTTCCATCATTTGGTCCCCTTTCTAATGATAGTATCTATGAGAGGTATGTTCCAAACAAAAAGGAAAATTTTTCTTGTCATTAATTTTGTTATTAAATTTATTTTTTATTTTTCTATTTAATTTCCTTTTCTGTGCCTTCTGAGTGACCTGGAAAAAATAAATATATTTGTGAGAACTCAAAAGCTACTATTTTGAATGAATTATGACCCAAAATATTCCCTTAAACTGGAGTCAATTTCTAAGGTCCCATATACAAGATGTTCTTAGGGTACTACATTTTAATCAAAATTATTTGTTCCAAAATATGATTAGAAAGCATGGTGAAACAGATATACTGTCTTTTTCACATTTAATGGCATCGTTAATGATTGAGGTACCATCATTTTGTAAATGGAAGTGGAAAAATTGATGCATGATCTACAATTATAATTTTTTCTAATTTAAGAACAGATCTGAATTCTAATAATTTTCTGATATTAGAGATATTCTAGTCCATTCACTTACTCCTATATCAATAACCTACTATGTGTGATGGTAATTTTTTATTCTGATATGATCACCTAGTTGGTATCAATAACAATGTCATGTATTACTTTAGTCCTAAGCTTTCTGGTGCTTAAGCTAGCTCTTAGGAATCCATAGGAATATATGATAAATCACATGCAGTCTACCCTTCCTGTTTGACTTTTCATTAATAAAAAGATGATTTCTCTTTCAAGAACCCTGTCTTAGACTCCATTCCAATTCCACATTCATTTAATTTAAAGATATGGAGTTTTTTGCTGGAGCTACAGGAAGATTTTTCTATACTCAGATGCCATTTCCTAACACTGAAATCTTTTGATGTATAATACAAGAAAAGGTTTTCCTAAAATCTTGATATTTATTTATTATTCTAAAGAAAAATTTTTCTACATAACTGAACATAATTAATCTCATATCTTACAAAGTGACACAGAATAAAAAGAGAAAATTTGGTTTATGAAAGAGTATTATTATTCTTGATAAGAATTAGCACTTATATAACACTTAAAGGGCTACAAGCCACTTTACAAATATCTCATTTAATACTCACAACCTTGGGAGATAGGTATTATGATCCTATTTTACAGAAGAAGAAACTAAGGCAAAATAAAGATCTCATGATTTTCCCAGGGTATGTAGCTAGTATTCTTATTAACTTATAATGAGAATTTCTCATGGCATTTAATTGTTATTTGCAAGAATTCTTTTTCTATAGAAGAGATAAAAATCAATACATTTATTTATTTTTTTTGATTCTCTATTTCATTTCAGTAACATCTCTGAGGACAAAGGTTAATGCCCTTTATTGTCTACATTTTTAAATATGAGATAGGAAAAAAAATTGCATTAGAGATTCAACAGTTCAACAAATACCAGTCTTAGTTCAGCAACATATCTTTTCAAAGCTATAGTAGGATTCTGGAAAAGAACTCCAGGAGATATTATTTCAAATTTTACTTTAGATGTTTTCTAGCTATTCAGCCATGGATAAGCCATTTGACTTTTTTGAGATTCAATTTCTATATCTATAGAATAGGACTAATGAGATTCATAAAATCTCCCTTATAGGGTTTTTGTGATGTTCTAATGAAGTAGTGCAAGTAAAGTATTTCACAAACTTTAAAGAACTATAGAAGGCATATTGCCATAATATTATTCCTAAGACCTATTGTCTAATTGGAATTTAATGGAGATAGTATAAATTCGTATATCCCACACTTTTAAGTAACTAGAAAGTAATGAATTTTCAGCTGACAATCATAATATTAGCAGAGAGTGTTAAACAAGTTTAAGATGGTTAAGGTATAAAAAAGTAAGCTATTATTACCAACCTGATGTTCAACAATACTCTTTTACAGTAAAATGATACTAGTAGTTGTTATTTTCTCATTCACCCTTTTCAGATTTCTTGACTGCCCCTTTTCATAACTTGTTGAGGTCTTCTGTTTTCAGATATTGGTTTTCTAGTGATAAGAGATATCCAAATATTAATCAAATGGGAGTTAGCTGACCTTTAGG